>NC_047084.1:358957553-359618553 GCF_902459505.1 Geotrypetes seraphini
AAGAAAAAAACCTCCCCAAGTCCTGTCTTACAAAGGTCACCAACATTTCAGCATTATCACAGCAATGGATTAAGAATTTAGAAAAAGGTCACTTCCTGCACATCAGACGTGCCTTCAGTCCCAGCATTATCAGTCTTAGCTTTAGATATTTAAGCGCGTGAGTCTCAGCAAAAGTTTCTAGGCAAACAACCCGTAAAACTATTAACACAATTGCTGAGGGTGTTTTTTCCAAGTATAGTTGTGGATTGGATCGGGGGTGGGGGATGGCAGTGAAAGAAGTAGGTCATATTTTGGGTGAATTTCTTCAAAAAGGCAGTAAATAAATCCTAATAAATAATAAATAACACATACAATAGAAGTTGGCAAGCAGTAGATATAGGACCAGATTCCTATTTCCTGTTTTTGTAAAAGGGGGGGCGGGGGGGGGGGTATGTGTTAGCCAGCTCAAAAATAACTGGATATTCAAAGCTGAAATCAAAATTTAGGTCATTCGTGAAGAGAAATCTTTTTGCTTTAGCTTTCCCTTTAAATTATTGAGGACGGAGTCTTTTCTGAGGCAACTATTAGACTATTTTTATTTTGAATTTAATTTCATGTTGTTTTTGTTTTTAATGGCTTTCCTTACTTTTTAATATATGTAAACCGTGCTGATGCTAAAATGAAGTGTGGTCAAAAACTTTTTTTGAAAATTAAATTTTATTGATTTTCAAATTTGGAACAGTGCTTTCAAATTATACATACAATTATCATCAGAGATAGCACTTAAAATCAATCAGAAATTAATACAAAATAATTATCCCCACCCTCCCACCCTAGTTTGAGAACAAAAAGAAATGCTTTAAATTATACATGAAATTAAAGTCCCAGACAACACTTGTTAAGTATATAACCCTCCCTCCCTCCCACCCATCCTGGATATGCAATCTAAAAGGGAAAATAAAGGTATAATTCAACTAATCAGAATGAACAAAATTTGTAAATGGACCCCATGTTAATTTAAACTGCTTATTATGACACAATGTTTCCGAATTAATTTTCTCATATTTATAGTATAAAAATAAAAATTCCCACCAAAAGGTAAAATGGAGTCTGTCCAATTTTTCCAGTTTTTAGTGACCATTTGCATGGCTACTCCTATGCATATCTCCTATGCCTATCTAATGAAGGTTTAATCTGTAATGGTGTCCCACATATTACCGTCTCATGGGTTAATGAAATTGTGGATTCCAGTATCAAGTTGAGTTGCCCCCATATAGATCTCAAAAGTTGAGTATCAAAGAACAATAGAATAATAAATTATCCAGTGTCAAGATGACAGTGCCAGCATCTATTAGACTTGGAACAGTCCTACTTTTATAAACGAACAGGAGTCTAAAAACTTCTCTGTAACAAATAAAACCATGTTTGTCTCAAAGATGCTGACGCTGCACATCTCATCCTACAAGTTCAAATCCGTGGCCATCGAGTAGCAGAAATCTGCTGCTTAATTTCAATGCTCCAAATGTCTCTCAAGCCACAGGCAACTATGCAACATCACAAGATAGGGACTAGGAATTTTTCAGATATTTTTTTGAAAGGGGATATGCCACAGGCAGGGAATGGGCATGTCTACATTAGCCAACTCATAGGAAGTGGTTAGTGCTTCCATGTTAACATGGTGTTAACTAATATCAACTGCTAGGGAGACACCTAATATTATTCTGTGACGAATGCACTTTCTTCAACTTAATGTCACAGCTCTATTTCACGTCCATCAATCGTTTAAAAGTGAAATGTACCACCTATTGACCAATAATTCAGAGTTCAAACGCGCCGAGGGGTAACTATGGGACTGTCAAAAGTCTACCATATCCCTGTCTTGAACGGAACCGTCCCTTTTTCAGATCCCCTGTCCCTTTGTCCCCACGCACAGCTTTGGGACGCCGAAATGTCCCATTTTCAGAGGCGGCATCCTGAAGCTGTGTGTGGGGACAACGGGACAGGTGATCACAGAGAATGGGTTCTCTCCAGTGTTCCCGCTAAGCTGCGCTGGCGTGCGCTGGCGCACAAAATTGACATCGCTGCGCACAAGTTTCTCGTCACAGCGCACGGCGTACGGCAGATGGCAGGGCGGCTAGAGGAGAATCGGGCGAGTTGGCTCATAACTTGCTGGCTTTTAGCGCACAGCGAAAAAAGTTTGCTCACAACACCCGCCCGCTTAGAGGGAGCACTGGTTCTCTCCCCAATTCCCCACCCACCGCAGCAACAACCGTAAGAAAGGAAGGTCCAGGTGCCGGCCCAGAAGCCTTCTCCCCGACGTCAATTCTGACGTTGGAGAGGAACTTCCGAACCAGCCAATCGCTGGCTGGCTGGCCGGCCAGCCGGCCCGGAGCTTCCTCTCCGACGTCAGAATTGATGTCGGGGAGAAGGCTTGAAGGCCGGCGCCTGGACCTTTCTTTCCTGCTGTTGTTGCAGCAGTGGCGGTGGGCGGGAAACAGCAGCAGGCGGTGGTAGATTGGGTGAGGGGAGCAGAAGAATCGGCGGTAGGCCAGGCTTCGGAGGGAGGGAGGCATACAGACAAGCAGGCTGGCTGGCTTTGGCACAGCAGGGAGGGAGAGAGGTAGGATGGCTGGCTGGCTTCGGGGGAGGGGGTGGGACAAAGGCTGGAAGGCAGTGAGGGGGACATAGGAAGGAGGGAGGAAGGAGAGAAAGAGGCATAGAAATGGGGGAGGGGGGGTTGTAAGCAGATTAGAAAGACTAGAAAGAGAAAGGCCTGGACCAAAGGGAAAAGACAGGAGGCAGATGCAGGACTATGAAAGGTTCAGAGAGAGGGGGAGAGACCCTGAGGAAGAACAGAGAGATCAAGATCATAACAGAGGAGGGAGAGAGAGGGAGACCTGGAACAAAGGTACAAAGGAGAACTGACATGGATCTGGGGAGGGTAATAGAGGGAAAAGAGAGAGAGACCTGGACCCAAAGAGGATGGGGCTGGATTGTGAAAGAAATGTTGAATGCGAAAGAAAGATTGGATGCAGTCAGAAGGAAGTGCAACCAGAGACTCAGGAAATCACCCGACAAGAAAGGAAGGAAAAATGATTTTATTTTCAATTTAGTGATCAAAATGTGTCAGTTTTGAGAATTTATATCTGCTGTCTATATTTTGTACTATATTTGTCTATTTTTCTATAGTTACTGAGGTGACATTGCATATTTTAAAGTCATCTGCCTTGACATCTTTGAAAAAAAACAACCCAAAACTCGTAAATAATTAACATTATCCCAGGACAAGCAGGCAGCTATTCTTGACTGATGGGTGATGGCACCGACGGAGCCCCGGTACGGACACTTTTAGAGTGATTGCACTCTAAGAACTTGGAAAGTTCTGGTAAGCCGCACCGCGCACGCGCGAGTGCCTTCCCACCCGACAGAGGCGCGCGGTCCCCAGTTTTCTTGTTTCCGCGGAGCCAAGAAGACGCACGTTTCAACGGCTGTTGAACTTTTTCTATTTTTTCGCCTTCCCGCTCGCGTAAACTTCTTGGGAAATATTGTTTCCCTCTTTTTATTTATTTATTTTCTAAAAAAAACAAAACAAAAAACCGAATTTTGGTTTTTCTTATTATTTTTTCGTTTTGCCCGGCGGGGCCTGCTGCCACCATCGAGGCCTCGGCCTTCGATTTGGCAGAAGCCGTGTTTACGTTCATGCCCCCCCAACCCGGCTTTAAAAAGTGCCAGCGGTGCGCGAGGCCTATTTCTAACTCTGACCCGCACAACTGGTGTTTGCAGTGCCTCGGACCTGACCATCGGGCATCCACCTGCACACGCTGTGCCACTCTTCAAAAGAGAACCCTAAAAAACCGTCAAATTCAGCAACGGTTATTATTCGGTACCGACATGTCGGACACGGTGGCACCGGTCCCTACTTCGATCCCGACTCAGTCGGCACCCGTCTCATCGACGCCACGCGATACCGCGTCGGCGCCGCACCAGTCAGGTAAGCCGGCTAAGAAGCCTTCCCCGCTGGAGCGTCCTCCGGTCAAAGTAGCAGAGAGCCCAATCCTGCCGACCGCGAGGCGCCCACGGAAGCGCTCCGCACCGATAGAGGTAAGCCCCTCGACATCGGGTTCCTCTTCGGAGTGTAGAGCGGCACCAAAGGTACCGCAGAAGAGAAAAGCGGTACCGGTGCCTACTTTAGACGAGCGCATTGCTGCCGTCTTACAAGTGCAATTGGAAACTCAGCTAAAACAAATCCTTCCTGCACTCCTGGTACCGAACCTTCCAGTACTGGTCCGGTCTGAGCCATCGGTGCCGATAGTTGCACAGCCTATGCTCTCGGCTTCCTCTTTGTCGGCACCGACACAGTCTACTTCCATGCCAGTACTGGCACCAGAGTCGACTGCTCAGCATCAGGCTGTTCAGACTGCGGCACCGGTGCAACGGCAATCTCCCGGTACCGTCTCTATGAGATCAGGAAAATCGGTACGCAAGTCCCGACACCTTGATCCCTCCACTCCAGATTCTCGACACAGTTTTCAAATTCGAGATCCTGATCTGTGGGGTGATTCAGAGGACCCTATGCTCTCTGAAGGGGAATGTTCATCTGGTGATGAGGATCCTTCTACTTTAGATCCATCCTCTAGACCAGATGTATCTTCATTCTCATCCTTTTTAAAAGAGATGTGTGACTCTCTTTCTATCCCCTTGGAGGCTGAGTCAAAAAAATCCAAAGCTTTTCTTGAAGCACTGGATTTTGACCAACCTCCAAAGGAATATCTCAAGCTACCCCTCCATGATATCTTGAGAGAGACCTTTTACAAGAATTTGGAGACACCCTTGACTATTCCTGGAGCACCTCGCAAATTGGACTCCTTATACAAAGTCATCCCAATTCCTGGGTTTGACAAACCACAGCTCCTACATGAGTCCCTCTTGGTTGAATCCACTCTGAAAAAATCCACGGGAGCTAGTGTGTACGCCTCATTCCTCCTGGCAGAGAGGGAAAGGCCATGGACAAATTTGGCAAACGGCTATACCAAAATGCCATGTTAGCCAACAGGTCAGGGAATTATGCATTCCACTTCTCCTTTTATCTGAAACATCTAATTCAAGATCTCACTACTTTTGAGAAGTACCTCCCTGACCGTAAAAAATCTGCTTTTCGCCGCACTACTTCATCACTGTTGCAGCTTAGGAAGTTCATGGTCAGGTCAATCTATGACACCTTTGAGCTGACCTCTCGGGCTACAGCTATGTCGGTGGCTATGCGTCGACTGGCGTGGCTCAGAGTGTCAGAACTAGATGTCAATCATCAAGATCGACTAGCTAATACACCGTGCCTAGGGGATGAGCTGTTTGGAGAATCCATGGACTCCACCACTCAAAAGTTGTCGGCACATGAAACTAGGTGGGATACTCTCCTCAAAACCAAAAAGAAAACTCCACCTTCCAGGCCTTTTCGTCAACAGTCGGCCTACCAACGTCGATTTGTTGCTCGCCCTTTGCCACAAGCCCAGCAACAACCCAGACGTCAGCGACAACAACAGAGGCCAGCTGCTAGACCAGCACAGCAGCAACAACAGGTGAAGCCTCCCCCTTCACAAAAATCCACTCAACCCTTTTGACTTAGTTCTCCAGGACATAGCCAGTCTCCATCCTGCTACCCATCTTCCACAGCCCATAGGAGGACGCCTTACTATCTTCATCAGCCGTTGGGAATCCATCACCTCGGACCAGTGGGTCCTCAACATCATCCGCCACGGCTACTCTCTCAACTTTCACACTCTTCCGGGCCAAAGTGTTCCAAAAGAGTCTGCTTTGAACTCTCCTCAGTCCTCCCTCCTTCTTCAAGAAGTTCAATCCCTCCTCCTTCTGAACGCCATAGAGGAAGTTCCTCTAGATCAAAAGGGGCAGGGATTCTATTCACGTTATTTCCTAGTCCCCAAAAAAACAGGAGATCTCAGACCTATTCTAGATCTTCGGGACCTCAACAAATGCTTGGTCAAAGAGAAATTCAAAATGTTGTTTCTGGCCACTCTTTACCCCCTTCTCAATCAAGGCGACTGGCTATGCTCCCTCGATCTCAAAGAAGCATACACTCACATACCGATCGATCTAGCATCCAGGAAGTATCTCCGCTTCATGATCAATCGTTGTCACTACCAGTACAAGGTTCTGCCCTTCGGTCTTGCCTCCTCTCCAAGAGTGTTCACCAAATGCCTGATTGTGGTAGCTGCTTTTCTTCGTACTCACCACCTTCAGGTGTTTCCTTATCTGGACGATTGGTTGATCAAGGCCGATGCACCTCAGACAGTTCTCACGGCCACCAACCAGACCATTCTATTTCTCCGTTTGCTGGGATTCGAGATCAATCTACCCAAATCTCATCTCATTCCCTCTCAGAATCTTCAATTCATTGGAGCAGTTCTAGACACAGTCCTAATGAGAGCGTTCCTACCCTCCAACCGTCTTCTCATGCTTCAATTTCTATGTCAACAGGTACTTCTGCAGACGTCCATCTCTGCCAAGCGCATGATGGTTCTCTTGGGTCAGATGGCGTCTACAGTTCATGTCACCCCTTTTGCACGTCTACACCTACGCACCCCTCAATGGACCCTAGCCAACCAGTGGTCCCAAGCGATGGATCCCTGCTCACGACACATATCTGTAACATCATCTCTTCGTCAGTCTCTACAATGGTGGTTGATATCCTCAAATCTATCCAGAGGTCTTCTGTTCCATCTACCTCCTCATCAACTGGTTATTACTACCGACGCCTCCCCTTATGCCTGGGGGGCTCATTTGAACGAGTTCCAAACTCAGGGTCTTTGGACACCCCAGGAAAAGAAACATCAAATCAATTTCCTGGAACTCAGAGCGATGTTTTATGCCCTCAAGGCCTTCCAACATCTCCTCTTTCCTCAAGTTCTCTTGCTGTGCACAGACAATCAGGTGGCGATGTACTACATCAACAAGCAAGGTGGGACGGGCTCTCGCCTCTTGTGCCAGGAAGCCCAGAAGATCTGGACTTGGGCCATAAATCACCATCTATTCCTGAAGGCTATCTACATTCAGGGAAAACAGAATTGTTTGGCGGACAAACTCAGCAGAGTTCTCCAACCTCACGAGTGGTCACTCGATCCTCTCACTCTGCAGTCCATCTTCACTCAGTGGGGCACTCCTCAGATAGACCTCTTTGCAGCCCCTCTCAATCACCAGCTGCCCCTCTTCTGCTCCAGACTCTACACCCCTCACCATCTGGCAGCGGATGCATTTCTCCTCGACTGGTCCAATCTGTTTCTATATGCTTTCCCTCCTCTGCCTCTCATTCTGAGAACCTTGTTCAAGCTCAAGAGGGAACGAGCCACCATGATTCTGATTGCTCCAAGGTGGCCCAGGCAACATTGGTTCTCCCTTCTACTTCAACTCAGTTCCAGGGAGCCCTTTCTTCTTCCTCTGTTTCCTTCTCTGCTTACACAACAGCAGGGGACCCTTCTACATCCCAACCTCCAGTCTCTGCACCTGACAGCTTGGTATCTCTCGGGCTGACTTCTCATGATACACTTTTATCTCAGCCTGTTCGTTCCATTCTGGATGCCTCCAGGAAACCTGCCACTCTGCAATGTTACCATCAGAAGTGGACACGTTTCTCTTCCTGGTGCTTCCTCCGTCAACATAATCCCACTTCCCTTGCAGTGGAAACTTTATTGGATTATCTCCTTTCTTTGTCTGACTCTGGCCTCAAGTCTTCGTCTGTCAGAGTCCACTTAAGTGCTATTGCGGCATTTCATGAGCCAGTCCATGGAAAGCTCCTCTCAGCTCATCCCCTGGTGTCCAGGTTCATGCGGGGTCTTTTCAATGTTAAACCACCTCTTAAAACACCTCCTGTTATCTGGGATCTTAATGTGATTCTTTCCATCTTAATGAAGCCTCCATTTGAACCTTTGGCTACTGCCACTTTCAAGTTTCTCACTTGGAAGGTACTTTTCCTCATCGCCCTCACCTCTGCCAGGAGGGTAAGTGAGCTACATGCACTAGTTGCAGATCCACCTTTTACGGTCTTTCATCACGACAAGGTGGTTCTGCGTACTCATCCAAAGTTTCTCCCTAAGGTTGTCTCTGAATTCCATCTCAACCAATCCATTGTTCTGCCTGTCTTCTTTCCGAAACCTCACACTCATTCTGGAGAACAGGCTCTGCATACTTTGGACTGTAAAAGGGCTCTTGCTTACTATCTGGAGCGCACAAAACCCCACAGATCAGCTCCTCAGCTATTTCTGTCTTTTGATCCGAATAAATTAGGACGTCCTGTTTCTAAACGTACGTTGTCTAATTGGCTGGCAGCGTGCATTTCTTTCTGTTATGCTCAGACCGGACTGACACTGGATGGTTCGGTAACAGCCCATAAAGTCCGAGCTATGGCAGCGTCTGTTGCTTTCCTCCGGTCCACGCCCATTGAGGAAATCTGCAAGGCTGCCACTTGGTCCTCAGTTCATACTTTTACATCTCATTATTGTCTGGACGCATTTTCCAGACGGGATGGACACTTCGGCCAATCTGTTTTGCAAAATTTGTTTTCCTAATGGCCAACCTTCCCTCCATCCCTCTTTTTGTTAGCTTGGAGGTCACCCATCAGTCAAGAATAGCTGCCTGCTTGTCCTGGGATAAAGCACAGTTACTTACCGTAACAGGTGTTATCCAGGGACAGCAGGCAGATATTCTTGCGTCCCACCCACCTCCCCGGGTTGGCTTCTTAGCTGGCTTATCATAACTGGGGACCGCGCGCCTCTGTCGGGCGGGAAGGCACTCGCGCGTGCGCGGTGCGGCTTACCAGAACTTTCCAAGTTCTTAGAGTGCAATCACTCTAAAAGTGTCCGTACCGGGGCTCCGTCGGTGCCGTCACCCATCAGTCAAGAATATCTGCCTGCTGTCCCTGGATAACACCTGTTACGGTAAGTAACTGTGCTTTTTCTCTGCATACAGTGTGCTTTGTGGTTTTGTTTAATTTTATGTTTACCATTATGAATTAATAAGATATTGTGTATACCTGAAAAATGAATGGAAGAAATTGGGGGGCGGGGCTAGGGCAGGATTGGGGGCGGGACTGAAAATTAATAGATGTCCCGTTTTGATGAAAAAATTAAATAGTCACGCTACTCATGCAAAATGGAAAAATTAGCATGGGACCTGCAAAAAGAAAAAAGCCTTATTTTATAATGGGCTTAGCTTGCAGGAAAGCCTGTGATAAAACAGACGAAGCCCATTTTCTAAAGCATTTTGTAAAAGGTCTCCTAAATGTATGAACAGGATTGTTCAGGGAGGTGCGGCACTGAGGCAGTGGCATAGTAAGGGTGAGCAGTGCCCAGGGTGATGGCACCTTTCTCCCCACCCTCCTGCCGGACACAAATCCTCTTTCCCTTTACATTCTTAAGTCCTTCCACATTGATGTGGGCTTGCCCTTTGATGTTGCTTCCTAGGTGCAGATCCTGGAAGTGACGTCAGAGAGCGCAGATGCCGACGTGGGCAGCAACCTCGCACCGATGAAGTAAAAAAGGTACAGGGGGAAGGCAAGGTGCATGCGTGCACAATAAGGAGAGGAGCGGGGGGGGGTGGGGAGGGACAAGGGGATGAGGGATGCTGTGCCCTTAACAAGACAGCGCCCAGGGCAGACCCCCCTTACTGTGCCACTGCATTGAGGTAATCATGCTTGTTGAGCTTATCAAAATCTCAGGGGGTTACCTTGGCGCCTTGATATTAATTGAGGAGGGTGTAAAGGTGAAGATTACATCTAGCACACTCCTCCCTCTGTATTCGCGGTGGTTAGGGGGACAGAATATGACCGTGAATACGGAAAACCCGCAAATAACTTTTTAAATGTTATTCGCAGTTTTTTTTTGTAACAACCATCCTTTAATATATTGAAATCGCGAATAACAGCGTTTTTCTCTGTACACGCTGGGAAGCAGCGATTGTGAACGCTTGGAGGCAGCGATTTTCATGGTGAAATCTGGTAAGTGCCAAACTTTTTATCGGTACAGTCCTTTATTCATGATGTAATTTAGGGGGAGGAGTCAGCATACGAAAAATTGCAAATAAGCGAAACCACGAGTGCTGAAATCGCAAATACGGAGGGAGAAGTGTACACCTAAGAATCCTGCACTGGCCCTGGAAAACACATTTTCTTTCTGTATGTTTTGTTTAGATCAATTGCCATTGAATTATCCTTAATAAATATATATTTTGATACCTGGATCCATGGTTTTATGAAATCTAACACCGAGAACGTCAATTGTCATTCGTTTTCTAAACTGCACACACTTTGAAATGTGTATTGTGGGAATGGCTACAGGAGCATATAAAACTGAACATATTCTATCTTTCCCAAACCAAACAATTACAGCGACAACTCTGTTTTAGTCTGGCTATAAATTCCTGTTGAACAGATTAGCTCCAGGATATGGTAAACTTTTGCAAAGAATACGGACACGTGAAGGTACACAGAGGAATTGATTCTTGTTTATCAAGGTTTAAAAGTTGCCTATTACCTGTACCTTAAAGAGCTTTCTGAATACAGAACCACAGAATGATAAGAACAGTATGATTTGTTAATTAGGATTCTATCAGTCACTAGCGTTTTTTAAAAGTGGAGCTTTGGAATACACACAGCACTGGCATGGTATGGGGGTATGGGGGAAGGGACGGTCTGCCCCGAACATGGTCTTTGTAAAGCGCGCAGGCGCCCACTCTTAGGGTTGCCAGATCTTCCTTTCGGAAAATATGTACCCCTAGTCCCGCCCCTAGGCCCACCTAGTTATGCCTACCCCGCCCTAATCCTGCCCCCAAACCTACCCTAGCACCGCCCCCTGCTGCCTGCTCTTGTCAGGCAGGAAGTCTGCGCATATGTAGACGCTACATGATGAGGTCGTGCGTGTGCGCGATGGCCACACATGCGTGGACTTCCTCCCTGCCCGACACAGCTTTTCAAAACCCGGACAAAGTGCCAGGTTTTGAAAAGCCGTCGCAGACGCCCGGACATATCCTCAAAAGGAGGACATGTCCAGGGAAATCCGGACGTCTGATAACCCTATCCATCCTCCTCTCCGCCCCCCTGCCGCGCATGTGCGCCCCCTTCCCTCTCCCCTCTTTCATTTTTCCTGTGCGAGCAGCATTACGAACTTGCTGCCTGCATCCGTGTCGCCTCTCTCTGATGTCACTTCCAGGCCACGTGCCTAGGAAATGACGTCGGAGGGATAGCGGACACAACGTGGGCAGCAAGTTCATGCTGTTGCTCTCGCTTGGGAAAATTAAAAAGGAAATTCAAAGAATCGGCAAAAATATGAGGCAAGGAGGACACCTCTGCTCATATGTTAGAGAAAGAGAAAAATCTTAATAATAAAACATGGAAAATAAATAAATAAAGTATAAACTGTGAAAAGACCTATAAAGAAGAAACTTTAGAGACTTCAGTATCGGGGAACTGTACTGGAATGAAAAGTCTTGTAACAGTATCATAGAAACATAGAATATGACGGCAGAAAAGGGCCGACGGCCCAACAAGTCTGCCCAATCATGATCCCTTCCACCCTCGAGAAACTATCCTCCATCATACCTCTGTAGCGACCCCACAGAGGTATGATAGAGGATAGTTTCTCGAGGGTGGAAGGGATCATGATTGGGCAGAGCAATTCGTGATGGCTGTTAAAGCTCAAATAATTTTCCCCGATACATCACATTGTCTCTTAAGTGAACGTGCTTGAAATAAAGTTAAATTCTGAAACACTTAATGAATGAAAAATATATATTATTGACAGTTAATTAATTTCCCTCTTTCAAAAAATCTCCAAGTTCACAGAAGTGTAGTAAAGAGTGTCAATAAAATGTGACCATAAATATCATAAAAGTTCAAAAAAGTCCAACTTATCTGGATTCAAAAGAGCTGGATCTATTCATCACTGGCTAAGGTAAATCCGTGGTTTGCCCGTCAGAGCTCTGTTTTGCTATCTTCTTCAGGAGCCGAACATCCTCCGATCAAAATCTTTCAAAAAACATTTTGCACTCCAAGATGGATCAGTCTATTCCAAATGAAAGGGAGAGATAACTACTCAAGGAGATTTTATTATCTCTGCAGCCCGCACATTAAGAAGGGAGAGTTTAATGGCGACTGAACAAGGAGGCTCAATTATAAAGCCCCGCAAAAAGGCAACGCACTCTCTGTAACGTAATGACGTCATCACTGCAACTTTATTGAAACTAACATGTTTAAAGAAAGTACACAGAGTAGGTATAATGTAAAAATAAGCCATCAAAGAAAATTAAATTGTAAAACATCGATCAACATTTTCATTGTGGCCTAAAGGAGAAAATGTTTTTAAGTGAAAAATCCAAAAATTTTCATGCATAAGAAGTCGAGAATGTTTGTCCCCCATTAAAATTAATGGTACAGGGAAGGGGGAGAACATGCGCGGCAGGGGGGGCGGAGAGGAGGATGGGCATTACCTGGTGTAACCCCCTCCTTCTCAGACAGAGGTAAAAGGTATCCCTCTTGAAATAAGATTTGTTTTGTAGTCGTGCATACCAAGGGTTAAATTGATACCTTTCCCCAGGAGAAGGGGTGAATTACATAAACAAAATAATAATATATAATAATATATTATAATCTTGGAATAAAAAGTTATTAAACATATACTAAAATAAATATAAAGAAGCACTAAGGATTCAAAATTGACTATACACTTCTCCTTGGTCATTCGCGGGGGATGTGGGCAGAGCCGGACTGCGAATGGTGAAAAACCGCGATTATCTGGCTCTGATCCACCCCACCTCCCTGCCGCCTTCCCGGCCTTACCTGATGGTCTAGAGGGCTTTCGGGGCAGGAGCGATCTTCCTACGCTCCTGCCCCATGCAGATCGCCATGAGGAAATGGCTGTAGGGAGTTCCCGACGTAGTCTCGAGAGACTATGGGAACTCACAGCAGCCATTTCCTCATGGCGATCTGCACGGGGCAGGAGCGAAGGAAGATCGCTCCTGCCCCGCAAGCCCTCTAGACCACCAGGTAAGGCCGGGAAGGCGGCAGTGAGGAAAAAAATATGGGTTATTTTAAAATTAAGACTGCTTTTTTTATTTTCCCCCTCCCCAGAAAAAAATCACTATTATATGAAACCGCAAATGGAGAAACCGCGAATGGGGAGGGGGAAGTGTAGAAATAAAATTTAATAAACAAATGCTGTAAATCAAATCTAAACAAAGAGATTCTACTTCCCCTCTGTAAAGTTCTTCTTTTTCCTCAGATTTGGGTATTTGAGGCTTTATGTTCTTTGTATGTAGGGGTACCACATAGGCACGCTGTTGCTAATAGAATCTCTTTTGCTGGAACCAACCTATTACTCTGACTTAAACAAACCAATAAGGGAAAACCCTATCCTAATCTAATAACCCCCAAATTTCCTAAAATAATTCCTAAGCTAGAAACCCCCCCCCCCAGATAATTGATATCTATATATATAAAATCGGAGGTATGTATGTGTGTATGTATGTGTGTGTGTATGTGCCGCGATCACGCAAAAACGGCTTGACCGATTTGAACGAAACTTGGTATGCAGATCCCTCACTACCTGGGATGATATGTTCTGGGGGTCTCGCGGTCCACCTGCACACGTGGGCGGAGCTACAAACAGAAAATCGGATTTCACCCATTCATGTCAATGGAAATAATGTAAAAAGCCACCATTCTCACAGTAATTCAAAAACGACTTGACCGATTTGAACATAACTTGGTATGCAGATCCCTCACTACCTGGGGTGATATGTTCTGGGGGTCTCGCGGCCCACCTGCACACGTGGGCGGAGCTACAAACATAAAATCAGATTTCACCCATTCATGTCAATGGAAAAAATGTAAAAACCTGCCATTCTCACAGTAATTCCAACTATAAAACACTTTCTATGACACTATAACCACTAGGGACATAGTTTCTATTCTACCACGGACACCATACATATAGAGTTTGTATGTTCTAACTGTGTTTGTAACTGTTTCCTTCATGCACCCCAGTTCATAATGTTATTACATTACATGAGTACTCACATTTGCTGAACTAGGAACCCAGGTTCCATTCTGAACCGGGAAAAAACTGCATGGAGTTTCTTTTCAACCTGAGTTTCCACATATTGAGTTGTTTAAATCAATTCTGAAACTTTTGGATGCCACTTATTCCAACAGATCTTCCTTTTCAGTTTAAGAGATTGTAAATTCCAGTGAGACTTGCATTCTCTATCACAATCAACAAATCACAGGGACAGACTATTACATACTGTGGAGTGGATTTAAGATCCCCCTGTTTTTCCCATGGACAACTCTATGTTGCTTGATCAAGGGTGGGTTCACCCAAGAATTTATATGTTCTTGCTCCTGGAGGTGAAACTAAAAATGTTGTTTATAATCAAGTTTTGTGTTAGTTGTATTGTATTCATTTTGTCAAATATTTCACATTATAATTTGAATATTGTACTTTTTATAAAGCTGTAAAAAAATAATTTCATTCACCACTATAAAGTATCTTTATTTCAATCCATTTACTGTGTTATTGCTATAATTAAATACTCGTGCAACGCCGGGGCATCAGCTAGTTCCCTATACTTTTCCCTCCCCAGAATTTCCTATTTCTAAAATCACTCAAATTTCCTATCTTTCAAATCACTCAGATTCTCAATAAACTTTACAACAGATATTCTCAGATAAAGGTTCCCAAAACAGTTTACCAATTTTCTTTCATCAATATTCTCTTACAACATTTCACAGGAATCTGTCACAAGATCTCTCATAAAATCTCCTCCAAAAATCTGCACCACAGAAGTCACTCAAAGATCCTCTCACACATTTCCCAGAAGATTCTCACAGAAAATCACAAAAAATCTCTTCAGACTCTCAAACATTACCAGCATCAATACCAAACTTCAGACCTTAACCACAATCCTTCACAATCCTTCACAAACTCAAATAAAAACCACCATAATTACCTTCTCACCAGGTACAGAAACCAAAACACCTCCACACAGATCCAAGTCACCCTCCCAGCTGACAAATCTGACAGTTAGAATGTTCAGACAGCTGATGCTGATCTCTGCACTAGGACAGAAAACCTATGCAGGAAATCAGCAACAGAAAACCTCAAGACTGTACACCAATACAAACAATACACAAACCATACTTCTCAAAATAAAAAACCCCACAGATCTTAGGGAAGGGGTAAAACGCGGACCTCACGGACCTGACGGACCTCGTGGATCTAAACCTGTACGGCCTTAAAAATCTGAGGTCCGTGTCGGTCCATGTCTGTGGCGCTTGTAGTTTCTGTCGCTGACAGACCTTGATGAGATTTTAGCGCTGACGGATCCGTCTCAGCATAGGGAGGGAAAAGTGTTAGGATCCATCAGTGCTAAAATCTCTTCGAGGTCTGTCAGAGCCAGAGACTCGTCGTGCTGGAGCGGCACAGCAGAAACCAAGAGAGCGGGGACATACGTTTTGGACATGCGTTATGGAAAAGAAGTCTCCAAACTCTAGCACGAGTCTCTGGCTCTGACAGACCTCGAAGAGATTTTAGTAATGACGGATCCTAATACTTTTCTGTCAGCGACAGAAACTACAAGCACCACGGACCTCAGATTTTTAAGGCCGTACAGGTTTAGATTTGCGAGGTCCGTCAGGTCCTCGTTTTACCCCTTCCCCAGATCTTACATTCCAGACTTTCTTTACTTTAAAAACCTTTTTGAATCCTCTTCAAACCCTGTTTTTTCTCACTCAAGTAACTTTTAAACCCTGGTTACACTGATTAAGTGCCGCTGAATATTGTCAGCTGCCCCGCTGTATGTGATATAACCAGGTAAGAGCGTCTCCTGCCTGCTAAAATCACTTTGAAAATCAGGCTCTTTGTAAATTGAATAATGTGGGTTGCAGTGAACATGTTATTTCTTGATAAACGCCAGCATGGAGTATTTACATTTTGTAAACACTGCGGTTTACACCTGCAAAAGCTGTGCAGGTCTTCTAAAATAACTTCCTCCGCCACTTACTAAGCGTCCTTATAAAAGAGTCAATGTCTTCATCTTTTTGGTTTGCTTATCATCTCAAAAATTTCCCTTATGAATTATTGCTCCTTAGTACTTTATAGAATAGTACAATATCAAATGTTTTCTCTTCAGCTTATGGCTACAGGATAGTCAAGGAGCTTTCTCTTTCAAGCATTAAATGATGTGCCCAATATTGCAAGATTTATGAAGCATAAACAGTATTGTGGGTAAAAGGTTGACAGGCTTCTTTCTGTAATGGTGTTGTAAATCACCATCATGATATCACAGTCTTTGAATATACTGGATTTGTGGTCATATGTTTTCTTGCAAGCAGCTTTTGTGCAAACTTATCTTCTCTGTAATCAAAAGAATTGAATGCATTATAGTAGTGAATCACAAACTGTGAGCCAGCGGCGAGATTCAAAGTGTGCCACAAGACGCCGGCGAGGAGGAGAGTCACCGGCTGACTGCTTACAGAATGTGGCTCTTGCAGAGAGAGGCATATCCTGTAAACAGTCAGCCAGTACTGGCGCCTCTCCTCCTCCCCGGCACCGCTACTCCTCTCTGTGTCTCTCCTGTTGACCCCTTCACTGCCAGCTCAAGGCACTTTCTGCAGGGCCTTCACGCATGCACAGACGTTGATGTGATGACATCATGCATGTCTGTGAAGTCATCACATCGACATCTGCACACTTCCATGTGTCCTTGAGTTGCAGCCACCTGTTTAGTGTGCCGTGGCTGGAAATAGTTTGCGAGATACTGCATTATAGGATAAGGGGCTTACAGGCTATGAGGTACATAATAAATAAAATAAGTTCGCAGGCAGGAGGATGCCCAGTCCCTCCTGCCGACAACCCCACCTCCTCAAAAGTTGCTCACCCAGATCCCCCCTAAGGCCACCCCCACCCGGACCCCCTCTACCCCTCCCAGGACCCTCCTCTAACTTGTTTTAGATGACTGGCCGGATGGCTCCTGCCTGCATCTGGCTGGCAGACCCGCCTTCACTGAAATGGCGGGCCTGCCTCTTCCCAGTGCATCTTGGGTTGCCCTGGGGAAGGGCCTAAGGCCCTGTTTGGCCCAGGCGCTTAAGGTCCCTCCTGTAGGAGGGGCCTTAGGCATCTGGGCCAACTGGAATCTTAGGCCAATCTCCCACTGCATTCTGGGATGCATTGGGAGTGGCCTAAGATTCCGATTGGCCAGATCCCCTAGGCCCTTTCTATGTGTGTATAATCTTTGTACAAAGAATATTAAGAAAGAGATATGATTTAGATGAATTGGTTAAAACAAATCATATATTCAAAGGAAAAACAGTGATGTCTTACAGGTTAGGAATGAAAATATTTAAAACAGCAAAAAATGGAGACGGCCAAGGGAATAATGAAGTCACTGGAGCTACACTTGGCTAATAATTTACCTATATTCTGTGCCATTAACACTAAACCCATAAATTTATTGTGTACTTGCTATTGAACAAAGATTAAGGAGATCCTTCTATTCCTGTTTAGAATATAAAAAATTATAAAAGAACAATAATGTTACTCTTGGGACCCCAAAGGGTGTATATATGATTTACACAAAATAAATATTTCAATCATTTTATCTGCTGGAAAACTTACTGAATCTAATCAAATTGCCTGAGGCTGGGATATTACCTGTTTTGCTTCAGTAAGATATTTCACAACAGCCCTGCATTATCTCTGGAGTAATGATTCTTAAAAAACACATGACTGATTCATATATTTTAATCCTCCTGATCATTTTGCTTAATCTTTGGACCAATAGCTTGGCATAAATTATACAGGGACTTTGAGACCCCTGCTCTAACTCAATGGTTCCCAACCCTGTCCTAGAGGACCTCCAGCTAGTTGGGTTTTCAGGATAGCCCTAATGAATATGCATGGAGCAGATTTGCATGCCTGTCACCTCCATTTTATGCAAATCTGCCCCAATTCATATTCATTAGGGCTATCCTAAAAATCTGACTGGCTGGTGGTCCTCCAGGACAGAGTTGGGATTCACTGCTCTAACTCTCCTATTTTCTTTTTTTAGGCTTCTAGCATTTGTATTACAGACACTTCAAATTGTGTTTTTTCTTTGTAACTACAGGCTGTTGATAAGACAGGGAAAATTTGAGTCTTTTACTCTGCCTTCCTCTTAAACCTGGCTTTCACCATTATTTGAACCTCTCTACTGGGACTCTCTAAATATCCTGTTTCAATAATATCCTTCAAGGATACCTCACACCGAACCATCCACTCCTGGGTGACTGTCGGCTTTCCCCCATATCTCAGTTTAAAAGCTGCTCTTTTTAAATGTTAGCGCCAGCAGCCTGGTTCCATTCCAGTTAAGGTGGAGTCCATCCATTCGGAACAAGCTCCCTCTTTCCCAGAAGGTTGCCCAGTTCTTAACAAATCTAAATCCCTCATCCTTGCACCATCATCTCAACCATGCTTTGAGACTTCGGAGCTCTGCCTGCCTCTTGGGTCCTGCATGTGAAACTGGGAGTATTTCTGAAAACACTACCCTGGAGTATCTGGATTTCAGCTTTTTGCCTAAGAACCTAAATTTGGCTTCCAGAACCTCTCTCCCACGTTTTCCTATGTCATTGGTACCTACATGTACCAGGACAGCTGGCTCCTTCCCAGCACTATCTAAAATCCTATGTGACACATGAGGTACACCACCTTTGCACCACACAGGCAAGTGACCTGGCGATCCTTGCGCCCACAAGCCACCCAGCTATCTACATGCCTAATGATCGAATCACCACCAATTATAACAGTTGTCCTAACCCTTCCCTCCTGGGCAAAAGCCCCTGGAGACACATCCTCAGTGCAAGAGGATATTGCATCCTCGGGTGGACAGGTCCTAGCTACAGGATTATTTCCTATTTCACCAGGGTGATGCTCTCCTTCTAAGAGATCTCTCTCCTCCAAGGCAGCACAGGGGCAACCAGATTGGAGGTGGGACTTCTCTATAACATCCCTGTAGGTCTCCCTCTTTGTGCATCTCTATCTTCCTCAGCTCCTCCGAGTCTGCTACTGTAGCCATATTATGATAGGGGGCCCCAGTGCACTTGTTTTCCTAAGTCCTACGAAAGGGTTAATCCGGCCCTGTCTGCAAGTCAGGTTAAATGCATTTTGGTAAAACTTTGGCATTGGGGCAGGCACCAAGAACAACATGTCTGACTGATTTTGATTCTCAGTGTTACAATATAAGCAAGAGCAGGTGCAAGTTTAGTGAGCTAGAACTGCATTCACCTTTGCCTTCTGCATTTTTGTCTAGGTTTTGTGATTGATAGTATTATTGTTGGGGGGTCCTACCCTCTTTCTTCCCATTAGATAATCACAGCCCTTCTAAATTAGCTATTGCTTTTTCTTCGCAGAATATTTCAGAGGTCCACCCATAATGCCCAGTCTTTCCTGTTGGTCTACCATCCAAGCACTACTGACCAGCTTCAACCTCCCTCAGGCCACTGTTCATGTAGAAGAATGGAGTAAACCTGCGCATTGCATATTATAATAATAATAATTTTATTTTTTATATACCGCCATACCCGGCGAGTTCTAGGCGGTTTACATCAATTAAAAAAGGATCTACGTTTTCAAGCAGATTTACAAACAAATAAAACAATTCAGTAACAAGTAAAACCGAAATTGACAGAGGATGGCGGGAGGTTGTTGAAGACGGGGAAGAGAGGAGCTGAAAAGGGGGGTGAGAGCAGGGGGGGGAGAAGAAAATGTGAGCGGGTGGGGCCGCTAGGGGTCTTGTTTGCTGAAAAGGTAAGTTTTGAGAGATATTAGAGAATAAAATGCTACCAGGAGATGAATAGAGCTCGCTGAGATTGTTGTAGTGAATAAACCCATTGAAAAAAAAAAAGAAACTCATTAATATTGCCAGTGCCAAGGTTTATATTGTGTGTGTAATATAAAACAGTGCAGTGCTTGTTAAGGGTAGTCCTTGTGTAAGGATACACTTTGGCACATCAAGGTAATGCATCTGTAAAGAGCTATAATTTATCAACTGACTGCAGATATAGACTGAACCAATTTGTTCTTTGTAAATAAAAAATGTGTTTTGATAGTCGTCTTCCTGCCTGGCATTCTGTCCCCCTCATCAAAGCTCTGCAAGTTCCTTACAGGATCATTCTCAGATCTTTGCGGTTCAAGTTTATGGGCAGACTACAGCAAGGAGAGAAAGGAACAGATTATTTAAGGTTTTGTTCCAGTACAATAACTGCTTCAGTATTTTCGATATGAAAATGGATTGAGGCAAAACTTTTTAACAGTTTCTGTATTGGAATAAAACTGGTACAAATTTATACTAGACTGGTACAAACTTAGAAACTTTGCAGCCATGGAGGGCTATGAGCAGCCTTGTCAGCGGTGCTTTGTGAAAGCTGATACATGAGGGCTTGCCACTTGGATTTAACATACTACAGTGATTTAGGTGAAACCGTATTTGCTTTAGCTTCTAAGGAATAGATATGTCTCACTCCTGGAACTGGTGCTAGGGTTCCAAAGAAGGAATAGCATTCTTCATGCATCCTGTCATGTTGATTCATCTTTAATTTCCTGGTTGTCCCTTTCGCTTAGGGGCACACATTCTTGTCCTTTATGTTTTCCATTAATTTCATTTACGAGGATATCATTTTGTTGAGGAACGTAGGTGGGTCCGATGAATTAACCTTATGACCATCTGAAAGAGCATAAAAGATTAATTTTAAAACTTATATTTTTGACTTTTCTTGGACACAGCATGAAAACGCTTGATCAATGAACCACTGAATGTTTGGTTGCATAATCAAAGGAAGATACTGGAAACATTATCTTCCTGATGTAATCCAGAAGAATATAATAGTGTAAAGTGACATTTAAATATACAGTTTTTACCTAATCGATTCTTCACTCTCACTTTCTCTCTAATACATACAGATAAATAGACATGTATAGGTATGCGTGTGTGTGTATTTATAAGGGATATGCATTCATTTTAAAACTAATGTTACAAGGCAACAGATAAGGCTATTTTTGGTTCATTTATCCCTGAACAAATTGAATGACTATAGCCCCAGAAGTGAGCCAAATCGTCATTACACTTAAGCAATCATGTTGAAAACTGTTGGGAGATGCGGGTGAAAAGGGAAGTACCTCTTTTCCATTTAAATCATCGGAAGGTGCAGGGGGTGGGGTTACCAGACATCCGGATTTCCCCAGACATGTACTCCTTTGTCCAGGTTTTGAAAAGCCTCCTCTCAATCGCGTCAGGCAGGAGGCAATCCGCACATGCGCGGGTGCCACGCGATGATGTCACGGCGACACGCGCGTACGCGTGATGTCATCACGTGGCAACCATGCATGCGCGGATTGCCTCCTGCCTGACCAAAGCAGGCAGCAGGGGCCGGAACTAGGGCAGGACTGGGGTAGAAATGGGCGAGTCTAGGGTGTCTGGATTTTACAGTTATAAAATCTGACAACCCTATGCGGGGGCCCTTGCCCGGATCTTAACCCTCACCCTTTGGCATTCCACCTTTCCCCTCTTCTCTGGAGGTAATTCAAGCCTGCAGAATTAGCTCCAATAAAACTCAAAGGACCTTTCAGCCTTCTGGCAGGATCACAGGCACTACTGCAACCCCAACTCCTCCTTCTCTAAGGGCTTCCTGACACCAGGGTTACTTTACTGAAGTCCAAAATGTGTGAACATAAAGGGGTCAGTAATCAGCAGCAACTGTATCCGTTTAAATATCAGGGATATACATTAATCTATATATTTAGGGCTCCTTTTATCACGCCGCGCTAGCGGGGTCAACACGTGTGACGTTTCCTCACGCGGTGACCCCTGTGCTGGCCAAAAACTACCGCCTGCTCAAGAGGAGGCGGTAGCGGCTAGCGCGGCCGGCGGTTTAACACGCGCTATTACGCGCGTTAAACCGCTAGCGCTGCTTGATAAAAGGAGCCCTTAGTGTCACTACTGGGCAGTTCTTTATAAATTGTCTAAGATTAGGCACCGGGATAATGAGCTCTAAGCTCAAAGTCTATATCGCCAATTGCATGTACTAATGTAAGTTTGCCTTTGTAAATGCTTGTGCTTAATTGTAGACAGTTCCAAAAAAATTGCTAGTATTCTTTAACCCTTTCAGGACCAAGGGACATATTTGTCCCATAACTTTAAAATCCTATCAATTTTGATTGGGATAGTCTACAGTTCTAAATTTGATATGTACGGATTCCATATGATACTGCCTTTATGTAAACAAACTGGTTCCGACATTCATTCATTAGCGTCGTTGCCAGATTGACGAGAAGATTCACTTGCCACACTGTCCATAAGCCAGAAGTGTGATTTTTTAAATAAAAATAATGATATTTCACAAAAAAAAATCTATTTTTTGGCATCTGCAAGCCCTTTTTACCATAAAAATGTCGTCAAAACCACAAAAATTGGCCTACGATCCTTATGGTCCTGAAAGGGTTAAGATGTGCTCGTAAGGGCTAGGCACACCTCACTAGAGAATGACACAGTGACAAAAGTTTGTCCCCATCCCCACCCCATCCCCATGGACTCTGTCCTCATTTGCACAAGCCTCAAACACTTATGATTTTATATTTAAATATTTTTATTAAAGTATAAAAAAGGGACAATATTCTGTAAAACTGTTTATAAATCACAAATAGAGCCTTCCATTTTGATCTGGATTTGGTACAACCTTCCCAAAGATTCAGTTGCCTATGTTTTTATATCATCTGGGAAGGTAATTGGATTGTCTTTTAGACATGGGTATAGACGAGAACCTAAATTGTGTAGTGGATGAACAGGAAAATAAGTGTTTGTTACATGTTAGAAATGTTCACTAATGCCAGCAATGATGGATGAATCTGTTGCAGTAACAGAAAGATGCTTGAGCAGCTGGGTACATGATGGAAGGACATTGCAGATGGCAGACAGGACACAAATGATGTCATTTAACAGTTGTTCATTGAAATCCAAAAGCAGCCTCTTCAGTATTTTTTAATCACTGAATTCAGCTGCCAGTTGTCTTAAGCTGTGTTATTTTTTACATATCGATACTAACATTTTATAAATGCTATTTCATCTAGTTGGAACAGTCTTTTTAAGGCTAGTCTCAAGGTTTTAGAGAATGACACAGGGACAAAGTTTGTACCTAGTCCCATGGGCTCTGTCCCTGTCCTTGTCCCCATTCCCAAGTCCGTGGGCTCTGTCCTCGTCCCAGCAGGCTCTGTTCCCGTCCCCTCCCCTATGGGCTCTGTCTCAGTCCCTATGTCATTATCTAACCCAGACCTGTCCATGCCTTTCCCAGGTCCCCACCCCATTGCAATTATGTGCTGTGGGTTTTGCATGCGAAATTGGAAGAATCCTGACTAAAAGCAGTTAGATGTCAATTGACACCAGTTATAAGCAATAATTGGTCATTAAGTTATATATGTAACTGACAGTATTCAATAATTGCACATGCAACTTTACATATTATTGGGTCACTATGGTGCTGTATGTGTTTACTTCAGGTCCACTATTCAGGCCTAAACACAGAACTTACTCTGCTATCTGAATACGCCAAAAAAACCCAACAACAACAACAACAACCCATAGTTAGTGCTATTCTATAAACCACATCCAGAATTAGACATGGTTTATGGAATATATGTAGCATCCGTCCCCATGACTAAAATTTAGGTGCGACCATTTACGCCAACTAAAACCTGGCATAAATACCTATGCCTAAATTATGCGCAGATTGGATATATTCTATAATATAGAAACATGATGACAGATTAACACAAAATGTGCCCTTCCACACCATCCACTATCTTCTCTTCTCCCTAAGAAATCCCAAATTCCTGTCCCATGATATCTTAAATTCAGAAAAAGTCTTTGTCACCACTACCTCCACCGGGAGACTATTCCATGCATCTACCTTTTTGTAAAGTAGTATTTGCTTACATAAAATCCTATGTCAAGTTTCAAGTTTAATCAATTTTAATATACCGACCATCGACGTGCACCTGGCCGGTTTACATTGCTACAAATGAAAGGTTAAAATAAATTTTTGTAGGGGGGGGAATGTAAACATTAAATAGACAAAATTACAAATATGAACATGAGCTTGAGGGTAAAGGGGGAGGGGAAAGTTAATAATTACATCATTAAAAACAAATTAAAGGAAATAATAATAATAATAATAATAACTTTATTTTTCTATACCGCCATAGTCAGGTGACTTCTAGGCGGTTTACATTGTAAGAAGGCTGGACATTCAGCGAATAACAAAAGGTCTTAATACAATACAATAAGTCTACATACAATACAATACAGTGAGTATAAATACAATACAATACGATAAGACTTAAATACAATACCATACAATGATTCTAAATACGATATAATAGTCAAATGGGAAACTTACGTGCTAATTGGAGTTCTATGGGTAATGAATACCTGAATGCTTAGTACTTACATATGAATTGGAGTTCTATGGGTAGGGGATATCTAAATAGATGAGGAGCTTCTTGAGAGAAAGAAAAGGCATTTACGGGGAGGGGAGTCTTAGTGAGGGAGGGTCCTAGTGAGGGAGGGGACAGTTTTAGTCAATGAATTTTGCGAATAAGGTGGAGGGGGGAGGATAAAACACCAGGAATGGGGATTGTTTCTTAAAAGCGGTTCATGTTTATTTTGCTACCTGTTGGAAAGGAAATATGATATGCGTCTTGGAATAAGAATGTTTTTATTTTAGTCTTGAATTTGTCAAGTGAATTTTCAAGGCGGAGTTGAGGTGGCTTGGCGTTCCATAAAGTTGGAGCTCTTAACTTCATTCTATGTCCTCTCCTTCCAGAGTTTTCCTTCATTTGTACATTAACACCACAGAGATATTTAAACATCTCTATCATATCCCCTCGCTCCCTTCTTTCTTCCAGAGTATACTAAGTCTGTCCCCATACGATTTATGATAAAGGCCACTAACCAATTTTGTAGTAGTCCTCTGGACTGACTCTATCCTATTTATATATCTTTTTGAAGGTGTGGTCTCCAAAATAGCATACAGCGGAATGCCCAGAACCCACCCAAGTCTCTCATCTGACCACAATCCCTTTCCAGATCTACATGGTAAAATATGCATGCATCACTTTATAGAATACGCTTAGAAAGTTGTGCGCGTAAATTCTAATTAGTGTCAATAATTGCTTATTAATTGGCAGGGATTGGCTTGTTAACTAAGTTGTCCATGCAAATCAGCAGTGTGCATAGATCTGCGGAAGCAACTTTAGTTACAGTATATAGAATCGTCAGAGATTTTGATATACCATCTTTCAGTAGTACAAACAAAGCAGTTTATATTTATTATATGCAGTCTATTTTTTCTGCCCCTAGTGGGCTCACAATCTAAGTTTCGTATCTGGGGCAACGGAGGGTTAAGTGACTTGCTCAGGGTCACAAGGAGCTGCCATAAGATTCGGACCCAGATCCCCAGGTTCTCAAGCCGCTGCACTATCAATTAGGCTATTCCTGCACAATAAATTATGTGTGACATTTGGGGCACTTAGGCTTGTCAACTTATGCCTTGTAATTAACAAGATGTAGGAGGATGTGTTTAACTTGGGCACCCCAATGCTGACATACTCTAGCATTCTCTAATGGAATCTTGTTGCCAAGATTCTGGTATATAATTTGCGTTATGCGCATGGCTAAACTGAGGTGCCAATTTATAGAATTGCCCCATATCTGGACATTTAAACCTGGGTATGAGCAAGGTAAATTATATTTAACCAACAGAAGTGAGAGAAAAAGACAATGCAGCCATTTGTGGTTGGAATGTTTAGAAATGGGAGATAAGAAGAAAGATTTCTCTGGAAGTCTGCAATTACAATTTGGCTCGTGTCCACCGAGCGGTGCAAGGTTCTGGTATTTCATGGCTAAAATGTGTGACAATATTGCTGTAAAATGTTGCAGAGGCTTAAATGGCTAACTGATCTAGGATTTTTACTGAACAAAGTAATCTAAAGATTTTTAGTAATCTAAAGATTTTCTGCTGATTTTTACTTTGCATTCTACATAGTACATGTGATGTATTTGTATGTGATGTACTTGCATAATCAACACGTCAGAGATTTAACTAGACTTAGCAAGTGTTGATTTGTACTGGCAGACTTTCTAATATTTGTTTATAGTGCTACTTTATGGGGAAATTTCCTATGCAGGCCACCCAGGTGCAATATCTGTCAGTTTTTTATAGGTCCGTGGACCCTGTGCCTTCTGTTTTTATGGATTACATTGAACTAGGAAATAGACACACTTGCACTTGGAAATGCACAGGTCTGCTTTAACTATTTATGAGGCCTTGGAACGACGAGTGAGGTGATTAAATTTGCAGATGACACTAAACTGTTCAAAGTTGTTAAAACGCATGCGGATTGTGAAAAATTGCAGTCAGGCCTTAGGAAATTGGAAGACTGGGCGTCCAAGTGGCAGATGAAATTTAATGTAGACATATGCAAAGTGATGCACATTGGGAAGAATAACCTGAATCACAGTTACTGGATGATAGGGTCCACCTTGGGGGTTAGCGCCCAAGAAAAGGATCTGGGTGTCATTGTAGACAATACGATGGAACCTTCCGCCCAATGTGCGGCGGCGGCCAAAAAAAGCAAATGGGATTCTGGGAATTATTAAAAAAGAGATGGTTAACAAGACTAAGAATGTTATAATGCCCCTGTATCACTCCATGGTGTATTGCGTTCATTTCTGGTCTCCTTATCTCAAGAAAGATATAGTGGCACTACACCAGGTTCAAAGAAGAAAGACCAAGATGGTAAAGGGGATGGAACTCCTCTCATATGAGGAAAGACTAAAACAGTTAGGGCTCTTCAGCTTGGAAAAGAGACGGCTGGGGGAGATATGATTGAAGTCTACCAAATCCTGAGTGGAGTAGAACGGGTACAAGTGGGTCGATTTTTCACTCCGTCAAAAATTACAAAGACTAGGTAACACTCGATGAAGTTACAGGGAAGTGCTCTTAAAACCAATAGGAGGACATTTTTTTTACTCGGAGACTAGTTAAACTCTGGAACGCGTTGCCAGAGGATGTGATAAGAGCGGATAGCGTAGCTAGTTTTAAGAAAGGTTTGGACAAGTTCCTGGAGGAAAAGTCCATAGTCTGTTATTGAGAAAGACATGGTGGAAGCCACTGCTTGCCCTGTATTGGTAGCATGGAATATTGCTACACCTTGGATTTTGGCCAGGTACTAGTGACCTGGATTGGCCACCATGAGAACGGGCTACTGGACTTGATTGACCATTGGTCTGACCCAGTAAGGCTATTCTTATGTTCCATAAGCATTAAATACAGTGACGTAAACATTACTCAAAAACCGCTATTGTTAAAGTTACTAGTGTAGTTCTTCATATGGATCATACTATTCAAAACATATTGGAACTGTACTTATCTCATGTAATCAATTTTTCATGTATTTGCATATTGAGACATCATCATTTTATCTTGTGTTGTCTTAACTGGATTAGAGGAGCATAATTCTGTTGGCATTAATGTAGTCTTTACCAACACAGTATTTACAAGTTATAAACCTTTATCTGAGAGCACTGTACAAATATGCTTTTCACCTGCTCTCTTTACAAATGTGTAAAGCTAATTCAGTAACAACTGAATGCCTTCAACTTGTTTATTGACTTTTATTTCTATCTGTCCTATACAAATTTGAAATAGCACTTTCCTTTTTCCAGAGATTTAATTTCCTGTGACTTTAATGTCAGCGGAAAGAATTCACCTAAGCAAAACTGTGCAAACAATGCATGCGTTAGCCATAACTTGACTTTAGCCTTTTGTAGTCGATAATAGTTTTCCAAACTAAATTACTCCTGCCAAATATTTTCTCTTCAGGATGCTTCTAGAAGAGCATGAGAAGAGAATCCATTGCTGAATGAAGTAGTCTAGGGAGACAGGCTTCTGGATACATGTGGGCATTGATAGCATGTGTGTGGCAGTAGAGCATCTTGAATACCTTGTTAAGCTTCTTGCTGAGGTTTTGGGGAGGGGGAAGGAAATGAGTAGAATATTAACTTAACAGTTCTTCCAAAGCAGCAGTTAACAATAGCACTTGCTGTTTACCCACTTGAGACTAACAATATTTTTGAGCAAATCTAGCCTTTGATATGTATAATGCATGTCCTTCTGGCAATACTAAGACTATTTTCACTGACTGGATGCAGTTTGAATAATAAGACATTCCTGCCTGTAAGATAGTACAGAATGGAGGTGTACTCTAATTAGGGTTACCATATTTGCTACAGTAAGTCAAAAAAGAGGATGCTTGACCCCCCTACCCATACCCCCCCCCCCGGTGCCCCATCCCACCACTGCCTCTCACCAGTCTCTCCCTAAACTGCCTCAGCCCCCCTAGCACAGCCTTTCTCTCTCCAGACCTCCCCCCCCCCCACTCCCTCCTGGAATCGGGTCTGGCTCTCATGAGTCTCCCCTTCCCTAATCTCTTCTCTGGTGCAGCAATTTAGAAACCTCAGGCAGCCAGCAGCATTAGCAACGTGATCTCTCTGCCCTCAGCCTGCCCTGGAAGTTTTCACTCTGCAGTGTCCCGCCTACAGAAGGATCACATCGCTAACGCTGCCGACTGTCTGAAGTTTTAAAATTCCAGTGCTGGAGAAGGGGCTAGAGACAGGGGCGACTTAGAGAGCCAGACCTGACTCCGGGGTGGGGGCTGGACTGGAGAGAGTGAGTCCAAAACCCGGACAAACTCCCTCCAATCTAGGAAACCATTCAGACACCTGGACAATCCTCTATAATGAGGACTTGTCCAGGTAAATCTGGACATCTGATAACCCTAACTCTAATGGTTGAAGCAATGTGCTGAAAACTAGGGACTCCATGGTTCACATCTCACTGGCCCTCTTTGTGATCTTGGCTAAGTCATTTGCCCCTTGCCTACACTGTGATTCTTCAGGGGACAGGGAAATACTTATTCTACCCGAAGGGAACTCACCTTGAATTACTACTGAATAGATACGAGCTGAATCCTTAACTTAAATATTTACCTCAGGAAGAGAACAGGCTGCTTGGTGAAGGGACAACCTCCAGAAGTAGAGGCTGATGTTAGAGGGTGCCGAGTTCTCTGTAGTCTTTGGTGTCCTGTGGCTGGTCACAGGTTGCCTTGGAAACTTGCAATCAAGACACAGACATGGGGTGCTGACGAGATTCAGCTGACAGCACTGTAGTCAGGACTTGCTAATGATTTTTTGTTAGACACTCATGATTTGTGCTCCTAAGGGATAATTTGTTGATGGTGAAACATTTCCTCATATATAAAGACTTGAAGCCTGATATTCAGCCTACATTGCTTTTAAAGCCACTGATAACTGTGGGCAGAAATAAGCCTGGATATTCAACACCAGACGTTTTCTGGGCATTAGCATTGAAAAATCCAAGATCAGTTGTGAATTTGGAAGTTTTGTGGTTCCAGTTGATATTCTCACATAGCTAAGCGGGCTAAGATAGGACTGCCTTTTGAGCCCTCATATTTGCCTGCTTGTCTATGCTGATATGGGTGCTGAATATGGTCAGTATTTGTATAACTTCAGGTATCTCTCCAAATCTGCCCATGGACTGTCTCAACACAATCAGGCCATATCACAGCAGAGAGTGTCAATATTCTGCAGCCCTGTACAATTAACTGCAGCTTTTAAATGGTACAGACATATAATTTTTTTAGCTTGCACATTTTACTGTAGCTGTAACATTTGTTGTTGAGTCAGTCAGTCTAGCAGTTAGTGCATCCATCTGCATACTTGTTGGCATGGTAGTGCAGGGATAGCGGAAAAATGATTGCATTCTCATTACCAGTTGAGTCTGTCCTGGCAGGAGGTGTTGGCAATAGTAACAGAAGAGGACCTGCAGACTAGCAAGTGAACCCTGTTATCCAAAGATGATCAGATGCCAGTACTACTATTTATCATTTCTATGGTGCTGAAAGGCGTACGCAGTGCTGTAGATGCTCAGTGAAATGACCTGTAGGGCTAGCAGAGATACTAAGTCCCATCAGCTGAAGAGAGCCCGGTGTTGGGAAAAATGAGCTGCCAATGATGCTGGCGGAGGAATGGACGTGAGAGAAGAAGAGGGGACATGTGGCAGGAGTGAGAGAAAGAAGAGAGAATAGAGAGCTGGGGAGGAAGAATGTGCCCCATACCCATTTAATTCATTACCTCTTTGTACCCACCCTTAGTCACCCACACAGACTGATAGTAGCACACCCACCAAATCCAAACCATGCAGCACCAGCACACACATCCCATCAGCTCCATGCATATATCATCAGTCACTCCCATACACATAAGAACAGAACATAAAAACATATAAAAATAGCCTTACTGGGTAAGACTGTAGTCAGCCCAATAGCCCATCCTCATGGTGGCCAATTCAGGTCACTAGTACCTGGCAAAACCCCCAAAACTAGCAACATTTCATGCTACCAATCCAGGGCAAGCAGTGGCTACCCCCATGTCTATCTCAATAACACACTATGGATTTTCCTCCAGAAATTTGTCCAAACCTTTCTTTAAACCAGCTACGTTAACCACTCTTACCACAACCTCTGGCAACACGTTCCAGAGTTTAACTATTCTCTGAGTAATAAAAAAAAAAATGTCCTCCTATTGGTTTTAAAAGTATTTCCCTGTAACTGCATTGAGTGTCTTTTAGTCTTTATAATTTTTGATGGAGTAAAGATTTGATTTACCTATTCTATACCACTCAGAATTTTTAGAATTCAATCATATCTCCCCTCAGCCGTCTCTTTTCCAAGCAGAAGAGCCCTAACCTTTTTAGTCTTTCCTCATATGAGAGAAGTTCCATCCCCTATATCAGGGATGCCTACACTTTTTTGACTCGCGAGCTACTTTTAAAATGACCAAGTCAAAATGATCTACCAACAATAAAATTAAAAAAAAACACAACGTACACTGTACGCATAATTAATTATTATTCCTATTCCGGGGTTTTTTCAAAGAGGTCAAAGCAGATGACTCTATGCACTGTCACCTCAGTAACAACCATATAAAAATAGACAAATACCCACCCCCTCCCTTTTTACTAAACCACAATAGCATTTTTTAGCACAGGGAACTGCGCTGAATGCCCAGCGCTGCTCTCGATGCTCATAGGCTCCCTGTGCTAAAAACCACTATTACGGTTTAGTAAAAGGGGACCATATTGTAAAATATAGACAGCAGATATAAATTCAGACACATTTTGATCACTAAATTTAAAATAAAATAATTTTTCCTACCTTGTCTGGTGATTTCATGAGTCTCTGGTTGCACTTTCTTCTTCTGACTGTGCATCCAATCTTTCTTTCAGCCTGTATGCTTCCTGTCCTCCAAACCTCATTCCCTCCCCCAACTTTTTCTTCCTCTCTCCTGCCCTTTCTTTCTTTCTCTCTTCATGCCCCCTTTCTTTTTTTCCTGTTTCTCTTCTTTCCTTCTGTCTCCCTGACTACATCCCTTTCTTTCTTTCTCCCTGCCCTTCCCCAAGCCACTGCCACTGCCGCTGCCATCGGGGAACAGGACCCAAACGCCACCAATGGATAACAGGCCCCAAAGCCGCCGCCCCGTGCTCTCTCTGCTTCGGGCCAATCAATCTTCCTCTCCCCGACGCCAATTCTGCCGTCGGAGAGGAAGTTCCGCCCAGCCAGGCAACGATTGGCTGGCCCGAACTTCCTCTCCGACGGCAGAATTGACGTCAGGGAGAGGAAGATTGATTGGCCTGATAGATTGCCAAGGCAAAGGGAGTCCTGGATGATCGACTCACTTTGCCTTGGCGAGCTACCGGTCGATCGCGATCGACCTATTGGGCATCCCTGCCCTATATCATCTTGGTTACTCTTCTTTGAACCTTTTCTAATTCCGCTATATCTTTCTTGAGATAAGGTGACCAGAACTGACCACAATCCTCCAAGTGAGGTCGCACCATGGAGTGATACAGAGGCATTATAATATTCTTAGTCTTGTTAACCATCCCTTTTTTAATAATCCCTAGCATCTTGTTTGCTTTTTTGGCTATAGTTACACATTGGGTGGAAGGTTTCACTTATTGTCTACAATGATACCCAGATCTTTTGGGGGTCACTAACTCCCTAGGTGGATCCTAGCGTCTGGCAACTATGATTTGGGTTATTCTTCCCAATGTGCATCACTTTCCATTTGTCCACATTAAATTTCATCTGCCATTTGGACACCCAGTCTTCCAATTTCCTAAGGTCTGCCTGCGATTTATCACAATTTGCATGTGTTTTAACAACGTTGAACAGTTTAGTGTCATCTGCATTTTGTCAGGCTTGCTCAATGGTAGCTACACCCCTGAATCACATAGTATATGTCATTGCATTTCATTACCACATAAATGGATGGCAAGACCTGCAAAGAATCAATATGCTCTGATTCTTTTGAAAACCCTGAGAAATATATTCAAAAGAGAATCCTATTTTGATAAAGTGAATTATTAAATGGGTAAAAAGGAAGGTATGTTTTACAAGTGTCTGAAACTTGAACGAGGATTTTTGAAGCATTTTCCCTGTCTAATTTAAATTATTTGATTAGTATAGATACATTGGTCACACAATATTTAAGGAGGAAATACTTGGTGGGGAAGGGGAGGTGGAAGCAACCTTTTATTCCTACGAGTACTGTTCTGACCTCTCCCTGGCTTTGCGACTTGTCAGCAGCTTAAACTCATTGGATCAATAATCTTATAACATTATTAGACTGGAGGAGTGGCCTAGTGGTTAGAACCCCCTGTTTCAGCACCCCAGGGTTGCGAGTTCAATCCCTGTGCAGCCCTTGTGATCATGGGCAAGTCACTTAAAATCCCATTGGCCCAGGTGTCATAGTTTGATTATGAATCCCCTGGGACAGATAGGGAGAAATATTTAGAGTACCTGAATATAAAATAACTTCAAATAGAAGTGGTATATAAGAAATGTAAATGCTCATAAAATAAACTCCTTAAGTAAATCTTCTTTAATATAAAACTCAAAAAAAAGAAAATAAACTAACTTACAATTTAGTTGCCCTTAAGGAATCTTGCCTTTTCCAAAAGTCCACACTCTACCAGCACATCTCAAAGGTTGTGGAAAGCTGGTAGTAAATTCAACACTAGTGCTGCCCGATTCATCGATTCAAATCAATTCACCAATTCACTTTGGTAAATCGATTCAAATCAATTTGTTCGATGAAAAAACTGGACTTGCCAATTCAATGATCAATACCTTCCCACTCCTCCCATCCCCGGTGAGACCTGACATACCTCCAAGCCTCCTAAAGCAACAGTGGTGGTTGTCCAACAGAGGCAACACTCTGAACAGGAAGCTTGCGGCATCCCTCTGCCACATCATTGATGATGTCAGTGATGACTCGGCAGAGGGAAGCCCTGACGAAGCAGGCCACCACCACCACTGCTGCTGTTTTGAAAAACCCGAGGTTTATCAGATCTCATGGAGGGAGAAGGGGGTCGATTGGGAGCTACTGCACAGGGGGATGGGAGGGAGGAGTGGAAAGCATCTCTGCTCAGGGGGATGGGAGGGGAGGAAAGCTGCTGCACATGTGGGGAAAGAGGAAGAATTGTTGGACATGGAGTGGAGGAGAAGAAGGGATAGATGCAACAAAGAGGTAGAAAGGGGTGAGAGGGGAAAATCCTGTATCTGGTGGAGAGGAGGGAGACATGCATGGAGAAGAGAGAAGGAGAAATGTTGGGCATAGGACGGAGGGCAGGGAGAGATGGTACACAGGGAGAGAGAAACAAATGTTGCACATGATAATGGAGGGGAGGAAAGGAGAGATGCTGCATGGAGGGAAATAGAGAGGTTTGACCCAGGGAACAAGACAGTTAGAAAGAGAGAGAGAGATGGTAGACAATGGGAAGAAACAGAAATGTTCGATATGAAAAAGAAGAAACATGACCCTTATTATAATGCAATAAAATTAGTCAATGGACTCCATACATCATTAAAGGATTTACTAGTCCCCAAACGTTCCGCCATCATCCTTTCATACTTGTATGTGGTATACACATTTACCCACCTTAAAGTGAAATTGATCCTATCATGGTTTTTCCAATTATGAGTAATCAGTTGAACACCTATTCCTGTTAAGATCAAGAAAAGGTGACTTTTATACTTATCTAAAGTAGGCCTAATATGTAGTAATGTACCACAAATTACAGCTTCATAAGATAAGGGAATAACTGCTTCAAGAATGAGATTAATTTGTCTCCAAATTGACTTCCAGAAACCAAGTATCAATGGACAAAAATATAACAGATGATCCAAAGTCCCTATATTAATATGACAATGCCAGCATCTATTAGATTTAGAATTATCTATTTTTTGTAATCGAACTGGGGTCCAAAAAATCCTATGCAATAAAAATAACCATGTTTGTCTCATAGATGCTGACGCTGTAAATCTTAATCTCCAAGTCCAAATTCGTGGCCAACGAGACACAAAAATATACTGTTTTATCTCGATGCTCCAAATATCTCTAAGACTATTTTTTGGCTACTTATTTAAAAATCCAGAAATCAATTTGTACCACTGGGCGGCCTGATGACCTACTAGATCTGTCTGGTAGCAAAGGATCTGCTAGCTATAATAAGTTTTTAAGCTTTTCCATTCAGGGAACCCACTCTGAATAGCCTACTTCAACCGCAACCACCTATGAGACTTTAAAATGACAAATGATTGTTGCAGTCGTGAAAAATCAAGCAGTTTTTCATTAGACATATCATCATCCAATGTCCGAATACCTACCTGCATCCAATTCTTCCAGGCGATCCCAGCACCGCCAGGGCAGGATTAATTTGTTGAGGACACCTAGGCACACAAGTACACTGGACCCCCTGCCCCACCCCACCCCACCCCACCATGCGCCCAGGCGAAAACAGGAAGCTGCGTCAGAGGGAAGCTTTGGGCAAGCAGCACCGCTTGCACAATTACAGTCCCCGTTGCATTTCTTACCCACGTTGCTTGCTTGTCTTACTTTCTGTCGATGGGGGGGGGGGGGGGCAAGTTGCCGATCAGGGTGGAGCCCACGTTGCCGATCGGGGGGGCCTGCCTTGCCGATCGATGCTGGAGGGGCCCATCGCCGTTTGGAAAAACAATGTTGATGCCCTCCTTCATCCGGCCCCCCTGACCATTTCGGGCCCTTGGCATGTGCCTACTTGGCCTATTGGTTAATCCTGCCCTGAGCACCGCCCATTTGAATCTTGGAGTTTAACCATAAGGACTGCAAAGTAGATTTCATTATAGGAACCTCTGTTAGTACAAGAGATAGTCGCATAGGGGACATAATTTTCCATTCAAGATATAGCCAATCCAGAAGATGTTCCATGAGCTCAGGGAGGATCCAATACATACCTTGACGCATTACATAGGCTTGATGATACCTATAAAAATTGGGAAAATTTACCCCACCCTCCACAATTGGATTTTGTAAAGATACTAGAGCAATTCATGCATTTTTCCCCAGTCAAATAAATTTTGTCAGAATACTATTTAGCTTTTTGTAAAAGGACCCTTGAAAATAAACTGGCAACATACCCATTTTGTAGCAAATCACAGGCTAAATCATCATCTTGAGCGTTTGAACTCTCCCCCTACTAAGCAGCCAACAGGATTGCTCCATGCCCTTGTCTGGGCTCTCCATAAACCTCTAGCTTCATTTGCTGTGGTTTTTTTTTTTTTACTGCATTCGCAACGTTTTTTATAACCCAGCACTACTTTTCTTTGGGCACTCGTTTGTTCCTTTTAATGCTGTTTGTCATAACACCTTATCTACCACGGACCCCTGAAGAAGGCGTGTTGTCCGAAACACGGACCGTGTCGGGTCCCTGGTTTGGTAATAAGGTTGTATATACCATTAAAGTTTGAAATAAACAGTGCCTGCATCTTGTACATAGTCTGCAGTTTTTAATAGTGTGTTTTGTGCAGTTTTTTTTTTTTTAATTTAATATTTGTATTGCACTATCAAAGTTTGAAAATCAATAAAGATTAAAAAAAAAAAAGAAGAAATGTTTGATATGGCAGTGGAAGATAGAAAAAATAATATTATTTTCTATTTTGTGATTACAATATGTCAGATTTGAAATGTGTATCCTGCCAGAGCTGGTGTTAGCAAGCATAAGCTAGGACCTAACAGAGAGAGGAAATGTATTTTTTGTTTATTTTGTTTACTGGTAGTGCTGCCCGATTCAGGGAAAAATTTTTCATTCCATTCGATTCAATTTGGCCTATTGAATTGATTTTTCAATTTGATTCAATTCACTTTTCCCACTCAATAGAGCATTTTTTTACACATCATAGCAGGTTTATTTTGTAGCCTCTTCACCCACCCCAGCCCCCTTTGCCCTCTCCAGCCCCATGCCGGCTCTGCATTGTAAACAAGATAAACAAAAAAGACTTTTCCTCTCTCTGTTAGGTCCTAGCTCATGCTCGCTGTCTAACACCAGTTCTGGCAGGATACACATTTAAAATCTGACATATTGTAATCACAAAATAGAAAAAAAAAAATTTTCCTACCTTTTGTTGTCTGGTCACTTTATTATTCAAATCATATTGGTTCCAGGCTCTTGTTTCTGTTTGTCTTCTGTTAACTCACTCACCAGGGTCTCCTGCCCATTTGACATTTTCTTCTTTCTCTATGCTCATCTTCAATATCATTTTCTGAAATTTTTTTGTCATATAATGAAATTGCAGTGGAATTCAATCAGCCATCAACATTCAGGTAATTTTAAACCCAGTGTCAAGCCTGCTTATTCAAAGAGGTGAAATCCACTCCTGGCATTAGATCCATGTTTTGCCAACTGCTGCATCAAGAGAACTGCACTGTTCCTAGACCACTGCATCTTTCAAAATGGTGCTGGGAACCTCACGACACCAACTTTTAAATGCATGACATCATGTAACTTCTCCTATCAAAATAACCAAAAAAACAATCAAAAATCCAAAAACAATCCAAAAAATCAAAACAAAACACTGTCAACTTTACAGTATCTTGACATTTAGTCCACAGGGTTCAACTGAATCAAAAAAATATATTCACTTCTTTCTGTCTCAAACACCTCATAAGGTTGCCACAATGTAGAATTGTCCCCTTAGTAGCATCACCGGCAGCCTCAGGGCAATGGGTCCTAGGGCACCAGTAACAAAAGAAAACTCTTGTGAGCAGCTACGGGCTGCACAAGGAAAGAAAAAAGACCACCATAAGGGAATACCACAATACCAGGCAAGTATATTGCATCAAGCAAGGTCTGGGTTTATTCACCAAACAAAAGAAAAACATTCAAATCAGCCTGCTTGCCTAAAGTTCAACAGTTCCACATTGGAGGAAAGAAAATCAATCTTGTCAGGATGTTCAAAATATAAAGTATAGTCCAAAGCAAACAAACTGTAATTCTAAACAGTCTCTGGATTAGTGCCAGCCAATAAAGTTCCAAAAACTCATAAGTCAGGCTTTTCTCCAGCCGATTAATGTTCAAACTTTCAAATAATTCAAAAACAGTCTCGGGCTGATATCACTACCTCAGCCTACGCTAGTGCTACGGCACTAGGCCCCAGCATCTGACTTGCTGGCCAGGGAGTGTGCTCTGTGTAGTCACAATTTGCAAATAATATGCCCTCAAACCCACCACAGAAGACGCAGAGCAGTCCCCACTTCCTGGGATTGGTAATAGCCCTTCCCCCACCCAGAGGGAAGAACCCCTCCTCACAAAATCCAAAAATAGTACTTTAAAGTTCTTACAGGTGCCTCCAAGCACCACACCTTCTTCAGGGTTACTCAGCAAAAGGCCTTTAGTAAACTTAGCCAGTGTCCAGGTTAAACATTTAGGCAGTTTAATTTACTTGCCTTCAGTCCAGCAAACTTCCATTGCCAGGGCTCCATTCAGTGGTTCAGCATATGGCTCCAGCTCCATGGTCTGAAAATCCTGAGGCATTAAGTTTGGTGGCTCCGGACCAGCCTCCGTCTGCTCCATCCATTCAGGCTGTTCACTACCATCCAGAGCTCTCAACCCTGAGCCTCCCTGCCTTCTCCTTCTGCCTCTCTAGCTGTTCTGCGCTCTGATGTAATAGCCTGCAGCCACGCCCCAAACTCTTAAGGTGAAAAGGCTTTCCAGCTGGTTCTGCTTCTAGCCTGCAGGTGATTACTGGAAACTAAACTAGAGCTAAGTGGGGGTTGCGGAACAGGCAAATCTGCTCTCCTGCTCCCTCTAGAGGCCAAAGAAGAAAATTTCCCAAAATGGTTAGTTTGAGGTTTAAAGTGAGCTGTTTCTAGTGCCTTTGCTTCAGGTTTCTGCACTGCTCTGGGACAGACCTAGCAAGCATAGGCTGAATACCACAGTGGTTAGTGAGTGCTGTCATGTAATTTAATTGGTTTCTCTTTTCTATATTCACTAGACTGAACAAATATATGCCATCTTCCAGTCAATATTTAAACACTGATGGTGACTTTTACAAAGCTGTGGTAGAGGTTTCTACTAGCGGGCTGGCTAGGTAAATGTGCCAATGCGCATAGAACTACTATAAGCGTTGGAGCATTTACCTCACTGGTCCATGGTAGAAACCTCTACTGCAGCTTTATAAAAGGGGGCCTGAGTCAGTGTGTGTTTTTCAAACACCATCCATGATATTTAAATTTATACTGTATATTCAGCAGTGACCTCCACCAGCTCTCTGCCAGCTCTACAGAGAACAGTAATACTCAGCCAATGTCTATATAGCTATGCAGTTTAAGTTATGGCAGACTTTTTGCTGGCCTAACTTTATCAGTCTAGCTATTCTATCCTATCACCAACTAAAATTGCTCACCCTCAAAACAGAAGCAAGCAAACTCAAGGAAAATATAATCCAAAAGTGGTTCTCAAAGCCTGAACTCTGGTCCTATGGGTCAGAAAGGCCTTCTGTATCTCTCTTGCTAAATCAGGGAAATTTCTCACTTTAGAACTCCAAAAGAGTGTATTCAAATGTCAGAAGGAAAGTTTTAAAACTGTGTAGCAGTCTGGTTCAAGTGCAAAATTCACTATCATAGTAGCTCTCTTTTTGTAACTGAGTTCATACCACCTTCTTGCTGATTTACCTCCAGAGTTTTTCCTTAGTTCAAAAATATACTGGAATATCATGGGGGGGAGGGGGGGGAGAAGGAATGATTTCAGAGGCATTCTTAGACCATCCCTCAATGTAATGTAATGTAATTTATTTCTTATATACCGCTATATCCTTTAGGTTCTAAGCGGTTTGAAGAAAATATACATTAAGATTATAAATGAGAAGTAAGAAGGTACTTAAAAAATTCCCTTACTGTCCCGAAGGCTCACAATCTAACTAAAGTACCTGGAAATTAATAAAGAAGAGAAAATAAAGATGGTTGAAAAAAGAAAAATTCTATGTGAACTTATAGGATGGAAATTAAATTGACAGTGAAGAACTGTATGAAAAATACATATGGAATGCAGTTAGAGAGGGTAGGTTGCAATCTATTTATGGTATTTGTTTAATTGGAAGGTGTTAAGGTGGGTAATTTGGGGGAAGGTTATCTCAAATACTTCTTAGCAATTTCTATTGGAGAAATCAATGGAGACTTAGGGAACTTAAGCTGGCTCAGATTATGCTACCTGACCTGGCTTTTTGTCTTCTGAGGACCGGTGGTCATTAGCTTGTGCTTGGGTAAGAACAGCATCAGATAATATCTTTAAGTCTACTGAATGCTCCTTAGTTGTAATTAGTAAACTAGAATGCATGTTTTGAATAACACCCCAAAGTGACTCAGCTGTTACCATGGCAAGTCTACTACAAGGTCGACTTTCAACCTTGGAAGAAACCTGGCTCCTCACTTTAACCAAGTTGTTCACAGTCTTCTCAAACAGGGTCTTGATTGTAGCTTGTATCTGAAGATCTTCCCTTTGAAGAGGAATTGGCATTGCCACCACCACCTGGGGCTTCCCGATAAGACACCGACCTGCAGCAGAACTGCCTCCTGGTTGCAGGGGCACCACACATTCTATAGGACTCAACAAGGCCTGTTCAGTATTGCTGCCTGATGCTCCAGGAGCTGCAAGCCCACAGAAAGGAAGGGAGTGTCAGGCCCCTCTGGCACTTGAGAGTGTTCAAGGGTCATTTGAGTCATTGCCATGGTAAGTGTGGACACCAAGGGTGCTCCTGCACTTTCTGCCTTCTTTTACCCATAAATAAGCAGGTAATAGTCAATTCGGCATGATAACTTCCATATGCCAGAGTTTAAGTGGACGTGTCCTCCCCTAGTGCACCATCTTGGATCATATGGATAAAATGTTTTTGAATATAATAAGGCTACTTGTAGTTTATCGTTTTATAGTGATGTGAAAAATGAATTCATCCAGAAGTTTCATGATAGTTCTTATATGCTTGGGCAATAATAACATGTGAAATGCAAATGAATATAATTTGGCATTTGCTGGCAAATACAGATGTTATGACAACATCTGTTTCTGAGAACTTCTAGCGCTGTGTTGTCTGCAGAGAATTAAAATGCAGGTCACATTCCAACAATGTGGTGAAAGATTTCAGAGAAAGTGGCAGGAAGAGGCATGTGTTTGTGGCCTTTATAGAACTCATATGTTTGGGAGGGGGGGAGGGGTAACAAAAAAAAGTACAACATAACAGCTGATAGTGCATTGACCTGAAGATGTAGAGACACAATATGGAGTTCTACTGAACCAGAAATGCTAATGTAGAGGATCTGTGCCCTACAATGAAAAAAGGCATTGCTCTGCACGGAAGAGAGATAGTAAGAAATTATCACCACATGTGTTCTAAAAATGACAGTGAAATGTTAATGCCCATGTTTTCATCAGTGGTGCAAGATTAATAGAAATGTATATATTTTTTTTTGGGGGGGGGGGCGCTAGTGAGCTTCGGACAGAATGGCAGCTTGAATTTGAGCTCCGTCGGAATCCTGCTTTAAAATTGAGATTACACCAATTTTCTGTCCTTTGCCACGCTCAAAATTCACCCTGAGCTGACGAGAATTGTGTCTGGATTGTCTTTTCCTCGACGATGTCGGCTACTAAGGGCGGTAAGCGCACAAAAATCGATCCTCCGTCCCCCGCTAAAGCGCAGGCCTCAAAATCGGAAGATGCACCTATGTCTGTCTTGCTAGATGAGATACGAGCTTTAAAAGACATGCTCTCCGAAACTAACACTGGCATAGACGAAATTAAACAAGATGTCTCCATAATGAAGACCGACATCCTGCACTTTCGCAAACCGGGTCGAAACGTGCCACTGATGAAAACGTCAAGGATTTGCAGCGCCATTTTAAACGCATGGCACAGCTAGAAAAAGATCTGGATGAAGCGAATGATAGAGCGCGAAAACGGAATTTTAGAATCCTTGGACTATCAGAAGGTCGGGAGGGACAAAATTTAATTAAATTTCTTCAGGAAAACTTGCCTGTCTGGCTTGAACTTACCTTCACACAGCCGCTGGAGACACCGCGTCAACTCGCAGCGCGTGCCACGTGAGAATTTTCCTAGACCGATCATTGTAAGCTTACTTCGTTTCAACCAAACCATTGAAATTATGCAGAAGGCTAAAATGAAAGCGCCTCTAAAATATGAGGGCAAAACCCTGATGTTCGTTCCTGATCTGAGCAAAAATTCAGCACGATTAAGGAAACAGCTTCTTGAATACCGACCCCGGCTGAAGACTCTCAACGCTCGCTTTGGGATATACTACCCAGCTCGTATGAGGGTTACACTACAAAATCGTACCAAGGACTTCACAGACCCTAATTTGCTTGGAGATTATCTTGAATCTATATCTCCTAGTACTATTGATGCTACCTGATTAATTATTTACCTATCGTGCTGTTTTTCATAACTAACATGCAAGTCTTACTGTAGTGCTTGACTGCCAATCTTTTCTTTTTTCTTTCTCCCCCTTTATTAATGCTTTCTCAAACACGCTAGTTTCCTCTCTCTTTATGAGGCTTTTGGCATCTCTAATATTGCCTGTCTCATTTTCTCCTTATTTCTCCCTTGCCCAGTCTGACTCTTTAATCTGTTTCCACTCTCACTGTCTGATTTGCCAAAGCAAGTAAAAGCCATGCTGCAATCGAGTGCCTTTCCTCTCTTATTTTATTGCAGGCTGTTCCTCTCTCTTTAAGCTTTCTTTATCTCGCACCACTTCCTATTGCAGCCCTAACCTTCCTATTATATTGCACAGTGATAACACAATTCAATTCATGGCATGTAACATGATTTTTCTACTTTGGTGTATTTTTATAATTGCTTATCACTGCAGTGTTCTGATGAGGTTCGTTCTTGACTTGTTTTTTCCTCACTCACTGACCCGTTGGTCTATCCCTTCAGTTGAATGCTTTTCATTCAACGTGGGGTTTCTCCTAAATATGAAGGTGCTGTTCTTTCATTATTTTTATGCACAATGTTGTATATATCATTTCTCTTTTTGTTTATATGCCTCTCAAATGTGTATCTCTTAATGTGAAAGGTATGAATAACCCTTTGAAGAAAATTAAGATAACTCAATATATAACCCAGTTACACGCTGATGTTGTACTTTTACAGGAAACGCACTTAGATGCAATGGAAGCTTCTAAATTCTGCTGTACCTGGGCTTTGCCCCCTTTCTTTTCTCCTGCTCATGACAAAAAAAATGGGGTCATCATCCTTATAAAGGAACATCCTGACTTATTAGTGGTTGTCCAGGCATGTGACACTGAAGGGCGCTGGGTGAGAGTAACGATCTCCTCTCGCCAATCCTCCTTGGCCATCTTCAACATATACGCCCCTAACAAAGATTGCCCTGGGTTCTTTCATAGTTTGGCAAACTCTTTCACTGCATTAGGTGGAATACCTCTTCTGATTGGTGGAGACTTTAATATTGCTTTGGATCCTATACTTGATAGACAGTCATTAGCCTCACACAAACCTACCAAAGCATGGACAGCATTATTAGATATCATACAGCAACTCAACCTCTGCGACCCGTGGAGAATTGCACATCCAGCCACTCACACTTTTTCCTTTTATTCATCACCACATACATCTTTTTCAAGAATAGACTATTTCCTGGTGACTGCTGCGCTACTCCCTAATGTGACTCGCACGGACATTCACTCCATTCTAGTGTCTGATCATGCCTTGATCAGCATTGAATTTAACCTACTAAACTCAGTCACTCCAAGGCCCTGCTGGAGATTTGACACCTCACTTCTGGAAGATCCGGCCTTTGTAGACTACAAAAACAAATTCATCAAAGAATTTATTGAATTTAATCCAATTACCCAAACTAATTGGATCAACTTTTGGGACGCTCTCAAAGCATACCTTCGTGGTCTCATAATCGCTTACAAGGCTAAAAAATCTAAGGACTTGGCATTATTTCGCTCACAACTGGAATCTCAGATCTCATCACTTGAGGTTCTCTTCACATCTGATACGTCCAACAAGGTTATTTTTCATCAACTAGAGAAGCTCAGACTTCAATATAATGCTTTACTGGCTACCTCTGCAGGGAAGACATTGTTCATGAAGGAAGCTACTTATTATGCTGAACATGATAATTCGGGCCACTTACTAGCTAACTATCTGAAATCTAGATCAGAAAGAACCTTTATAACCTCTATTAAATCAGAGAAGGATGAAGTACTCACTTCCAGGTCGGACATTTTATTGAGGTTTCATGGTTATTATCAAGAACTCTACGCTTCTCAACTACCATTTTCTGTACACATTGAAAGCTTTCTGGATAAGATTGATTGCCCTACTCTCACTGCTGCTGATAATGAGAGCTTTTGTTTACCAATCTCTACTGAAGACATCTCTAAAGCCTTGTTAAACATGGCCAAAGGAAAAACTCCCGGCCCAGACGGATTTCCGGTGGAATTCTATATCACCTTTCAGTCTTATCTCACTCCATTGCTACGTGACCTTTTTGCTCACTTTATTCAATCTCGAGAAATCGCCGGATCTTTCACGGAAGCTATGATTGTGGTTCTCCCCAAATTTGGTAAAGACAAACAACAAGTCCAAAGCTACCGTCCCTTATCTATGATAAACATTGATGCAAAGCTTTACGCGAAAGTGTTGGCGGGGAGACTGCAGTTTCTTCTCCCTCGTCTGATCTCCTTTGAACAGACTGGTTTCATGCAGGGACGACTATCTCATGACAACACTAGATTGTTCTTCAACATACTTCAGAGTATTGCAAAGTTGGATAAACCTTACATGGCTATAGGCCTAGACGCTGAGAAGGCCTTCGACAGGGTCGAATGGCCTTTCTTATTTTGCACCTTACAGCGTTTTGGTTTCTTTACTCAAGCCATTGATATGATAAGAGTCTTATATACTGCTCCTTCCACCAGAATCCTCATTAACAACCAGCTGTCGGCCTTTTTCCATCCCAGTAGAGGTACACGTCAGGGGTGCCCACTATCGCCCCTGCTCTTTAACATCGCCCTGGAGCCGCTCCTTCTCTACATAAATCAACATTCTGCCATTATGGGAGTGGAAATGGACCGAGTTCTTGTCAAATACTTGGCTTATGCTGATGATATCTTACTCTACATGACACCTGATTCTCTTTCACCAATCCTGGATGCTATCAATGGATATTCTATAGTATCAGGTTACAAACTCAACTTATCAAAATCTGAAGTTATGCCACTGAATCATCCTGAGGTCAAATATGATTTACAACAGTTTAGCTTTGCTTGGTCTGATGATGTCCTGAAATACCTAGGTATTTACTTTTCACCTACTGTCGAAGAAACTCTCTCTATCAATATTACTAAAATGACGTCTATGATCAGAGAACTAATAATGCGATGGTCTCCTCTATGTCTCACTTGGTGGGGTCGTCTCAGTACCATTAAAATGATGATCATCCCCAAAATAAATTATTTTTTGAATATGATCCCTATTTTCTTTCCTGATACTTTTTATGCAAATATTGAAAAATCTCTTGCTCTTTTTCTATGGAGCTCCAAACCACCGAGAATAGTGATGGCCAAATTGAAAGCTAACAGAGACAATGGGGGCATAAACTTTCCGGACTTTCGTTCTTACCATGCTGCTTTCATTTTGCAACAGACCTCTCATTGGTACATGCCCATATCTTCTGAATATTCACCGATTTGGCTCTCATGGGAATCCTCATGTCAATTGAAACTACCGCTACATCTACTACCCTATCAACATTTGCCTAGATCGGCCAATCCAATTTTTCATAGTGCCAAAACAGCGGTCAGCTTAGTAGAGAAAGATCTTGATCACCCATGGGCCTCTTCATTACAGGCTCCCATCTGGAATAACATTGCTTTTAAGATAAATAATGCTATTATTTCTTGGCCGGACTGGCAGAGTAACAACATTTGGACTGTTCAGGATCTTCGCAACAAATCGTCTTGACTGACCTTCTCTCAACTGCAACAAAAATATCAGCTCAATCATTCACAACATTTTCACTGGATACAGCTGATCCACTGTATATCTTCTTCCATGCGTACTTCTTCTCTGTCATCAGAACCACCCAGTCTATTGCCCTTATGCACTAGACTACACACCTCCAAAGGCTGTGCATCTCAATGGTACAAGTGGTTGCAATCTGCAAAGTATAGTCAGCCTCTGGGCACTGAACAAACCTGGGAATTCGACTTGCAGATATCATTTTCACAAGACATTTGGAGAAAGATATGGCACTCATCTTTGCGTTCTTCTTGTTCGTCATCTTTAAAACAGTCCATCTTTTTTGTATTACACAGGGCCATTTGAACCCCACATAAATTATCTCACTTTAAGTCTGCAGAATCTGGTCTATGTTGGTCTTGTAAAACTGAAAAAGGTACCTTTCTACATCAACTTTTTTACTGCTCATTGGTAAATCCTTTCTGGCTATCAGCATGGAAAACCATTTGTGGATACTTTCTTATTGATGTACCGCTCACACCTGCTATAATTCTTGGCCATTATGCTCTGGAACATGAACTGCCTGAGGATGAGCAAAAACTTTTCAATTTGCTGTTACATCTGGCTATAAAATTAGTCTTGCATTACTGGAAAAATACGTCATTGATTAACTACTCTATGTGGTGGAATATGGTCTGTGTTACAGCCAAGTATGAACGAGCTGCTGCCTCTAAAAACAAATCCTTATATTCATTTGAACGTACCTGGCGACCACTATTGGATGTTTCTCTCCCCCCTCATGTCTGAGCTGAGTCCTATGTAAATTATTATGGGTTATTTCATGGTTTGATACTTTATGTGATTTGCAACTTGTTATGTTTTTTGGACGATTGACATTGTGCGTTTGACCTGCTTTACTGCACTTTTGTATTGGTTTCTATTCTTGTTGTACTTTCTGTACTTTATCTGAAAACTGAATAAAACTTATTGAACTTAAAAAAGAAATATATATATTTTTGTTTGCTTTCATTGGCAGGTTTAAATGTCTTGATTAGCTAAGGATATAGTTTATGAACAGCTGTTCTGCAGCTCTATGAGCCAGATGTTAGGGCTGGATAAAAAGGCACCACTAAGAGGACTGTGAAATGAGAGAACACATAGCAGCAACCTCGTGATTTCCTTGTTCATTGTTTCTTCTTTTCCGGAGTCTCATATGCTTCACTTTCTCTCCAATCATTTTGGGTCAGCCGATGCAACTTTGCCTGCACTCTCTACCTGTGATGCTAGAGGCTTCTCCCTATAGGCTGAGTTTGGTAACCCTAACTAAGGGGCTCATAATCGAAATGGAAATACGTCTAAAAACCCGCCTAAATCGGCATTTGGATGATCAAAAAGACAAGTCGTCCAAGTGCTGATAACCAAAATGGGTTTTAGACATATCTAAAAGCAGCTTAGGCCTTTTTACTGCCACTGTATGCCCAGAGCTGAAAGGGACATTTTAGGAGGAATGGTAAGAGCAGGATTTGGACGGGACATGGGCTGACCTAGACTTAGTACTGCAAGTATAACCAAAAGTTTTACGAGGCTACTTGGACGGAACTTATACATAGTAGCTTAGGGCGATCTAAAAACAGATCTAAGTGCCCAGAAGGTATCCAAAGTGACCAGATAACCACTGTAGACACAAAGTACAGTCTCACACATACATTCCCCCAGTGATCACTGACCTCCCGACACTGCCATAAAAATCAGAATAAAAATGTATATACCTGTCTCCAGAACACCAGCACCTGGCATAGGAAAGCCTAGTAGAGCTGCACACAGGCCTCTTAAATAGCCTGGGGATGGGCTAGTGAACCATAGAGAGGAGGACCCATGCCCATAAGCCACTTTAATCACTGCATTCATGTTGGAAAATGTGAGTCCACCCGAAAACCCCCAAACCCTACTGTACTACCATATAGGTGGCACCTGCAGCCATAAGTTCTATTGGGGTTAGAAACATAGAAACATAGAAATAAACGGCAGATAAGGGCCACGGCCCATCTAGTCTGCCCATTGGACCCTCCCCTACCTTTCTCTTTGAATAGATCCCATGTGTCTATCCCATTTGGCCTTAAAATCAGGCACGCTGCTGGCCTCAATCACCTGAAGTGGAAGACTATTCAAGCGATCAACCACCCTTTCAGTGAAAAAGAATTTCCTGGTGTCCCCGTGCAGTTTCCCGCCCCTGATTTTCCACGGATGCCCCCTTGTTTCCGCAGGACCCTTGAAAAAGAAGATATCTTCTTCCAGTTCGATGCGGCCCGTGAGATACTTGAATGTCTCGATCATGTCACCCCTCTCTCTGCGTTCCTCGAGTGAATACAGCTGCAACTTATCCAGCCGTTCCTCGTACGGGAGATCCTTGAGTCCCGAGACCATCCGGGTTGTAGACAGGTGGTTAGAGTAGATTTTGGGGGTCTTACCATGACCTGCAAGGGAGTTGTGGTGAGATGTTTATGTGGCACTCTTTTTATGAAGTTAACAGCAGTGCCCTGTAAGGTGCCCCACTACTCTGTTGCCATGTCTGGGTGGCCAGTCCATCAATTTGCTGGCCTCTGTTATGTCCAAAAGGTCTTGTTGTAGGTGTTTGGGACTTGGACGATTTTTTAGATGAGAATGAGGTATAAAGATAGATGACGTAGTGGTCTGGATGATCAAACGGCTGGACATAGAAAGAGAAGATTCTCGTGAAAAAAATTTTGGATGTATTTTTTGGGAATGGACTTTAGAAGCTGCCGACTTAGGGCGACTAGCATTCTAGGCCCAAAACAGACTTAGACATATTTTTTGATTATGCCCCTCCATGAATTGTTTTTATTTGTTCTCAATCCTGAACTGAAATCATGTCTTGTGTGATAATAATAATAATAATAACAACAGCTTATATACCGCAATACCGTGAAGTTCTATGCGGTTTACAAAGATTAAGCAAAGGTACAAATTGATTGACTTTAAGAGGGGAGGAAGAAAGAGGGTTAATAGGACAGGAAATCCATTTTTGAGGAGAGAGTGATCAATAGAACAAGTTAATCGCTGTAGAGAGGAGAGAGAAGAGAGGATCAGTTGTCTAGATACATCCCCTCGCACGCCCAACTTGTCTACTGCTCCACAGCCGCCGCAGGAGAGAAAAAGAATGATGAGCAGTTTTCACATACTGTGGTGTAGTGGTTATTTCAGTGTCTTGCAAGCTTTACTAGCCGCGGCACACTAAACTGGTGGCCGCGGCTCGAGAGCACCTGGAAGTGGGCAGAGGCCCTCCAGACAGGGCCCTGAGCCATCAGTGGGGGATGCTGAAAAAGAAGAGGCGCGGAGAGGAGAAGAGGCACTGGCGGTGGCTGACGGCCTACAGGATGTGCCTCTCATGTAGGCAGTCAGCCTCCTCTTCCCCGGCATCTCATGGTATACCTGAAATCTCGTGCGGCACACAGTTTGTGATACACTGGGTTAGAGCTACAACCTCAGCAAACCCCACAATGCTCCTTGTGACCCTGGGCAAGTAACTTAATTCTCCACTGCCCCAGATTGTGAGCCCACTGGGACAGATAGGAAAAATGCTTAAAATACCTGTATATAAACCATTTGTGAATGTGGTTGTAAAACTATAAAAAGGTGGTATATAAGTACAAATCCCATTTCCTTACTCTCTATTCAATATTCAGCCATTGGTGCTCAGTGTCTGTGCTCCGGCATTGAAATTCTGGATTTCTGGAGCTGGCAAAAGCTTAGCTGGTAAGTGCAATATTCAGCACTTAAACAGCTATAGGTTACCTCAGAAAGATAGGACTGACTTTTATGCTGTCCATTGTATGCAGTAACCTTGGCTGGTTAAAATGTGAAATATTGGCACTTAACAAGTCAAGTGTTGACTCTGCCCCAAGAATGCCCTCCAAAAGGCCAGTTTTGAGTTAGGTACTAGCCTAGGGTTACCAAAAGAGGACACGTGATCCTGCCCCGTTCTGCCTCAGCCCAAACCCATTCCACACACCCCACCCCAGCCCTATGCAAATCTCATCTCTTCAGGCCAAGTCTGGATCGCCTGATCTCATCAGCTTTTCAAAACCAAGCTATTACTGCAGAGGCTAAGGATTAAAGAGCAGGGAAACTGAAGTGGAGGAGTCGTTTTTGTGGTACCGGCCCGGGCTGGCGTTTCTCGACTGGGGACATGGAATTAGAAGCTGACTGAGAGTGAGGATGACAGGTTTATTTATTTATTTTAAAAAATCTTTGTTCATTTTGAAGCCAAAAATAAGTGCAACATATTATACAATCATATTACACTATAATAGCAGCTAAATTCAAACAAAATTGTAATGTATGACAAATACATATATCCTCTCCCCCCCCACACCTTCATGTTCAAAAATTGCACTGAAATTAAAAATTAAAAAAATATTTTCCAAACCCCCACCTACTCACCCTGGACGTGCATGATCAAGGGGCAAAAACAACAATCACTCTTTGCAAAATTTTGTCAATGGCTCCCAAATATCCAGAAACTTCTTATAATGTTCCTGTTGTATAGCCATAATGCGTTCCATTTTAAAGATGTGACACAGAGACTCCCACCAAAAGGTATAGTTTAATCGATTCCAGTTTTTACAATTCCTTAAAATAAGCTGTATTGCAACCCCTGTCATAATAAAGAGAAGTTTTATTGTGAGATGATATTTGACTTTTAGCTCTCATTAAAGTGCCAAATAGCACAGTGTCATATGTTAGTGCCACTGGATTTTCCAGCACTTTGTTCGCCTGATCCCAAATGGATCTCCAAAATTGAAGTATCAAGGGACAATAATATAATAGATGATCTAACGTCCCAGGTTCAATATGGCAGTGCCAGCATCTATTAGACTTGGAACTATCTAATTTCTGTAATCTAACCAGAGTCCAAAATGCTCTATAGAACAAGAAAAACCATGTTTGTCTCATAGATGCAGACATCGTACATCTCATCCTCCAAGTCCAGATTCGTGGTCATTGAGACGCAGAAATCAGCTGCTTTATCTCAATGCTCCAAATGTCACGAAGACCAGTTTTTGGTTTCTTATTCAAAAATCCAGATATTAATTTATATCACTGAGTGGTCTGGTGACCCAGGAAATCTGTCTGGAAGCACAGGAACGGCAAACTATACTGAGTTTTTCCAATCAGGGAACCCCTCCTGAATGGCCTGCTTCAATTGCAACCACCTATAACTTTGTTTTAGCAATACCAAATGTTTGTTGCAGTCGTGAAAAATCAAGCAGCTTTACGGGTTTATTTATTTATTTTTTTAATTTTCATTTTGCTTTATTTTTGTTGGGCTGGTTTAATTTTGCTATTTTTTTCCAGCTTTTATTTTCAGGATTTTTCTTTGGGGTTCTTTGATATTGAAGTTTTCCCTTCTGTTGTGCCTTTTACATACCTATATTTTTAAATTTATTGTATTATGTTTTCCCTCTTCCTTCTCTTTTATAGGTAAATGTAAGTTTTTATTTACTTCATAGGTACTATAGTTAGAATGTGAGCCCGTTGGGACAGAGAGAGAAATTCAAAGTACATGACTAGATTTTTGGCCATTACATAAGTCTTAATTGTTTTGTAAACTGCCTAGAATTCTTTGGAAAATTTAGTGGTATATAAGTCACCACATTAATTAAAAGTTAAAAAAAGGGAAAGGGATAATTCTATTTAATATGAAGAATTGTAGAATTTCAAGTGATATATTTAAGTTAAAATGGTTGATACCTTTTGATGCACTTGATGTAAGTTATAAAAATGAATAAAGAATTACAACCCCCCCCCAAATACCCTAACATGGCTTGATAAAAGAGGACAATAATGATTAAATAATCTCAAAAACAAACTTCTCGAGTGCATGATTTAAAGGTGAATATCTTTCTGTATTATATTATTGTATACTTCTTTGATTCCTTCAATAAAATATAAATTAAAGGTGTGTCTTATATACGCTCCTCCCCCCCCTTCCCTTCCATCCAATAGTGCTGGTATGCCTATGATTGTCACAACAACTTAGCATTTGCTGGTAGTTCTCCGCCCCTCCTATCCATCCATGCCTCTTTCTGTGAACTATTTATGCGCATGGGCCGATCGCTATCACTAGCGAATGATCTCATGAAAATTTGGCGACCCTCCGCAAACCTCATTTACATGTGTGGTTCTTTGAGAATGGCTCATCTTTTTTGAATCATTAGATTTGCGGCCGCTACAGTGACCTATCGAATTTTACCGGTGATATTAGAGAATCTGGTCCTAATATTAGGATGCAAATTTGGATTATCTACAGCCACTACGGCTCCTTGTGACTCTGGGCAAGTCAGTTAAACTATAGATAAGACTCTTTATTTAAAACTGCAAACATAGAAGTCCTTAAAAATACCCAACATGGGTCACGTTTCGCCCTTTAATGGGCTACATCAGGGGTAATGTACTAAAAATAATATAATAATTAAAAAACATACAAATATAGGCCCCTTTTATCAAACTGTGTTAGGGGTTTTTTTTTGCCGGCCACTGCAGTAAAAGCTCTGACTCTCATAGGAATTTTATGAGCGTTGGAGCTTTTACCGCTGTGGCCAGTGATAAAAAAACCCCCTAAAGTGACTTGATAAAAGGGGGCCATAATGTAACAAATGTTATAAAAATAAAGGAATCCATATAAAAATCTTACATGTACAAACAATGAATAGACTGTAAGACATCCATATAAACATGCATAATGTAGTGGAATTGGTGTACTCAAATAGAACAACAAAAGCCTATTGTGAAAATATGAGACTTTATAATAAAATTGAATAATAAATAGCTAATAAAAGTGGATTATAATAAAAGTAATAATAATATCTTTATGATATTTTGCCTAATCATGGGGTTGCTTGGCAGGCCCAAATTGTAATTCAATTTATATCTCTGAAACCATTTTTTATAGTCGATAATATGTGCGTGGCTAATAAGTGACAAATGTAATTTTTTAACGTTTCTTTACAAGTTTCAGGTTTTATTTAAAATTTGATAAATCGCTTAATCAGATTGCAAAGCGATGAACATTGATAAAAAAAATTTTTTACAACATTAAAGGGGACCAGATATCAAACGTACAAAAGATAACACAGGACGAACAGAACCAAAAACGAAAGAAGGGGAGGAAATACAATATTAGATAGGGAAGAAGACGAAGAACAGCAGGAAGGGTAAGGAGAAAACAAAGAAAATGGAGAGAATAGAAGGAAGACGACCTCTGCAAGAAGAAGACACATCAAATGTAATGAAGATGGCCCAACTAACCGAGCTAAAGATCAAAGGCATCTTTAAAAAGGAAACATTTTGGGCTCCTTTTACGAAGGTGCGCTAGTCGTTTTTAGCGCACGCAGGAAATTACCGTGTGCTATACCGCATGCTAAATATCTAGAACTAACGCCAGCTCGATGCTGGCGTTAAGGTCTAGCGCGCGCTATTCCACGCGTTAAAGCCCTAGCGCACCTTCGTAAAAGCAGCCCTTAAATCTATCCAGTGAGTGTTCTTCTCTTAAATGGATTGGGAGAGAATTCCACGTTTGTGGTGCCGTGACTGAGAAGAGGTATCCCTTTAACGCCACTGGAATTCATTGTTAGTGAAATGCTTATTTATTTAGGGCTCTTTTTACTAAAACTGTGGAAAAGTTTATTGCAGTGGGCCAGCGAGGTAAATGCTCCGACGCTCATTCTATTCCTACGAGCGTCAGAGCATTTACTTCGCTGCCCTGCGGTAAGAAGCTCTTCTGCAGGTTAGCAAAACACAGCGTTAATTTCTTATATACTCTTTGCTACCCTGAAAGCAAACGAAACAGTGTCCATTCAGATACAGCAGATCATTTTTCTGTCTTTTGATGACCTTAACCTAGGGTTACCAGATTTTCCCGAAGGAAAATCCGGACCCATGGCCACGCCCTCAGGCCCGCCTAGTTGTGCCCCGTTCCGCCTGTGTCACGTCCCGTTCTGCCCCCAGCCCAGACGGCATCTGCGCGTGCAAAGACGCAACATAATAACATAAGGCGCACATGCACGTGACATCACCGCATTGCATCCATGTGTGTACGGATGCCCCTTCCCGACGCAATTTTGACAGGAAACTTTTCAAAATCCGGACAAAGTGCCGGACCCCCGGACATGTCCTCAAAAAGGAGGACATGTCCAGGGAAATCCGGGTGTCTGGTAACCCTACCGTAACCTACCATGCAAGATGCAAAGGTTCAGCTACACGGTATGCTTGTTCCCTTTCTTAAACAGTGCTCTCTGGCTTTTTTCTGTCAAGAACTGCAAATAAAACCTGGCACATTCACGCATATACATGCAGAGATAATCTTTGATTATTGCTCCCTTTTCTTCTTCTTCTTTTTTTTTTAATATCTTTATTCATTTTTAACACTTTCATTAAGTGAATACAAGAAAAATTCATTTTACACTTTATACATCCCTTAAAATCCTTAAAATATATAAATAGATCAACACATTTTCCCATCAAAAATTATTACCGTATTTGCCGGCGTATAAGACGACCCCCCAACTTTTACAGTTAAAATATAGAGTTTGTTATATACTCGCCGTATAAGACTACCCCTTCTTCCGCACACCTCTCCTTCTAACTCCCTTCAAGTCCAGTAACAGATCTCCCTTTTCCAGCACCTTCCCTGCCTCCTACAGTGGCTTCCTCCCCTTCCAGCAGCTCTCCGTACTTGCCTGCAGGAAGTTGCCGGTAAATCACTGCCCTGGCAAATTGGAGAGCTGGTGGGAGGGGAGACAGCCACTGTGAAGGCTCCCCAGGATCTTGTTCGCACACGCTGACCATCTCCCTCCACCTGCACCTGAATCTGCAGCTCTCTCCGGTCTAATCGCAACTTCCCCGCGGCCCTCTTCAGCAACTTGTTTCAACTTCCTGTTTCCGAACAGGCAAGACTCAGAGAGGGAAGGCCCCGACGTTGGCAGCCTATCTTGATCGCCTGAGGCTGGGAGGAACAATAATCAACAGGAACCGCAATCGGCAGGAAATTTAACTGCCGACTTGATCTCGACGGTCCTGCGCGGACCGGCAGAAATTTTCTGCGGACCGGCGGTTGAAGAACTGTGTGTTAGGGCATGTAAAGTAAGGGCATGTAAACAGTACCCGGCGTATAAGACGACCCCCGACTTTGGGGAGGATTTTAAGGTACTGAAAAGTTGTCTTATACGCCGGCAAATACGGTATATAGTTATTAATGAAATATATTCATATCCTTCGGAAAGTGCAATTTTCTTCAATTCCAAAACATCTGTCAGAACATGGAGCACGTTTGCTGTGTTTTGAAAGCGGGCCTTATATCTGCTCTCAGTTTTTGGGTTTCCATTTCTCTCTGGTGAGCATTGAAACCAGGCATTGTACTCGACAAAAAAAAAAATAAATCGGAGAATGTGTATCCAAGATTCCTGCTGGAAAGTTGCATGTTCTCCACATGATAGGAGACAGTTCCAGGCAATGCTGGGGCATCTCAGAAACTTTTGATCTTCTGGCACAGTTGTACTTTTTTCCTCTGGTTTGTGAGAGGTGTTAAAGACACTGGAATAACTTCCTCCTTGAGCCGTCCCACTGATTTTCTTGTAATTACATTTTGCAGCCTGGGTATTGGAACAGCTGTAAAAACATCCAGTTGAAGTGACTGAGGCCTTTGTAGATTTTTTAGTCAATGTTTGTATTTCACTGTTCAGATTTAAAAATGTCAAATCAAAGGGAGTCTATATTTTACAAACCTGACACTGTAGGCATTGCATAGGCTTGATATTTACGGTACTTCAGTTCTGTAAACACATTAATTCCATTTGAGTTTAAAGTATAAACCTACATGGTTGTACTTTTAAAGCACAAATGTTCTTCCCATAAGTATTGCATTTAGACAGAATCAAAGATATTTATTTAGTTAATTTAATTACACCTGATAAAAGATGTGATTAATCGAATCAGACACATAAAGCAAATGCATATTAAAGATGAGATTAAAATATAGAATAAACAGTGCACAGATATATACAAACATGGACATTGGGAGTTATTTTATTTGAACTGAAATTTGAAATTATCAACAAAAATCTTTGAGTTTGAAAAGCACATGACAAAGGAGCCTTCTTACTAAGCTGAGTTATGAAGCTAGCATGGGTTTACTGCGCTTCAGATGTTTGCATGGACCTAAGCAAATATTTAATGCATGCTAAAATAGCCTATATGGTAAAAATTCACTTGCAAATTACAAGCAGGGACAGTGAGTGGGCGTGGCAGGGGTATAGCAGAAGAGTGACTGTTGTCAACAGTTAGCATATGGTGCAGTGTCACACGTTGTCATGACTGCCAATAGGGCGGCTCCATGTATATGCTCCACCATCTCAAGTAAGTGCAGCTGTCCTATTGGCAGTCTGGTAGCATAGCCACAGCCCTGACAGCAAGGCTTTCCAATATATCCTCAGAGGCAACAGAACATCTTTTTGGTTGGAGGGGCCAAAACAATCAATCTCTGGCTCCTCCCCCAAGTTCTCTAGTTGAGCAAGATATTGATGAGACTATATATGCCCCCGTGGCCCACCTCTTTCCATTGCCTATGACCCTAATCTGATTTACCCTCCCCCCATCTCATACCTCCCTGCTCCAATCCACCTAGCTCTCTGATCTGATCCCCCTGATCACATCATAATCCTCCAATCTCCCAACCCCTCTGCTCTAAATCCTTTGATAAAATCCTCCCTCAAAGCAAAGGTCTTCCCATATATGCACAGCTGAATCCTCCCTACTTCTCCACAGATCCTACCCATCACCCTCAGGACTTAACCAGAGTTGATCCCTGGTAGTGTAGTAGTCCTGAGTGAGAGCAATCCTCCTTTGCTCCTGCCCCATCTGACTCTAGATTCTAAAATAGTGCCGATAACTCTTAAGGTTACCAGATTTCCTCTTTAATAAGAGAGGACACCTGGCCCCCACCTCGCTCTGCCCCCAGCCCTAACTCCACTATGTCCTCCCCCACAGCTCCACCCCCACATGAACCGCTTGTCTTCTTTCCTGAGTTCGGAGCTGCCTCTGTTCATGTGCGGACGTTGACGTGATGACGTCACATGCATGTGTTTTACCACTTGGGATCAAACTAGGTCCTTGGGACCTGGGTTGGCCACTATTGGAATCAGGACCCTGGGCTTGATGAACCTTCGGCCTGTCCCAGTATGGCGATTCTTATGTTCTTGTGTTCTTATTGGCACCAAATATACCAATCTTTGTGGGACCTGGAAGTTATCCAAGTGCTGCCAAAATTCAGTGCTGGCTTCCCAGTAACTAACCAGGCATAGGGGTCCTTTTACTAAGGCGCGCCGGCCATTTTAACGCAGGCTAAATATTAGTGCATGCTAAACGCTAACATGTTCATTATATTCTATAGACGCATTGGCGTTTAGCGCGTGCTAATATTTAGCATGCGTTAAAACGTGCCTTAGTAAAAGGACCCCATAGTTAGGACCAGTGCATTTTTTCTAGCAAAAAAAGTTGCTGGTAATCAAATACCAGGCCATTCATCAGGAGTAGGGTGATCACCGAGGGATATACCCCATTGCAGCCAGGGCCCCCTCCACCCCCCCGAAACCGGCCACAGAATCCGTAAAAAAACAACATTGAATGTGCAGAACCTGAGCGCTTGAATTAATACTTGGGGGTCCGTGGGCCATTTTTATCAATGAATAGAAAGTGAGCCCACCAGGACAGACAGGGAAAAATGCTTGAGTACCTGAATGAATTTGTGTAAACTGTTCTGGGTAGAACAGTATAGAAAGCTGAATAAATAAATGGATGATGCCTCTGATTCATGGCAACATGCACAGTGAGGAATCCACCCTGAGATGTTTCACGGCAGAGTACAGGAGTGATTTGCAAATTGCCTTTTCCTATGTGGTTCCACTGTGTTGCTTGTGCCCAACAGTTTTTTTTTTAATTTTTTATCCACCCTGGTTTTGACTGATCAGCACTATTTAACCCAATAAAGGCCTTTCCTATCGGGTTCAGTATCACTGACCTCCCCCCTCCCCCAATGCCATGCTACTGAGCAGTGTGAGCTAAATGCCAAGCTGCCCATTCTATTTCTACGGGCAACTTGGCATTTTTGCTCACACTGCTCAGCATGGATTTTGCTGGGAAGTAAAGGACGTTGTGGGTGGAGTGCCACAGGGATCTGTCCTTGGGCCAGCTCTTTTTAACATCTATGTGAGTAACATTGCAGAAGGTCTGCCTGTCAAATGTTGTCTTGGCGGATGATACTAAACTCTGAAATAGGGTAGACACTCTGGAGGGCGTAGATAATATGAGGCAATATCTAGCAAAGCTTGAAGAATGGTCAAGAAATTGGCATCTAAGATTTAATGCTAAAAAATGCAGGGTCATTCACTTGGGCTGAAAATATCCAAGAGATCTGTATAGTATTGGGTGAGGGGTAAAGTACTACTGTGCACTTGGGGTGATTGTGTCTGATGATCTCAAGGTGACAAAATAGGTAGTAAAGGTGACAGATGCTTAGGTGCATAAGGAGGGGAATGGCCATTAGGAAAAGGGAGGTCGCTGATGAGGCCCCATTTGTAATACTGTGTGCAATTCTGGAGACTGGATTTGCAAAAAGATATAAATAGGATGGAGTCGGACCAGAGGGCTACTACAAAACTGGTTAGTGGCCTTTGTCACAAAGCAAATGGAGACAAACTTATAGACCTCAATATGTATACTCTGGAAGAACGGCTGGAGAAAGGGGATATGATGGAGACATTTAAATATCTCTGAGCATTAATGTACAGGAAGTGAGTCTTTTTCAAATGAAGGAAAACTCTGGAATGAGAGGGCATAGAATGAAGTTAAGAGGTGATAGGGTCAGGAGTAATCCAAGGAAATACTTTTTCCAGAAGAAGTAGTAGATGCGTGGAATAGTCTCCTGGTAGAGGTGGTGGAGACAGAGACTGTGTCTGAATTCAAGAAGGCATGGGATGGGTACATGGAGATAGTTAATGCTGCATATGGGCTGACTGGATGTGCCATTTGCCCTTTATCTGTAGTCATGTTTCTATGTTTCTGTCTTTCCAGTGTTGCAGAATGAGTTTGATGGCTAAGTATGGCCCTCTTTAACTAAGTTGTGGTACAAGTATCTACTGTGGCCCGGGGTGCTAAATGCTCTGACACTCATAGGAATTGTATGAGTGTCAGAGCAGCGCCAGAACATTTAACGTTCCGGAATACGATAGAAACCTCTACCGTGGCTTTGTAATGGTGGTGGTGGTGGGTGTATATCAGAAAAGGTAACAGAAATGCCTTATGTTGCAAACAGAGCTCTCTCACTCATTCCAGATTTAAAGTACGTGAGTTGGAGAGGGGAAGGGGGTAACAGAAGGAATGACATTCAGATGTTTATCTGGTGCCTTGTTGAAACTACCAGTTTAGTACAAGCAATATAATTGGCTTTGGCTTTAACAATATAGATGCTGCAGAGCCCCAAGTATTCATAAAAGCTGGAAAGAGGGAGAGAGACACAACTTGTTGGAGTGAATCACCCTTCATCCAAGGTGCTACAAAATAATGGTTTTATTAAAACAAATATGGCCTTAACGAGACCTCAAAGTAAACGTGTTAAGAGCAGAAAAATGCAAAACCAAAAGTGTAAAAACATGCTTGCTGTTCCTTCACTTTCTTGACATTGTGTTTGTAATGTGTCTTTGCTGGTCAGGTAAGGCAGTGCAAACTCCTCTTCTTGACGGAGCATTCACTCTGCAGCTCCACAATATCTCTTTTCTTATCTCTCCCTATACTCCTCCTCGGGAACTCCACTCATTGGGTAAGTCTCTCCTATCTGTACTCTTCTACTTTACTGCCAACTCCTGGCTATGTCTCTTCTCTCTTGCTCCACTTTCCATCTGGAACAGACTGCCTGAGTCTGTATGTCAAGCTCTATTTCTGGTAGTATTCAAATCTAGGCTAAAAGCCCACTTTTTCGAGATTGCTTTTAACTCTTGCACTGAATATTGGCCAGAAAGTTTCTCCGGGGCCGGGGTAGGGGAAGAGATAATACATTACATTACATTACATTAGGGATTTCTATTCCGCCATTACCTTGTGGTTCAAGGCGGCTTACAAAAGATTTATAAACAGGGTTACTATGGGAGAACAATTGATTTGCTAGAGTGGTAAAGAGTAGATCTTTTGATATTTCTTTGGTAGTTAAGAGTAGATCTTTTGATATTTCTTTGGTAGTTAAGAACAGGAGGCTTAACAGAAGATTTATAAACTGTGGTTTCAATGGGAGCACAATTGTCATTGCTATGATAGTAAAGGATAGATCCTTTGTCTATTTTAGTGATTTTGAGAGTACTTGAGGTAAGGGCTGTTTCAGGAATTTCTTGAAAAGTATAGTTTTTAGTTCTTTTCTGAATGTCTTGTAGTCTGGGGTGGACATCAGAAGGTTGGAGATCTGGTTGTCTAGTCTTGCTGCTTGAGTAGCTAGGAGGCCGTCGTGTAGTTTTGATCTTTTTACTTCTTTGATCCGGGGGGGGGGGGGGGAGGAGGGTATGAATGGGGAATGCGTTTTTCTTTGTCTAGTTGTGGATCAAGCTGGGATGAGGCGGTTGTTCAGGTAGGACGGGCTGTCTCCGTTAAGTGTTTTAAATAGCATGCAGTAGAATTTTAATTGTATTCTTTCTTGGATTGGTAGCCAATGTGAGTTGATGTAGGCAGAAAGGTGAGGATGGGCAGACTGGATGGGCCTTATGGTTCCTATTTATTTATTTCTCGGTACTTTCTATACTGCCTTAAACTGCCACAAAATGTTCAAGTGTTGATTTCCAAAACTAGAAATTTGGACGACTTGTAGGTTGTTCATCCTCCACAGCATCTAAATCTGAAAGGGACAGGAAAGAGGTATATTATGAGGGGGCTTTGGGGTGGGTTAGACTTGGACATTTTGTTGTGATAATCAAACTTTTGCAAGATGACCTAGAAAGGACTTAGACGTTTTTGCCTAGATCCGTTTTAGAAGCATCAAGAGCCATAAAGGGACCCAAACTGACTAAATGACCACTGGAGGTATTAATTAATAACCTCCCTACTTTCCCCCAGTGATCACTGACCCCCCTCACACACCCCACATTTTTTAATAAAACAGTACATACCTGTCTGTAGAACAGCAGCACCTGGGAAATCCTTGGAGAGCGTACCATACCATACCTTACAATTTCTTCCATCCCGCAAATTTCTTCTAGGATTCATTGCGGTTTACAATATAACTACAAAGACAGTTGGTTGAAGTTATTGCTTGGATCATAAATGAGTGTGCCTCGTGTGGATTACAAATAGAAGAGATATGTTTTTAGCATTTTCCTGAAATTGTAATAGGTGGGGAACTGATGTAAACTTAAAGGTAAGCTATTCCTGACTTTGGGTTCCTTAAATTCAAATGTAGACTCAAATAACTTTTTTTGTTGAATCTGCTGGGAAGAAGGGAAGGCCAGTTTGAGGCCTAGAGTGCTCCCAGATATACGCAGCATTGTACAGAGTCACAAAGGAGACAGTCCCTGCTTGAATGAGCTTACAATCTAAACAATAAAGACAGACAAACAGGATGTCAGGGGAGGGGTGACAGTTAGAGGGGATGGTTAAACTGCTGGCTAGGGTGGTGAGCAGAGGGGAGTAGGGTTATGATTTAGAGGCAGCTTTTAAACAAAGGAAGGGGGAGTGGTGGATGGACAAAGGTAGTTTATTCAGGGATACGGATGGCGAGATGAAAGGAACAAAGTCTGGAATTGGAAGTGGAGGAGAAGAGTGCAGATAAAAGCAATTTGTCTGAGGAATAGAGTTCTCAGAAAGGAAAGATACTGGGGGAGAGGGGCTGCAGAATTAAACACACCTGTAGGCAGTGACTTAGTAAGGAGTTGGTGGGATGCCCCAGGTGCCATCAGGTTCGGGGTGCCGGCACACCTCCTCCTCTCCATCCCACCCCCTTCCTACTCCTTCCCCTGCCGCACATGTGCCCCTTCCTTTCCCTGTACCTTTTTAACTTTGGTACAAGCAGCCACCGATTTGCTGCCCGTGTCGGCTTTGGCGCTCTCTCTGACATCACTTCCAAGACCCACGCCTGGGAGGTGACGTCAAAGAGAGCGCCGAAGCTGACGTGGGCAGTAAGTTGGTGGCTGCCCGCGCCAAAGTTAAAAAGGTGTAGGGAGCAGAACAGGGGAGGGGCGCCACTCACTCTCACTATGTCACTGCCTGTAGGTAAGTAATGGGCATTTTAATTGCATGTGAAGGTGGATCGGAAGCCAGTGAAGTGATTTGAGCAGTGGGATGAGGTGAGCATAGCAAGCTTGTCAGAGGACAGGTCGTGAAGCAGAATTCTGAACAGATTGCGGGGGGGAGAGGGGGGAGAATAGGTGGTTCAGCAGGAGACCTGTTAGAAGTAGATTGCAGTAGTCTATTTATTTATTTTATTTAAAAATTTAAACAATGCTCCTCCAAGATTCACGGGGGTTCCGTTCCAGGAATCCCCGCGAATCTCGAAAAACCGCAAATATGGTTTTTCATGGGGCAGCCTGAAGAGGGCAGCAGGAGAGCAGCCGGAGCGCAGCGAGTGCAGAAAATCACTCGCGGTTCGCTCCAACCGCCTCTTTCTGCACAAAGTCGGGTCTTATCCAATCAGGAGCTGCGTGTCAAAGCAGCTCCTGATTGGATAAGGCCCGACTTCGTGCAGGAAGAGGCGGTCGGAGCGAACCGCGAGTGATTTCCTGCACTCACGGCGCTCCGGCTGCTCTCTCCTGCTGCCCTCTCCTTGTCGGCGGTTCGCGGTCCGAAAATACCGCGAATGACTGGGACCGTGAGCCGCCGACCGCGAACAACCGGGGAACCACTGTATACTGCATAAAAACTATGCGGTTTACAAAATTACATGCATACATATTTAAGAAATGCTAAACATTAACTATCAGTATCTTTATTAAAATCTTCTTTTAAATTCATCCTACAAGATGGAAACACAAAAGCCCATAAAATCATTTACAGGACAGGAAGGCATTAACAGAGAATAGCACTCTCTAAAACTGAAAGGGGATAGATTCCGTACGAACATAAGGAAGTTCTTCTTCTCCCAGAGAGTGGTAGAAAACTGGAATGCTGTTCCGGAGTCTTTCATAGGGGAAAACACCCTTCAGGGATTCAAGACAAAGTTAGACAAGTTCCTGCTGAACCAGAATGTACACAGGTAGGACTAGTCTCAGTTAGGGCGCTGGTCTTTGACCAGAGGGCCGCCACGTGATCGGACTGCTGGGCACGATGGACCACTGGTCTGACCCAGCAGCAGCAATTCTTATGTTCTTATGTTCATGAAGGCATTGACAAATAATTGCGTTTTCAACATTTTCTTAAAGTTCAGTCTCCCATCACAGAATTGCAGAATACCTGCGCATTCCAGAGCTTGGCGCCAGCTACAGACAGCATTGTTGCCCCAATCTTAACATGAGAGACTAACATCTTACCCTTCAAACTCAGTTTCATAATATTTTCAGATCTCAGACATTTTCTGGGTTGATAGATTTTTTTAAAAAACCCTTTAGTGCCATTGGAGAAACGTGATATAAAATTTGCTGTATGACTGAAAGAATCTTAAACTGTACTCTCTGCTGCAAATATTTCAGCGCTGGGGTTATATGAGTCATTCTTGAAACCCCAGTAATCAATCTTGCAGCAGAGTTAATTAACATCTGCAGTGTCCTCATCTTCACTTTAGTAACTCCCAAATAAAGAGAATTGCAATAGTCCACTCTACTCAGGGCAGGATTAACCAATAGGCCAAGTAGGCATGTGCCTAGGGCCCAAAATGGTCAGGGGGGCCCGATGAAGGAGGGCATCAACATTGTTTTTTCCAAACGGCAATGGGCCCCTCTAGCATCAATCGGCAACATGGCCCCCCCCCCGATCGGCAACGCAGGCCCCCCACCGATCGGCAATGCAGCCCCCTTCATTGACGGAAAGTAAGACAAGCAAGCAACGCGGGTAAGAAAGGCAACGGGAACTGTAATTGTGCAAGCGGTGCTGCTTGCCCAAAGCTTCCCTCTGACGCAGCTTCCTGTTTCCGCCTGGGCGCATGGTGGGGTGGGGCGGGGCAGGGGGCCCAGTGTACTTGTGTGTCTAGGGGCCCTCGACGAATTAATCCTGCCCTGACTCTACTTAGTATTATGAGAGTGTGGACAAGGGTTTGGGTAGTGTGCATAGAGAGGAAGGGGCAAATTGTGGTGATGTTGTAGAGATAGAAGCAATAGGCCTTAGCAGTCTGTTGGATGTGGGTAGGAAATGAGAGGCTGGAGTTGAAGATGACTCCGAGTAGAGGAGACAGGAACAGTCTTATTTACAGAGATGGAGAATGGAGGGAGAGGCGCAGAGGGTTTAGGTTAACTAGTTAAGTGCCGCTGAATATCAGCAGGTTGCCTCAAACAAGCAGTTTAACTGCTCAGGCCAAAAAAGTAGGGGCAGAGGGGCCAGTGACTTGAGAGTTAATTGGTGGGGCAAAGCTAAGGTTTTGCCTTGGGCACCTAATGCTTGTATACCAGCCCTGTGTTTGCTGTATGCAAATCTGCCCTGCCCCACTCCCCAGTCCTGCCCCACCCAAACCTCGTCTCATTTCCCCTGAGCTCGGGGCCGTGTCCAGAGAGCCTCCGAGCATGTGCAGATGCCGATGCCATGACGTCGCACATACGTGTGCATGCACACGATGTCATCACGCCGACATCTGCGCCTGTTCGGAGGCCCTCCAGACATGACCTCGAGCTCAGGGAAAATGAGACGAGATTCGTGTGTGTGTGGGGGGGGGGGGCAGAGAGGAGGAGAGGCGCCGACCCTGTAACCCCTTGCGGTGGCACAATCGGAATTTTGCCCCAGCACACTAGTGTGCCATGGCACACAGTTTGCGATTCACTGTTCTAACCAAATATATGACAAATCCTAGCACAGTGGTCTCAAACACAAACCCTTTGCAGGGCCACATTTTGGATTTGTAAGTACTTGGAGGGCCTCAGAAGAAAATAGTTAATGTCTTATTAAAGAAATGACAATCTTGCATGAGGTAAAACTCTTGATAGTTTATAAATCTTTCCATGTGGCTAAATCTTAATAATAATATTGTAATTTATAGCTAAAGAGATATATGATCAAGAAACTGTTTTATTTTACTTTTGTGATTATGATAAACATACCGAGGGCCTCAAAATAGTACCTGGCGGTCCGCATGTGATAATTATTCTGTGCATCTAAAACCTTCCCCCTCTCCTCACCTCTGTAGTATTTCTGCTTGCACACACATAAGCCATTTTTCCTTTGGGAACCAAGAGAGTTATCGCCCTTACTTGTAGCCACATGCCTTAGGTAACAGTTTGATCTGGAAACCAACCGCTGTGTCTTGTGATATGTTAACCAATTACCTATAAGTGAAACCTCCCGAGTACCGTTTCAGTCTGATAAAAGTTCAAATAAAAAAACAATGTCTTAACAGAGCGTCCGAAGTTATGGTTTTGGAGATGGTTGAGTTAGAGTATGTTGTGCACTGTGGAGTGGTACAGATAATGCCTAGATAAAGAAGAGATACCCTGGGAATTTGTTACATTGCACTTGAAAAGTCCTTTTCATTTTCTCATGCTCGTCTCCATACAGCAGAACTTACCATTTAATGATACTTTGAGAACTAGGTTAGCTCCCTACTGACTGGCTGAGGCAGGAGGATAGGTTTAAAGAATGCATCAGGAGCTCTTGCTGTCCGCCTTTGTTATTTGACTTTCAACTTTGTTCAGTTGTACAATAATCTCTGTTACAGAGACGTGGCAGGGTGTCTTCAAAGAAAAAAAACCTTTCTGACTTCATATAGCACTGTTTTGTTTTTTCTTTATTCTTCTATTTTTGTTTTTTTAAACAGGAAAGTCTATCGGTCTCTTAATGGATGATTACAATGACTCTGCAGATGGTCCCCAGGCAAGCCAGGGGCGACAAAGTGCCATTAAATGTGGGTGGCTGCGGAAGCAAGGAGGCTTCGTCAAGACCTGGCATACACGCTGGTTCGTCCTCAAGAGTGACCAGCTCTATTATTTCAAAGATGAAGATGAAATGAAACCCTTGGTGAGTGGGGGGGGGGGGAGGGGGGGAGGGGCAGGGGCAGGGGGAATGGGCTAGGTAACTTTGGCTGAATAAAATATGTCCTTTCGGAATTTTATTGTTTAATGCATCGCTTATCTGCTCACTTGCTTGTCATTTTGTGTTTAAAGATATGAAATGCCAAGTTACCCAGCTCTGGGCTAGAAATTTTGGTACAGTGCTGATTTGTGGGATTTGTAACACCCGATCTTGCTAATTGAAATTAGTGCTGGTAAGTTCCATAATACACCAGGACGGGGTGGTCAGAAATCCAGAACTGTCTCAAAATCTCCAGCTTGAACTGGGTAACTTGGCATCTCTGAAGACAGGGGAGAGTCCAAAAAACACACGCGAGCATATATTTGTGCAAAGTTTATAGAATCGCTTTTTTTTTTTTGCCATTCAGCAGGTTGTCACAGTAGCTTGGTTTTCTCCACCAGCTCATTCTAAAGGGCGTCTAGCGCTGGAGTACTTTGCTTACCTTCTGGGAAATACTTCACAGGCACCTGTTGAGAAAAATCAGCGTGTGAGTGTTCTGCTTTACTGCGCTGCTCAGTCATTCATTTCTCTGGTAAACAGCAGCTTGCAGCCTTTCTGCATCTCTTTTTCAGCGCCCCCCCCCCCCTCCACACACACATGTTTCTGCCCGCAGGTAGCTTTCATGTAATCCCACTTAAGATTCTAAAGTGAATGTGAATGCCACTTGGATTTCCATCCCGCATAGCAAATTCATTGTTTTCTAACTTGTTTTCTGCTGTCTTGGCCACTATATCTGACCACAAACTATGAATGTGTCATTTAAAAAAAACAAAACACAGTAGAAAAAAACTTCACCTTAGCCTGAACATGCTGTGGCAGCAGAGATAAAGAATTTTCCCTTTATTTAAAGTGACTTGGCTGTTCTTCAACTAATGTGTTGTTCAGGTAATGTTTTCTGGATAAACTGCAAAAAGACTGATGAGTACTCAAATCAAGGAGCATTGTGTTAGACTTAAAATTCCTTGGCTTTTTCTGTTCATGGGGGTTGGATTGCCTTTTCTTTACAAAAATGTGTGTTATATATTATGTTCAGAGAAACTACAGACAAGCCACATCTACACCTAGAGCAGTGTGCTATATGCTGTCTCTAACTCTTTCTGTATGTGTGTGTGTGTATTAGGGTTGTCCGGAAAAACTGTGCAAACTGAAGTTTTTCCCGTGAATTTTATTGTGCTTGATCAGAAAATAATTAAAAAAAAAAATTTAAGTCCATCCTAGGGTCCCTCAAAGCCTCTGATTACATAAAGCTCAGTTTTTCTTAAAATTTGCTATTATTTTTGCTTAATGGAGCAAATTTCTTTTATGTTTTCACACTCTGCAATGAAACACTGATAAAAAGACATTTTGAAGGAAAATCTATAAACATCCCCTAAACCCTACTGGTGCCTATGTTAATTGGGAAACGCCATTTGAAATGACAATCAGTGTTAAATTTAAAGTGCCTACTGGCGTCTAAACAAAAGGCGCCAGAATCACACTTCCAGAGGTGCCTACCAGTGACTAACGCCACTATAGGCGCGACTAATGCTGGAAGTGGCACTAGAGATTGTAAAATACCTACTTAGGTGCAATTCACGGCAAAGATAGGCACCAGATATGTAGGCCTTGAAAACCGTGGCCTACATTTCCGGTGCCTATCTTTCTCTGAGGCGCATCAAAATGGTGCCATCGCATGATTGACATGCAATCAGCAGCCAATTTTTATTAGCAATGTTAAATATCTGTTATTTTCCACAATAAAATGCAGATATTGAAGGTTCATTTAATAAAATACTGCTAGATTTTTAGCATAAAATGTCTTTTTATTACTGTCTCATTGCCAAATATGAAAACATAAGTTATAGTTATAATATCAAAAAATTTGCTCCATTAAGGCAGTCTGACCAGATATTCAGTGCCACTATTTGGTTATGTGCTACTGAAAATCCTGCTAGTATCTAGTCATTGCCACTCAATTGGGTAGGAGTCTCACCTAGAGAATGACACGTGGATAAAATTTGTCCCTGCAGACTCCGTCTCCATCCCCGCCCTGTCCCCATGGACTCTGTCCTCATTTTGCATTAGCTTCAAACAGTTATGATTTTATATTTAAATCTTTTAATTAAAGTATAAAAAGGGACCATATTCTGTTTATAAATCACAAACAGACCCTTATATTTCGAACTGCTTTTGGTATAAACTTCCCAATGATTTAGGCCCCGATTCACTAAAGTCAGCGATCGTAGCTAAACCTGTTTTCACTGGTATAGCGACAATCGCTGCTAACCAACCCGATTCACAGAAAAAGTCCCCCTCCCCCCTCACTGACAAAGGGTCCCCTCCCCAAACCCCAAAAAATGGAAGGAGGGATGCCCACTCCCTCCTTCCACCAGATGCAGCCCCCAACAAACTCCCCCCCACGAATATGGCAGGAGGGATGCTGCCCTCCTGCTCCTGACTTAAAGATATTGGGGTTGCAACCTGGCCTGACCTGACCCGATGGCAGGAGGGAATGGGCATCCTTCATGCCATATTCGCGTGGGGGTGGGGGGGAACATTGGGGCAGCATCTGATGGCAGAAGGGAGTGGGCATCCCTCCTGCCATGTTTTTGGGTTCAGGGAGGGGACCCTTTGTCGGGGAAGGGGGGCCTTTTTTTGTAAATCGGGTTGGTTAGCAGCGATCGTCGCTAAACCTGCACCGACTGAATTGCTCACTGAGTGATTAAGTTGGTGAGTTTGCATGCAAATCATTTGCATGCAAACTTGATAGTGAATCAATCGCTGTTTGAAAATCGGACAGAGAATCGGCCAACAGCGATTGAGTCACTATCTTTAGTGAATCTGGGCCTTAGTTGCCTACATTTTTACATTATTTGGAAAGGTAATTGGATTGTCTTTAAGATATGGATATAGAAGAGAACCTAAACTGTGTAATGGATGAACAGGAAAATACGTGTCTATTAAATGTTGGAAATGCTCCTTGATGCCAACAATGATGGATGAATCTGTTGCATTAACAGTAAGGTGCTTGAGCAGCTGGGTGCATGATGCAAGGTTGTTGCAGATGGTAGGAGTCTGATCAGCAGACAAGACTCTTGTTGCTAGATCAAAGGCAGGCAAGACACAAATGATGTCATTTAACAGTATTCATTTAAATCCAAAAGCAGCTTCTACAGTGTTTTTTAATCATTGAATTCAGGTTGCCAGTTGTCTAAGATGTGTTAAATTTTTACATATTGATACTAGTCTCAAGTACTAGGGAATGACATGGGGACAAAGTTTGTTCCTGTCCCTGTTGGCTCTGTCCCCATCCCACCCCATCCCTACCCTGTCCCTATGGGTTCTGTCCCCATTCCCGCCCCACGATTAACTGGGGGTACATGTCCCTGTGTCATTCTCTAATCTCTCCTACCCACTTACGAAGTGCTGAATATTGGGACCATCTCACCTATACAGTAAAACAGGGGGCCTCAAATCCGGTTCTTAGGGTCCACAACTCAGCCTAGGAGTTCCACATCCACAATGAATATGTGCGAAATATATTTGCATATAATGGAACCAGTGAATGCAAATAGATCTCATGCATACTCATTGAGGAAATCCTGAAAACCAAACTAGATTGTGCATCTGGATTTGAGGACCCCTACACAGTAGAGGTTTTTTCCTATGTCATGTCTCTGAGAAATGATAAATTCATGGGGAACTAATGTAGGTAAGCTTCAACAACGTAAATGTAATCATTAATTGTAGTTGGGTTTTTTTCTTTTTAAAGCTGAATGTTAGAAATTAAGTTAGAAGAAATATAGGCTATTGTCTGAAATTTACATGCTTAGAGATGAAGTAATCCCCCCTTCGTCAAAAATTACAAAGACTAGGGGACACTCGATGAAGTTACAGGGAAATACTTTTAAAACCAATAGGAGGAAATTTTTTTTTTCATACAGAGAATAGTTAATCTCTGGAACACATTGCCAGAGGTTGTGGTATGAGCGGATAACGTAGCTGGTTTTAAGAAAGGTTTGGACAAGTTCCTGGTGGGAAAGGCCATAGTCTGTTTTTAAGAAAGACACAGGGGAAGTCACTGCTTGCCCTGGATTGGTAGCATGGAATATTGCTATTTCTTGAGTTTTGGCCAGGTACTAGTGACCTGGATTGGCTACCGTGAGAACGGGGTACTGGGCTTGATGGACCATTGGTCTGACCCAGTAAGGCTATTCTTATGTTCTCCTTTTTCTTGAATAAGGTGCCCCTTTGCCTCTTGTTTTTATCACAATAGCTGTTGAGAATGTTTTTAGACAGAGCTGGGTTACTTTTGAAAGTGAAAAATCTAGCAACCCCTCCTGCACTAGCAGGATGTGCAGTAATCCCAAGGGTGCAGGAGTGCATTCATCCATAAAGGAGAAGTGAAAGCCTCAGAGTAAAAAGGGTATACAGAGAACCTTATCACTGCATGCTCTCACAGCAAATAATGTTCTGGCGAAAGGCCTGCTTTGCATAATCAAACTCCACTTCCCCCAGTCCATCCAGCCTAGCTCTAACAACAGAATACGAAGGTTATGCTGTTTTATGCTCTCTTTGACTTGTCATAAAATCTGAAATATTTTTTAAATGGCTGAATTTTTTTTTAAAATGGAATTTTTTATATGTGTTTCATTTGACTTTTGGTGACTACAAGAAGCAATGTATCAGTATAATTAGTTTGCTATAATGCCATAAACCCGACACAATGACAAATCTATCAAAATCCCACTTTCATAAAAAGCTCTGTGTGTAAACAGCTATTTATGAGAAATACTATTTGTAAATCTTTGTTTCCAGAAAGACTATTCCTCCCCTTTTACTAAGCCATGATAGAGGTTTCTACCATGGCCCAGAGCTCTAAATTCTACGACACTGCTCTAATGCGCATAGAATTCTTATGAGCGTCAGAGCAGTATCGGTGCATTTAGCGCTCCAGGTCATGGTAGAAACCTCTATCGCAGCTTAGCAAAAGAGAGCCTATGTCAAAAATGTAAACTGATTCATACCAGGTATTGTATGTATATAAGTTTTATGTAATATGCAAAATATCTGTAACCCGCCTAGAACTCCAATCTGTGAGGATTCAGTAGGATATAGGACTATATATAATAATAATAATAATAATTTATTGCTGGCTTTTACAAAGCTGTGGTAGTGGTTTTTTTTCCGTGCACTGGTGAGGTAAAAGCTCCAATACTCATAGAATTCCTATCTGTGTCGGAATATTTACATCGCCGGCTTGCAGTAGTACTGCCCGATTCAGATAAAAATATTTCGATTCAATTCGATTCACCCTGCTGAATCGATTTTTCGATTCGATTCATTGTTAATGACACAGCTTTTCAAGTTTAAACATTTTATTTAACCAAGGCAATATCATATCAAAAATTCCCAGCTTCCATCCCCAGCCCCCGACTCACCAGCCCCTGCCGATTCCCAGCTTCCATCCCCAGCCCCCAATACTCACCAGCCCCCCTGCCGATTCCCAGCTTCCATCCCCAGCCAAGACTCACCAGCCCCCCTGACGATTCTCAGCCCCCCCTGTCGATTCTCAGCCCTCCCCTGCCGATTCTCAGCCTCCCTGCCGATTCTCAGCCCCCCCTGCCGATTCTCAGCCCTCCCTGCCGATTCTCAGCCCTCCCCTGCTGATTCTCAGCCCCCCTGCCGATTCTCAGCCCTCCCTGCCGATTCCCAGCCCCCCCTGCCGATTCTCAGCCCCCCTGTCGATTCTCAACCCTCCCTGCCGATTCTCAGCCCCCCTGCTGATTCTCAGTCCTCCCTGCCAATTCTCAACTCCTCTGCCAATTCTCAACCCTCCCTGCCGATTCTCAGCCCCCCCCCTGCCGATTCTCAGCCCCTCCTGCTGGTTCATATACTTACTCGACTGGATGTGGAATCACGGGGAAGAGAGGAGAAATGAGGAGAGAGAGCCAGCAAAAAATACCGTTTGCTTCAGAGGTCTGCTGCACGAGGTCTGCTCGCTCCCCCCTCAACTCTCACACGTCCTTTCGTTTCTTCTGATGTAACTTCTGGTTTCGCAAAACCGGAAGTTACATTAGATGGGAATGAGTCTGGCGGCCGGCGATGAAAAAAATAATGAACTTCAATCGGAGTGAACCAATTCGAATCGTGAATCGGGCAGCACTAGCTTGCAATAGAAATTTCTATCGCAGCTTTGTAAAAGGAGTCCTATATTTTCTAAGGCCATTTTGTTGACCTACAATATCAATGATCAGTGGAGTAAGAACATAAGAAGTTGCCTCCGCTGAGGCAGACCATAGGTCCATCCTGCTCAGCGGTCCGCTCCCGTGGCGGCCCATCAGGCCCATTGCCTGAGCAATGGTCTATATCTATCTATACCCCCCAATCCCTTTTTCTTCTAGGAATCTATCCAAACCTTCTTTGAAACCATTTAGTGTTTTCTTGTCTACAACAGCCTCTGGAAGCGCGTTCCATGTATCTACCACCCTCTGAGTGAAAAAGTACTTCCTAGCGTTTGTTCTAAACCTGTCCCCTTTCAATTTCCCCCAATGCCCCCTTGTGCTTGTGGTGCCCCTTAATTTGAAAAATCTGTCCCTGTCTACTTTTTCTATGCCCTTCAGGATCTTGAAGGTTTCTATCATGTCTCCTCTAAGTCTTCGCTTCTCCAGGGAGAAAAGTCCCAACTGCTTCAATCTGTCGGTATATGGGAGATTTTCCATTCCCTTTATCAGTTTGGTTGCTCTTCTTTGTACTCCCTCAAGTACCGCCATGTCTTTCTTGAGGTACGGCGACCAGTACTGGACACAGTACTCCAGATGCGGCCGTACCATTGCACGATACAGCGGCATGATAACTTCCTTCGTCCTGGTCGTAATACCCTTCTTAATGATACCCAGCATTCTGTTTGCTTTCCTAGAGGCTGTGGCGCATTGCGCCGATGCCTTCAGTGTTGCGTCTACCATCACTCCCAGGTCTCTCTCCAGGTTACTAACCCCTAGTGGTGTTCCCCCCATTTTGTATGTGAACATCGGGTTCTTTTTCCCCACGTGCATGACCTTGCATTTCCCCACGTTGAAGCTCATCTGCCATTTTTCGGCCCACTTTTCCAGCTGCGTTAGATCCTTTTGGAGATCCTTGCAGTCTTCCTTGGTTTGAGCCCTGCTGTATAGTTTGGTGTCATCTGCAAATTTAATGACTTCACACTTAGTTCCCGCCTCTAGGTCATTTATGTAGATATTGAACAAGAGCGGTCCCAGCACCGACCCCTGCGGAACTCCGCTCGTGACCCCTTTCCAGTCTGAGTAGTGGCCCTTTTACGCCAACCCTCTGCTTCCTGTTTGCCAGCCAGTTTTTGATCCATCGGTGGACCTCCCCTTGTACCCCGTGGTTCCATATCTTTTTAAGCAGTCTCTCGTGTGGCACCTTGTTGAAGGCTTTTTGGAAGTCAAGGTAAATGATGTCTATAGATTCCCCTTTATCCACCTGGCTGTTTACTCCCTCAAAGAAGTACAATAAGTTTGTGAGACATGACCTACCCTTACAGAAGCCATGTTGACTCGGTTTTAGCTGCCCATTTTTTTCGATATGCTCACATATGCTGTCTTTAATCAGTGCCTCCATCATCTTTCCCGGGACTGAGGTCAGGCTCACCGGCCTGTAGTTTCCCGGGTCCCCCCTTGCGCCCTTCTTGAAGATGGGCGTGACATTTGCTATTTTCCAATCCTCCGGGATCTCTCCGGTTTTTAAGGATAGGTTGCATTTCTGTCGAAATGGCTCCGCTATTACGTCTTTTAGTTCTTTGAGTACCCTTGGGTGAATGCCATCCGGACCCGGCGATTTGTCGCTCTTTAGTCTGTCAATCTGCTTGAGTACATCCTCTTGGCTTACCTCTAAATCGACCAGCTTATCGTCTTGGTCTCCTATTACGATCTCCTCGGGTTCCAGAATGTTGGTTATATTCTCCATCGTGAAGACTGACGTGAAGAACTCATTTAACCTGTCAGCTATCTCTTTCTCTTCTTTTACAACTCCCTTTCGGCCTCCATCGTCCAATGGTCCCACTTCTTCTCTCGCCGGTTGCTTCCCCTTGACGTATCTGAAGAACGACTTGAAGTTTGTTGCTTCCTTTGCCAGTCTCTCTTCGTATTCTCTTTTTGCTTTTCTAACCACTCGGTGACACTCTTTCTGGTGTTCTTTGTGCCCTTTTTGGTTCTCCTCTGTTTGGTCTTTTTTCCATTTTCTGAACGATGCTTTCTTGTCGCTTATCGCCTTCTTCACTGCACTTGTTATCCACACTGGGTTTTTTGTTCTATTTTTTTTGCACCCTTTTCTGAACTTGGGGATGCATATGCTTTGTGCTTCGTGCACAGTCTCCTTGAGTAAGGTCCAGGCTTTTTCTACGGATTCCGTCTTCCCTATGTTGCCTTTGAGCTTCTTTCCCACCATTTTTCTCATGGCATCATAATTTCCTTTTTTGAAGTTGAGTGCCGTCGTTGTGGTTCTTTTCCCCTTTGATGATCCAATTTCAAGCCTGCACTGGATCATGTTGTGATCGCTGTTACCTAGTGGGGGTAATACCGCCACCTCCTTTGCTGGCCCCCCTAGTCCGTTGAAGATTAGGTCAAGAGTGGCATCGCCCCGTGTTGGTTCCGTGACCAGCTGCTCCATGAAACAGTCCCTCGTGACTTCTATGAATTTTGTCTCTCTTGCGCAGTTTGAGTGCCCAATACTCCAGTCTATCCCGGGATGGTTGAAGTCCCCCATCACCACCACATTTCCGCTTCTGCATACCTGTTTCAGTTCAGCCTCCATCACCTGGTCGATTTCTTCCGGTTGTCCAGGTGGGCGGTAGTACAGACCCAGTTTAATGTCTGCTCCTGCTCCTCCCTGTAGCTTAACCCATAGTGATTCCAGGCCATCCGCCCGTACTGTTGTTTCCGTCCTGGCTGATGGTAAGGAGTCTTTTATGTAAAGCGCTATTCCTCCACCCTTTTTATGTGTCCTGTCTCTCCTGTATAGTTTGTACCCTGGTATGGCCACATCCCATTGATTGTCCTCGGTCCACCACGTTTCTGTGACTCCAATTATGTCTAGGTCCTTATTGCTGGCTGTGATTTCCAGTTCTCCCATTTTGGCCCTCAGGCTCCTAGCATTTGTGTATAGGCAGTTTAAGACCCAGTTTTTTGTCCTCTCTCTTTGTTTTCCTTGTGCTTTGGTATTCCTGCAGTTTCCCTCATGGTTTGCCAGCCCCTGAGCTTCGTCCTCCTCCTGTTGTGTGTGTGTGACGTCCTCTGCCTGTTTCCCCTGCGCCTCTTGCTCTCCTAATTCCCACTCAGTCCTGGGCTCTTTTTCACAATGACTTTGCCCCTCTGTTTCCTGTTGTTCTGTGTTTGGAGTTTTTTAAGCACGTTTTTTTGCTTTTCTTGGTTATCATAATATTGTTATTTGAGCAATTTAAGAGAATTTTTGTGTATTTATTGTTATGTTCAGCTTGTATTCAGCTAGCAGCGGTCACTGTTTTTTTTTGTTGCTGTTGTTTTTAACACTGGTTACTACAGGAAGAGTTAGCCCTTGATATTCAATGCTGGGCTATGTCCAAGCCCCAGCGTTGAATATCTGTAGCTGTGCTGGCATGTTATGACTGCTAGAGCTTTATGCGGGTCTCGACTATGAGCTGGAACTTACATAAGAGCACTGAGTGAATATTGGCTGAGATCTGCATAATTGAAGCAAATTTCTTCACTCCTTCTGATTACCCCTCCCTCCTTTGTGATATGGACCCCCCACACCTTCCTACCCTCAATGACAGAAAGCTCTGGACTGGGCCCTCGCTCTCTGTCCTCACAGGCCTACCTTGTATATCCTTGGTGATTGGGAGGGGAGTCATACAAGCAGGAGCGGTGTAGCTCCTTTCTCAAAATGCCTATCATGTCTTCTACCGGCAGTCTTTGTGGTTTTCAATTACCCACAATGAGTATGCAAGAAATAATTTGCATGCATTGCTTTCATTGTAAGCAAATCTATCTCATGTATCTCATGTGGGTATCTTGAAAATCTAACTGGGTGTTTCCCAAGGACTAGTTGTAAAGCAATGACCTCCAATTATCCATGCAGTAAATTCATGAGATATGTACATTCGCATAGACTGGAGATCCAGTATAAGCAGATTTATTTCATGCATATGTAAAGAGATCTGTGGTGGACAATTGCAGTAACCTATACCTAGGGATTATGGTCTTTAGGTACAAGGCATTGTTGGTCATCCAGAATGCTGCTGCTAGGTGTATCTAGTTGTCTCTAGAATTTCATATATTACCCCTGTTCATTCTTTCATCAAGATACTTGGTGTGATTTTGGATCGGAACCTAACAATGAAAAATCAGGTTGACTCTATGGTACATAATTTCCACACATTGTGGAAATTGAGAACCATAAGAGCTTATTTTGAAATAAACTCATTTCAATTGCTAGTGCAAGCTCTGGTTTTGACTCAACTTGACTACTGTAATATCATGCATCTTGCTGGAGCCCCAAAAAATCTTCAGAGACTGCACATTATTCAGAATGCAGTGGTTCGCTTGATTTACAATCTGAAGAAGTGTGATCATATTACACCTTATTATCGTCAATTGCATTGGTTGCCAATTGAAGCGCAGATTAAGTTCAAGTTTGGTTGCATCTGCTTTAAGGTATTGGCTGCCTTAATTCCACAATATCTCTTGGAATCATTTACGTTCAATAACTCCAAACATTCCAGGAAATCACATGCACTATTCTCTTTTCCATCTGCCAAGGGATGTAAATTTAAAAGATTTCAACAGCATCTGCTATCCTTTCAGGCGGCACTGTGGAATAAGGATTTGACTTTCTTAATTATGTCGACTGACTCTTATCTACAATTTCAACTTGTCTTAAAAACATATCTTTTTACTAAATATTTTGAAAATAAGGCATATTCTGCCTTTCTTCTCATCTTTTATATACATAATCTTTTGTGAACCGCATAGAACTTAGCGGTATTTGCGGTATAAAAGTGAGTTTTATGTTTATGTTTGCCTGTCTAGGGTTCCGTTTAAGTTCAGGGTGCAGTTTAAGGCAGCGTTTCTCAACTCGGTCCTGGAGTATCCCCTTGCCAGTCTGGTTTTCAGGATATCCACATTGAATTTGCATAAACTTGATTTGCATACACTGCCTCCATTATATGCAAATTTCTTTCATGCATATTCATTGTGGATATCTTGAAAACCTGACTGGCAAGGGGGTACTCCAGGACCGAGTTGAGAAACACTGGTTTTAAGGTATTGTCTTTGATTCATCAGGCTCTGTATGCAGTGGCTTCTTCATATATGGTTTAGGTTTTGGATACTTTACTGCCCACACGATTGTGCATAGTTGCCAGCCAGTTTTAGAAGCTGTTGAAAACACATTTGTTTGTGCAGGCATTTTTTAAAACTATATTTGCCAGTAAGTAACTGAGGGTAGTTTATATTGGAGAGCTGATAAATTGCTTCTTTGTAGGCTTTTGTGTGTGTGTTTTATATTTGGTTTTCAATTATGCATATTTTTCTTTTTTTGTAATTTGCTTAAGTTTAGGCAGAATATAAGTTTTTTTAAATACAGTACATGAATAAATAATAAGGTCTGTGCTCCTCTAGTGAGGAGCATCATGTGGCTGTCCATGTAGTGCATGGGTTGAGCCATTTCTCACACTTCTCTTCAGGAATGATCACAAGACATTGGGCAGAAAAAGCCTGAAAATATTCTGGCTAGAGGCGTGGAGCTGGTGAAGAGGAGAGACAGTGTCATCCGACTGAAATGAGAGATGACATGGGAGGAGTCACTGCTTGCCCTGGATCGGTAGCATGGAATGTTGCTACTCTTTGGGTTTTTACCAGGTACTAGTGACCTGGATTGATCACCGTGAGGACGGGCTACTGGGCTAGATGGACCATTGGTCTGACCAGTAAGGCTATTCTTATGAGACAGTGAGGGAAGAAGCACGCATCCTGTCTTTGAGATCCCGCAGTGGAGCAAAGGGTCAGACTGTAAAATCTCTATGGTGGTACTTTTTTTTGGCGCCACTCTGCTCATACTCACTGTCTTTTGGAGAGTCGTTTAAAGAAACTTACATTGCTTTTAGTCTACAATTGGTTTTTGAGATTATAGCATCTAACTGGACCCCTGAGGAAGTCGTGTTCGCCGAAACACGGACCTTGTAGGATCTGGTAGGACTACACTTGTGGATTATTATATTTGTATTTTTTTTGAAGAAGAAATAAATCAATCATCTTTTTAGAACATCATCATCCACACAGTCTTTTGTTTTTATCGTTTGGATTGTTTTCACTGTGGAACACTGGGTCTTCCATTTTTGTTGTTTCTCGGTACTTTAAGCATTTCATTATAAATAGCTGTTCCTGGGCAATTTGTTAATGAAGTGGAGAGCAGCTCTTCTCAGAGAGAGTAAACTTCTCCTCTGGCTCTGTCTTTCATATAGTAAAAGTCCTTGATCTGTCTTTCAGAAGATTTTTGCAGAAGTGGTGAGAAGTGTGTCAGATGCCTATCTATAGATAGCCATGTAGATCAGGGGCTTTCAGCCCGATCCTTGGGACACAACCAACTAGATACCGCTGGCTTTTACAAAGCTGCGGTAGGGTTAGTAGGGTAGCTACTGAGGGTTAGCGAGTTAAATGCTTCGATGCTCATAGAATTCCTATGAGTGTCGGAGCATTTACCTCCCCGGCCCATGGTAGAAACCTCTAACACAATTTAGTTAAAGGAGCCCTAGGTTTTCAGTGAAATTGAGGTTTGGTTTTCAGCAGAGATCTTGGAATTAAACTGAGGCTAAGGTTTCTAACTGGATGACGTTTGTTGGTAGCATTTTGTCATTTTAAAGCTGACATCACACGTCTTTGATCCTATAGCACTGATGCTGTTTTTCTGCCGACCTGCTGCTTTTTGCTGCATGAGTAATAATCTTCACCGACACTCATTTTGGTGCCTCAAATGTTAGACCTCAAATCTGACCTGCTGATTTCAAAAATGGCATCAGTTTTCTCCTATCAACTCTAGTTTTTGAGATACAGAACATGTGCTATATACAATTCTTCACTCTGCTCACCCATTAAAAAATCAGGATATTTTAATGTAGTGCTTAAATTAATGTCTTTTAAGCATGAAGGAAATATATTAAAAATTAAAAGAAATGTGTACAACATGAAAATCTACTTATTTCATACCAAAAGCACAAGTTTATGATACAAACTTTCCAGTCATTAGACACACAAGAAGCTCCGAGGTGGGATCTTCCAGGACAATCTTGCATAAGATTCCAACAATAGTCTGCCATCATGTGTGCATCCCAACTTCCTTGATATCTGGCATCCATCGTTTTTATGTCTTGGTGAAATATTTCACCTTGCTCTTCGCTTAAGTTACCAAGGATCTCTGGAAAGCGATCTAAGTGACTGTGCAGATAATGAACTTTTAACACTCATGTTACAGCTAAGCCTGTTGAAATGAAAGAGCATATCTTCAACTAATTGTGCGTAGTTCTCTGCCTTCTTGTTGCCAAAAAAGTTTTTCACAGCAAGAAGAAATGAAGACCAGGCACATGATTCAACTTCATTCATTGGTGCTATGAAATATGGGTCATTTATTTATTTATTTTTTCTTTCTTTATTTATTTATACATTTTCAAATTACATATCAAGTATACACTTGTACAGAAAGTTGGTTAGACAGGAAATTAATTCTCAAAGTATAAAACATTTACACCTTGATATTCCTTAAAACAAAAAGGAAATAATAGATTTGAATAACTCAACTCAAGTCCTCCAATTTGGATCCAAGATTACAAATAAGCAAGAGAAAAAAGGACAAATTTAAATCAATTAGGAATATGCTATACATAATGCTGAGGTTGGAGTAACTTATTTAAATTATAGAGCAATTGGTGTTTCCCCCATCTATTCGGGACAAAGCCAAGAAAGCGCTTAACTGCTGAGGTTAAAAAAAAATCATATTTAACTGAGCGGTGGCAAATAATACACTTGCAAGGGTATCTCAGATAGAATGTAGCCCCCAATAAAGTGACTCCTGGTCTCAAAAGAAGAAATTCTTGATGGCATTTTTGGGTTTCTCTTGAAAGATCAGGAAACATTTGGATTTTAAGTCCAAGAAAATCTTTCTGTTTGTTTTTGAAGAAAAGCCTCAATAACCAAACTTTATCAATTGAAAGAGCTACAGTTAATATCAATGTGGAAGGTGTTACTATATCGTTATCGGATGTTTCCAAAATTTCCGATACATTCAACATTGCTTGGTCAATTTTTTTCTGTGACTGAGGCCCATTTTTATTCGGCAAATAGTATACTTGAGAAAATGGGGGCAATGTTTCTTCTGGGACTTGTAGAATTTCTACAAGGTATCTCATAAGCATTTCCCTAGGAGTTACCATTGTGTCTAGGAAAATTAATAAGTCTCAAGTTATTATTTCGTGAGTTATTCTCAAATGTTTCTAATTTCCTTCTGAGATTTACATTATTTTTAACTAGGGCTTCTTGCAATTGTTTAAACCTTAATAAATCTTGATCAAGACTTTGAATAGAGGTTTTTGAAACAGTCAGATCTTCCTTTAATTCCTTGAGCTCCTTGGTATGTTGAATCAATTTATTTTCTATATATTGGAAATTAGGGCTAATTGTTTTAGCAAAATTAGCCACTAAATCCCAAAGAGACTCAAGAGTCACCTGAGTGGGCTTCTCCCATATAGGAACTTCTTGTTGGTTTTGCTCCGTCTGGTTTGCTCCTCCTCCGATTGTCAAACAGGCCCCTGATTCTTCAGCAGAAACTCCCTGAATTGGGAATTGTACCTCGACGCACTCCGTAGTAATGGAAACTGCCTCAGGAGAAAGGACCACCCCATCTCCGGGGTTACCTCACCCCTTGGAGAGCTGGTGATCTGGGGCTGTGGGGGTGATGCACGGACGTCTTTTCTAAGGCTGGTATCTGGCCCAAGAGGTGCTGCTCCGGACTCGCCCAGCCCCGGTGCCCTCAGCGTGCCAATATCAGACGTCGGGGTCATGACTCCTCGCATCCGCCACATCAGCTCTTCAATATTGCTGAGAGTCGGCACCACGGAGTGCTCCTGCCTCTCCTCTTTGGCATGAAAGAAGAAATGAAGCCACAGAAGCCTCCGAACAAGAAAAAAGAATACAAGAGCAGGTGCGTACTTCTCAGCACGTCTTAGCAGCAGCCATAGAAATATGGGTCATTTATAAGTTGTCTGATCTGTGGACCATCAAAAATTCCTGCCTTCAGTTTTTCCATGGTAAGTCCAGGTAACATATGCACTATGTATTCAATGCACAAACTGTCTTTATTCAAAGCCTTTATAAATTGTTTCATCAGGCCTAGTAGTGTCAGTATGATTCTATCTTTTGCTGCCAAAGGTTCATTGATTACATTTTGTCCTCCAACCACCATATATTCCCTCGGAGGCCAATCTTTTATTTGTCCAGTGTTCATGTTTGGCTCTACTATCCCAAAGGCATATAAAGCAAGGATACTTTGTGTAGCCACTTTGTTGACCAATAAGAAAATTAACCATCTTCAAGTCTACACAAATCACCTATTGATGCACTTGGTAATTTATCTTTTCCAAGACTAAAGAGATGGCCTTGTACTCTTCTTTCATCCTGGTGGAGTGGCCGATTGGAATAGAACCATATTTGTTGCCATTCTTTAAAAGAACACATTTCTAACTACATTTGAACTGTTGATGAAAAGATGCCACTCACTTGGGTTATATTCCAAAAAACCCGTTTTCTTCAGGTTTCCAATGTCATTGCAGAGTACTAAGTTGTTGTCTTCGGTAAAGAATGGCAGCAAATCCTTTTCTCTCCTTCGATAAAATGTAATTTTCGTTCCAGGCTGAAGTACATTCTTTTCCTTTAGTCTGGAGGCAAGCAATTCAGAAGACTCCTCGGAAAGATTTCAGTCCCTGATCAGATCACTCAATTCATTCTGGTCAAAACATTCACTATGTGAAGTTATTTGGGAATCACAGCCACTGACCCCACTTTCTGTACCTTGTGCGATATCAGACATGCAAGACTCATCCTCTAAGAGGTGTAGTAGTTCACAGAAAGCTGGAACGGGTACAAGATACGAGTGTGGAACAGGTCTCCTGGCTGAAGGTAGATCAGGGTAAGACCACTTGTCACAATTATTTCAATTGATGCCTATGATATTAACAATACAAAAATAACAGCTATCAAAATAGTTTTTCAGTTCCCTCCAAACCATTGGTACTTCAAATTTCAGGAAGCTTCTCTTTCCATTTATCCACTGGCACAAATGCTCCGTACAAGTTTGGCATATAATATTAGGAGTCCATGGCTTATCTTGATCTCCAAGCTTGACTCCAAAGTAACCTACATATGCTCTTTAACAAACTTTGAAATAGGTTTCCTACTTGCTTTCAGTGTGTACTCCCCACGAATATAGCAAAATATGTCGGGATGATTCAAGCAGCTCTGTCTTGAAGCCATAACTTCTACAGTATTCAATCTGCAAAATTGAAATGATATGAGTGGGAATATACACACACCTCCTATACAATCATAACTATTATGCAGTTAAGTTACTTACCTTTTCCAATCCAATGTTTTGGCTATAAAACTACAGTTGGAAATATGTAAACACTCTAACTACATCTGCTAACTTGTGCGCAAACACACAAACTAGGTAACAGAAGACAAAGTTGAAAAACCCGTTAAAATTTAAATCTATGTGCAACTGTTTTAAACAGATCAGATTGAAAAACTTTTGAAATACAGATTTTTGTAGTTTAAGGAAACCATGTTTACCATCTAAATTTTTTGCATATAATTATGTAATAAAACAGAATAAAGGCGATTTTGTCATTTGAGCTTTACATTTTTATAACTGTGTGCTTTATAGGAAAGGAAGTAGATAAATAGTTATAAAACAAAGGTAATTATACAGAAAAAATGTGTGTAATTTAAAAATTAAACTAAACTAAACTCTAAGTTTATATACCGCATCCTCTCCATAGAGATAGAGCTCGGCATGGTTTACAGGAACTTTAATATAAGGAAAGACAAACATAATAAGAATTACCGTATTTTCGCGGATATAACGCGCACCATTGTAAAACGCGCACAGGGGTATAGCGCGCAGAAATCACGATGATATGTACAAAAACTTTTCTATACCGCGCTCAGGCATATAACGCGCATGCTGCCCGACTCTCCTCTGGCCACCCCGACTCTCCTTTCGCTCTCCCCGACTCTCCTCTGGCCACCCCGACTCTCCTTTCGCCCTCCCCGACTCTCATCTGGTTGCCCCGACTCACCCTGACTTTCGGTGCACTGCCCCGACTCTCCTCTGGTTGCCCCGACTCACCCTGACTTTCGGTGCACTGCCCCGACTCTCCTCTGGTTGCTCCGACTCACCGTTCACCCGCCCTGACTTTCGGTGCACTGCCCCGCCTCTCCGTGCCTGTCCCCCTTGAAGTCCTGTCCCCCCTTGAAGGTCTGCCTGTCCCCCCTTGAAGGTCTGCCTGTCCCCCCTTGAAGTCCTGTCCCCCTTGAAGGTCTGCCTGTCCCCCTTGAAGATCTGCCTGTCCCCCCTTGAAGTCCTGTCCCCATCCTGAAAGCCTGATGCCCCCCCTCGACGTCCGATTCTTCTCCCCCCTCGGCAGGACCACTCGCACCCCCACCCCGAAGGACCGCCGACTCCCCGACAATATTGGGCCAGGAGGGAGCCCAAATCCTCCTGGCCACGGCGACCCCCTAACCCCACCCCGCACTACATTACGGGCAGGAGGGATCCCAGGCCCTCCTGCCCTCGACGCAAACCCCCTCCCCCCAACGACCGCCCCCCCCAAGAACCTCCGCCCGTCCCCCAGCCGACCCGCGACCCCCCTGGCCGACCCCCACGACACCCCCACCCGCCTTCCCCGTACTTTGTGTAGTTGGGCCAGAAGGGAGCCCAAACCCTCCTGGCCACGGCGACCCCCTAACCCCACCCCGCACTACATTACGGGCAGGAGGGATCCCAGGCCCTCCTGCCCTCGACGCAAACCCCCCTCCCTCCAACGACCGCCCCCCCCAAGAACCTCCGACCGACCCGCGACCCCCCTGGCCGACCCCCCCACCCCCCTTCCCCGTACCTTTGGAAGTTGGCCGGACAGACGGGAGCCAAACCCGCCTGTCCGGCAGGCAGCCAACGAAGGAATGAGGCCGGATTGGCCCATCCGTCCTAAAGCTCCGCCTACTGGTGGGGCCTAAGGCGCGTGGGCCAATAAGAATAGGCCCTGGAGCCTTAGGTCCCACCTGGGGGCGCGGCCTGAGACACATGGTCGGGTTTGGCCCATGTGCCTCAGGCCGCGCCCCCAGGTGGGACCTAAGGCTCCAGGGCCTATTCTGATTGGCCCACGCGCCTTAGGCCCCACCAGTAGGCGGAGCTTTAGGACGGATGGGCCAATCCGGCCTCATTCCTTCGTTGGCTGCCTGCCGGACAGGCGGGTTTGGCTCCCGTCTGTCCGGCCAACTTCCAAAGGTACGGGGAAGGGGGGTGGGGGGGTCGGCCAGGGGGGTCGCGGGTCGGTCGGAGGTTCTTGGGGGGGGGGGCGGTCGTTGGAGGGAGGGGGGTTTGCGTCGAGGGCAGGAGGGCCTGGGATCCCTCCTGCCCGTAATGTAGTGCGGGGTGGGGTTAGGGGGTCGCCGTGGCCAGGAGGGTTTGGGCTCCCTTCTGGCCCAACTACACAAAGTACGGGGAAGGCGGGTGGGGGTGTCGTGGGGGTCGGCCAGGGGGGTCGCGGGTCGGCTGGGGGACGGGCGGAGGTTCTTGGGGGGGGGGCGGTCGTTGGGGGGAGGGGGTTTGCGTCGAGGGCAGGAGGGCCTGGGATCCCTCCTGCCCGTAATGTAGTGCGGGGTGGGGTTAGGGGGTCGCCGTGGCCAGGAGGGTTTGGGCTCCCTCCTGGCCCGATATTGTTGGGGAGTCGGCGGTCCTTCGGGGTGAGGGTGCGAGTGGTCCTGCCGGGGGGGGGATGTATCGGACGTCGGGGAGTCGGCCGGGCAAGAGGGCTTGGGCTCCCTCTTGCTCCGATCGTGGATGCGGGTGGGAGCGCGTGCGAGCGGTCGTTCGGGGTGGGGGTGCGAGCGGTCCTGCTGGGGGGGTGAATCGGGCGTCGGGCGGGGCTTTTGTATACCGCGCTCAGGCATATAACGCGCGAGGGGTATGCGCGGTACGTAAAATCACGTATAACGCGCGCGTTATATCCGCGAAAATACGGTAGTGATTATAAAGAGGGTAGCAAGATTTACATTTTTGAGAATAGCCAAGTTTTCAGATGCTTTCAGAATAATTGGAAGGAGCCCAAATTCCGCAGCAGAGTAGGAAGGTTATTCCAAAGCTCAGTGATTTTGAAAAAAAGAGATTTCCCTAATTTTCCAGCATAGATAACGCCTTTTAGCGAGGGGAAAGATAGTTTAAGTTTTTGGATGGCTCTGATAGTGTCAGGTCTCGTATTCCAGGATAGTGGCATTACAGGAAGAAGAATGCCATGCAAGATCTTGAATGTTAGGCAGGCACACTTAAAGTGAACCCTAGAAATTATTGGAAGCCAGTGAAGTTTTGACAGAAGTGGCGAAACATAATCAAATTTACTTTTTGCGAAGATCAACCTAGCCGCAGTATTCTGGATCTGCTGATCTTTGAAGGCTTTTCTTGGTTAGACTTAGATAGATGGAGTTGCAGTAGTCCAGCCTGGAAAGAATGATTGATTGTACAAGGACAGCAAAATGTTGTTGGTGGAAGCAGGATCTCACTTTTCTCAACATTTTTTTACCAAAGAGTTGAGATGGTCATTAAAGGAAAGTGTAGAGTCAATAATGACGCCCAAAACTTTGCTTGAGAATTCAATCTGCAGTGTGGGACCAGAAGGTAATGAAATGAGTGTGGGTAGCTGATCTAATTTTGGGCCAAGCCAAAGTAATTTTGTTTTGGACACATTCAGCTTCATTTGTACAGTGAGGGCCCAGGATTGGAGTTTCATTATGCATGCTGTTATATTCTCAGTGAGGTTGGTAAGATTCAAATCTATCTCAAGAAGGATGTCATCTGCATATGTGTATAATGTTTCAAAGGAAGATAGTTTGAAAAGTTTCAAAGTAGACATTAAGATGTTGAAAAGAATAGGGGACAGAGGTGATCCCTGTGGGACTCGGCATAACGGCTTCCAAGGAGAAGACTTGGTGCCATTCATGTTAACAGTGTATGAGTGAGATTGTAAGAATTTTGAGAACCAGTCTAAGGCTGTGGAATAAATGCCTATCTCAGAAAGTTGGTAAATTAGAATATCGTGGTGGACAACATCAAAAGCCGCAGATAGATCGAATTGTAATAGAATAGCAAACTTATTACAAGAATGTAATTGTTGAACCTTTGCAATTAATGAGGCCAGTAGGGATTTGGGTATGAAGCCATATTGGCAAGGTAAAAGAATGGAGAATCTCTCTAAATAAGATGAGAGCTGAGTAGATATGATAGACTCTAGCATTTTGGTCAGGAGAGGAATATTCGCTATAGGACGATAACTAGATGGTTAAGATGGGTCTAGATCAGCTTTTTTCAGTAATGGGGTCAGGGCAATGTGTCCCATTTCTACAGAAAATAGGCCTGATAGTAAGGCAGAGTTTATAAGTCTGGTGAGAGATGAAATAGCCTGCGTGGGAATTTTATCGTATAGGTAAGAAGGAAATGGGTCTTAATTTGTGGCACAATTTAGAAACCTGGGCTTAGGATACATGCTCAAAGAATGTCTAGGATCTGTCTACTGGGATAGGGCTGGTGTCGCTGGGTACCAGAGAATTGTAAGTGACTGCTGATGGAAAAGAGCTTCTTATAGTAGCAACCTTTTCATTGAAAAATTTTGCTAGGTCATCCACTTCTGGAGAGGATGGGAGTATAGAGGTGTTGTTTATAGAGGGTAAGGAGCGCCAGATGTCAAACAATGTACTGCTTTGGTTATTGGATCTGATGATTTTATCACCGTAGAAATTCTTCCTTGTTTATTTTTTTTAATACTGTATTATAGAACCTAATACTGTCCTTCCAAGACTGTCTATCCGCAGGGGATTTAGATTTTTTCCATTTACGCTCCAGTACTCGGCATTTCTACTTCAGTTCTCTGTGGTATGGAAGATACCAGGGGGCCTTACGGGAGTATTAGACAGTCTTAGTAGATAGAGGAGCAAGAGAGCAATAGGTAGTCTCAGAGAGGTTTACCCAGTTGTGCCAGTTGGCTTCTGGGGCATCGGGCTTGGGACAGAAGGAAAACTGTTTCAGAACTGTTCACTTGAAATTTTTTTGCGGAAGGTAATGGATTTAGAGGCACGGGGTTGAATCCCAAGGTGAGACATGAAAATGGGGAGATAGAAGGTACCTAAAAAATGGTCGGACCAAGGGACTTGTTCCCAACGAACACCTTCGGCTGAAGTTTTGTAATCAGTAAGGTCAAGGAAACTGATGATGTCTAGAGTGTGCCCCTTTTCATGGGTTGGAGAGGACTCAGGAGAGGGAAAGCCCAGAGAAGTGAGAAAGTTGTTGAATTCAATTGCATCCTTACTAGTGTTATTGTCTAGGTGGAGATTAAGATCACCAATAATCAGTAATCTTTGAAATTTTAGGAAAGCGCTTGGAGGATTTATTCCAAGGGATTGGTGGACAATATAGTAACAAAATACCCAAAACGAAAGCTTGTTATGATATCCCGATTCTGCAGAAGAAATCTATTAAATAGAAATCTTTTTAAACTTTTTTTCCCATATCTTTATTCATTTTAAAAACCAACATCAAGTGCAACATATTATCAAACCATGTACAAAATAAACAGCACTTAATACCATCAAATGATATAATAAAATACATATCCCTTCCCCCCACCCACCCACCCACCCACCCTTTCATACAGTCTAAAGACAATCAAGAATAATACAAGTGATCAAGACAAACAAAATTACAATCAAATAATAAATTAAAGGCATATCCTCCCCCTCCCACCCACCCATCCTGGATGTGTATAATCAAAGGGCTAAAACTAATAATCAATGTTTTTTAAAATATTAATAAATTCAACCATATCTAAGAAACTAGTGCTGATGCTATCTATCCAATTCAATTTTCTGAATCAACGCCCCAAATAACCCCAGGAACAGGTAAAAATAAAACAAGGCGCCAAGGAATTTTTTGTTGTTGTTGGCCTGTGTAATCACCCTGCATGCTAAATAGATGGACTGTTTTGGATGCAGCTTGATCTTGTTTCCGCAGTTCATCTATATGAATATTGTATGCATCTATACCAGTTTGCAGTGAATTGTTAACTTCTGAGGCAGGCACATCTGTACCAAAACACAGATCTGAGTCAAGTCTTTTTAAATAAAACCTTTGTACTGGAATTTGTCTGGTCTGCCTCTACTCTCCTTTTTTTCTTTGAGCTTTTCAGGATACCCACAATGAACATGCATGAGAAAACATTTGTTTGCACTATCTTCACAGTATGCAAAAGAGACTGGCTCTGGGCTTACCAGGACAGGTTTGGGAGCCACTGACATAGCTAAATCCTTGGGGGTCTAGGACGATTCATCATGGCCATTTCAGCATGATGAACTGACCGCAATGAATCGTCCTCACATGCATTTGAGCTGACCGTCCCTCTGTGCAGCCCCCCCCCCAAAAAAAAAAAAATGAATCCGCACCTCTCCTGTACCAGCACCTTTCCCTCTCGGCACCTGTCCTTTATGATTCAGCATGTGAGAGGTGATGCACCCCCCCCCCCACACACCTTCCTAAAAAAGATTATATTCTCAGGGCAATGCCTTCTCCCTCTACCCACCCTCCCCAGCCCCTCAAAATTCCGGTATCTCTCCCTCACAGCTTTTGATCCAGCACCTCTCCCTCGCTACGTTCCAATCCATGGTGCCATTCCTGGCCTCCTTTGTCCTTTTTTTTCCTCACATGAAAGAAAATACCAGAAGCTCCTGGGCCTTCAGGGTGACTTGCATCCAAGGTTAATCTCTGAGTGTTGTCTAGCTAAATAAATAAGATATCCTGGACAGCTGATGAAACCTTTGACAAACTCAGACATATCAGAAGGAGTCAAATGGAGGACATAATGTTTAATTGCCTCTTTTAAACATTCCAATAATTGCAGTTCCTTTTAGAAGCAATTACCATTCGGCTGGATGCTGCAGTATAACTTTCTAAAATCAACTTTAAATTCCATTTTTTTTTTTTTTTTAAAAGGCTGAAACACTATAGCTAAACAACCTCATGAGACTAGATCTGCTTCTAATAACAGCATGCTGGCTCCAGCTCCCAGGCCTCTGTGTCAGCTTCCTCTTCTTTGCAAAGACAATCTAATGGATGGTTGTAAAATTACTCATAAGGCTGATTCAGACAACTGCACGTGATTTTACACACATCCTTGTTTGGTGGCAACTAACTCAGTGGTCACGTCTACTGCCATTCACGGTTAACACACTTTTCTTTGCAGGAAGTGACTACTGCATGTCAAAATGAGCAGGGATCTTACGGCTCAGAGCAGGACCACTCAGAACCATAGTTTGTACCACCATGCTCTTCACTCGTGATGCTGCATTTCTGAAGCTAGTAGCATCAGTCATTAGCATACTCAGTTTAGCCTTAATGAGTACAAAAAAAGAGATCCTATTAACCAAGTAGCAATGTCATAGTGCAATACTACTTTGCTCTCTCCCCCACCCCCTTTTTATCGAGGTATGCTAGAAGTCATGTCACAACAGAGCATCCAAAAAAAAAACCCCCGACACCAATAGTAAGGATTGTACACAATGCAGCACAAAGGACTATGCATCAATATGTTATAAACAAGCTGTAAGCTATTAGGGAGAAATAATGACACTGTCAGTACACTTAGGAGTATGGGAAAATATACATACGTTATGAGACTTAGTACACAAAGCGGACCGAGTTTATGACTTTTTGAACTTAAAAGCTGCGCTAGAGGTTTGTAGCACGGGACAGCGAGGTAAGTGCTCTGATGCTCATATGAATCTTATGAGCATCGGAGCATTTACCGCACCAGCTCGCTCTAAAAACCTCTATCGCAGATTGATGAAAGGGACCCTCAGTCTTTAAAAAAAAAAAAGAATAGTCTCAGATATATCATCTATTAAGCATGTGGGACCATATTCTATAAATGGCATCCAAATTTGGCACCCCCCAAAAAATGAGCACTGAGCGCTATACTATAAATGGTGCTCTGAGTTGGGCGCAATAGCGTGTAGTGCCCGGATCCGTCCAGGCACGAGGATTTACAGCAACTGAAACTTGGTGTAAATCCTCATGCGTAAATTAGGGGTGGATCACCTGAATCTTTTAATACTGCATGCATGGTGAGTGAATACCCCTGACCCGTCCATGCTCCTCCCATCACCTTGCCCCTTATTCAATTGTGCACTGTGGGATTTGAGCGCACATTGTTATAGCATAGCGCTTAGCAAGAGGCACGCATGAATCCAAATGGTTGCCAATTAATGCTAATAATTGATTGTTAGGATCAAGTTATTAGCCCTAATTGGCTCGTTACTCAATTAGATTGTGTGCATAAATTGGGATCATACCCAAATTGTGTACACACAGTTTTTAGCATCATATATAGAAGCGCGGGGATGCTGTCATTTCATTTTGGGTCAGTATTCAGCCAGGGTAGTCAATATTATTTGTAGGTGAATACAATTTTTTATTGAACAAGCAGTAAAACAGGAAAAATGGAACAGGCGACACAGTAAATGTTCAACCCAGTTTCATATCATATTCAGTAACAATACCCATCACAAGAACCACCCCTGCCCCACACAAAAAGGAAGGGAAAAACATGCAGAAAAGAAGAACACAAAACGTTCTGTCCGCCCTAGTCGTCTCCCCAGCATAGGAGAGCGGAACAAGGTAGATGGAACAAGCCAAAGGAGAAAGCAAAGAACACAATAGGAATTACAATATGTGTTCCAGGGGCAGAAACCTGTATCCCCCAAGCCCAATCTCCTCCCCCCCAACCAAAACATACAAGAAAAGAGCAAGCATCCCCACCCCCCCCAAGAGGAGGAGGTCCGAACAGGACAAAAGTAAAATATGACAATTAGGGCTCTTGACTCTTATGAGCCCCAAGAAATGAAATATAAGACCTCCCCTCCAATCCCCCACCCCTCCAAGAACGGAAACACAGCAGACAAAAACAGAAAGCAAAAAATCAAATCAATCCAAACAGCAACAGAACAAATGAGAAAAAGAGAGGGGAAAAACCCCAAACAAAACAAAAAACAACCCACACAAGAAGTGTAGGAAGACTGGAAGAGGGCAATCCCAGGGCCGCAAACCCCGCTCCGCTCAAGACAAATTAGACAGGCAAGGTGTTAAGAATCAGACTAAGGGTTCTCGAAGACAAAGAATCTATATAGGGACCCCAGTCTTGCAGAAAAAATTTTGATTTCGCAAGGAATGATGCACCTGACCCCTCTCAAGCAACATCAAAACATGTAAATGATTACACCAAGCCCAATAAGAAAGGGCACGATTGGAAACCCAAAATAATTTTCTTAGCCACCAGCCCCGCCATGCACAGAAAAAGCCGGCCAACACCAGGGGGGAAATGAAAAGCTTCATATTTATCTAAAAGAAACCCCACGGGAGTGAGAGGTATAGAATGGCGCAGCAAAGACTCCATATAACGGATCACCCATTTTCATTTGACCGTTGGACAGCTCCAAAAAGCATGGAAAAAGGACTTGGGAGCACTCGTACACTTCTTGCATTGCACCGACTCCGTGTAGCCATAGCAAAATAATTGAACCCGCATAAGATATGCACGATACAGCACCCAATATTGGCACTCCCGGAGTTCAGCTGAGACAGAATGGGTCAGGATGTGGTTAATAAAGCAGCCCTTATCTAAATCAGTCTGTTGCAGCCCCAACTCGGGAGCTCAACTAGCACACAAAGATTCCCACGACCGAGGCGGAGCAAGGCAGCACAGAGCACTATGCAACACCGGGATGGAGAGGCCCTCATCCTCAAATGGATCAAAGAAAGCACGGACCTTACACCCCAAGCCCATCCGTAACCCTGCCACCTCCAAAGAGCAGACATAATGATGTAATTGAAAATAAGCAAAAAAATCAATAGCCAGAATACCCTCACAAAGTTGGAAAGAACACCAAGCAGAAAGCAGGCCATCAGGAGTGAGAACATGTTCCAAAACCGTCAATCCCAGCTGGATCCACCTTTGAAAGGCAGCAGAAGTCTGGCCTGGAAAAAACTGAAAATCCCCTTGAATGGGCAGTAAATCATTACATTACATTAGGGACTTCTATTCCGCCTATACCTTGCAGTTCAAGGCGGATTACAAAAGAGCTAATTGGACATTTCCAGTGAAGTTACAACAGTTTTGGATTGGTTTTTTTTTTCGGTTATAAGGGAGGAGAGGTAGCTGGATTAATTCCAGAAGAACTTGCAAATTGGATATTAAATTGACTGTACGTTACTGTGTGATATAACAAATAGATTACAGTTAGAGTACAAATAAGATTACGTTACATTTCAGGGATCTGAATACTTGGTTGGTGTTTTGGGGAGGAAGAGATTATTTAAGTGGAGGCTTTGGGGGAGAATTTATCTAGGAGGAGGGGGAAGGGTTGGGTTAAGATATCTAGATAAATTTTTTGAAAAGTAGGGTTTTGATTTCTTTTCGAAAAGTTTTGAAGTTGCCCGTTGCCGTCAACAGGTTGGAGATGGAGTGGTTAAGTTTTGCTGCTTGCGTCACCAGAAGGTTATCAAACATCTTTTTGCGCTGAGTGCCCTTGAGTGGAGGGAAGGCAAAAGGGTTTGGAGTTCTTCTTTGTCTTGAGATGAGGATCTGGTTTAGACAGTTGTTTAGATAGGGGGAGGCGGAGCCGTTTAATGCTTTGAATAATAGACAGTAGAATTTGAATTGAATTCGTGCTTGCATAGGTAGCCAGTGAGAGTCTAGGAAGGCAATTGTAATATGATCATATTTTCTGAGGAGAAATCAGACACCCCCGACCTCCCCCGCAAGCCTTGCACTAAAATCCCGACTCAAAGCCCACTGTTTTGAAGATGCTTTCAATTCCAAACTCCAACCCACCTGCTAAGCACCAATATCTGTCATCATTCCCTCTGTAATTCCGCAACCTGAGCAAAGTGTATTGATGCACCTTCTTATCCAGTTTGTCTGTCTTTACTAGATTATAAGCTCTTTTGAGCAGGGACTGTCTCTTGTGTGTATAGTGCTGCATATGTCTAGTAGCGCTATAAAATGATTATTATTATTGGTAGTAATTTAATATTGGCTAATGTTGCTAAATTAAGGGCTCCTTTTATGAAGCCGCGTTAGCGGCTTCAGCACGCATAATTTTTCATCATTGCTAACCCCCGCGCTGGCCGAAAAACTACCGCCTGCTCAAGAGGAGGCAGTAGCGGCTAGTGCAGCCGGCGGTTTAGCGCGCGCTATTACGTGCGTTAAACCGCTAGCGCAGCTTTGTAAAAGGAGCCTTAAATTTGGTTATTCAATATCCATATCCAAATAGTAGTTTGTTGAATATCTAGATAATGTAATTGGGAAGGGGCCCTATTCAAGTGCTTGAAATCCAGATAGCTAGCCATATATGGCAAGTGTCCGGATAACTTGTCACCCTTTTCCAGTTCCACCCAGGGGCCACCCTAGCACTATTCAGATAGTGACGAAGCAGTCTGTAAGGATATCACACAGCCACTCTCTAAAGAGTATTGCTGAATGTCAAGGTCAGTGGCCATTATCTGTTTTCAGTTTTCACACCGTTTTCATTTCCTGTTCAGCTAATGCAGAAAGAGGTCCTGGTTTGGAGTTTTCTCAATGGTGTGAGGCTTATATGGAACGTATAATGAAAGACAAGAACATGTCATAAAACCGAAGCTGAGAACAATCTAAAGCCCCTGACGCCGCCGAAGGGCGAAACACAGATTTGTGTTGGGCGTAGCTGTTTAGTTTTTTTTTTGGAGAAGAATGGTACATGATGCATGAAGAAGAACTATATCGGGAAGAATAAAAGTTGATACAGTATTGAAGATTTTTTAGTGAATTATATGGACATTGTTGCACTTTGGGAATGAACTTTTAGTGGGGTGTCTGGGTAGGTTGTGAAGGTTTCAGATATATTTATATGGTATGAATTATATATAGATGTGTTGTCTTAGGGGTCCTTTTATTAAGCCACGCTAGCGGGGTTAGCGCGTCGGACATTTCATCACGCGCTAGCCCCCACGGCTGGCTAAAAAACTAATGCCTGCACAATGTAGGCATTAGCGGCTAGCGCGGCAGGCGGTTTAACGTGCGGTATTATGCGCGTTAAACCCTTACCGCAGCTTGATAAAAGGACCTCTTAATGTATTTTTTAAAAGTATGATGCAATAAATTTGTGAACATATTATTTAAGTAGTAATAGTTATAATAATCGTGATAATAATATAGCTCTTTCTGTTTATGTAGCTATGTTTTAAATTATGAGAGCTTTTGAATTGATATTATAAATCCCGGTGTTGTTTATATATGCATATTCATTAGGGATTCTGGGGGGTCCTCCAGGACAGGGTTGGGAATCACTGTTCTAGATCAATGGTTCCCAACCCTGTCCTGGAGGACCACCAGCCAGTCAGGTTTTCAAGATAGCTCTAATGAATATGCATGAGAGATTTGCATATAATGAAGGTAAAAGGCATGCAAATCTGCCCCATGCATATTCATTAGGGTTATCCTGAAAACCTGACTGACTGATGGTCCTTTGGGACAGGGTTGGGAACCACTGATCTAGATCAAGGTTATCCAACATCGTTCCTTGCCAGGTCAGGTTTTCAGGATTTCCCCAATGAATATGCATGGGAACAGTGCATGCAAATAGATCTCATGCAAATTCATTGGGGAAATCCTGAAAACCCGACTGGCTTGCAGCCCTCGAGGACTGACATTGGACAACCCTGATCTAGATGGAGATATATACGAATATATACTGTATAAATGTGCCACTTTGATGAGTGATATTTAGACAAACATTTTATTGGTTTCATTCCCTTCCTTCAGTTTGATGTCTTAGTGCAAGCGTGCATTGTGGTCTTCCTGCAACTAGTTCCAGATTCTGGAAAATACCATGAGAGTGAATCAGTACCTCTGAAAAGAGATGAAGACAGTTTGCTTATTGCAAGGAAGCTGTTGGAATAGTGCATGATTCCTAGCAGGGGCTGGTGTTAAAACATATATGGGGGGGTTGATTTTCTTGAGATAAACACCTCTGAAATACATTTTGAAAATATAGGATGTGATCATTCTTATTTGTCATAATGAATCATTAGCATTCTGTTGGCGACTGTTCTAAGTTTTGAATTTGTGCGGATCAAGCCCCCTCAGAATTCAACCCGTTGTGTGTTGTGTTATTGACAACACACATGGATACTGTGCTTCAGGCCATTATTATTCTTTAGATTAAATATTTGATTCACTCTATGTAAGGGACATGAAAGTGTACTGCTATTACTTATTACATAGATTGACAGACATGTGAGAGGTCCTCGTAAAATTAAATACGAAAAACGCTAATGCTGACTCTTGCAAGCCGAGATTATTTAGGACTCACTAAAATTCTTTATTTCATGATTTGTCCGCTGAGACATTCTCCATCATGACCTTTCCTTTTCTGTTCTTAAGACTTCTTTTTTCCCAAATGCCCTGCAGCCCTCTTGTTTATTGGAAATCCAGTTTTGTGCCAGTTTTGAAGGTCAAACATCCAGCCGGAGAATGGTCAGCCCATGAGATCAACAAGGGAAGCTTTGTAATACAGCTGTTGTTTAGTTGTCATTGATTTGCGAGCAGTTCCAGTCTCTATTTATGATAGAAAATAATGCTCTTTACTTTTCTGAGACTAATGTGATGTGCAAATATAAGAAGGATATACTTTTGACTAAAAAAAGATGCTGCTTTTTGAAGTTGGTGTTACTGATGTGTGTGTGTTCCTAATAATTTTTTTCTGTTTGGTGTCCACAATATATTTTCAGGGATGGCAAGTGGTCACTCAGCAAGGAGGGATAGAAGGCTAAATCCAGAGATTCATTGTGGGGGGTCCCATTGGCATAAAAACTTTCATATGTCAAAAAACTGGGGGCAGAGCCAGCCATGACTCTTACCCGAGAGGTTTGTAGATTCATGCACGTACTGTATAGCCCGTGGATACATGAACATGTGTGTTCTGGAAAGTAATCTCCACTGGTTCTTGCTGTGCTTGTAGTGTGTATCTCAGTGGTGCTCCGGTAATAACTTCTTGGGTTGGTGTTTTAAGTACGTATGTGGTCAGCATGAAGTCCTGGCTTCATAAGTGGTTTATTATTATTATTATTAATAATAATAATAATAATAATAATAATAATAATATAATAATATTGTTATTGAAAGTCACAGGGAAGCATAGAGACTATGGGTGGGAACTCATAGGCCTAACAGTCTACAACAGCAACAACAGTGTTTTATAATATAGAGGGAATTCTGTAAATGGTGCTCAAAAATTGGATAGATCAATTGAATACACTCTAGGCATATACCAAAAACCAATTTTCACCTTATTCACCAGACCACACTTATATTGTGCTCAGAGAGCCGTTACAAGGTTTTAAAAAACTCTGTCAGTGAGCTAGAGAGTCCACCACTGAAAACGGCTCGTATTCTTAATCATCGCACAAAAGTTCATTTATCAAGTGCTTATTTAAATACTGGTGAATTGACTTTTTGTCTTTCAATTGAGAATATTGAGTATTTAAATAAGCACTTGATAAATGCACTTTTGTGCGATGATTGAGAACACGAGCCGTTTTCAGTGGTGGACTCTCTAGCTCACTGACAGGATTTTTTTAAACCTTGTAACGGTTCTCTGAGCACAATATAAGTGTGGTCTGGTGAATAAGGTGAAAATTTGGTTTTGGTATATGCCTAGAGTGTATTCAATTGATCTATTTACAGTACTGTACGCCTGGGTTTGCTTTTGTGATATACCCCTATTTTGTTTTGGGAAACCTGCTCAAAAATTGGAGCCAGAAAAATTTGGCACTGAGCACGTCTCTATAAAGGGTGCTCCGGGAGGAAATGGGATGATTCCATATACCCCTATGGCCGTTTCAGTGCTTCCAATTCAGCACAGCTCTTTCAGAGCGGTCCTCTCAGCCACGCAAAACCACACCAAATACCAATGAAGTCAAAAAAGCACCAAGGGTCTTGCAGAATGGGATAATAGAATTTTCTTTATTGAATGACCCAACATGGGCCGTTTTTTGCAAACTTTCCTGCATCTGGGGGTCAACTTTTCTCAATAGATCAATGATGGTACATCAAATGAGAAAACTCTAAAAGCATTTTAATGTGCCGCTTATCTTGTGCTTCTTTTGCAGCAAACTTGCTTCCACCTGTGGTCATCTTTTTGGCACTTTTATTATTAAAACAGGTCTAGCCCCAAACATCTAAATTATGCACTGGACATATTCTTAAATGTTTGATTATGGCAAAAAAATGTCCAAACTTCTTTCCTCTTTATCAATTCACTAAATCAACTCATATATAACTTCCACAAGTGATAAAGAACCAGTGTTATAGTGAGCTTAATTATGCATATGTCAATGCTCAGGTATCCAAGGATTTTCAGACAGCCACCCGAGTAGCATAACTCATGGTGGTAAGATCCTCATTAATCCAACCTAGCATTTATGACGTTTTAACAAATTTTTTCTTTTTACTTATTTCATCTATGTAATGTACTTTATGTATGTATATAAAGCCAACTTAGCTTTTATATATATATGATTTCTGTCCCCTTAGCCGACGCATTTCGCTATCACTTCATCAAGACGGGGAATTCTTGATTCATAATGCTTGCATGTTTCAACATAGTCTTTCACAAATAACCTTTTACATCTGGAACAAGAAAAAATTGGAACCACTCTAATATATGGTTAAGGACGCCTCAGCCCCACCACTCCACCGCTGCAATTAATTTAGTATTACACCGGGAAGGCTGTGTGGTGCCTCATCATCGGCAATCCATTATTTTACTTTTTTAACATTTTTAATTTTGTAGATTTATAAATATTTCTCAGCCAAAAATATTTGTGCAAATGCTGAATTTAGTAAAAATATAAATATTGACTTATCTCAGCCACCTTGGGAGCCAGACCCGACATGTTTCACACTACTTGAGTGCTGTTTCAAGGGTCTCCCTGCGAGAATGAAAGGAGAAAAAACTAAGAAAAACAGCTCACACTTAGTCTCCCCCCCTCCGAATTTTTATTTAAAATTTATGGTTTAATACTTTTCGTCCCGAAAGAACTTAATTTATAACTAAACAAAAAGACTCACCGGGGCTGCCGCTGTCATCCGACTCCTGTTATAATTTTTTTCAGTGATGGCGTCGTCGTCTCCCGGCACCATTTAAATATCCCCTGTAATCTTACTTTAATCCCTCCTACTTGATGACGAACCTCCACACCTCAGCCTATCAGTGTGCCCCATTCAACTTCGCTATTTAGCCCACGTGGTATCACAGTGTCTAGCTCAAAAATGTAACGTTGTTCCATTTCATTTAGTTTAGTTAAATTTTTCCCACCCTCCATACCCATGATTCTATCTATGACACGCCATCTAATGTCTCCACTCGTGTGTTTATATTTAACCCAATGCTCCACCAACGGGGCCTGCATGATCTTATTATTTATGCGAGATTTGTGTTCTGTGAGCCTCACCTTGATTTTCCTATTAGTCCGACCTATATAAATAAGATCACAAGGGCAGACTATTGCATAAATCACATTTATAGAATCGCAGTCTGTATCCGATTTTGACATAAGTACTCTACTTCTATCTGGAACCCTCCAAGTATCCCCTTGAATAACCGAAGGACACCATTGGCATTTTCCACATGCCGTATGGCATCCTTTCCTCACCTTTGTTTTGATACCATATTTCTGGAAGTTACAACGTTGAGCCAATGTAATGCCTCGTGAGTATGCTATCATGGGGAATTTTTCTAATGGGGTGTGGGTTTGAACTATATACCAATGTTTTCTCAACAAACCTTCCACCAGTCTAGAAGCCCTTGAAAAAGGAAGAATACAGGTAAGCAGATTATTGTCCAGCTTCTGGGAATTTTTAGATTCCAAAAGAAGAAGATCACGCTGGGCATATTTTCCCCTTTTGTATGCTGATCGGATAGCTCTTTCTGGGTACCCTCTATCTCTAATCTATCTGCTAATCTATTAGCATGCGTAATATATTCCCTCATTGAGGAACAAACCCTACGGATCCTTAAGAATTGGGCAATTGGTAAATTAAACCTTAGTTTAAACAGGTGATTCAATTACACTGGACTTAAGTGTTTCTAAAAGTAAAGCCAGTGTCATTAGTACTAGATTCAACATAGTCTTTGGCAGCTTAAAAATACATACATAAAGTACATTACATAGATGTAATAAGTAAAAAGAAAAAATTTGTTTAAACGTCATAAATGCTAGGTTGGGATTAATGAGGATCTTACCACCATGAGTTATGCTACTCGGGTGGCTGTCTGAAAATCCCTCGATACCTGAGCATTGACGTATGCATAGTTAAGCTCACTATAACACTGGTTCTTTATCACTTGTGGAAGAAAAATGTCCAAGTCATAAGTCCATCCTAGTCCCACCCACACTATTCCTCTAACATGCCCTGTCGAGATTTAGATGAACTACTAGTCAAAAGCATAGATATCCATCTAGAAAATAGGTTTCAAAAATGGAAAATTGGAAGGCTTTGGTGAGAATAACATCCATTAGCCACTTTGTCACTGTTTGGATGTTTTTATTTTTTATAGATCTTTATTAATTTTCAAAACTAATACAAAGTGCCATAAATTATATATACATTTGTTACAAAATAAGCACTTAAATTCCATCAATAACAAAGAAGATAATAAATATCACATCCAACAATTTGATCAAGAAATGAACCAAAAAATATATCCCCCCCCACCCACCCCGTCCTGGACATGTATAAAAATAAAGAAAAGATTTGAAAACCAAGAAACTATGTTGAATTAACAAAGGATGTCAACGGGCCCCAGATCAAATTAAATACTTTGCTATGCCCCAGTATATCTGCACAACTCTCCAATACTTTACCCAACCTCCAAAATATCCAGCATTCCCCTCCGTAGAATTACAAATTGTTAAACATACTCTCATATATTTCAAATGTAACAAAATGTGGCCTCAGGTACACCTCCTCCTCTCTTAGTAGTGTTCAATATCGGTGGGAATACCGGTGTTTTCATTCCTCATTGGCTCACATTCTTTTTTTGCAATTATTTAAGTAAACTTTTTTTTTAACTTTTTAACTTTTTTTTATCCACCGTGCTCTTTTTAGAAGTTTCCTTGAGATTAATCTATTTAAAAATGTTCAAATAAGTTATATTCTTAGCTTACCATGCTACTGGATTACATGATCCAACATGTTTCGTAACAATTTGCTTTATTAAGGATTCCCCTGTAAAATATTAAAAAGAGTTTTTAATGCTTTATATCATACTAAACAAACTCAACCCAAACTCCTAATACCTTCCACCTTATCACACTAACCCCCGTCAGTGCTTACCAGAGCCATTGTGTCCACCATCTTACTCAAAGTTTTTTGCAAGATGGGGACGGCTCACTTAAGAGATCCTTTTATAGTACTTCCTCCAGTGACTAACGCCCCTCCCCCATATAGGAACTAGATCAATGTGGCCCATTCGACCTCTTTAAAGTTTAAAACTTGTCCATATTACCTACCATCCCCCCTTCTTATGTTCCGACAGACGACCAGCTAGCCCTACTTGAATTGGGTTTGGGTTTTGTGGTATCTTCGCCCACTGATTTTTTTAGATTAAAGATTGTTTTTTATAAATTCATCAGGAAGTTGCAACTAAAAGTTTTCTTTTATCAGCCAATGGTTGAGTCCGAGGAGGAACATGAGGAAGAGAAACTTGACGATCTCCAGGACGAGATCGTGGACATGGAAGAAGATTGGGGTCCATTTGCAAAGCTCCATCTAGATGGTGTCCCCCCAGACCAATGAATCCGGTTATTCAAACCTTTAGGGATTTGGTGTTGAGAGAAGTACAAATGATTGAAGAGGGGTGAGACCTCCAAAGACTATAAAGCCAATATCACAAGGTCACAATATCAAGGCATGTTGGACCTAGCAAATAATAAGGACATTATGATAACTAAAGCAGACAAGGGGGGGTGCAACGATTATTATGGACATGAAAGATTATGATCAAGAGGCAAGAAGACAGTTACAGGATAGAGTGGCCTATGAACTATTGGGGAGCAACCCCATTGAAAGGTTACAATAGAACATCACACAATGGGTAGATGACCACTATAAACAGGGGATGATCACAAAAAAAGAACGTGTGTTTCTTATTGAGAGATATCCAAGAACCCCCACTATTCGGTTTGTTCCAAAGGTACATAAAACCCTCTATAATCCACCCGGGAGGCCCATTGTCAATACTAGACAATCTATACTGGAACCCCTATCTAAATTCATTGATATTTTTCTAAACAAGGAAGCTGCTAAGGTTAAATCTTACTTGAAAGACCACATTTTTTGCGTACATTACAATCAGTGGTGATTCCGGCCCAAGAATTATGGATGGTGACATTAGATGTGACATTAGATATACACTCAAATACCACAGGACCGGGCTTTTGAGGTCATTCTCTCCACCCTTGACAATAGAACTATTCCCCAACGTATATCTACTGAGTTTCTCATGAAGTTGGCCGAATTGGTCATTTGTGAAAATTATTTTCAATATCAAGGGGACTTTCATAAACAAGTCCAGGGGATGGCCATGGGGGCCACTTTGGCGCCTTCGGTGGCCACCCTCTTTATGGCTAAATATGAGGAACAGCATGTATACACTGCAGAATACTTTTAAAAGATATTATTATGGACCAGATTTTTGGATGACGTATTCTTTTTGTGGCAAGGCACCCATCACGAGGTGTTGGAATTTGTTGAATATCTAAATGCTAGAGATAGACAAGTCCAGTTTACTTTGACCTCCAGCCATGAATGTATTGAATTTTTGGATCTGTCCATATACTTGGGTGAGGGGGGTTTTTCTACCACGCTTTATAGAAAACCAGTCACGAGGAATACCTTTTTACATTTTGACAGTTTTCACCCCTATAAATTGAAGTTCAACCTGCCTGTCAGTCAATTTTTAAGAATAAGCAGGTTGTGTTCCACCCTTGACGAATACAAAATCCAAGCCAGGTCACTGGAGAAGCGTTTTCGACAACGGGGTTACCCTAAGAAGTCCATTAGATTGGCATTTTTGAGAGCACGCTTTGCACAGCGTGAACTCTTATTACATGAAAGAGAAGGGGAGGAGGAGAATGCTCAGGACAGTCTAGTATGTGTTATCCCTTATTCTCCAACAGCAGGACAATTTATTCAGAGCTTGAAGAAGTACTGGCATGTCCTGGATCTATACCCCTCCTCTGAAACAATTTCCGATGGTAGCTTATACCAGGGGTAAGACGATAGGTCAAAGGCTACATCTCAATAAGAGTAGTAATAGGGGGGAAGATACTTACCTACACACCGGCTGTGGCCGATGTCAATGGTGCAATAAAACTATAGAGGGTAGCACTTGGGTAGTTCCCAATAAGGGATATACCATCAAGGCAAAAAGTAACACCAACTGCAATACTACAGGGGTAATATAGGCAATTATTTGCCCCTGTTTATTGATATACATAGGATGCACCAGTAGGACAGTGAAAACCAGAGTGAACGAGCATAAATATCGTATAGTTACCCAGAATGAGCAAGCACCATTGGTACACCATTGGACACGTAAGCAGCACACAGTTGACGATATGAAATGGTGTGTGACTGAATCAGTGGAGGGGGGGATGGAAGGTAATATGGAACAAGTTTTAAACTTTAAAGAGCAGGGTTGGATTCACCGATTGGGTACAGTGGCTCCAAACGGCCTAAATTCTGAGGTCGAATGGGCCACATTGATCTAGTTCCTCTATGGGGGATGGGCGTTAGTCACTGGATGAAGTACTATAAAAAGATCTCTTAAGTGAGCCGACTCCATCTTGCAAAAACTTTGAGTAAGATGGTGGACACAATGGCACCGGTAAGCACTGACGGGGGTTAGTGTGATAAGGTGGAAGGTATTAGGAGTTTGGATTAAGTTTGTTTAGTATGATATAAATCATTGAAAACTCTTTTACAGGGGGATCCTTGATAAAGCAAATTGTTGCGAAACATGTCGGATCATGTAATCCAGTAGCATGGTAAGCTAAGTATATAACTTATTTGAACATTTTTAAATAGAATAATCTCAAGGAAACTTCTAAAAAGAGCACGGTGGATAAAAAAGTTTAAAAGCTTAAAAAAAAGTTTACTTAAATAATTGCAAAAAAAGAATGTGAGCCAATGAGGAATGAAAACACCGGTATTCCCACCGATATTGAACACTACTAAGGATGGAGGAGGTGTACCTGAGGCCACATTTTGTTACATTTGAAATATATGAGAGTATGTTTAACAATTTATAATTCTACAGAGGAGAACGCTGAATATTTTGGAGGTTGGGTAAAGTACTGGAGAGTTGTGTTGTATGATTCCCAACCATAAATGAAACAGGTTTAAATAGTGCCATCTTTAGTGTGAGTGCCCAGTATATCTGCATTCATTTTTTCGTATTTGTACCCTAAACATAAACTGGCCCACCAAAATGGACAGTTGAGCCGATCACAATTCTTCCATTTGCGGGCTATCAACTGCATACCTATCCCTGTCATAATCAAGAAGAGCCTGTGTTTTATTTTTATTTTAATAAACTCCTTAGTTTGCAGTGGGTGGGGTTAGAGAAGGGGAAAGGGTTGCTAGGGGGTGGGGAAAGGTCCATGATGCAGGTGTTGAATGTTTCTCTTTCAAAAAATTTGGCAGCCTTAGAAAAGAGGGGTAATTTGTATTGTGTTTTTGAAATTGTTGTATTGTGTATTTGAAAATGTTGCTGCCAATGAAAATAAATACCCTACTGCACACTGTAGTGGTCTTCATTAATTTTTATGTCAGGGCCAATTTGGATCCAAATGAACTGAAGGAAAGCCACAAAATATCTTCCTATGAGGGGCCAAAACACTGCTAACCAGTATATGTTGATAGCATTGTAGCATGAAATGATTTTATAATTCTGCTTGGAGTTAAAATATGTAATATGATATAGTTAATATTGCTGGAATTATGAATTTTGAATTTGAATTATTGCCTGACCCAAGAGATTATTAATTCTGAGGGACTTAAAGTAAAAATGATATGGTTTTAACAATTCTGCTTGGAGTTAAAGGGCTAGATTTACTAAGCCCATTGATCGTGTTTACGATCATGTACCGACCCGATTTTCCTCTGAGCCGATTCACTAACCTGTGTGCCAATCATCCTCCGATCCGATTCAGTCTGCGCATGCAAATGAGAGGAAACAGCATGTAAAGTAAGAAGGCAGAGATTCACTAACCAAAATATGGAACTCCGACTGGGCTGGCCGATCAACAAAGAAGCGACTGCTGGGGACCAGTCGCTGACGTCCTTTCCAGTTGCCCTGTTCTCTGCCGCCCTGCCTCTCTGCCGCCCTGTTCTTGCATGCAGCCATACTTGCGAGCCAGTGGTTTTAACAAAACACACCGTGAGGAAAGATAGAAGAAAGCAAGTTAACAGTTCTTTTAAAAAAAAAGCTTTATTGTCGCGAGCCCATGGTTTTAACCCACTTTAAACCCATGGGTTAAAACCACAGGCTAACGACAATAAAGCTTTTATAAAAAAGGAACTGCCTCTGCCGCCCTGCATGTGTTCCCCCTCCCCCCTTCATCCCCCCGATGCTCTGAAAGCCTGTTTGCAAATGTCAGGCTTCGGGATGGTAGTAGAGAGTTGCGCGGGGACAGAAATCTCACCCGTCTCCACCCGTCCCTGCCAAAGTCCCACCCGTCCCCACCCGTCCCCGTGAGGAATTCCACCCGTCCCCACCCGTCCCCGTGAGGAATCCCTCTCTCCCCACCCGTCCCCGCGAGGAATCCCCTCCGTCCCCGCCCGTCCCCGTGAGGAATCCCCTCCGTCCCCGCCCGTCCCTATAAACTTCAGAAATAGTTATTTCATTTAATTATGCTACTGAATTAAAGGCTCTGGTAGAAACCCATTTACAAATAAGCAAAAAGACTTTATTAATTTGGAAATATTAATTGGGAAGAATACATACTTTGTAAACGGGTTTCTACCAGAGCATCTTTTGTTTATAAATTTTTATCAACACAACTAATATACTACTTTATCCTGAAGAAAAAAAAAAAAAATAATAATTCTTTTCCTACCTTTGTTGCCTGGTTTCTGCTTTCCTCATGTTCTCATTCAGTTCCTTTCATCCACTGTCTCTCTTCCTTCTGCGTCTTCCATTTGCTCTGTTACTGTGCCTCTCCCTTTCTCCCCCTTCCAAATTGGTCTGGCACCCATCTTCTTCCCTCCGCTCCCCCCATAGTCTGGCATCTCTGTCTTCTTCCCTGCCAGCGTCTTCTCCCCACTCTCTCTTCCCCATTTCCTTTCAGCGTCCTTTTCCCCCCATCTTCCCCATGTCCTGTCAGCATCCTTCTCCCCCCTCTGTCTTCCACATGTGCTTTCAGTGTCCTTCTCCCCCCTATGTCTTCCCCATGTCCTTTCAGTGTCCTTCTCCCCCTCTGTCTTCCCCATGTCCTTTCAGTGTCCTTCTCCCTCTCTGTCTTCCCCATGGCATTTCAGTGTCCTTCTCCACCCCACCCGTCTTCCCCATGTCCTTTCAGCGTCCTTCTCCACCCCTTTGTCTTCCCCATGTGCTTTCAGCATCCTTCTCCCCCCTCTGTCTTCCACAAGTGCTATCAGAGTCCTCCCCCCCGCCCTTCCCATGGCCTTTCAGCGTCCTTCTCCATCCCTTTGTCTTCCCCATGTGCTTTCAGTGTCCTTCCCCTCCTCTGTCTTCCACAAGTGCTTTCAGAGTCCTTCCCCCCCCCTCCGGCCGGTCTTCCCCATGGCCTTTCAGCGTCCTTCTCCACCCCTTTGTCTTCTCCAGTGCTTTCAGCGTCCTTCTCCCCCCTCCTTCTCTCCCTCCCCGGGTGCAGCACAGCTGGCCAGGTCCCCTTACTTTTGTGGCGCTTTCCCGACCGACCGACCGACAACAGCCCCGGTCCGACAAACCTCCCCGCCCTTAACCGTGAATCTAAATTTCCTTCTTACAGCTGCTGTAAGAAGGTAATTTAGATTCGCGGTTAAGGGCAGGGAGGTTTGTCGGACCGGGGCTGTTGTCGGTCGGTCGGGGAAGCGCCACAAAAGTAAGGGGACCTGGCCGGCTGTGCTGCACCAGGGCGGACCGCCCCCTCCCTTGGTAGCCACTATAGCCGCGAGGCTACTCTACTCTCCTTCTCCTTACCTGCCCTGCCTGCAGCACAGAGCCGAACGGAAGTCTTCCCGACGTCAGCACTGACGTCGGAGGGAGGGAGGGCTTTGTTTTAAGCCCTCCCTCCCCTCCGACGTCATCGCTGACGTCGGGAAGACTTCCGTTCGGCTCTGTGCTGCAAGCAGAGCAGGTAGGGAGAAAAGCTACTTAGTACATCCAGCCCCACAGGAACCCCGCAACCCTCGGAGGCGTCCCCACGGGATCCCCGTGACCCTAGGGGGTGTCCCCACGGGATTCCAACGACCCTAGGGGGCATCCCCATGGGATCCCCGTGACCCGAAGGGGGAACCCGCAGGATTCCTGTCGTCCCCGTTCCCGTGCAGCTCTCTAGAGGGTAGCCGAGCTCAACCTTCCAAACAGAGGGATCTATCTTTCCCTTCTCTGTCCTTCCCTTCTCTTTACTTCTGGGCTGCAGAGGTGGCAGTTAGTTGGTCAGTTTGCACTCAGGGAGCGAGAAGGAACATAGAAACATAGAAACATAGAAATAGATGGCAGATAAGGGCCCACGGCCCATCTAGTCTGCCCACCTTAATGTCCCTCCCCTACCTTTGCCCTGTGAATAGATCCCATGTGCCGATACCATTTGGCCTTAAAATCAGGCACGCTGCTGGCCTCAATCACCTGTAGTGGAAGACTATTCCAGCGATCAACCACTCTTTCAGTGAAAAAGAATTTCCTGGTGTCACCTCGTAGTTTCCCGCCCCTGATTTTCAACGGATGCCCTCTTGTTGTCGTGGGACCCTTGAAAAAGAAGATATCTTCCTCCGCTTCGATGCGGCCCGTAAGATACTTGAACGTCTCGATCATGTCCCCCCTCTCTCTGCGCTCCTCGAGCAAGTATAGCTGTAATTTGTCAAGCCGTTTTTCGTATGGTAGATCCTTGAGTCCCGAGACCATCCGGGTGGCCATTCTTTGCACCGACTCCAGTCTCAGCACATCCTTGCGATAATGCGGCCTCCAGAATTGCACACAGTATTCCAGGTGGGGCCTCACCATGGATCTATACAATGGCATAATGACTTCCGCCTTACGACTGACGAAACCCTTTCGTATGCAGCCCATGATTTGTCTTGCTCCACTTGATTGGCAGACTTCATGTCCTCACTGACGATTACCCCCAAGTCTCGTTCTGCTACCGTTTTTGCTAGGATCTCGCCATTAAGGGTATAAGACTTGCATGGATTCTGGTTGCCCAGGTGCATAACTTTGCATTTTTTGGCATTGAAGTTGAGTTGCCATGTCCTAGACCATCGCTCCAGTAGGAGTAGGTCGTGCATCATGTTGTCGGGCACTGAATCTTCGTCTGTTGTGCATTTGCCCACTACATTACTCAGTTTGGCGTCATCGGCGAATAATGTTATTTTACCTCGAAGCCCTTCTGCCAATTCTCTTATAAAGATGTTGAATAGGATTGGGCCCAAGACTGAGCCCTGTGGTACTCCACTAATCACCTCCGTCATTTCGGAGGGGGTGCCGTTCACCACCACCCTTTGGAGCCTACCTCCAAGCCAGCTCCCAACCCATTTCGTCAATGTGTTACCTAATCCTATAGAACTCATCTTGCTCAGTAACCTGCGGTGTGGTACGCTATCGAATGCTTTGCTAAAGTCCAGGTACACGATGTCCAGGGACTCCCCAATATCCAGCTTCCCCGTTACCCAGTCAAAGAAGCTGATCAGGTTGGATTGGCAGGATCTCCCCTTAGTAAATCCATGTTGTCAGGGATCCCGTAGATTCTCCTCATCCAGGATCTTATCTAATTGGTGTTTGATTAGAGTTTCCATTAGTTTGCTCACTATCGATGTTAGACTCACTGGTCTGTAGTTTGCTGTCTCCATCTTTGAGCCTTTCTTGTGGAGTGGAATGACGTTAGCCAGTGCATGCGCAGACCATCTACAGGCAAAGAAGATGGTCTGCACATGGGTCAGGATCACTCTGTAATGATCTATTGGATCGTTTGTGGGCATGTTTGTGATTAGAGTATTTGCATGCGCAGTCTTTTTTTGAATTGGTCGCCTGGGATTGGATCGGCCAAGGATCGGAATGCTTTAGTAAGGTTAGTGAATCTAGCCCAAAGTATATTAATTTGATGGATTTAAAAGTGAATTTCTGATGTGGTCTCTGAGCCAGCAGAGCCATCTGTTCAGAAAGGTGTTAAATTCCCCATTGAATAGATCACAAAAGAAAGGACTGAGCCATCTGCCTTCAGAAAGTGTTAAGTACATCCATTCAAATAAGACAAAGACATGGCCAGGGTGGATACCAGAGCTAAACAGAACTCTACTATCCCATAAAAGAAGGTGTATCAGTGGAACAGGATGTAGATCAACAGAAGCCCTTCACCAAATTCATCTTTGGACTACTCCAGTCTGCAAGATCAATAGAAGCTCTTCACACCATTTTAAGCCACTCAAAGTATAATCAGATAACCTCATCCACCTAGGAAAAGAGGAAAAGGCTGGACTGCTATGCATCATGGGTTCAGACCTAGGATTCTATTTTTAGAACAGTTCTCAACCCTATAAATATGAAGTAGAATCCTTTCTAACACAGGCTCTCTCTCCCTCTGGAACCAGCCTGGATCAAGCTGCAACAACTCTTCGTATCCCTGGATCCAACATCACTCTCGGGTCTACCGTGCAGTCTCTTCTCCATTTTAAGGAGTAACTTTTTGAATCCAGATAAATTTATCCTTCTGCTCTAGCAACATTTGTCTTGTGTAATACTATTATCTTTGCTTAAAAATCCTATCTGTAACTGCTCTACCTGCTTGATTTTAATGTTATGCTTAATCTTGCTTGGCGAGAAATAAAATTCTAGGTTGTTTGCAAATGCTTTGAATCCTGGTTTTTTTTTTTTTACTTAATACATTATTATTGCAGAGCTAAGTTTTAATCAAGTGAGCTAACTTTCCCCAAATTAGTATTTCTTTATGTTATATTCCTCTCTTTGAGAATGATATAGCTTATTGGTGGAGTTCTATCCATTTGATAATAATTTTATTACAGCATCAGCCCCTGCCAGCCCACTTTCAAACTTTATATTGGATGTATAATCAAGGAAGCTAGCATGTCCAAATACATTCTCGTCTATTGAGAAATGCCTTGACCTTCAAGCATGTGGCTCTTCCTCCCATCCATTTCCCATATTTTGTTGTGAGCTTGAGTAGAGAGGCAGAGTGTGGCAGAACCTCCTCCCCCCCACCCCTGAAAGATGATGAGGGCCACTCCAAGGGCTGCCATTGGCATCCGGGCCTTGCATTTATTTAACACTGCCTTACTGCCATATAAGCATGAAAAAACCTCAGGAAGCATTTGCATAAATTCCTTTCTGTTTATATATATTATTTAGTACCATCCTGGCTCCAAAGAAGCCATTTTCAATGTTAAGATAGAGCTTGAGACATGCACCCAACACTCTCGAAGAACTTTTCACATGAATTTCCATAGATAAAACAGTACTATACCCACTTAAGTAGGATTTTATATAATTACAAGCTCAGTATATTGAATAGGGTTAAGGAGGGATCATCCAGATAACTATCTGGATGGTGTTTTTGAATACTGCTGGTATCTGAATAATATCCTGCTCTGCTTCCACACAACCCTGTTACTACCTGGATAGCGTCTAGTAACAATTTTCAGGAGCACTAGCCACATATCCCTTAATTCTGTGTGAAGAGCACACAGTGGAGAAAGAGAAAAGTGTTTGCTGGGCAATGGGAGACAAGGTTTTGTGCCCTTGCCACCGTAGCTGAAGAGGGGTTTAGGGATGCCAATTTCAGATTTTGCAAAGGATGACAACGAAAAGCTGGTTCTGATGCCAAAACCATCCGTTTTCCTTCTTAAAGTCTATGTGGATTATGCACATGTACAAAAATTAGTGCAATTCAGTTAAGCAATGGGGTTTGGAAATGGCAGAAGGTTTTGCATAGATTTAAATGTGTTTTGAGGCCAAGGTTTGCACAATAAAAGCTTTTGCTGCAAAATACTTAAGTTCTGCAGAGCTTTTGCCTTCCAATAGACACAGTACTGAACACTAATGAGCTCCCTGGCTCTCAGACGGAGAGGCTGCTGATGTGTCTGGAGTGCTCTTTGCAGTTTCCAGATGTCATGCCTTGTCTCAGTGCTGCTACTTATCTCGGACCTTGAAAGCTCCTTTCAGATTATTGGATGTGGATATTAACAGAGATTTAAAGGTTCACCTAAATTAGAAATCGGAGTGTGCTGGGGGAAGAGGGAAGAGAAAGGTTCATTTAAAAATGTGATCCCTCTTCATTTCCCTCTGTAGTTCAATTTGGCCTTCTGTAGCCAGGAGTTATTCAATAAAAGCCAGTGTGGACAAGGTGAGCTTCTTGAGAAATATTTGTACTGCCCATGGGGTGGACTGATTTATATCTTCTGTGAGTTAGGAGATCTGAGAAATGTGTTCTTTATAAACGAAAGTATTAAATGGCTACGTTTGGTCTATTCCTACCTGTTCAATATTTTATTATTCACAAAGAAATAATATAAGAAGACATAAATTGAACTGAATACAAAAAGCAGAGATTACAGTGGGTAATTGCTTAACCGCAAATGCTTACAGGAACGAATAACTTTTTCGTTATACCTACCAGTGTCTGCATTTACATTGGTTACATAGAGAGCTTCAGGTTGTGCTGCTGGGATTACACTTCATGGGTTTCATTCAACTGAAGGTTTTTTTTGGTTTTTTTCCATAGGCACAGAATAGGAAATAGTAGTCAGTAGAAGGAAGAAGGTGTTGATGCCCCTGTACAGGTCATTGGTGAGGCCCCACTTGGAGTATTGTGTTCAGTTTTGGAGACCGTATCTGGCGAAAGACGTAAAAAGACTTGAGGCGGTCCAGAGGAGGGCAACGAAAATGATAGGAGGCTTGCGCCAGAAGACGTATGAGGAGAGACTGGAAGCTCTGAATATGTATACCCAGAGGAAAGGAGAGACAGGGGAGATATGATTCAGACGTTCAAATACTTGAAGGGTATTAACGTAGAACAAAATATTTTCCAGAGAAAGGAAAATGGTAAAACCAGAGGACATAATTTGAGGTTGAGGGGTGGTAGATTCAGGGGCAATGTTAGGAAATTCTACTTTACGGAGAGGGTAGTGGATGCCTGGAATGCGCTCCCGAGAGAGGTGGTGGAGAGTAAAACTGTGACTGAGTTCAAAGAAGCGTGGGATGAACACAGAAGATTTAGAATAAGAAAATAATATTAAATATTGAACTAGGCCAGTTACTGGGCAGACTTGTACGGTTTGTATCTGTATATGGCCGTTTGGTGGAGGATGGGCAGGGGAGGGCTTCAATGGCTGGGAGGGTATAGATGGGCTGGAGTAAGTCTTAACAGAGATTTTGGCAGTTGGAACCCAAGCACAGTACTGGGTAAAGCTTTGGATTCTTGCCCAGAAATAGCTAAGAAGAAAAATTAAAAAAAAAAAAAAAAAAAATTTAAATTGAATCAGGTTGGGCAGACTGGATGGACCATTCGGGTCTTTATCTGCCATCATCTACTATGTTACTATGTTCTTTTTGAACAAAGCTCTAAGACTGATTCTAATGAGATTTCCCAGATTGATTTTCTTTCAAGGTGATGAAAGAAATTTCAGCTGTGTCTCCATACCCAATTCGGCAACTAACATTAAACAAAATGTCCATAGCCTTTATTTAAAAAAATAACAAGTTGAAAAGTGCATGCTCTAAACACTGCATAAAAGAACATTTTGCTGAATGCATAAGTGGGAGTGGGAGAGAGAGGAGAAGCATGTGTCCAACTGCATGTGTAGTGAGTGTAGCAGTAGCCCTCATTTTTCTAGTGAGCATCAGTGTGAGATATTATTAGTAATTTTAGGGTATGACTCACTCAGTATTCTCCCTTCATCCATTGAGTCAGTCTAGACCAGAAGATTCAATTCTAACCGAAAGGTCCCTTAAACTTGGATGCTGTATGGGAAAAAATAGGACAGCTTCTCAGTAGTAACTATTTACAGTTACTAGTAGAATGAAGGGCTTGAGAACAGGAAGGAAAGTTGAGTGTTGCTTGGGGGTTTCAGTGCTGCTAGAATAAGGTTTGAGTGTGTGTCTGAGTCTGTGTGTGTGTATGTGTGTGAGGAAGGGGGGAGGGGGCATCAGGCTTTCTCTTCCATGCTATTTTCCATTCCCCTCCCTAGCCCTGTTCTTTTGTAGATGGGCTGGAGTAGGTTTTAACGGAGATTTCGTCAGTTGGAACCCAAGCACAGTACCGGGTAGAGCTTTGGATTCTTGCCCAGAAATAGCTAAGAAAAAAATAAAAAAAATTTAAATTGAATCAGGTTGAGCAGACTGGATGGACCATTCGAGTCTTTATCTGTTGTCATCTACTATGTTACTATGTTACTTTTCTTTCCTCCTATCCCTTTCCCTTCTGCCTCCTCTCACCCTTCCTTTTCCTGTGCATCTATTTCTTCCCATCTTGCATCTCTGCCAGTCTGAGTATGGACTTTTTTTTTCTTGTTTCAACAGGAGGGATAGGATAAGGAGGTCTTCATAAGAACCCCTGCCAACATTTTCACTATAGTGCAGCAGCTGATCTCCTGTTTCTTCTGACACTTCAGCAAGTTGCCTCCGGAGCCAGGGTCAGTTCTTGGCTCTAGAGACCGTTGAACAGTAACTCCAAGAAGGGAGAGCGATGAAAAATACCAGAAGGGCTTCAGAAGCCAAAATTCCAGAGCAGTTGCCTCCGGGCCTAATGGGGTATAGAAGTGCCACCCGATGGAGGCCATGAGAGTATCCAAACAAAGAATATTTAGGAAAAAGAAATCCCTTTTCTCCAACCAAAGTCTCAACTGGCTTCAGCTCAGCTGCCACACCCCAAACTTGCAGGTTCAGTTTATAAAGGTCTTCAATTAGAAGCTCACTTCTTTAATGTTTTCCTGGTTGGGTTCTCAACTAGCTTGCTCGCTCCAGTCCTCCCCAGGGCTTGAAAGCAGCCATGACTAGGGAAGGTCTCTTTCCTTCAGGATTCTCTCGCTCTCAGGGGACCTCTCACTCATGAATCCAGCTTGGGGCAGAAATATTCCTCTCTGTGAGTCCCACCCCTCTGACTCAACACTTCAGATCTCAGGGCAGTCTGGGACAGATTATCTACTGCTCCCTGCAGCCTAGCGGGAAAATGCAGCCTTAGGTAAATCCTGAGTCCTTTACACCCAGGAAAATGACTTTGAAATTCCTCTCTGAGGTCAGTTTTAGAGAACCATGGTTTCAAAGAAGTATTAAGCAGCACCATAATATAAAAAAAAACAGACTTCACCTTAAATTGATGGCTGAATGTCACACATCAGAGACAATGACAGAATTAACTATTAGTCTTTCTTAAATGGGGGACTGTCTCCAGCTTTACTGAATCATTTACCTTCATACATTAAGCAAATGATTGTAAGGACACAGTACATTTACAATTTAACATTTCTGTGACTTAACTCAAGGAGACTGTGGAATCCATAATTTATCGTTACCAGGAGGCTATAAGAAGGGGGCGTTTGTTATACCAGTCTAAAGTACATAGAAATAAAACTAGAGGAAAGAAAAGACAACCAAAGTCCACCAGAACACATACTCTAGCAAAGTGCATTCATTTGGAAATGATGTGGGAAATGTCAACAGTGTTTCTCATATCATTTCAGGTTATTTTTAACTCAAAATTTAGGGCCTGAAATTCAGCCAGCAGTGATCATTTGCTGATCGTCACCAATGTTATACCTGGAAATTCAATGCCAGGCCACTTCCAGGCAACAGCATTGAATTTCCAGGTTTGTGGAATTTGGTAATGCATAGCCAGTTAAGTGTGTTATTCAACACTTAACCAACTATTGGTTACTTCATAAAGACAGGACTGACTTTTATACGATTCTATTTAAGTGATTAACCTGGCCAATTAAGTTCTGGAAACCGGCACTTAATTGGTCAAGTGCTGTCTTTACCCCTGGAACATTCCCAAAATAGCTGGTATTTTAGTTCATAGAAACATGACAGCAAATAAAGGCCAAATGGCCCATCCACAGCATCTACTATCTCCTCCTCCCCCTATACGCTAAGGGGGAAATTTTGTATAGGATGCCGGTCTCGGCAGCTGCCTAAGAAACATCTGAGAATCGCAGACTGGCGTCCTATACAGAATTGTGTCTGCCCTAATGGACAGACGCCTAATCCCACCTAACTGCCCCTATTCTCTAACCAATGCCCATATCACAGGTGCTGGTTAGAGAATCTCGTTGCCAACAGCTGATCACGGTAAGGCAATCCCCCTGCTGCGATCATCTGGATTCACTGGGAGTGGCCTAAGACTCCAACTGGCCCAGATGCCTAAGGCCCCTCCTTTGGCATCTGAGCCAATGAGAGCCTTAGGCCTCTCTGGTGCATCCCAGAATGCACTTGGAAGGGGAAAGACCATCATTTTGGTGTGGCAGACCTGCCGGAGTGTGTAAGCATTCCAACAGCCGGGTTTCTACAAAGAGGTGTGAGGTGGGGGATTTAGAAGCTTGGGAGGAGTGTGTGGGGGGTCTAGAGGGAGGTGTCGCAAGTTGGAGGGTCTGGAGGGGGGTGACACCAGTTGGGGGGTTCTGAAGTTCCAGGGAGTGTTCCAGCAGGAGGGAGTGGGAATCCCTCCAGCCGGGTAAATTCATGGGTGTGTTCAACGGTTCCAGTGGGAGGGAGTGAGCATCCCTCCTGCTGGGGGAATTTTCAGGTGAGTTCAGGGGTTCCCTGCCGCAGCCATTCAGCTGATTGCGGCAGAGGGATTCCCTTGCCACTATCAGCTCAGCGGACACATCTATTTGAAATGTAGCATTTTGCTGGATTGCATTTCAGGCATCTATCGTGGCCCTAGAGAGATGCCTAGGGCTGATTAAGCTCACTCAAGGCCACATCTGAGGGGGGGGGTGTCGGGATCAAAGGGGCTGGCGGCAGGAGAGAGTGGGCATCCCTCCTGCCCATCTTGGATTTGAGGCACGTGTCAGGGGTTTGGGGGGGCTGGCGGCAGGTCTCCCTCCTGACAATCTCGGATTTGGGGTGTGTGTTGGGCCGATGGCAGATGGAGTGGGCATCCCTCCTGCTTATTTTGGGGGTGCATGTCAGGGGGTCCTTTGCCACATTCGGCTAGGCTGATCATAACAGGGGTATTTTCCCCCTGATCATTTGAGCCTGCAACACTCTCCAAAGCCACAGCTTCAAGGAGTCCTGCCGGCTCTGCTAATCGGGGATTCTCTTGCCGTGATCAGCTGATGGCAAGGGATCCCTCAGCAAAGATAGGATCTGAGCCACCTATCTTTGTGGTCAGGCTAAGGCGTGATTCTCTAACCAGCATTAGGAATTCTATGAGCGTAGGATCAGTTTCGGAGCATTTAGCACTCTGGGCCATGGTAGAAACCCCTACCACAGCTTAGTAAAAGGGGGAGGGGGGAGTTAGGTGCTTAGATTGGCTGGGAGTACTGATCTAGACATTATCTTTAGGTGTATTTATAGAATCTGGACCTGCAAAAAAATCTATCCCCATTTTACAAAGACGAGTTAGGCTTTTTTTATCACCAGCCACAGTGGTATTAGCTCTGATGCTCATAAAATTCCTATGAGCATCGGAGCTAATACCACTGTGGCTGGTGATAAAAAAAAGCCTAACGTGGCTTCATAAAAGGGGGAAGGTTTCTTAATATACTGCTGCATAGAAAAGACATGCATTAAAATGTGCTAAGCCCATATTTTAGCATATTTATTAAAAGGTTCCCATAGTACATAATAATCATTTTAATACACATTAACCTATGGTTTAATGCATGCTAATTTGATTACTGCTAATTAAAAAAATCTAATACTCATTATAATTTTTTGTATTGAAATGAATATGTGAAAAGAACTGAAAAAAAAACCCCTTGAAAATTGGAGAAAATGAACCACAGATGTTTTTACTCTGTGCACATCCTTGAATAGTTCTCAGCCCAACCAAGAAGAGAATGATATGGAGCCATGAAACTTACAAATGATTCCACACTTTTCTTGACACTTTTCGTTTTGATATGAAATGAAACAAAAAGTGTCAAGAAAAGTGTGGAATAACTTGTAAGTTTCCTGGCTCCACATCATTCTCTTCTTGGTTGGGCTGAGAACTTTTCAGCAGCCTCTCATATTGTGAAGTCATAATGCATCATTCCACCAATAATTAAGAGCCAGTCTCATCGGTGATGTCATAATGGCTTGGTTTTCCTATACCTGTGTCCATTTACTAGATGCATTTGCCTCATTGAAATGAAAAGTGTCAAGAAAAGTGGGGAAAAAACTTGTAAATTTCATGGCTCCACATCATTCTCTTCTTGGCTGGGCTGAGAACATTTCAACGGCCCCTCATAGATTTATGTAGTAGTAGTATGTGGTGGTAGATAAAGACCTGCATGATTCATTTAGTTTGCCCAATAAAGTGGCCAGAGTCATAGTTGCCACTCCGTGCAGGTTACTCTCTGTCATGATCATATATACAGTATTGGCATAACAAATAGGGCAGCCACGCATTTATGGAAGAGTAATTTTATCATTTTGGTTAGTCTCACTTACTATTAATACTTGAATAAATCGGCAAACCTGACACTTACTATCAAACTTTGGAAAATGTGATACAAAAAAATGCACACTTGTTCTTCGTTTGTCCCTGCTATCCTTGGGTCACAGATCATAGAAATCTATCCTACACTAATTTCCAATCTCTGGGATTGCCCTCAATGCCTACTCCTGCCGATCTATTAGGGTGACACAGACTGTATAACGAAACTCAAACCATAAAAATCCACCCAGTACTGGCCTTATTTCCATACCACTGGAATAGCTAAACATCGACAAATTTTTGCTTTGATTCCATCCTTTTTCCATACAAGGATCTTCTGTGTTTATCTTATGTGATTTTGAATTCTGTTACTATTTTCTTGTCCATCACCTCCCTGGGGGGCATTTCAAGCATCCACTGTGGAGAAAGTACTTTCTGACATTACAGTACTCCCCCGATATTCATGGGGGTTCCGTTCCAGGAACCCACGCGAATGTTGAAAAACTGTGACACGCAGCTCCTGATTGATGAGGCCCAACTTTAGTGCAGGAAGAGGCGGTCAGAGCCGGCTCTTCGGCTACCCTCTCCTGCCTCTCCGGTTGCCCTCTTCTGCCCAGTCATTCACGGTCAGAAAATACCATGAATGAGCCGGACCGCAAATTTGCGGGGGAGCACTGTACTCCTAAATCTACCACCCTGTAATCTCAATCCATGTCCTCTAGTTCTAGCATTTCCCCAAATCTGTTTTACTACTAGCTAGGTACTTGGGACCTGAGTTGGCCACTGTTGGAAACAGGATCCTGGGCTTGATGAACCTTCGGTCTGCCCCAGTATGGTAATTCTTATGTTCTTATGAAAAGATTTGTTTGTAGATTGATACATTTCAAGTATTTAAACATCTGTATCATGTCTCCCCTATCCCTCATTTCTTCTCATACAGCTTTTGGCATAAGCCCCATACCATATTTGTCATTTTTCTCTGCACTGCTTCAAGTCTTTTTATATCCATAACTAGGTGTAGTCTCCAAAATGGAACATAGTTCTCCAAGTTGGCTTCACTGACTTGTATAGAGACATAACACCTCTTTTCTTCTGCTGGTTATATCTCTCTCTTTCCAGCCCAGCAACCTCCTGGCTACAGCTACCGCCTTGTCATATTGTTTTGCCATCTTCAGTTCCTCATACACTATCTCTCCAAGTTCTCTTCCCTGAAATTCCAAGGACATGTATAAGATAGGGAATAAGAGATATCCTTGGAATTTCTATATCCCAAGTGCATCACTCAGTACTTTTTTTAAATTGAATTTTAACTGCCAGACCTTAAACCATTCTTCTAATTTTTGTAGATCCCTCTCATGTTTTCCACACCCTCTATAGTGTCCACAGTTGGATATTTTTGTTTCATCCACACAAAGAAAAAAATCTTTCCTTCTAATTCTTCAGCAATGTTATTCACAAATACTGTATATTAAATAGAATTGGTCCTAGTACCAATCCATGAGGACCTCCACTATTCACCTTCCTTTCCACCAAATAACCAGTTTCCTATCCAGTTCACCAGGTTGGGTCCTAACTTCAGCCCACTCAGTTTATTCAGGAGCCTCCTGTGAGGAACCATTACAAAGGCTTTGCTGATATCCAAGTAGATTTCGTCTAGTGCATGTCCTTTATCCAGTTCTCTGGTCATCCAGTCACACAAATAAATCAGATTCATTTTGCATGATTTCTCTTTGGTAAAGCCTTGTTGTCTCAGATCTTGCAACACATTGGCTTCTTGGAAGTCCACTTCTTTCCATGAGCAGCATCTCCTTTAGATTTCCAACTACTGAAATGAGGCTTACCGGCCTGTGGTTTCCCACTTCTTTCCTGTCCCCACTTTTGTGACGAGGGATCACTCCTGGTCTTCTCCAATCATGCAGAACCACTCCTGTCTCCAAAGATGTATTAAATAAATCCTTAAGAGGTCCTGCTAAGATATGTCAAAACAAAAGAAATTAAAACAATACAAAAATAACATATGCATCTAAGGGGGAAGCCATTGCTTGTCCTGGATCGGTAGCATGAAATGTTGCTATTATTTAGGTTTTTGCCAGGTACTTGTGACCTAGATTGGCCATCGTGAAGATGGGGTACTGGGCTAGATGCACCACTGGCTATTATTATGTTCTAATCTTCTCAATCATTATAAAATAACAGAAAAATGTATCAAACCTCCTCAATAAAATTATCATGATAAAATAAGAAACCACTTTGTCCCCAGCAGCCCTTATGCTTCATAAAGCTTCCTAAAAGGGTCATAGGCAGATTGGGAGTGTCTGGGTTTTGGAAAGTCCCTACAAGCTCCGGCCGCATCTGGAGGGCCTCTGAGCATGTGCGGAAGATGTCATATGCATCTGCACATGTTCCAGGCCCTCCAGACGTGGCCGGAGCTCCTCGCAAAGAGAGGAGGCTATCTGGGGGCGGGGCTGGAGGGCGGAATGAGATGGGGCTAGAGCTGGGACAGGGTGGGGCTGGAGGCAGAACAGGGCAGGGTCATGTGTTCGTGGTTTTCATTTTTTAAATCTGGTAACCCTATATATGATGCCTAAAAAATCAGCGCTGAAAAGGACAATGCTTAGCGCGATTCTATATAATGCCTTCGAAATTAGGTACAGTTTACATAATCACAAGTAGTGCCCATCCACATGACTAACATTTAGGCACAACCGTTTTTGCCATTAAAAACCAGGCCTAAATGCTTGCGCTTAAGTTGTGCGCAGGTCGGGCATATTCTATAATGCTGTGTTTAATATTTAGGAATGCCCAAGGCCTGCCCATGCTCCTCTCCTGGCTATACCCCCCTTTTGAGATCCACACACTAGAGTTTACATGTGCCACTTTATAGAACACGCTTAGAAAGTTGTGTGCGTAAATTCTAATTACTGCCAATTAGTAGCGGCACTGTCTGGCTTGTTAAAACAATTAAGTTGCATGCGCAAATCAGCAATACACATACATTTACGCATTTGTACTATATGGCCTCCAAACTTCCGCTCTATGCCCCGAATTGACCGCTTTGCTTGCAAGGAGAAAAGCAATTACATGCGCCCTCAGGACGTGCCCTACACCTAGAAAATGCCCACAAAAGATCTTACTCGCACTACCTACTGCATCTCGAACAAAGCACCTACCCAAATTAGGAAGGCAATAAAAACTCACCTTTTCCCATGACCGTGTTTTAGAACAAGATCAGGGGAAAAGGTGAGTTTTTATGAGAGGACCATACCATGTTTTCTAACACAATGCTCTTTCTCCCTCTTTCCCATCTTTGTCCTATTATACCATACTAGTGTTTAAGCCCGTTACATTAACGGGTGCTAGAATATATGGCTGTCTGTCTTTCTTTCTTTATGTCTCTCTCCCTGCTCCTGTTTCTTTCTTCCTTTCTTTCTGTCTTTCTCCCTCCTGCAATTTTTTTCTCTCTCTCCCTGGCACCCTTTGCCTGTCTGTCTTTATTTCTGTGTCTCTCTGGTCCCCTGTCTGTCTTTATTTCTGTCTGTCTCTCTCCCTAGCCTCCTTTGTCTGTCTGTATTTCTTTCTGTGTCTCCCCCCCCCCACTTTCCTTTGCAGAAGCAGCAGTGCTATTTCCCTTCCCCTCCAGATCCCTGTGAAGTAGTAGCAGCATTTCCCCCCACCCACCCCCCATTCCCTTCTCTCCCCCCCCCACTTTCCTTTGCAGAAGCAGCAGCGGTATTTCTCTTTCCCTCCAGGTCCTTGCTGAAGCAGTAGCAGCATTTTCCCCCACCCCCCATTCCCTTCTCTCCCCCCCCCACTTTATTTTGCAGAAGCAGCTGTGATATTTCCCTTCCCCTCCAGATCTATAAGAAGTAGTAGCAGCATTTCCCCCCACCCACCCCCCATTCCCTTCTCTCCCCTACCACCACTTTCCTTTGCAGAAGCAGCAGCGGTTTTCCCTTCCCCTCCAGGTCCCTGCTGAGTAGTAGAAACATTTTCCCCCACCCCCCATTCCCTTCTTACCTTGAGCTGCCCTGCTCCATTCGGCCCCTCCCCCTTCCCTTCCCGTGTGCTGGCCTGCTGCGGCTGAAGGTTTTTTTCGGCGACTCCTCCTGTTAAAACTCCCCCCCCTCCTCCTCCCGCAACCGCTCCTGTTCAAAGCGGCCTGCTGAGGTTCGCGGCCGCTGTAACGAACCTCGCAGGCCGCTCTCCAACTCGGTAGCATGTTCCCTCTGACGCGATTGCGTCAGAGGGAACGTGCTACCATGTGGAGAGCGGCCTGCGAGGTTCGTTACAGCGGCCGCGAACCTCAGCAGGCCGCTTTGAACAGGAGCGGTAGCGGCTGTTGCAGGAGGATTGGGGGGGGGGGGTGGAATTCGTGAGCGGCGGCAGGACCATGAGGCGGGATTTAGTTTTTCGGCTTCCCCTATGTGGGGAAACCGCCGTGCCGAACTGAGCTGCGGTGGGGCCGTAGTAAGCGCGGGGCATGCTGCAGTCTTGGCGGCCACGGACATACGGATCATGGAAGCACGCTGATAAGACTGCGCATGCGCCGCCTACGGTTTTATTATATAGATTATACTATACCATACACCATATTTATTTATTTATTCAATTTTTTATACTGTTGTACACAAGCGTTTTTCCCTGGCTGTCCCGCTGGGCTCACAATCTATCTAATGTGCCTGAGGCAAAGGGGGGATTAAGTTAGGATAACCAGACGTCCGGATTTTCCCGAACATGTTCTCCTTTTTGAGGACATGTCCGGGGGTTCAGATGGCTTTTCCAAAACCCAGCACTTTGTCCGGGTTTTGAAAAGCTTCTCGTCGAAATCATATCGGGAAGGGGCAACCGCGCATGCGTGGATATAATGTGGTGATGTCACATGCACATGCGCATGACATCATTGCGTTGCCTCTGCGCCTGTACGGATGCCATCTGGGGGCAGGCTGTGGGTAGAATGGGGCGTGGCACAGGCGGAACAGGGTGGAATTGGACGGGCCTGGGGGCATGACCATGGGTCTGGATTTGCCTTCAGGAAAATCTGGTAATCCTAGATTAAGTGACTTGCCCGGGGTCACAAGAAGCAGTGTGGATTTAAACCCACAACCTCAGGGTGCTGAGGCTATAGCTTTAAGCACTACGCCACACTCTCCCCATACTATGTCTGCCATGCTACAATCTCTCATACCATATTTACCATGCTATGCTTCCATGTTATGCCTTATCTTCCATGCTCTGCTTCATCATGTACGCTTGCCTTAGCATTTTTGCCAAGTCGTGTCGTGCTGTGTCAGCCATGCTTCTTAATACTATGTTCACCATGCTATGTTCTGCCATATTATGCCACACTGTGTCTCGCCATACCATGTTTATCACATTATGTTTTACCTCGATTGTTAACTCTGTTTGCCATCTCCATCAGACAGCATTTGCCAGGCTATCAACTACCACACTGTAAATGTGGTGCTGGGGTTATAGCTGCAGCCTCGGCACCCTGGGGCTGTGGGTTCAGGCCCACACTGCTCCTTTTGACTCTGGGCGGGTCTTCTGGTCCCCCACTGGGACAGCCAGGGAAAAATGCTTGAGTGCCTGAACAAATTCATGTAAACCGTTCTGAGCTCCCCCGGGAGAACGGTATAGCAAACTGAATACATAAATGAACGCGCGCCCTGCCTATGCTTCGCCCAAACTCCACCCATGTGAACGTCAACATGCAAATTACATGTCATCACATATAGGCACCGTTTTACAAAATGACACAGAGCCAGACTATTGCCTGTAATGTTGAATTAGAAAGTGCCGTGGCAAGCCACTGTAGTAACTGTTACCACAGCTGTTTATTAACAGTGTATGGTAATTCATGCATTAAGCAATCTGTAACAGGGCATTTTCCATTTAGGTGCTTTGAGGGTATGTGGTAGGAGCCTGTTCTATAATGGATCCTAATTGCCTAGATTCCATTATACGAGAATACCACCTAACATTTAGATTTCCCACAATTCCACCAACCATAGAGCCGCTGTATGCGCGAGCAGGGCATCAAAACACCAAGCTGACAGAGCTCTGGGGCTGCTACAGAAAGCTACTGCGAGGCTAGCCTGGGTTCAGTGTGCCTTTCGCCGAGCAATGCAGAAAGGGAAAGGGATTGGGACTTGTGTACCACCTTTTTGTAGTTATACAACAACACTCAAAGCAATTTATATACAGGTACTTCACGCTTTTTTATTTTTTTTCTATCTGTCTCGGTGTTCTCACAGTCTGTCTAATGTGCCTGGGGTAGTGGGGGATTAAGTGACTTGCCCAGGGTCACAAGGAGCAGTGCGGGGTTTGAACCCACAACCTCAAGGTGCTGAGGCTGTAGCTTTAACCACTACGTAGCTGTTAAACGCGAGCAGAAACCATGACTGAACACTACATTGAAATATGGTAGTGCAGTCATTACCAATTACACAGGCATGCAAGAAAACAATTTTTTTTACACATGCACGACACAGGAAATGTTATGCCAGACCCAGGGCAAGATAGAAGGGTTGGTTGAGAGCTGTGGGTGTCTAGCAGCATCCTCGCTCTCTCCCCAGATAGTACCAGTTAGTTGAATACCGGTTAAGTGGGATTCTTTTTTTTTTTTTTATAATCTTTATTGATTTTTTATTCCAAAATAGTGCATAAAAATATACATCTACATATTAAATAACTTTAAAATTGCACTTAAATCAATCATAAAAATACTTTAAGACATTCCCCCCCACCCCAATACAAAGACGAAGACCAAATGCATTACTTCAGACAAATAATGAAAATCAGACTGAACATTTTGATCAAGGATAACATCGAAATATGATATCCCTCCACCCACCCACCAACCCTGGATGTAAAAAGTAAGAAATCAGGGGAATAATCCAGCTAATCTTCATGAACAAATTTTGTCAATGGACTCCATGTTAATTTGAATAACTTATCATTACACAGCATTTCAGAATTCATTTTCTCATATTTGTAGTATAAACATACATAATCAAGTTTCAAGTTTATTAAAAATTTGATTAATCGCTTAATCTACATTCTAAGCGATGTACATGTTATTAAAATTACAATAAAAAAGGGGAATAATATACTAAATAAGACTGAACACATTATTGACAGAAAAAATACATCCCACAAAAAGGAAAAATTGAGTCGATTCCAATTTTTGGTCACCAGTTGCTTGGCTATCCCGGTCATGATGGCAAATAATCTACTTTTATATTTGTCCAAAGGAGGTTTCTGTAACTGAGATTCTACTATGGGCTCCTTTTACGAAGGCGCATTAGGGCCTTAATGCGTAGAATAGTGTGCGCTAGCCGCTTCCGCCTCCTCTTGAGCAGGTGGTAGTTTTTTGGCTAGCGCACACTAATCTGGTGCGTGCGCTAAAAACGCTAGCGCATCTTTTCACCTTCCTCCCGTTATCCCACTCTTCTGGAACTCCTCTAACCCTAATTCCACTAGATCCTCCCAAAAACTGACACTATCATTCCCCTCTGCCAAAGGTATATCCCGCGTAGGAAAACTAGGAACATCCCTCCCCTTTAGAACCACAGAACTCTGGAACAACCTCACATCCCCGCTCAGAATTTCAAGCTCCCTCCAATCCTTCCGCAAACACCTGAAAACTTGGCTCTTTTCAAAAATCTAACACCTCCCGCTCTTTGGTACCCTGTCCCTCTTTATCTTCCTAGCTCCTTTCCTATAACCCTTCATTGTAGCTCCTTTTCAACCTAACCCTGTAAACCGTGCCGAGCTCTATGCTTGTGGAGATGGTGCGGTATACAAACCTAAGGTTTAGTTTAGTTTAGTTTAGTTTATATGTGCTAGATAAGTTAAACAGGTATGTGTAGAATAGCACATAGGTGGCATCTACATGCCGGTATTTCTTAGCAAGCTTCCAGTGCAGGTGATCGAGGCAAACAGCGTGCCAGACTTTAAGAATAAATGGGATACCCATGTGGGATCCCTACGAGGGTCAAGATAAGGAAATTGGGTCATTAGGGCATAGACAGGGGGTGAGTAAGCAGAGTGGGCAGACTTGATGGGCTGTAGCCCTTTTCTGCTGTCATCTTCTATGTTTCTATGTAATTTATGGAAATGCCCTTAACTTGCTTTATACAATTAAGAATAAGCCTCCCTTAAGAGTATCATTTACTGCCCATTAGGGCCACCTATACAGTGAGATGAGCGAGCCCTTATCTACTGCCAGCTACACTGAGACTACCATCTGCCTGTGGTTGCTTTCTGTGTAATCCTTCATGGCACAGCTGCCACAAATACAACTCACAAAACAGTGGTACAGCACTCATAATCATTAAAATGCATACTTTCTCCCCTTAGGCTTTTGCAGTTTTCTTCCGAAAGGAATGTAAAGAATGAATTGTCTACCCAATGTGAGGCTTTTCTCTTCACAACACACTGGTGGCACGTGGGCTGAGAATATATTTACTGGAGGTCAGGCTATCTATTTGCATAAAATGCATATTTGACATCCCAATTGCTTTCAAAGCATGACATATACTGTATGTTCTGAGCAAAAATGGCTTTTTACACATTTTATACATATTTTATACAATAATATGTCAAATTAAGACTGAATGCTGTAGAATATCTGTCAGTCCCTTCCCCAGTCCCATCACTTTCCTGGGGAATTTTTGCATGCTTCATGATCATCTTTAAAACTATACATGAGATAGATTAATATTGAATAAGTGTAGATTGGTGCCTGGGATGCTCAGCTGGGTTCATACTAAAAATTTCAGGCAGTAGGGATATAGCATTTCACCCTTCCAGGGAATGAAAGATGCACATCTTCATTATAGCCACAACCCCTATTTTTAGAAATCTCTTCTCTGTGAAGGAAGGAGAATAACAGGACATATAAGCCAGGTGAGGGAGAAGGGCAAGCAATGCTCAGATATGAAAAGCTGAGGGCCATTGCAGAGGACAGAGAAAGAAGACCAGAGAGAGGGATAAAGAGAATCTGCAGAGGGCAATGAGGAAAGCAATGGGGTAAGGAGGGAATGAAGGATGCGGAAAAGGAGAAAATATGAGAAGAGAGGAACAGCAGACTATCATTGTTTTATTTAGTGAGTTAGTTAGTTTTATAGCCCAAGAAAAGGATCTGGGTGTCATCGCAGACAATACGATGAAACCTTCCGCCCAATGTGTGGCGGCGGCCAAAAATGCAAACAGGATGCTAGGAATTATTAAAAAAGGGATGGTTAACAAGACTGAGAATGGTATAATGCCTCTGTATCGCTCCATGATGCGACCTCACCTGGAGTATTGCGTTCAATTCTGGTCTCCTTATCTCAAGAAAGATATAGCGGCACTAGAAAAGGTTCAAAGAAGAGCGACCAAGATGATAAAGGTGATGGAACTCCTCTCATATGAGGAAAGACTAAAAAGGTTAGGGCTCTTCAGCTTGGAAAAGAGATGGCTGAGGGGAGATATGATTGAAGTCTACAAAATCCTGAGTGGAGTAGAATGGGTACAAGTGGATCTATTTTTCACTCCATCAAAAATTACATTTGATGAAGTTACAGGAAAATACTTTTGAAACCAATAGGAGTAAATTTATTTTCACTCACAGAATAGTTAAGCTCTGGAACGCATTGCCAGAGGTTGTGGAAAGAGCAGATAGCGTAGCTGGTTTTAAGAAAAGCTTGGACAATTTCCTGGAGGAAAAGTCCATAGTCTGTTATTGAGAAGGACATGGGGGAAGCCACTGTTTGCCCTGGATCAGTAGCATGGAATATTGCTACTCCTTGGGTTTTGGCTAGGTACTATTGACCTAGATTGGCCACTGTGAGAACGGGTTACTGGTCTTGATGGACCATTGGTCTGACCCAGTAAGGCTATTCTTATGTTCTCCCCGGTATCTCAGAATGGGGTTTCTGGTATGTGTGACAGTGATAGATATGTATTTCTGGTACTATGAGAAAAAGATGGATGAATGGCTTCCCTTCCAATTCCTCCCTCTCATCTTAAAGAGAAGTGGCAGAGTAGCATAGTGGACAGAGTAGCAGGCTTCAGAGCAAAGAAACAGAGATCCAATCCCACTTTTCCTTCTGATACTCTTTGTGACCTTGGGCAAGACATTACACTGTTTATTGCTTCAATTGCAAGTTAGGTCATAAATCAACTTGGACAAAGAAATAACTTGTGTACCTGAGTGTATCTCAGCTCAAATTTTTATTATGGAAAAAGTAGTACATATAAATTCCAAACCAAATGAATTTCAGAGGGAGAAAATTCCAAGAGATTCCTTTTAATGAACTAAGCTGACTTCTAAACAGATGTCAAACTCTAAACACAGGCTTCCTTTAATTGCTAGCTGAGTTCTGAACTGATGTTATGGTAAACTGAGTAACCTTAAATGCTAAACTATTATCTAAAACAGCTTTTTATATGAACTTCTAACATAGGCTTTAAATGCTAAACTATTCTCCAAACTGCCTTTGCTAAATAAGCAGAATAACTTACAAAAGACACTGGACTTAGCTATTTAACCCCAAGTTTACCTTTGTCCAAGTTTGAATGCAGTTTCCTAGCCGGAATATCAGTGAAGTTATCTTCCCCTCAGCAGGTCTTCTCTCATCACCTCTTCAGGTGAGACAGGTCTTCTCGCAGCACCTCGACAGGTTAAAAGGTAAGGTTAAAGAAGATACTGTATTAGATCCAAAATAATATTTTTTCAAAAATGGGAAAAGGATCCAAATGAAGAAAACAGGAAATAACAAATTAGTTGCAAGGTACTGATAAGAAGGCTAAAAGAAAATTTGAAAAGATGCTTGCTGTAGCAGCAAAAACTCATAGCAAACCTTTCTCAGGTACATTATGACCACTAATTTGTGCTGAAGTCAGTTGGACTGTTAGATTATCAAGGTGTTAAAAATTCACCCAGATTGGACAAAGCCATAGTGGTGAGACTAAGGGGCATTAGTGCAATGGGCTGAAACCCTGGGGAGCTGGGCTCAGTTCCCACTGCAGCTCCCTGAGACCTTAGGCAAGTCACTTGACCCTCCACTGCCCCAGGTACAAAACTTAAGGCTCATTTTATGAAGCCACATTAGTGGCTTTAGCGTGTGCGACTTTTCATCATGTGCTAACCCCCGCACTAACCAAAAAAACTACCTCAAGGGGCGGCTAGCTATAGCGCGCGGTAGCTGAAAATCTACTGCCTCCTAAAAAGGAGGCGGTAGTGGCAAGCGCGCTTGGGAATTTAACACATGCTATTGCGCACCTTTGTAAAAGGAGCCCTAAATCATGCTTTTTTAGCATAGGTCCCTTTTTTTATTTATTTATTTAATATATTTATATCCCACATATCTGACAATGCTGAGCGGGTTCCAGGATTACATACATAATAAAGTGAAACACACAATATACACTGACATACCATCAAACAACAAAGAAAAATGGGGAGTCCCAATGATACACAGTGAAAACAATCCACCGATGAAAACAAAAACTGTGGATACAGATGTTCTGGAGATAATTTATATAATAATAATAATAATAATAACTTTATTTTTCTATACCGCCATTTATTAAACACTGACATATAAAACCATGAAAATTCAATTAAAAAAGTACAATGATAAAAAAATACTGTGATAAAAATCCAACTGGACCCTACACGGTCCGTGTTTCGGTGAACACGCCTTCCTCAGGGGTCTAATGGTTTGCAACCTCACATATAAAGAATTGGATTGAAAACAGTCTATTGTAGCATTTTTTTGCTACTTCAGCTTGTCTGCAGTGTTCTTTGCTCACATGTTTAAAGACAATAGACTGTTTTCAGTCCAATTCTTTATATGTGAGGTTGCAAACCATTGGACCCCTGAGGAAGGCGTGTTCGCCGAAAAACGGACCTTGTAAGGTCTGGTTGGATTTATATCACAGTATTTTTTATCATTGTACTTTTTTAATTGAATTTTCATGGTTTTATATGTCAGTGTTTAATAAATTATCTCCAGAACATCTGTATCCACAGGTTTTGTTTTTGTTTTGATAACATCAAACAAAACACAGCATCCAAGCCTATAAAAAAACAGAAACATAAAATAACACATAAATCTAAAATATCATATGCATAAAAAGAAAAACAAATCATACTACCTTCTAAAATGAAGGTGTTCAGTAGGCTCCTTTCCATCCAATTACTTCACTTAATAAATCGACGTACAAATAAGGCTGTTTTCAAGCCCTTCCTCAATTGAATCAAAGTAGGAACTTTTCTTAACTCCAAAGGGAGAGCATTCCAGCAAACTGGACCCTGCACAGAGAACATAGTTTTGCGAGTTACTGATAACTTCACATGCATTGAGATCTAATTACTAATAACGAGGGTTAACAGTAAAATATCACATAGCCCACATTGATAACTTCCCCCAAATGAATCCTTTGCTTTGCACTTTTTCTGAGGAGGATGTGCCAGACATGGTGATAACATGGAGGAACTGAAAGAAATCTCAGGGCTAGATATACTAATATCTCCAATCATCTAACGATCATCGCTAATCCAATTTTGACTGGTTAGCGATGATTGCCTTTACCGACCCAGTGCAGAAAATGACTTACCGCATGGTTTTCTGTAAGGTTGCTCATTTTACAATCCGACCATGCATATAACCTCATTAATTTTGAAATGCCATGTAAACTAGCAAAGTGATTGATATTCTAACATGGCTTCCTGATGCACAAAAAAAACGATTACTTTTAGCAATCCAAAAAAAGTGACTAGTCAAAACCAGTTGCTTACACCTGTCTTACCATAATTTAGCCTTTAAAAAAAAAAAAAAAAATAGGCACAGATGCTGTGCATGTTACACTATGCACCATATTTGCCCCATTAAAAAAGAAAAGAAAAAAGCACCCTCCCACTGATTATGGTCCTCCTCGTCTTCCAAGGGGAGGGGCCTTAAGCATCTGATCAAATCAGGGCCTTAAGCCCATCCCCATGTGGGATACAGAGGGAGGAGCCCAAAGCCCTGATTGGCTGAGATACCTAAGGCCCCTCCCTTTGGAAGACTTTGGGGAGGGTCCTTTGGCATCTAAGCCAATAAAAGACTTGGGCCACTCCCCATGTATCACATGATGCACCGAGGAGGGAAGGCCTGCCATTTTGGATCGGCGGGCCTTTGAACTTTGAGGGACCATGCTTTCCTCCTGCTTCCAACTTTGGAAAAAGGTACCAGGGATGGGGTTCAGAGGAGCATCCAGTGGCAGGAGAGAGTGGGAATCCATCCTGCCTTTTTTTTGGAGGGGAAAGGGGGAGGATACAAGATGGTTTGGGGGGGGCCTCTGTTGGCAGGAGGGAGTGGGCATCCCTTCTGCCTATTTTCTCTCATGCGGTGGTGGTAGGGGTGGGGGTTCCAGCTTACAGGCATCCTTCCTGCCAATTTTTGCTGGTGCTGGGGGGGGGGGGCTGTCCACGATGCTGGTTTGTCAGGGAGATGAGGAGGGCATGGGGAGGCTTTTTTCTTCTTTTTTCTTAATGGGGCAGATATTGTGCATGAGGAACACACATACAGCATCTGTGCCCATTAAAAAAAAAAAAGATTTTCTACCCCGAATAGTTGAATGGCAGGAGGCTGCTTTGGGGCTTCTCCTGTCGACTCTGCACATGTGTGAGAGTCACTCTCACAGCGATCAATCAGATAGGAGAATCGTGGATTACGATGGACTTCCGTGCAAATCATTTGCATGTAAAATTTTTAGTGCATCAATAGTTCTTTTAGAATCAGCTATAAATTGGATCGGAGTGGACCCACGTAGTCTTACCGACCCTGTTTAGTGCATCTAGCTCTTAATTCCTGTGTTATCACCCAAAGCTATGTACCTAATTGGCATCTAACTTGTAGAATTGCCTTGTGGGTGAACCTTTATTTTAAAGAATACCTTTTAAGAAAATCCAAGAATTAATCCATATTTCAATATCTGAATACTAAGCATGTGCAACACTTATCTGAGCTCATGGAGAAGTCTTGATGGCTCCTCTGTGTAAGACATATGGAGGAGCCTAAATACTAAGATGTGTCTCTCTCTTGAGCAGAGCTGTTCAGGTAATTTGTCAATGAGCTCAGGAGATGTGGGGAATGAGATTTGTCTTAAAGTCTGGTAATGGATAGGGTGAATAACTGTCATTCTGTGCAAGCTGTTCTAAATCAGCCTAATAGGATTCTTTAACATTCGACCAGCTTGTAAATTCAATATACCTCAGTGATTAGAACTGCTATTAGCATGACTAATGTATGCAAGGCCTGTATTATTCTCCCAATAATTTAGAAAAGGAGCCAATAACGAGAAGATATTTACAATCAGATGGCAAAATCTAATTTATCTATATTTATTTATTTTCTTAGTTCTTTAGCCCATCTTCCCTAAAAGCCTATAACAGGTTACAAAAGATATATTCACAATATATTTTGACAAACATTTAAAACAAAATAAATCACAAAAACAGTTCTATAAAAAAAATCGAAAAGATACGTTTTCACAGCCTAACAAAAGGTTAATAACCCATTGAATGGCTTAATAGTAAAATAAATCTGCTGCCACAGTTCTATAAAAAGAATTTAAAAAGATAAGGCATGCTATATACTCATTCTTTTCATGCTCACATATGACTACCTACTGCTTCATTTAAAATCCTCAGGACAGTATACTGTTTGTTGGCCAGCCATTACTGACAGCTATTGAGTGTAACCTTTCTAGCACCATGGACAGGGCCAGTTTTGGAAGGAGGCAAGTAGGGGGATTATGGAGGACCACAGTGTAATAAGGGGCTTCTTTGGCATAGCTGAGTGATATTACTGAGGCAGAACTTCAGGGTGCCTGGTAGCAGCTGGGCTCAAGTCTTAATATTGTGCCCTGGGATCAAGCGGGTTCAGGCTCCATGTGTATTTCTTATACTGCTTGGCAGTAATAGAACTAAGTGGTTAACAATTTAAAAACAAGGATTCGGGAGAGGAGGGCAGGCAAGATAGAAACATTCACAAGAGGGAACCTAAGTTTCAGAGTCACATTCAAACTAACATTAATAGTAAAATTAACAAGAATAAATTCTAAGACACAGTATAGCTATGAACATATTACTGGCATTGCAAACAGGGATCTATACTGATAATGATGTCCCTTCTACCAAACTGAGCTGTGTGAACAGCCAAATATGTCACAATAATAAATTCCCTGCATTTTAATCTCTTGTTGCAATAAAAGGCATTTGCTCTGGGATATTCATCTTCGTCCCTTCTCTGTACTCCTATGACTAATATTTAGCATATCTCTACATTTTGCTGAGCAGTGGTCAGCTTATATACCCTGACAATGAGAAATTAACTATGCTCCACCAAAGTTCTGGCAGATAATAAATTTTACATTTTAATATTCCATACTTGAAAGCTAACAATTTTCTTAGGGAGAAGGTTTGCGTCATAGTTCATAAGCAAACATCCTGCAAGAACATTCATTTTATAAACTGAAATGTCCACATTTTTAATGGAGAAAACAAGAGCCATAAACATCTCTACAGCAGCATTATTAGAACATGGCCACACATCCATGTAGAGCAGAGGGTTAGTGGTTCAAATCCCACTTTAACTCTTTTTTTAACGCTCTTAATGGCTTCATATTGACATGCTGATAATTTTTTGAGAAATGGTTAGAGGACTTGAATGGCTTGGGTTATAAATGCATCAGTCAGTTCCTGTGAACAGCAATTTTCATTTTCTGATTCTCTGAAGAAGCCTATTGTGAAATGGGTTCTGTTGGGATCAGGACTTTTCAGATGGTACGTCCACATCTGGAGTACTGCGTTCAGTATTAGTCGCCGCACCTCAGGAAGGACATGGCGGTACTTGAGAGAGTCCAAAGGAGAGCAACGAAATTGGTAAGAGGGCTGGAACACTGCTCATATGCCGAGAGGCTGGATAGGCTGGGGCTCTTCTCTCTGGAGAAAAGGAGGCTCAGGGGAGATATGATAGAGACTTTCAAGATCATGAGGGGCATAGAGAAGGTGGATAGTAGAGAATGACACGGTGACGGTTTACCCGCGGCCACCGCATTTAAGCCGCGGGTCACCGCCGAAAACGGGGAAGAAAACTAGCAGTCGCTGCGGTGACGGGGACAAGGCCATTCACCGACCGCGGAAACGGTGAACAGGTTTGTCCCCGCGGGCCAATGTACCCCCTTCTAGGAACCGCTATTTCACCGTGCTCCTCATTTGTCATTTCAACCCTTCCTGCCAATCGCAGCAGAAGGGTACCCAACCCCTCCTGCCGGTCCTCCCAATGGCCTCCCCTAAGATCGCCGGCAGGAGGGTACCCAACCCCTCCTGCTGGACCCCCCCCCCAACGAACCCTCCCACCCCGGAACCCCCTTAGTCTTACTTTTCAAGTTGGACCGGACAGCTCCTCGCTCGTCTGGCCAGCAGGCCTGCCTCCGTCCAAATGAGGCGGGCCCGCCCCTCCCCTCCCCTCCCCTGCCTCCCAATGGCCTCCCCTAAGATCGCCGGCAGGAGGGTACCCAACCCCTCCTGCTGGACCCCCCCCAACGAACCCTCCCACCCCGGAACCCCCTTAGTCTTACTTTTCAAGTTGGACCGGACAGCTCCTCGCTCGTCTGGCCAGCAGGCCTGCCTCCGTCCAAATGAGGCGGGCCCGCCCCTCCCCTCCCCTGCCTAACCCACAGGATCCTAGGGCCTGATTGGCCCAAGCACCTAAGGCCCCTCCTATAGCGGGAGTGGCTTTAGGTGCCTAGACCAATCAGGCCCTAGGATCCTGTGGGTTGGGCAGGGTAGGGGCGGGCCCGCCTCATTTGGACGGAGGCAGGCCTGCTGGCCAGACGAGCGAGGAGAGGTCCAACTTGAAAAGTAAGACTAAGGGGGTTCCGGGGTGGGAGGGTTCGTTGGGGGGGGTCCAGCAGGAGGGGTTGGGTACCCTCCTGCCGGCGATCTTAGGGGAGGCCATTGGGAGGCAGGGGAGGGGAGGGGAGGGGCGGGCCCGCCTCATTTGGACGGAGGCAGGCCTGCTGGCCAGACGAGCGAGGAGCTGTCCGGTCCAACTTGAAAAGTAAGACTAAGGGGGTTCCGGGGTGGGAGGGTTCGTTGGGGGGGGTCCAGCAGGAGGGGTTGGGTACCCTCCTGCCGGCGACCTTAGGGGAGGCCATTGGGAGGACCGGCAGGAGGGGTTGGGTACCCTTCTGCTGCGATTGTCGGGAGGGCCGTTGGGGGGGTCTACAGGAGGGGTTGGGTGCCCTCCTGCCGTGATCGCTGGGGGGAGGGGAGACTTGCAGCCGTAGCCGCGGTCACTATGCTAATCACGGCAGCATTTAAAGTACATGTCGTGTTTGTTTTTGCATTGCTAGCCCCAGGGGTGGTGGAAGATTAGTGATTGAAAAACTGTATGAAAAATAACTATTTTAAATTTAGTGATCAAAATGTGTCAGTTTTGAGAATTTTTATTAATTAATTTTTTCTCTGCGTGTTTTGTTTTTGTATAGTTATTAACTAATATTTAACTAAGTTTTAAAGTTTTAAAGTTTTAAAGAATGTTTCCTTTATACGTAAATAAAGAAAAGTGAATGGGATTGCAGTGGCGGTGACGGGGCGGTGAATGGGGTGGCAGTGGCGGTGACGGGGCGGTGAAGAGGATGGTGAGACGGGGACGGGGCGGTGACGGGGATGGTGAGACGGGGACGGGGCGGTGACGGGGATGGTGAGACGGGGACGGGGCGGTGACGGGGACCAATTTTTTCACCGTGTCATTCTCTAGTGGATAGGGACAGATTCTTTAGACTGAAGGGGACAGCAAATACGAGGGGACATTCTGAGAAACTGAAGGGAGATAGGTTCAAAACAAATGCAAGGAAGTTTTTTTTCACCCAAAGGGTAGTGGACACTTGGAATGCGCTACCGGAGGAAGTGATCAGACAGAATACGGTACAAGGATTCAAACAGGGATTGGATGGATTCCTGAGGGATAAAGGGATCGTGGGATACTGAGGGAGGAGCTGGGAGGTAACACAAGTATAGGAAGTAAATCAGGTAATGAGTATAAACTAACCTGGTCGTGCATGTGCAAGACCGGAGGGCTAGGACTTCGATAGGAAGGCAGGACTTAAATGGGAAACCAAGGTGGCAAGGGAGCCCCTTCTGATGATTCAGACAGGTCTTGACCTGTTTTGGGCCGCCGCGGGAGCGGACTGCTGGGCGGGATGGACCTGTGGTCTGACCCAGCGGAGGCACTGCTTATGTTCTTATGTTCTTATGATTTGAGCTGTTCTTGATAAATGTCACATATATTATGATGTATTAACATTAAAGATATAGAACTGCAAAAAAGTTTTTTTTCTGACCAATGATTGACGATATCTCATCCATTCGATATATATGGTCTGCTTCTAATAAGTTTGAAATGTGAGGTCTTTGTTCCTCCTTTTGTAGAATTCTACAGTCAGCATTTATGTCATGAAATGCAAAGCATAGATCTATTAGATGCTTCATTGATAAATTTACCTGTCTCAACAAAATTCTCCTTACTATAGCTGCTAACATCCAACCCACACATTCACTTTTTTGTAAGATGGCGGCGGCGTTTTAGGGCTCATTATTTATAGTTAAACAGCTGAGAGACCAACCCTCATATGGATAAGCCTATTACTGGGAAAGTCCACCTCCTGCCTCAAGGACGCAAGCTTACTCCAGTGTACTACGTGCTGACCTATCTTAACAGCTGAGATTACGCAGATCCTATTGGTGGAATCAGAACACAGAAGCCCACTCAATTTCAGCGTTCAAACCAGTCGGCTCAACAATACCAAGCCTTTGGATCCAGCGCTGTTCTTTAATATTTAAAACTCTCTCCATATTACTTCCTACCCTCCCTTCTTGTAAACTGTCTATCACCCTCCATCTCAATTCTGATACTGTGTGTTTAAATTGCATCAAATGCTGAACTATCGGAGCTTGAACATTCTCGTTGTTAATACGAGATTTATGCTCATTAAGTTATCGAGCGGCTCGTTCTCCCTATGTAAATAAGATCGCAGGGGCATATAATCGCATAGATCACCTATCTACTGTTACAATCGGTGGTTCTTCTTGATACGATTACTGTATGTTTCCCCGGTACTTCCCATTGTCCCCCCTCTATTGTTTTATCACACCACTGACACCCCCCACATCTTAAATGTTGACCCTGATCAGTCTCATTAGTATGATGAAATTTTTTAAAATTTAATTTTTGACCAATCGTCCTACCTTTGCTGAAAGCTATCATGGGGAACTGTCGGAGCCCAGTATGCAATTCTAATATGTGCTAGTGATTTCTCATCAATTGTACTAGATTTTTAGTTGCCCCCGAAAATGGGAGTACACATATCAGTCTATACTCTTCAGTTTGATTTTCTTCTTTATCTCTAATTAACAGATCTCTTTGGGCATATCGGGCTCTCAGATACGCTTGCTTAGTTGCTCGTTCAGGATAACCCTTCGCTAGAAATCTTTCCTCTAATACCCGGGCCTGATGTTTAAATTTTTCCCAATTCGGAATAATTTCTCCTAATCCTCAGATATTGACTAATGTTTTATCACACCACTGACACCCCCCACATCTTAAATGTTGACCCTGATCAGTCTCATTAGTATGATGAAATTTTTAAAAATTTAATTTTTGACCAATCGTCCTACCTTTGCTGAAAGCTATCATGGGGAACTGTCGGAGCCCAGTATGCAATTCTAATATGTGCTAGTGATTTCTCATCAATTGTACTAGATTTTTAGTTGCCCCCGAAAATGGGAGTACACATATCAGTCTATCCTCTTCAGTTTGATTTTCTTCTTTATCTCTAATTAACAGATCTCTTTGGGCATATCGGGCTCTCAGATACGCTTGCTTAGTTGCTCGTTCAGGATAACCCTTCGCTAGAAATCTTTCCTCTAATACCCGGGCCTGATGTTTAAATTTTTCTTAAAGGGGTGGTGGCTAGAAAAGTCCAAGAGGGTATTGAGAGCCATAGGCTTCCTGTATACTGTGGCAGAGAAACCCTTGGGAGTCTTTGTCACTGTTAAGTCCAAAAATTTAATATGCTGCTGGTGATATGTAAGGGTTAATTTAATCTGGACATCCACTGAATTCATATACTCCACCAAGTCCTTCAGCTCTTCCTGAGACCCTTTCCATAGAAAGAAGATATCATCAAGAAACCTAGCTCAATGGGGTATTTTCCCAAATTGAGATGTTGTGTACATATGTAGATCTTCAAATTTTGCATATATAGAGCGTGGCTACCGATGGGGCCAGAGTGGTTCCCATGGCAACGCCCTGAGTTTGATTAAAAAATTCACCATAGTATTCAAAATAGCTTTCATTAATGATCCATTGAGCTAGTTGCAATAAGAATTCAGTGGAAATCCGATGGGGTGTGCTACAGTTTCAGAGCACTCCCTTGATGATATCTAAACCCTGGGATTGTGGGATTTGAGTGTATAAAGATGTCACATCCAGAGTGGCCATCCATAATTCTCCAGAAGTGTGCTGTACCCATTTTAATCTTCTCAAGAAATGGGCAGTGTCCTTCAAATACGATTTTACTTTGTTTGCTACAAAAGTAGTCAACAAATTGGGATAGTGGGTCCAATACTGATTGGCGCGTGTTGACTATGGGACGTCCAGGTGGGGAATGAAGAGATTTGTGAATTTTGGGTACGAAGTAAATCAGCGGTATCTTGGGAAATTTCTGTATCAAAAATTGGTATTCTTTTCTTGTAATCATTTTTTCTTGATAACGTTTTAACACCCAAGGAGAATTTTGTTGAGACAGGTATGATTTTTTGTACTATGGTAATGGGGGTATATTCATTGATAATTTTGACATTGTTACTACCCCACTTTTGTTGCTGGTTTTTCAACTAGAGTGTGTGGAAGTTTTTTCATCATTTTATTCTGAGGTCAGTCTGCAGAGATGGATTCCACTCTATATACATGAGCTATTTGTGATCCCCTTTGTAATGTGACCCCTTTCCTGGATTCATTTTCTACCCAGACCTGCACATCATTTGCGTGTGCGGTTTTTGTTTTTGTTGTTTTTTCAGGGCACAGATAGGTATAATGCCTTGTTGTACTAATAATCCACCAGGTAGAGCATTCTCAAATGGATTATCTATCATCAGCGGCTGATTCTTCATCTTCAGAGTAAGCTTATCCCTCTCTTGGAAACAATCTCTGATCTAACTTTGTAACCCTTCTTCCAAAACTCTTTTTGTAATCCGCTTTGAACCGAAAGGTAATGGCGGAATAGAAATCTGTAATGTAATGTAAAAGCCTAATGGCCCATTCAGTCTGCCCTTCCCCATCATCTATGATCTTCTCTTCTCCTTAAGAGATCCCACATGCCTGTCCCACACTATCTTGAATTCAGATACAGTCTTTGTCTCTACCACCTCCATTGGGAGACCATTCCATGCATCTAACACCCTTTCTGTAAATAAGTATTTTCTTACATTTCTCCTGAGCCTATCACCTCTTAGCCAATGCCAAGGCTGGTAACAGAGGTAACTGTTCCAGGCAGCAACTTTAATGGTTTGGGGGAAGCATACGAAACAGGGCCTAAATCTTCTTCATGGGTCAGAGAGCAGTGCTGCTCTGCTTTAACATAAGCCTCTTTAAGTAGTGAATGAATAGTTAACACATTGACATAGTCAGCACCCACCATCTCCTAGCAAAGCTGATATTAGTACCGATGATGATTGGAGTTTCAGGGCACTGTGGTGCCATCATGGGTATGGTTTTCTCGAACTCCTGTGATCATCTCTGGAAATTCAAGTTCTACTATCATATAGCCTCGGTATGGGTTTGCAAATCTTTGTCTTGGCCCATAGTTACTACAGTAGCCACTACTTCTCTCACTATCCTGTTTTCTCAAGGAGGCTATTTATTTTTGTAAATGGCTGATAGACTCTGTTAAGCAAGCCACTCCATTCATCTGAGCCAAAGACCTGGCAGACAGTTCAGGGATATTCTTTGCCCCTTCCAAAGCTAGACTTGCTTCCTTCTGCTCCTCTTCATCTCTGGCCTCTTTGAGCAACTGTTTGCTTTCCTCTTATGGAGCCTCAGGTGCATGATCATTCTTTCTGCATGGGGAGAACCTCTTACTAATTGTTCTATCATGATAGAACTAATTGTTCTATCTTGAGGGTGCTAAGCCATCCTTTCTGTCTATTCTCCTAAGCTAGGCGAAAGCTTTTCTTCCTTTTTTTGACATGTGTTTCTAAATTGAAAATACAGGTCAGGCCCATTTTCTGCAGTACCAAATTGTTCTTTCTAATGCTTCTAGGCACTCCGTAGCTGAGTTTTGGAGGTTTTCAGCTTTTACGGCCCCAAATATCTATAGAGCTGGGCCCCTTAGGTTTCACCTTCTTGCTTTCTTTTTTCTATGGCAGGGCACTCCTACTCCGGCACCATCTAGGTAGATTGTTCCATCCAATTTTCATAATCACCTTCTCCCCTGGGCACAGGAAGTCAGCCTGAAAAAGTTCTTAGGGCTAGATTCACTAAGCAAACTGATCGTGTACCGATCGGTTTGCAATCCGATTTCCCTCCAACCCGATTCACTAACCTGTGTCCTGATCATCCTCCGATCCATGCATGCAAATGAGGGGGAACAACATTCAAATGATGGCAGACAGCGATTCACAAACAAAAAACCTGCAACACCGACTGGGCTGGCCGATCACAAACAAGCGACTGCTGGGGACCAGTTATTCACAGCTTTCCGACTGGCATCTCCTGCTCTGCCTGCTGTCTTTCCAGCTCTCTGCCGACTCTCTGCTGTGATTTTCTCCTGCCTCCCTTCTCTGCCCTGAATCTGCTCTCCTGCTTCTTGCCCCGACTCCCTGAATCTGCTCTCCTGCTACTTGCCCCGACTCTCTGCCCCTGAATCTGCTTTCCTGCTCCTTGCTCTGACTCTCTGCCCTGAATCTGCTTTCCTGCTCCTTGCCCCGACTCCCTGAATCTGCTCTCATGCTCCTTGCTCTGACTCTCTGCCCTGAATCTACTTTCCTGCTCCTTGCCACGACTCCCCGAATCGCTCGTCATACCTATGTCCAGATCGTATATAAAGATGTTAAAGGTCCAAGCACCGAGCCCTGCGGCACCCCACTGGTGACACTCTTCCAGTCCGAATATTGTTAATTTACCCCCACTCGGTTTCCTATGCTCCTGCCAGTTTTTAATCCAAGTGAGTATTTCACTCTCGATTTCATGGCTTGCAATTTTCTGAAGTAGTCATTCATGTGGAACCTTGTCAAACAACTTCTGAAAATCCAGATATTCAATATCGACCGGGTCGCCCTTGTCTATCTGCTTGTTTACTCCCTTGAAGAAGTGCAGCAAGTTTGTCAAACAAGACCTGCCTTTGCAATGGTTATCTGGTGACTTTCGATACCTTTTTGGCACTTAGACCTGTTCTTACATCATCTAACTCACAACGTATAAGTATCGCCTAGCAAGTCTCGTCAAACATTCAACTATCCTCGCAGGACGACTAAGTCTAGGTTGGCCCACATCCCGCTCTAACCACTCCTCCAAAAATGCCCCTTTCAGCTCTGGGTGCACAGCGGCATTCGGAGGTCTCAAAAGTTCCTGGATACGTCCAAAAAGCCGTTTTGATTATTGGCACTTTGACGACTTGTCTTTTAGGATGACCAAATGCCGACTTGGGCGGGTTTTTAGACGTGTTTAAATTTTGATTATGAGCCCCATAGCATATATTATTGCAGTTTAACATGCATTAAGGGGCAAATAGAATGCATTATTGCTTTAATCAACTTAGTGACTACACCCCTTAATGTTTTAAAAAGCACTATTGAACTGAACTTACACTAATGAATGCACATGCATAATAGATACCCAATTTGTTTTTATATACTGCCAACTCAGTGTGCGTTTAGACGGTTTATAATAAAACACACACACAAAAAAAGGAGCTCTATGGTTTTTGCATAGGACAGACCTAATTCAATCATTCCTAGAGACAGAAGAAAAAAAAATTCCTCTCAAAACTGCTTTATTTTTGTCTCGTTGGGTCTTTATTTCTTTTCAAGTTTGCAGTTACACATGTGTTATAAGTATTTATGGATTTCACAGTTATGATTAGATCATGTTAAATGTTCCCTTTCAAATCTAAGGTATTGAGCCACATTTATGGCTTTCAGCATTCTTTATAATAAAACTCTTACCCGCGCATGCGTAGTTGAAATGGCGTGATCCCTGCCGCCGTGATTTCTGCATCTGTGCCGTGTTCCATTTGCAGCGAGCTTTCACCAGCTTGCGGTACGTTCAGCGATTTCAGCGGTGGTGGCGGTTTGACTCCTGCGCTGCTGCTGCCGGGACGCCTCTTCTCACCCTTGGACCAGCAAATGCAGCAGCCAAGGGGCATTTGCTAGGCCGTCCCACTTCGATAATGCGAGGTGGGCTGGCCTAGCAAAATCCCCGAAGATGCCTGGGCTAGCGGATGCTGGACAGGGGGAGCAGGGAAAGGAGAAGGGGTACTACTGGATAGGGGATCAGGTAAGGGGTGCTGCTGGACAGGGGGGGAGGTAAAAGGAAGAGAGAAGGGCTGCTGCTGGACAGGGGGAGCAGGGAAGGGGTGGTGGTGGACAGCCGAGGAAAGAGAGAGAAGGAAAGACAGACAGACAGCAGCCAAGGAGAGAGAGAGACAGAAAGAAAGAAACACAGACACACACATCTATTCTAGCACCCGTTAATGTAACGGGCTTAAAGACTAGTGTTTAAATAATGAGTGAAGCATGGTCAAGCATTTGAGCTTTTTCGCAGCAAGAGGATTATCCCAGGACAAGCAGGCAGCATATTCTTAACGTATGGGTGACGTCACCGACGGAGCCCCGGTACGGACCTTTATAACTAGAAAGTTCTAGTTGGCCGCACCGCGCATGCGCGAGTGCCTTCCCGCCCGACGGAGGAGTGCGTGGTCTCCAGTTTCTTCGTTTCCGCGGAGCGAAGAAGACGCATGTGGTTTCAACGGCCGTTGAAAACTTCTTTTTTGCCTTCCCGCTCGCGTAATTTCTTATTTTTTCTCTTTTTCCCTTCGGGTTTCTTTATCCCCTTCTAATTTGTAAAAAAAAAAAAAACAACTTTGTTTTTTCCCTTTCTTTTTCAACCGGCCCCGGCGGGGCCTGTTGTCATCATACAAGCCTCCGGCTTTGATTTTGCGGAGGCCGTCTTTCCCTTCATGCCCCCCCAGCCGGGTTTTAAGAAGTGCCAGCGGTGTGCACGCCCGATCTCCCTTTCGGACCCACACAACTGGTGCCTGCAGTGCTTGGGTCCGGAACATCGGGCTGACACCTGCACCCGCTGTGCTACTCTCAAGAAACGCACACTTAAAAATCGACAAATCCAGCAGAATCTCCTCTTCGGCACCGGTTCTGCTATGGATCCGACCCCGGCGTCGACGGCACCGACTAAATCGGCACCGTCAACATCGACACCGCCTGATCCTTCTTCGGGGTCGATAGCGCCAGGTAAGCCGGCTAAGAAGCCTTCCACTTCCCTCGAGCGCCCTCCAGCCACAGCGGCGACACCGGTCCTTCCGGCGTCCCGCAAACCCCGTAAATGCTCCGCTCCGATCACGGTGAGTGCCTCTTCATCGGCCTCCTCATCGCCGGAGCGTAGAGCAGCACCGATGGTACCCAAGAAAACTAAAACGGTACCGGTGCCCCCATTGGAGGACCGTATCTCGGCTATCCTCCAGGACAAATTGCATGAACAGCTACAGCACCAACTTCAGGAACTGCTTCCGACCCTATTGGCACCGCTCCTTCCGGTACCGGTCCGGCCCGAGCCTCGCACCACTCCGCCGGTATCCACCCCCTCGGTACCGATGAACACTTCCATGCCGGTCTTATCGGCTCAACCTGCACTTCAGACTTGCGCTGCGGAGGACCCCTCCCGGCCCCAGGACCGACACCGGTCGTCTCGGGACCGGGATCGGCACCACTCCTCCCGGGACAGGGATCGATGCCGGTCTTCATCCCCCGGCACCGTATCCATGCGATCTGGAAAATCCCTTTCTAAAACCCGCCATACTGAGCCGGCCGTCAGGGACCCAGACTTATGGGAGCAATCCCCAATCGGTACCGAGGAGGATGCCTCTTCTACAGATGAGGAACCCTCCATGGCTGAATCCACCTCCAAGCCCGAGCAATCCTCCTTCTCAAAATTCCTTCGGGAGATGTCTGCGGCTCTTTCCATACCACTTGAGTCCGACTCCAAGAAGTCCCAGGCCTTTTTAGAAGCCTTGGACTTCGACCAACCTCCCAAGGAGTTTCTCAAACTGCCCGTACATGATATCTTACGGGAAACTTTTTATAAAAATTTGGAGAATCCCCTTACAGTTCCAGGTGCCCCTAGGAAACTGGACAGTTTATACCGGGTCATCCCTATTCCGGGATTTGATAAACCCCAATTACCCCATGAGAGCCTCCTGGTAGAATCCACTCTCAAAAAATCTCATGGTTCCAGTGTTTATGCCTCCACCCCTCCTGGCAGAGAGGGAAAAACGATGGACAAATTTGGTAAACGCCTGTACTAGAATGCCATGCTGGCTAACAGAGCCAACAATTATACCTTTCATTTTTCATTTTATATGAAACACCTGGTACAACAACTTTCTGCTTTGCAAAAATATATCCCTGAGCGCAAGGTTCCATTATTTCAACAACAGATTTCCACCCTCCTTCAGCTCAGAAAATTCATGGTGCGCTCAATTTATGATTCCTTCGAGCTCACTTCCAGAGCCTCTGCACTGGCTGTAGCCATGCGTCGCCTCGCCTGGCTGAGAGTGTCTGATCTTGATGTGAACCACCAAGACCGCCTCGCCAACGCGCCCTGCCTTGGTGATGAACTTTTTGGGGAGTCTTTGGATACCACGACACAAAAACTTTCGGCTCATGAGACGAGATGGGACACCCTCATTAAGCCTAAAAAGAAGACTCCACCTGCAAGACCATACAGACCTCAGTCCTCTTACCAGCGTCGTTTTTCTGCTAGGCCACTTAATCCCCCTCAACATCAATCTCGTCAGCCTCGCCAACAACAACAACAACACTCTCAGGCTCGCTCTCAATCTCACCAGGCGACCAAGCCTCTCCCTCAGACTAAGCCTCCTCAGCCCTTTTGACTCCTTTCTCCGGGGCATAGCCCCGTCGATGCCTCTTCCTCAACCTATCGGAGGCCGCCTCACCATCTTTCTACGCCGCTGGGAGGCCATCACATCAGACCTGTGGGTTCTCAACATCATCCGTCACGGATACTCACTCAGGTTCCAGACTCTTCCTGTAGACCATCCTCCCGTAGAGTCTGCTTCTCATTCCTCCCAAACTCCTCTCCTCCTCAGGGAGGTCCAATCCCTCCTCCTTCTCAATGCCATCGAAGAAGTTCCACCAGACCAACGAGGTCAGGGATTTTACTCCCGCTACTTCCTGGTACCCAAGAAAACAGGGGATCTTCGTCCCATCCTCGACCTCAGGAACCTCAACAAGTGTTTGGTCAAGGAAAAATTCAGGATGCTCTCCCTTGCCACGCTTTATCCTCTTCTTTCTCAACACGACTGGCTATGTTCCCTGGACCTCAAAGAGGCCTACACTCACATTCCAATCCATCAGACTTCACGTTGTTACCTCCGATTTCAGATACAGAATCGCCACTATCAGTACAAGGTGCTACCCTTTGGTCTCGCATCATCACCCAGGGTGTTCACCAAGTGCCTGATTGTGGTAGCGGCCTGTCTCAGGTCCCACAACCTACAAGTGTTTCCCTACTTGGACGATTGGTTGGTGAAAGCAACTACGTCTCCGCTTGTACTGCAAGCCACTCACCACACCATCTCTTTCCTCCATCTCTTGGGATTCGAGATCAATTATCCCAAGTCACATCTGCTCCCCACGCAGTGCCTTCAGTTCATCGGAGCAGTTCTCGATACCGATCTGATGAGGGCGTTCCTTCCTGCCGACCGGCACCGGACTCTGCTTTGCCTCTGTCGACAGGTGCTCCTCCAACCATCCATCCCTGCTCGCCAGATGATGATTCTTCTGGGTCACATGGCTTCCACAGTCCATGTAGTTCCTCTGGCGCGACTCCACCTCAGGATACCTCAATGGACCCTCGCCAACCAATGGTCACAGACCACGGATCCTCTTTCTCATCCCATCTCTGTGACATCGTCTCTTCAGCAATCTCTTCAATGGTGGTTGAACTCTTCAAATCTTTCCAGGGGCCTCCTTTTTCATCCACCCCCTCATTCCATGATCATCACCACGGATGCCTCCCCCTATGCATGGGGGGCTCACATGGGAAGTCTCCGCACCCAGGGACTTTGGACCCCTCAGGAGCGTCAACATCACATACATTTCCTGGAACTCAGAGCCATGTTTTATGCTCTCAAGGCTTTCCAGCACCTTCTCTACCCTCAGGTTCTTCTCCTGTGCACCGACAACCAGGTCGCCATGTACTACATCAACAAGCAGGGCGGCACCGGATCTCGTCTCCTTTGTCAGGAGGCCCTCCGAATCTGGACATGGGCCACAGCCCACAACCTTTACCTCAAAGCTGTCTATATCCAGGGCGAACAGAACTCCCTGGCCGACCATCTCAGCCGCATCCTTCAACCTCACGAGTGGACCCTGGACCCTCCCACTCTCCACTCCATCTTTGCGCGCTGGGGCACCCCGCAGGTGGACCTCTTTGCAGCTCCTCACAACCATCAGCTGCCCCAGTTCTGTTCCAGACTCTTCTCTCCGCATCGTCTGGCCCCGGATGCATTCCTGCTCAACTGGACGGATCAGTTCCTCTATGCCTTCCCTCCACTTCCTCTGATGTTGCGGACCCTGTTCAAACTCCGCAAAGACAGGGCCACCATGATTCTCATCGCCCCTCGGTGGCCCAGACAACACTGGTTCTCCCTCCTGCTTCAGCTCAGCTCCAGGGAGCCCATTCCTCTTCCTGTCTTTCCTACTCTGCTTACACAGCAGCATCAGTCTCTACTACATCCCAATCTGTCTTCCCTCCACCTGACAGCTTGGTTTCTCTCGGGCTGACTTCTCCGGAACACCTGTCTCAGCCTGTCCGTCGAATTTTGGATGCCTCCAGGAAACCCTCCACACTTCAATGTTACCATCAGAAGTGGACCCGGTTTTCCTCTTGGTGCCTCCTGCATCATCACAATCCCACCTCATTGGCGGTGGAGACCGTACTGGACTATTTGCTCTCTCTGTCCAATGCTGGCCTCAAGTCTACCTCAATCAGAGTCCACCTCAGTGCCATCACTGCTTTTCATGAGCCTATCCTCGGAAAACCTCTCACGGCTCATCCTTTGGTTTCCCGGTTCATGAAAGGCCTCTTCAATATCAAACCACCTCTACAGCCTCCTCCTGTCATCTGGGACCTCAATGTGGTTTTGTCAGCCCTCATGAAACCTCCCTTTGAGCCTCTTGCTACTACTTCGCTCAAATTTCTCACTTGGAAGGTGCTTTTCCTCATTGCCATCACCTCTGCCAGGAGGGTCAGTGAGCTGCATGCACTGGTCGCCGATCCACCGTTCACTGTTTTTCACCATGACAAGGTGGTTCTGCGCACCCATCCGAAATTCCTCCCCAAGGTGGTTTCAGCCTTTCACCTCAATCAGTCCATCGTACTGCCTGTCTTCTTCCCAAAACCCCATTCTCATCCTGGAGAACAGGCGCTCCACACGCTGGATTGTAAGCGTGCCCTTGCTTACTACCTTGACCGTACCAGGGCTCATCGCTCCTCTCCTCAACTTTTTATATCCTTCGATCCCAACCGTCTAGGTCATCCTGTCTCTAAACGAACGCTGTCCAATTGGCTTGCGGCCTGTATTGCGTTCTGTTATGCTCGGGCCGGCCTGTCACTGGAAGGAGCTGTCTCGGCCCATAGAGTCAGAGCTATGGCTGCTTCTGTAGCTTTCCTCCGTTCCACACCTATTGAGGAAATCTGCAAGGCGGCTACTTGGTCTTCAGTTCACACATTCACTTCTCACTACTGTCTGGATGCCTTCTCCAGACGGGATGGACACTTTGGTCAATCTGTGTTAAAAAATTTATTTTCCTAATGGCCAACCATCCCTCCTCCCTCTCTGTTAGCTTAGAGGTCACCCATACGTTAAGAATATGCTGCCTGCTTGTCCTGGGATAAAGCACAGTTACTTACCGTAACAGGTGTTATCCAGGGACAGCAGGCAGATATTCTTACGACCCACCCACCTCCCCGGGTTGGCTTCTTAGCTGGCTTATCTTAACTGGAGACCACGCACTCCTCCGTCGGGCGGGAAGGCACTCGCGCATGCGCGGTGCGGCCAACTAGAACTTTCTAGTTATAAAGGTCCGTACCGGGGCTCCGTCGGTGACGTCACCCATACGTTAAGAATATCTGCCTGCTGTCCCTGGATAACACCTGTTACGGTAAGTAACTGTGCTTTCTCAACATTTTTCTATCACCCAGTTGCAGATGTTGGTGATTTCAGACATGTATCCCTATTGACCTAAAAAGGGAAAATGAGGATTATATGTATTACAATGAAGCTGATAATGTATCAAATGAGCCTGGAGAGTGATCTTTAAGATGGTCATTTTACAGTATAACAGGGTATTGGGATGGGAAAGATAGAGGCACATATGTTGCACCCAGTTTATTAAGGTACTAGGGCTGTGCACAGGATAAAACATTTTGGCTAATTTTCAGTTTATTTGGCTTTACTCTTGTTTCACATACTCATTTTTAAGTGCACCTTGCATGGAAATCGATTGCATATATTAAATCGATTTTGCACGTACTGAAATGCTTGTTAATGAGTTGAACAACCTAACAAATGCACTTCCCCAAAAGGTAACCTATGTATCTACAGTAGGGAAATTAACAGCTGCTCTAAGGCAGGTGTAATTATGTGCCTGTATGTATATTTAAGAATAGGTGCATATGTGTGCATTTCATAAATATACACTTAAGTGCCCATCCCATCTCTATTCTCAATGTCTGGAAAAGCCAATGAACATTTAGGCCCTGATTCTATAAAATCCGTCTAGGCTAGGTACCAGAAGGTGTCTAGATCATCAGCGCATAGCCGATTTTCTGCACAGAACCTACATGGCTTAAATAGCATAATTTAAAGTTCTGCTTGAAAATTAGCACGGAGCCTACCAGCACCTACCAGCTTCTACCTGCACCTATGCAAAAAGTGGGCATGGTTAGGGGGTAGAGTTTGGGCGTGAAATATCTTAGGTGGTGTTAGGCATCTGTGTTAGGTGCTGGTAAATTAGGCCAGCAAAACCCTGGTCTCATATACTGGTCTCATATATGTGATTCTATAAATGGTGCCATCTTTCTTGTTTATAAAGTACTGGTTGAAAGTTTGTGCAATATGTTGAAGGTAGTGTCTCCTTAATGGGATATATCTAAGGTTACCAGACATCCGGGCTCTCTTTAGAGGACTGTCCGGGCTCCCAAATGGACTTTCCAAAACCTGGCATTTCTCTGGGTTTTGGAAAGCCCTGATGAGCTCTGGCCAAAGAATGGAGTCACACAGAGTACTTCTGAGCTGTATTTGATTTGGTATAGGGTGTGATTTCTTATTTTCTCTGAAGTTAGCAAATAACTATTGACCAAACATTTTTTTTTAAGAACTGAGCCCTTGAAAGTTCTCTTTGATGTAAATATTAATGCTATATTTTCCTGAGTATAGTCTTAACTAAAGCATTTCCAGCATCTCAAGGAACCTATAAAAAAGTTTCTGCAAACCTCTGGAAATTACAGTGGAGTCTATGTCAATAAACACAATACTTTATACTGGCCTATTGCTGTCAATAATTTATAATCCTACAAGAATAAACCTGATTAAAAATGTATTCCACATACATTCTCAATATCCGGAGCTCCTGCTTGCATAGGAAAATCTTAAAAATTAATATTTGTCAAAGCAATAGAGCTATGAAATGAAATAAATAATGGAGCACAAATATTTCACAGACTTGCAAAGTCAGTAAATCTACTTCACATCATGAAGTGTCACTACTGAATAAGTTCAAATAACTCAGCCTAGAGAGGAAATGGCCAACAAACCTACCTCTGAGCAAGAGTGAAGATGAGGGGTGCATGTAAGAACCTGTACGGCGGGGATGTCCAACCTAGGCCCTTGCCAGGTCAGGTTTGCAGGATTTCCCAAACGAAAATGCATGAGATTTATTTGCTTACAATGGAAGCAGTGCATCCAAATAGAGCTCCTGCAAATTAATCGGGAAAGCCTGAAAACCTGACTGGATTGCGGCTCTCAAGGACCAACGTTGGACAAACCTGCTGTATAGAGTTGGAGAAAGTACTGGAATGCTGTATGCATAAATGTTTATAACTGTAACCAATAAAATACTAGGAGGTAGTACTTGATCTTGTTGCTGTCCCTTGAATAAGATTATGGTATATTAGCCTAGAATCTGCTATGAAGATGACAGAAACGGGTGAGGAATCTTTCCATGTCCAAAAATGTTAAATTAACTAAAATGCAGGTGGCTTTGGGAAAGGAGGGAGCATAAGAATAGCCTTACTGGGTCAGACCAATGGTTCATCAAGCCCAGTAGCCTATTCTCACAGTGGCCAATCCAGATCACTAGTACCTAGCCAAAATCCAAGGTGTAGAAATATTCCATACTACAAATACAGGGCAAGCAGTGGCTTCCCCCATGTCTTTCTCAATAACAGACTATGGACTTTTCCTCCAGGAACTTGTCCAAACCTTTCTTAAAACTAACTACGCTATCCGCTCAATTATGCCTATGGGAAGGGGGGGGGGGGGGAAGATCCAGTATATAAGGAGATCCAGCACAATTCACTAGGAATGTGCATCTGTTTAAAACAACTTTTCCCATGCTTTGTGTCATCTTTTGCCTTAAATGACAGGACAAAAAAACCTTGAAATTTAGTTTTTTACTTGTGTAATAAATAGAGAATACTAAACAAAACTAAACCTTAAATTTATAGACCGGGTCAACTTCATAAAAATGGAGCTTGACTCGGTTAACAATCATAAGGTGAACCAGCAATGATAAGATAAAAGATTAAAAAGAAAAAGTGAAGATAAACCAAAAAACAAAAATAACAGTAAAGAAATTATACAGAATGAGTTGCTAAATGCTTAAAAAATAAGAATGTTTTTAGTGTTTTACAAAATAGTTGAAGGGGAGTTTAAGGGCTCCTTTTACTAAGGTGCGTTAGGGCCTTAACGTGCGTAATAGCGCACGCTAAATTGCTGTGCACGATAGACCTTAACGCCATCATTGAGCTGGCGTTATTCTAGAAGCGTACCGCACAGTGTAGTACGCGGTAATTTTGTGCGTTCGCTAAAAACACTAGTGCACCTTAGTAAAAGGAACCCTAAGTCTCTTATCATAGATGGAATTGCATTCCAAGCCTCCGTTAATTTAAACATGTAAGAATTCACCAGTTTTCCTTTAGATCTAATTCTCTTAAAAGAAGGGAAAGAAAGTTTTAATTTTTGTGTATTTCAGGGAAAACTAGATCTTTGAGCATTCCAGATTAACGGAACCAGAGGTATAAAGATACCAAACAGAAGAGAGTGCACTGTTGGAAAAGAGTGCACACTATTCTTAAAGACTGCCTACTATTGGAACATACTGTAAAGCACTTTCTTTTGGAAGACTGCACACTCTTTCAGATGTAACAGGATGGAAAATATTATGCACTATAACGGTGTAGTTTGTGTGGTGCATATATTTTACATCACTGCTGTGGTTTCTGCAGCTAGGCTGTTTGTAGTCCCTAAACTGTAAGGCTGCCTGTTGTTTGAAGGTGTGACATTTGGGTTATTCCTATCTGCATTTCCATGGAGATAGGAAGGTCAGCAGGAATTCAGTGAGGGTTTACAGACTTGCTGTCTCCAGGAGAAAGTTGGAGACCCAGCGGAGGGGTTCCAGCAGTTTCTGAAAGCCATGGGAGTGAGAAGCCAGCTTCAGTGCTTGAATCTCTGAATGGAGAAGACTGGTTGAAAATAGTCCTACCTCCAGAAGAGATTTAAGGGTTGGCAGAAGGCAGAAAATGTATCTTTTGGTGTTCCCCAACCATCTGATCAGAATCTATACAGGATGGAAGATCCTTACACCAGAAGTGCAAGTTTGGACTGTATAAGAACATAAGAATTGCCGCTGCTGGGTCAGACCAGTGGTCCATCGTGCGCATCGTGCCCAGCAGCGGCCCTTAGGTCAAAGACCAGTGCCCTATTTGAGTCTAGCCTTACCTGAATATGTTCTGGTTCAGCAGGAACTTATCTAACCTTGTCTTGAACCTCTGGACGGTGCTTTTCCCTATAACAGCCTCTGGAAGAGCATTCCAGATTTCTACTACTCTCTGGGTGAAGAAGAGCTTCCTTACGTTTGTACAGAATCTATCCCCTTTTAACTTTAGTGAGTGCTCTCTTGTTCTCTCCATCTTGGAGAGGGTGAACAATCTCTCTTTCTCTACTAAGTCTATTCCCCTCATTATCTTGAATGTTTCGATCATGTCCCCTCTGTCTTCTCTTTTCAAGGGAGAAGCGGCCCAGAGAAGAGGCAACTCCTCCAGCCCCTTAACCATTTTTGTTGATCTTCTCTGGACCCTTTTCTCTGCCTTTTTTCATGTACAGTGACCAGTGTTGGACACAGTATTCCAGGTGGGGGCGCACCATGGCCCGATACAGCAGCATGATGACCTTCTCTGATCTGTTTGTGATCCATTTCTTAATCATTCCTAGCATTCTGTTCATCCTTTTTGCCACCGCCGCACATTGCGCGGACAGCTTCATTGACTTGTCTACAAGTACTCCCAAGTCTCTTTCCTGGGGGGTCTCTCCAAGTACCACACTGGACATCCTGTATTCATGTATAAGATTTTTGTTTATAGTTGGAATTTATTCTGCAACATCCCTGTTCATTGCTCAAGAAAGTGCCCTTTCAATTTATTGGAAGAGTAAAGTTGGAGTTTGGACTTTACATCCTGGTGTAGTCTACTTATTTGGAGAGTGGAGAAGAGTGTCTGTTGCATGCTTATTGTGGAATTCTACCTGCTTAAGTTGGTCTTGGCTCTGGTTCAAAACAAAAATACTTTGTGGATCCCTTTGCAGCTACTGGGTAAAAGGGTTACACAGAAAAGTGTGCAACTCTTTCCCAATAATGCATACACATATGTACTATTTGTGCACTCTTTCCCAATATTTATGCACACGTGCATTAATTGGGAAAGAGTGCACAATTTACACAGTGCATCTTTTTTCCCCAATAATGCACATTCTTTCAAAAGAGTGCACACTACTTATGCTATTACTCCTGAAACAAAAAAAAAAAAAATCAACCATTACCTGAATAACACTTCCACATATATTTCCTGCCCATGGCATAGCACATCTGAAAAATATTTTTGAAAAATAATTAACACGTGTTCAGTGCATGGAAAATAGCTAATTACTACAAACTGCTTTAATGTGTTTTGCGGTAAGCTTTTTCTTACATGTGCAACACATGTTAGGGCTTAATGCCCTTTAGTAAAAGGACCCCTTTATGATCTATTTTAATGGAAGCGACTTGAGGACCTTGACTGACCATGAGCATAATATTAAGAGAGTAAGGCCCTTATTATACAAGCTACAATATTTGAATTTTGAAAACCAGCATTTAGACATCCATATGACATGGATGTCCAAATTCTGATTTTATAAAACCAGGATATGGATGTCTAAAACTGCTGTACATCTATTTGGCAAGAGGGCGTGGCCTAGGCATGTCATGGGATTAGGGAGGGGCTAAAATATTGATGTACATCTCTGATTTTAAATGTGGAAGGGACTTCCAAATAAAAAAAATGGACACCCATATTCAGACTTGATACTTGGCATGTTGAGATGATAATAAGGTGTTCTGATTGAGCAGTTCTTCACTGGATAGAATAAAGGAAGACATAATATGTATTTTTCTGTCCTTGGAGGGCTCACAATTAAAAAAAATAAAGTAAAATTACCGCCAATTACAGCAGGACTTGAACCTGTGTCTTCTGGCTCTTTGCTCTGGGTCATTCCTAGCTGTGGTATTAGGCTATTCCTCTGCTGCCACAAAAATGCCCCTGTCTCTTGTTTTGCCTGTTCATAGTTTGGCTATTTCATTTTGTAAAATGGATATTTATGCTGATCATTTACAGCACATGGATGTTCATCTAGCTTGTATTTTAGATTAAGCTGTATGTCAGCAGATCGTGTTCTAAAATACAGAGTAGAATCTCAGTTATCCAGCATCCACAGGGTTGGTGGATGTTGGATAACTGTTTTCCCGGTTGATTGAGATCTCAATCCCCTCCTTCCTCCTGCCCTGAAGCACCAGCACAGCAGTGGTCCTGAGCTGCAAAGCCCCCCTCCCTTCCTCAAGCCCCAAAGTGGCAGAAGCAGGTGGTGGTCCTGAGCCGCGAACCCCCTCGCATGCTCCCTTCCTCCCTTACCTAAAGTGCAGCCGGTCATCAGGAGGCAGCCTCAAAACAGGCTGCAACCAGCCCTGGCAGGGCCTTTTCTCTGATGCGTTAGTATGCGCTAATCATAATATGTTCACTGGATAATGGAAAAGCCTATTCTCTCCCCTGTCCACAGGCAAAATACCGTAAAATGTTTTAATGTGTTCTGCAGTAGCCTGTTAGTGTGTTAAACACTTGTTATCTAATCTAATCTTCTATTTGTGCGTCGCTCATACCTATGCAGGCTCAAGGCGACTGTAAAGAGAGGCAAGAGGGGAGAGAATGGGGAGGAAGGGAGGAAAGTATTGAGAGAGGGGAGGTGGGGAGGTAGGAGAGAGGAAAGGGTAAAGAAGATTAGGTGTTGAATAGATGGTTTTCAGTTTTCTTCGAAGATAATGTGGCAAGGTTCAGTTCTGGTCCTTTCTGTAAGGCCATTCCAAGTTTTTACTCCTAGAAAGGTAAGCATGGAGTGGAAAACTTGTTTGTAGTGAAGATCTTTTGTGGATGCGAGATTTAGTAGCATCCAGTTTAGAGTTCTGCGAGAAGTAGACCATGCTATTGAGAAGAGCTGGATGAGTGGGGCCGCAGAATTTCCATAAAGTATGCAGTGAATGATGCAAGATATTTTGAATGTTATTCGTGATGGGATGGGTAGCCAGTGCAGTTGTTTGATGAAGGTTGTGACCGAGTCGTATTTTCTCAGGTTGAAGATAAGTCTTATGGCAGTATTTTGGATGAGTTGCATTTTGTGAATTAAAGTAGTGTTGATTCCCATGTAGATGGAGTTGCAGTAGTCCAATTGTGGTAGGATCATTTGCTGTACGATTAAGGCAAAGTGGTGCTGGTGAAAGTATGGTCTGATTAGCCTTAGTTTTCTCAGGTTGTAGAGGGACTTCTTTTGGAGACTAGATATTTGAGGTTCCATGGAAAGAGTGGAGTCCAGTATGCAACCTAGGATTTTAGAGGATTCGTCGATGGAGAGGGTTTCGCCTGATGGAAGGGTGATGCTTGTTGGTGCCATTTTCTGGGTCATGTGGAAGTATAGAACTTTGGTTTCAATTGTGTTTAGTTTCAGTTTGTTGGTTGTTGCCCAATTTGGGATTTTTTCATATTGTGTGAGATTTTGTTGAATAAGTCCGATTGATTTTTGGTTGTGGGAATAAGGAGAAAAATGTCATTTGTGTAGGACATTATGCTTTCATCTTTGAATTTGATGTTACCTAGAGAGCTCATGAAGAGATTGAATAGAATGGGGTTGGAGGTCTCTACATTCTTATTGACGATATAGTCTATGTTTTGTAGGAACTATGAGAACCATTTTAGCACTGTGTCTGTTATGCCTATTGCTGATAGTTTTATTAGTAGTAGATGGTGGTCAACTGAATCGAAGGCTGCTGAAATATCAAATTGGAGGAGTACAACTTGGCATCCTGTAGTGAGCAGTTGTTTTGCTTTTGTGATTAAGGTGAGGAGGAGAAGCTCCGCGCTGTGTTGTTGGTGGATTCCGAATTGGGATGGGTGGAGGCATGAGTGTTGCTCCATGTAAGTTGTGAGTTGTTTACTCACGTGGGTCTCAATGATTTTTGTGAAAATGCGTATACCGGAGATAGACCTGTAATTTGAAGCCAAAGAGAGATCTGCCTTTGGTGATTTTGGTATTGGAGTGAGGGCAATCTTTCCAATTATCTTTGGCAAGTGGCCTTGGTTTAGGGAGTTTTTGAGTAGGTTGGTGATCCAAGTGGTGATTTGTTCAGGAGTGGAAGTGAGAAGGTAAGAGGGACAGTTGTCTAGGGAGCTGCAGCGCGCAGATAGTTTGGATAGTAATTTTTTTGTGTCAGGGATGGACAGGTTGGAGAATGAGGTCCAGATTTGGTCTGCTTTGGTGGGTTCAGGGGTGTGTTGAGATGCACTAAGAATGTGTGTCTCGGTGGAGATTGTTTTGGTTACCTCTGTTTGTACAGTTTTGATTTTGTTGAGAAAGAGGTTTGCTAGATCCTGAGCGCTGATTTTGTTGGGTTGTCCTTTGGGTTGTGAGCTGTCGCATCAGGTGAAATAGTTTCTTGTTATACAGCATTTTAGTGCCTAATTTGCTGGCGTAGTTGTTCTTTTTGGCCTCCGATATGTTGCATTTGTATTTGTTTATTGCCTCTTACCATAGTGTTCTGTGTTCTAGTGTTCCACCTTCCGCCATAGTGCCGCTGTGTTCTAGTTGTTTATCCGATCTTAGAGATTCGGTGAACCAGGGGGAATTATGGTTTTGTTTTGCGATGGTGGAAGGGGGCGAGTATGTCCAATATGTTGGTAATGGCTTGGTTCCAGCTCATTAGCGTAGTCATAGTGCAGTCTGAAGGAGGGGTTAGAGTATTCTCAACTAAGTTACAGAAAAGATCTGGTTTGATCTTTCTTCGCACTGAAAGTCCTCATACTATGAGGGGGTGCTGAAAAGTTCTCAGCCCAACCAAGAAGTGAATGACATGGATATGGTTCAATCAATGATCTAAAACAATGCCAAAACATAGAATTTTGTTTCTGTAAATTGGTACTTAACGAAATAAGGTAAGACTCTTTTCAGCTACAGTGGCAAAATAACGCTCAGAATTTAGGAAGTTGGTTGGTTGGGCCAAGAACTTTTTAGCACCCCATACTTTTTCTGAGAAGAAACCACCTTTAATTTAAAAAAACCAACAACCTACCAACAAACCCTACATTCTGATGTGCTATCTTGGGATTGTAAAATGGTCCAAAACATAAAAGATGTAGTGGAGTGGGAGATTTTATTTTAGATATCTAATACAGAAAAGCAGAGGAACTGACTCTGTTAGAATAAAAGAGTAATTATTAGTCCTACCAATCCTTTCATTTTTTTCATTCACTTTCTGAAATACTGCATTATTTGCTTTAGAGAAAAATGGAATATCTATTAGGCATATTTTATAGGATTTTCATATTTTCTGTACTTCAGAAGTGTCTTTTTTTTGTAATACTCTATTAATCTGTTCCATATTGAAGAAAAAAGTAAGTTGAGGTGACTGATGACACTGCAGCTGGAAAGTAGCAAGTTTGCAGTACTGTGCAAGAACAAAAAGAATTACAGTCAGCCATAATCAGAGACCCACATAAAATATCTAATATATGCTTGAGTGTTCTTGGAACATATGTAAGAGAGAAGACAAAGTCCTCCTCAGAGGTGCAGAAAACAACACATTCTTCAGGCTTCTATATTACCTGTCTGGAAAAGCGATACCTGGTTTGGCTACTGAACATTCAGTTTGTGTTAAAAAAAAAAAAAGAACCCATTCCCCCTGAGCCTGGGGATTATTCTTTAGCTGGAACGAACTCCTTCCTCAGCTGCAAGGCTAAAAGCCGAACATCGCCGAAGAGAAAAATGAAAGTTCTGGGTACTATAAAATATATGATGTATCTGCCAGAACCAGATTCTTCTTTGGGAATTGGTTCTTTGGCTTGAATGTCCAAGAGTCTTTGCTTTGTTGGTCTATCCCGTTCAGTACCTTGAATGTTTCGATCATGTCCCCTCTCAATCTCCTCTGTTCGAGGGAGAAGAGGTCCAGTTTCTCTAATCTTTCGCTGTACGGCAGCTTCTCCAATCCCTTAACCAACTTAGTCGCACTTCTCTGGACCCTTTTGAGTAGTACCGTGTCCTTCTTCATGTACGGTGACGCAGTACTCCAGGTAAGGATGCACCATGGCTCGGTACAATGGCATGATAGCCTTCTCTGATCTGTTCGTGATCCCCCTCTTTATCATTCCCAGCATTCTGTTTGCCCTTTTTGCCGCTGTCGCACATTGCGTGGACAGCTTCATCGACTTGTTGATCAGAACTCCCAAGTCCCTTTCCTGGGAGGTCTCTCCCAGGGATAATGGGGTCTAGATCTGAATTTTTTCAGAAGGGGAAGAAGAGTTATTTGCTCCATAGATTGCATAAAGTATCCATTTTCCAGTGAATAATTTAATAAAATGGTCAACCAAGTTATGACCTGAGGAGGAATATTGAAAAAAGGTCCCGGACATCTTGTATTCATGCATGAGATTTTTGTTACCGACATACATCACTTTACACTTATCCACGTTGAACCTTATCTGCCATGTCGATGCCCATTCCTCGAGCCTGATTATGTCACGTTGCAGATCTTTGCAATTCCCCTGCATCTTCACTACTCTGAATAACTTCATATCGTCCACAAATTTAATCACCTCGCTCATCGTACCAATGTCCAGATCGTTTATAAAGATGTTAAAGAGCACGAGTCCAAGCACCGAGCCCTAAGGCACCCCACTGGTGACGCTCTTCCTGTCCGAGTATTGTAATAATAATAATAATAATTTTATTTCTTATATACCGCTGTACCGTGAAGTTCTAAGCGGTTTACAGTAGAAACAGAAGAAATGCAATAAGTAAGATTAATTAAGATGAAGAGAGAGTACTTAGAGTTCCCTGACTGTCCCAAAGGCTCACATTCTTGCTAAAGTACTTGAGAAAAATAAATTAGTTAGGTTATAAACATAGAGTAGAAGAAGGTAGGAAAACAGTTCATAGGAAAATTCATTTTGAATACATTATACATTATATATTGTTCAAGGCGGAATACAAATTATAGGAGATTTGGACATTACCAAAAGAATTGCGTAATAAAGATTATCTAGATAAATTACATAACAGTGATTCATGTACATTACATGGTGTGGTAGAGGATTCAATTATGAAAATTACATATCAGGGAATCAAGTGATAAGAGAATATAGTGGAGAATATCAGTATATACGGTTTACAGATTGGAAGTTACCTAATAATGTCATAAGAAGTTTATTGGATAGTGTGGAAAATGTTTATATAGGAATCAGAGTATGTATGATAGGAAAGGTTCTAAGAATTGATTAATGTGTTATTCTATAGAGGGAGAGCTTGTGCATAAAGGGAGGATATTAGTTGGTAATGACGTGTTTTCTGAATAGAAATGTTTTGATTTCTTTTCGAAATACTTTGATGTCTGTTGTATTGATTATTAGTTTGGTGATTGTGGGGTCAATTTTTGCTGCCTGTGTCGCTAGAAGGCTGTCGTATAGTTTCTTAAGACGGGTTCCATTATTAGGTGTCCATTTACCCCCACTCTCTGTTTCCTATGCTCCAGCCAGTTTTTAATCCATGTGAGTATTTCACCCTCGATTCCATGGCTCGCAATTTTCCAAAGTAGTCATTCATGTGGAACCTTGTCGAACGCCTCCTGAAAATTCAGATATACAATGTCGACCGGATCGCCCTTGTCTATCTGTCTGTTTACTCCCTCAAAGAAGTGCAGCAAGTTCGTCAAACACGATCTGCCTTTGCTAAAACTGTGCTGACTGGTCCTCATCAGCCCGTGTCCGTCAAGGTGATCAATGATGCTGTCCTTTATCAGTGACTCTACCATCTTTCCCAGTACCGAGGACAGACTCGCAGGTCTGTAGTTTCCCGGATCTCCCCTTGAACCTTTCTTGAAGATCGGCGTAACATTCGCCACCTTCTGTTTCGATTGCGCACAGGAAAAGTAATGTGAGAAGTTATGAAATAGCACACCAAGGAGATCCACACACAATTTCCATTGAACACCAATTAGGGTCAATACAATGGCCAATTGGTGCAAATTTCCTTGTTAAGTTGGATCTCCTGGATCTGTGCGTAAATTTTGGTGCCCAATATTCCTCAACCTATATAGAATCTGGGAGATTGTGGATATCCTGAAAATAAGACTTAGATTGTATTGTGAGGCCTAAGTTGAGAACCTCTGGTCTACTAGATTGTAGTTGTATGGAACAATCTCCTGATGGACATGATAAGAACAAAATTGATAATGGAATTCAAGAAAGCAGGGGAACAACACAGTAGGGATGTGCTTTTGTTGAAAAGAAAATGGAAATTTTGAGAAGATTTCCATTTTTGCTTTTATATCATTAAAAGAGAAAAACAAATGTAATTATGTTCAATTTTGTTTTACAAAAAGCATCCCTAGCTTCCTCTCCCCACCAAATAAAGCCAAGTATACCACTAGACCAGTGTCTTGCAAATGTTGGAAGCCAGCAGCACACTAAATTGGGGGCCGCAGCTCGAGGGCATCCAGAAGCACGTGGACATTGATGCGATGATGTCACACACATGCATGACATCATGTTGACATGCACACATGCGTGGAGGCCCTCCAGAAGGGGCCTTGAGACACCAATGGGAGCGTGTTGAAAAAGAAACGGCGTGGAGAGGAGGAGAGATGCCAGGGAGGAGGAGAGGCACTGGCACTGGTTGACTGCCTATAGGATGTGCCTCATGCCACAATTGACATGTCCTGTAAGCAGTCAGCTGGTGCTGGCACCTATCCTTCTCCCCTGCATCTGGCGGCACACCTGGAATCTTGTGCGGTACACAGTTTGCGATACACTGCCCTAGACTCATCTTGCATTGAGGACAGCACTATTTTCTTGAAATTGTGGAATCTGCTGCTGGAGAATGTGGTCAAGGGGACTAATATAGTGGTTTGAACCAGGGCAGTCATCTAGGGCTGCGCTTCTGGAGGGGCACCAAAGGCAGCTGCAATCAAAGCAAAGCAAGAGATTGTGACAGCCACACAAACTCAAAGAACCATCGATGTGTACTTTAATCTGCGGAAAGGGCGGGCAATTTTCAAATGGCCCATGTACCTGGATAAAAATCATCCGGAAATGGCTCTCGTCATCTGTATGTGTGATATTACATACACACATATATCACAAAGTTTAATTAATAAAATCATGATGTCTTGGGAGAGAGGGTAGGGTAGGGGCATGAAAGTAAATTGTGAGGGATGGGGAGCATAAGGCTGAAAGTTTGTTTAGAGTATCCATTGCTCTTACACAAGACCTGGTTTGGACAAGTTCCTAGAGGAAAAGTCCACAAAAAAAATAGCCAGATAGATTTAGCAGTCACTGCTATTGAAGTGGAACCTGAGTCTCTGCTTTTAACTTTTATTAAAACAATTTGTTAAAAATAAAATAAAACACAAAGTGAAAAAAAGGATTTGAACATTCATACAACACAGGTCATTTTAGGGGGAGGGGGGAAGAGAGAGAGAGAGAGAGAGGGGAAGAGAGAGATGGCTGAGGGGAGATATGATTGAAGTCTACAAAATCCTGAGTGGAGTAGAACGGGTACAAGTGGATCAATTTTTCACTCCGTCAAAAATTACAAATTGTTTTTCACTCAGAGAATAGTTAAGCTCTGGAACACGTTGCAGAGATTGTTGTAAGAGTGGATAGCATAGCTGGTTTTAAGAAAGGTTTGGACAAGTTCCTGGAGGAAAAGTCCATAGTCTGTTTTTAAGAAAGATATGGGGGAAGCTACTGCTTGCCCTGGATCGGTAGCATGAAATATTGCTACTCCTTGGGTTTTGGCCAGGTATTAGTGACCTGGATTGGCCACTGTGAGAACGGGCTACTGAGTTAGATGGACCATTGGTCTGACCCAGTAAGGCTATTTTTATGTTCTTATGAGAGAGAGAGAGAGAGAGGAAGAGAAAGAGAGAGATTAAAGAGTGTCTTGTACTGGAGTAAATATAAAAGTGCAGCCTAGAATCTGCCATCCTGTTCTGTATTTCTATGCACAGGACATTGTAACATGGCATTTGCAATATGATTTATGTATATGGGAACCATGGGGAAACAGAAAAGCTGCTCTACTTCTCAGCAGACCTAAAGGGCAAAGCACCAAATACACAAATTACAGCAAAATGTGAAATATAACTCTCCAAACTACAGTACCACAGTTAAACGATTAGAAAGGCAAAGGTTTCTACCATAAAAAGATACAGCATGGGAATGAATATATACGGAATGATTAACAATCATTGTTCACCTTGCTTCCTTCTAGCATGTGGTGGAATCATAATGAGATGAATGGGGATGGAAGGAGGGGAAAAATTCTGGGTGGTATGTCGTTTTATATGCAAAGCTGTGCATGAGGATTCAGATGCTTACAATACTGTTGCTTCATGAGTTTGAGGACAGGGGAGATAAAGAAACTAGCCCCCTCTTTTTTTTTTTTTTTTTTTAATCTTTATTGATTTTCAAACTTTGATAGTGCAATACAATGGTAAATCAGAAATATTGTACAAAATTCACTATTAACTATACAATTATTACATTAAACATTCATTTTCTCTCATCCTCATCTTAATTCTTAATATAATGAAACATATGATGTGATTACAATTTTATAATTAAATAATTTAAACTCCTTAAAGTACAATTCCCTCCCCCTCCACCCACCCACCCACTCTGGATATGTAAGGAAATCTAATAAAAAAGAAAGAAATATGACCCTTTCTATACTGCAACAAAAGTAGTCAATGGACTCCATACATCATTAAAGGACTTACTAGTCCCCAAACGTTCCATACATTTTGCATACATTTTTTTTTTGAAATCTTTATTGATTTTTAAACTTTGACAGTGCAATACAATTACTTGAACATAAATATTTCATAAAACGCACTATTAAATACACAATTTATACAGAAAACAATCATTTTCTCCCCCTCCTCCCAATTATTAATACAAGAAGACAATTATGTGTTTACAAAATTATAATTAAGTAATTTTAATAATCAAAATACATTTCCCTCCCCCCACCCTCCCTTGGATGTGTAAAGAAAACCAACAAAAAATAAATAAATACATGACAATTATGATGTAACAAATACAGTCAATGGGCTCGACACTCTATTAAATGTACTACCAAACCCCAAACACTCCGCTTCCATTCTCTCATATTTATACATGGTACAAAGATTTGTCCATCAAAACATGTAATTCATTCTGTCATAGCTCTTCCAATTATGTGTAACCATTTGAACAGCTATTCCCGTCATGATCAAAAAAAGACTTTTATATTTATCCAAAGAAGGCTTGACATGTAAAAGTGTACCACAAATTATGGCTTCATAGGTTAAGGGAATTGCTGAATCAAGAATAAGATTACAAATTACAGCTTCATATGATAAGGGAATAGATGCTTCAAGAATGAGATTAATTTGTCCCCATATTGACTTCCAGAAGCTAAGTATCAATGGACAAAAATATAACAGATGATCCAGAGTCCCTATATCAGTAGGACAATGCCAGCATCTATTAGATTTAGAATTATCTATTTTTGTAATCGAACTGGGGACCAATAAATCCTATGCAATAAAAATAACCATGTTTGTCTCATAGATGCTGATGCTGTACATCTTAATCTCCAAGTCCAAATTCGTGGCCAACGAGACACAGGAATATACTGTTTTATCTCGATGCTCCAAATATCTCTGAGACTATTTTTTGGCTTCTTATTTAAAAATTCAGAAATCGGGGGGAAGAGGGGGCGCTGTTGAGCCCACGTGTGATGGCAGCTTAAATGTGGAGCTCCTGCACCCAATTGCAGAATCTAACCTCGCCACGCGGCAACTGAGCCCAAAATCGCTGTATTGCTATCAATCAGGTCAGCTTACTCTCCTCTACTCCTGAATCGCTAATTTTTAGGCAGGAATGGCAGATAAAAAGGTTAACAAATGCCATAAACCAGATTCCCTATCGCCATCGAAAGCGCCACTACCAGGACCCGAAACCGGATGTACTACGGAAATACTCGCTGAACTCCGCGAGTTGAAAAATTTGGTTACTGATACCAAAACGGCCACTGATGAGATTAATGACAAGCTTACCAACCTCACGGCAGACCTCTCTTAGCTGCAGACCCGGGTTCAGTCTCTGGAGGGCAAGATGGATGCCACCACACAACACATGGCTGAGCTGCGAGCTCAGACCTGACGCATTGCTTCACTGGAGTCTGAGCTGGAGGATAATAATAATAGATCTCGTCGATGCAATATTCGTTTTCTAGGTCTCAAAGAAGGATCACATGATTGCGACCTGGTCAAACACTTAGAGCAGGGGTGTCCAATGTCGGTCCTCGAGGGCCGCAATCCAGTGGGTTTTCAGGATTTCCCCAATGAATATGCATTGAAAGCAATGCATGCACATAGATTTCATGCATATTCATTGGGGAAATCCTGAAAACCCGACTGGATTGCGGCCCTCGAGGACCGACATTGGACACCCCTGACTTAGAGGACTTGATTCCAAAACTACTGGATCTCTCCTTTCATCGGGAGTTTGAGATTGAGAGAGCCCACAGAGTTCCTTCCTCCAAAAACCCGAATGATCGCTATCCCAGGCCTGTGGTCCTCAAGCTCCTAAGATACCAACATGTTTTGGACATTATGCAGCGTGCCAAAATATGAGCCCCTATAAAACACGAGGGAGCCACCATACTTTTCCTGCCTGATCTGAGCAAGACCACTGCTGCTCGAAGGAAGAAATTACTCTCCTACCGACCTCAACTAAAGCAGCTGAATGCTAAATTTGGCATGTTATATCCGGCTAGGATGAGAGTAACTCTCCACAATCAAACAAAGCATTATACCAACCCTGAGGATTTAGCTGCTTTCATAGAACTGCAATCTCCCACTCCTATACATCAGGTTTGACTAATTTAGCTGATAGGGGGCCTCTCTCAAACCTGACCGCTACTTGCTCTTATGCTGACTGTACTATTTTGTTATTGCTCAGTTGTTTGTACTATATTACTTCTTGTTTGCTAGGAAGACTTATTGTGCTGAAATGTATATTCCCTGTTTGTGATATAATACTGTTCTTCAAATGGGTGCTCTACTATAGTAGTTGCTATTATCACTCTCTCAGCGCACATGGGTTTTGTATTGTATGACTTTAGGTCACTTAATAGTTTATTTGGTCCTTTACTGTTCCATGCCATGAAGTGTTCTAACCTGTCTTTCTCTCCCTGGTTGTGCAGCGGGTCACTCGCAATAAGGCATTTGGATACCTTATTAAAGCGGGTCAGTATCAAATTTTCAGTTAATCACTGTGTAATACTGCATGTCCCTTAAATGTATTTCCCTTAATACTAAAGGGCTAAACAACTTGATCAAATTGAAGAAAATACTGCTATACCTGGATCAACAAAAACCTGATGTCATCATGTTACAGGAGACTCATCTGGATAAAGCGGCCTCTGCCAAAGTTTGCTTGGGGTGGGCATTACCTGCATTTTATTCACCAGCAATAGAGAAGAAGGGAGGCGTCATGATTCTAATTCAGAATAAACAGGATCTCACAGTCATCTCCTCCTCTACTTATTTAAATGGCAGATGGGTCAAGATTACCATAGATTGTGGTGGTCAGAGGATAGCATTATTTAATCTTTATGGGCCTAACATGGACAACCCTGAATTCTTCTGTGAAATCGCATCCTCTGTGTTACTGGACACTTACTTGCACTTGTTGTTGGGCGGTGATTTTAATATGGTGTTAGATCCTGACATTGACAGGAACTCCCAATACAGATATAAAAAATCAAAATCGTGGTTTGCTCTCCAACATATGATAAAGGATCTTCATCTGGTAGACATCTGAAGATCTGTTCACGGTTCCGAAAGAGCCTACACGTTCTACTCTAATCCTCATATATTATACTCACGTATAGACTTCTCTTTGCTGAACACGGCGTTGTGTGACTCAGTTTCCTCTGCTGAAATTTTGCCTATAACGGTTTCAGACCATGCAGCCATTTCACTCCAGATTAACTGTAGGTCACCACCGTCACTTCACCGACAATGGCGCTTCAATTCCTCTCTGCTCCAGGACCCTCAATTTAAATTAAACGTCCGCAAGGCTATTGTGGAATACTTTCATTTCAATACACCGGAACATACTTCATGGATCACATGCTGGGACGCTTTCAAAGCCTATAATAGGGGCGCCATCATTTCACTTGCAGCTTGTAAACATAAGGTTCAGAAGGAAGCCACACTGCAGATGGAAAATGACATCAAGCGTATGGAAAGGGAACACCAACGAGATCCTACAGATGTCCCTACTCTCACACGTCTGGCGAAGGCTCGTTTCCAATATAACTCCATGCTCAGTAAGAATGCTGTCAACATGGTGTTCCAGCAGTCTGCCTCATATTTTGCTGACAACAACAAGTGTTGTCACCTGTTGGCCTCTTATCTTAAAAAAAGAGAGGATAAAAAGTACATCGCTGCCATTGAATTAGACAATGGTGACATCTTAACCACTAACTACAGCATTTCACAGACCTTCAAGAATTTCTATGAGAAGTTATACACATCGGAATTGGAGGACAACGAACCCATCACACACTTTCTGGATGATCTCCCTCACCCTACATTAACTCAGGAGGACAATATTCAGCTTGATGAACCCTTGACATTATTAGAACTCACCCAGGTGATTGACTTCATGGCGTCCCATAAAGCTCCCGGGCCTGACAGTTTGACTGTGGAGTTCTACAAAGAATTTCAGAATGTGCTAAACCCCTACTATCTGCAATTTCTTTATTCTATCACAGGCTCTGGGCAGGTACATGATTCGTTCACCGAAGCTCATATCATCGTTCTCCCGAAACCTGATAAAAACCCACGCTCTGTATCCAACTATAGGCCACTTTCTCTCATAAATGTGGACGCAAAGATTTATGCTAAACTCCTCTCCAACAGATTGCAAAGAGTTATCTCCAAACTAATCAATACGGATCAATGCGGTTTCATCACAGGGAGGTACTCCACTGACAACATGAGAACATTTTCACACATCATCGCTCAATCCCAGGACTGTCATCAAGATCTTATTGCGGTGGGGCTTGATGCAGAAAAAGCCTTTGACCGTGTGGAATGGGCCTTCCTCTTTCGAGTTCTTGCCTGATATAGTTTCTCTGCTGATTTTGTCCAGAAGGTCAAGATACTATATTCATCTCCATCTACCAGAACCTTTATCAATGGTACATTATCTTCTACTTTTCATCCAACACGAGGCACCAGGCAGGGATAGCCTCTGTCCCCCTTGCTGTTTGATCTTGCGCTGGAACCTCTCCTTATAGCAATCCGTGATAACAAGCTCATTGAAGGTTTCAAAACCAGTATATCTGAAGTCAAAATCTCGGCTTATGCCGATGACATACTTCTCTACATCACTCCTCCATCATTTCCTCACTTACTATCATCGATCCAGAAATATTCAGTCCAGTCAGGATACAAACTGAATATGAATAAAACGATGATTATGCCACTTAACTGCCCAGATGTTAAAATTGTTGTGGAAAAATTTGGAGTACAGTGGTCTGCCACGAAAATGAAATATTTGGGTGTCTATTTTGGTCCCACCCTTGAAACGATACAACACAACACTGAATACTTGCTACAGATAGCTCGACATATCACATCTGCTTGGACCCCCCTAAACCTCTCGTGGTGGGGACGGCTGGAGTCGATACGCATGATGATTGTATCAAAAATCAACTACGTTTTAAACATGCTGCCAGTTTACTTACCTCACTCCTTTTATAAGACCTTGGACTCTATTCTCACACAGTACATATGGAATAAGAGACAGCCTCGTATTGCTCTCTGTAAACTTAAACTAGGGAAGTGTGGAGATGGTGTAAACTTTCCAGACTTTTACAAATATCACAGCGCTTTTATCATACATCACTGGATTCAAGGTCACAATGACCATAGAGCATCGGATATGCCAGGCTGGATAGGTATGGAAAATTTTCTATATGGTGCGTCTCGCATGGCCACACTCTATCTCGTCTTGACAAAGCTGACCGCATTCTTTCATCTTATAAAACAGCGCTACAAGAACTTGAATCCAATATGTCTCATGGATGGGAGCACTCTACATACTTACCGATTTGGAACAATCAGAGATTTCAAATTCAGTCCAAATCTTTCTCTTGGCCCCTATGGCAGCAGAAGGGCATTGAGATGATCAAAAATCTGATGACTGCTAATGGCTGGATGACCTTTCAAGAACTTTCGGATAAATGGGATATCCCCAAAAACCAGTTCTATTCTTGGATGCAACTCACACATTGCTTTATTGCCACTATTCCTGAACTGCAGACTCTAGCTGACAAGCCTAGCTTATGTACGCTTTTAGACAAGACTTCTGTATCCAACTGTAATGTCTCCTTCTGATATAAGGTGATCCAATCACCACAGTGAAAGGTCCTCTGACACTTGAAATCAAATGGCAGCATGCTCTAAACCTACCCTCTGATGCTATTGATTGGAATACTGTATGGATGACTCTAAATAAATCCATCAGATCCGCCTCGGTGCTGTAGTCTGTTTTCTTTCTGCTACACCGAGCTGTATGGACTTTTCTGCTGTCTCACAAAATAGACCCTTCATCTTCAACTAACTGTTGGTCATGTGATAGTACTGATGGCTCTTTGGAACACCTGTTATTCAATTGTAAACACCTTGATCTTTTCTGGCATAGGGTATGGCGTAATATATGCAAAATCTTGGACATTACAGAGCCTCTCACTCTCAGAATTCTCATATTGATGTCTCAAGGCCTTGCCTTACCCCTTGATAAACACAGATGCTGTCTCCTGACTGTTATGTTGTCCATAGCGATTCAAACTGTACTCTTTTGTTGTAAAAATCTAGCTAATGTTGAGTACCACGCTTGGTGGAATACCCTGTGTCTGTACGGAAAATATGAAAAGGTGATAGCTGAAAAGAGTAATGCCCTTTGTAAGTATGACTCTATATGGTCTCCTTTAATTAAATATTGTTCAAACATATAAACCTTACCTAGATCGCCTTACTGAGATTATATACCATCACTGATCTTTTGACCTGCTTGTTGCTGCACTACCATTGGCATTGTTCTTACTGTTTTTGTATGATTTCATTGCTTTACTTGCTTCATGACTTCAACGAATTTGACTTGTCTTACATGGACCATGTACTTTGTAATTCATATTTTTGTTTTCTTTTTGTACTGTGCTTCAGAAACACAATAAAAACTTTTGAACTCTAAAAATTCAGAAATCAATTTATACCACTGGGTGGCCTGATGCCCTACTAGATCTTTAATGAATTTGTGAGAGCAGTTTCTAGTGCAGAGAGCTGCGCTGAATGGCTCGCGCTGCTCCCAACGCTCATAGGAACTCAATGAACATCGGGAGCAGCGCGGGTCATTCAGCGCAGCTCCCTGCGCTAGAAACTGCTATCGCAGTTTCGTAAAAGGAGGTCTAGGTCAGTATCAGTAAACGAAGGATTACATATGAGTTTCTAAATTAAACTATTCTAAAATGCTAGTCCCTTTTTTTACTTTGTGTATGATGTAATTATATTTATGATTTAGTTATTTAGTTGGTTAAGAGATTTTAAAAAGTTGCACTTTTTTTCAACTGCAGGATTTTCTTGAAAAGTTTGGTATGTTGGACGATTTTCAGTTTGGATTGTGACCAAAACATTCTACAGAATTATTGCTAGTATCGATGTTAGACTTTTTGAAGCGAGGTTTGGATCAAGGTGATTGTTTGTTTTTTTTTGTGATCTATTTGGACGTTTTGTCCGCTTTGGACCACAGTTAATCATCAGATTTTATTATCAAGATTGATGGCTTTGGGTACTGGAGGAAAAGTTTTGGATTCGTTTCATTCATTTTTATTTGAGAGGACATTTTGGCCCTCTTTTACAAAGGTGCGCTAAGCATTTTAGTGCGGATTACGCACACGCTAAATCAACATGTGCACTAACCGTTAACATGTTAACATACACGTGTTAGCATTTAGCACGTGTTTAGCGTGCGCTAATATTTAGCTCGTGCTAAAAAGCTTAGCGCACCTTTGTAAAAGAGGGGGTTTGTACAGATTCCTCAAGATTGTTCAGATTGGACTGCTCTTAGTAAAGGTGTGAAAGCCAAAAAAAGCTCTGTGGAGTGACAATGTTCCAAAATGGACTTTATTTCAAAGTGTCAAAGTTCCAAAAGTACACTGAAATCATCCACATAAAATAAATTCATCCACATAAAAATAGGTTATCCACATAAAAGCCTTAAAGGACCTAGTCCGCTAGGGATACAGGACCCAACACGGTCCGCGCTTCGACAAAAAGTCTTCTTCAGGGGTCCCTGGGGGTCCTATAAAGGTGAATACGTGGGAAACAATTGTGTGGTGAACCGGAAGTGAGACACTGCTTGCGTTTGCAATAGAAAGGTGTACCACAGGGCTCAGCATTATCAGCAGTTTTGTTTAACTTCTTGTTACTTCTATGTCCAGAGTTAAGAAAACGGAGTAAACTTTCACCAACGATATACAGTTTCTAATCCCAGTGAAGAGTTGTATGACTGAGACACTTTTGCTTCTTGAGAATTGATTTCAAGTTGTTAAAGATTGGATGCATCAGAACCAGTTAAAGCTAAATGCTGGCAAAACAGAAATTTTAGGTGTAGCTCGTGAAAAAACATTTGGAGAAATTCCCATCTACTATAGTGTTGGACAAGATGATCATTCCTGTTTCAAACCAATGTAAGTATTTGGGAGTGTTGGACTCCATGCATTCGTTTAAGCCGCAGATTAAGGCAGTAGTCTTTAAGGTATTCTTTAAGCTTCATTTATTACGAAGGTTAAGAGACTATCTTACAATGAATAATTTTCAAACAGTGATTAGTATGTTGATGACCCCGGTGTTTGACTATTGTAGTTCTCTTTATCTTGGATTACTCAAGTATACGATTCATGCTTTACAAATTGCACAAAATGCTGCTGCATGGATTATCATACATGCTTCTAAATATAGCTCCAATTTTGCGTAATTTACATTGGTTGCCAGTTGCCTCACACATTGAGTTCAAGACACTTTGCTTTTTAAAGTAGAGAATGATTTCCATGACAATCCAACAGCTACTCCATTTTTATCAGCCACAGCGAGACTTGCATTCTGTGAAACAGATGTGGCTGGCTCTTCCATCAGTGAATGTGATGAGATTAGCTAGAATTTGCTAGATTAGCTAGAGTTCAACATGTACTGTTAAGGAATTCATTACCTATTGAGATCAAGCAGGCTGCTAGTATTGTACAGGTCAGAAAGATTATAAAGACATTTTTATTTGAGAGAGAATACTCCATAGATATTTCAATTTAAGTATGGTAGTATGGTATTTAATTGGGTAGCTGTAATTTGAAGAGAGAACATTTATAGATATCTTAATTTGAACATTTATAGATATCTTAATTTATGTATATACCTCCCCCTCCAAATCCACGGTTTCAGTACCCAATGATTCGGTTATTCGTGATTTAAAAAAAAAAACCAAAACTCTGCATCAGACCTTCCACATACCTTACCTGGTAGTCTAGCGGCAACGCAGGGCAGGATTGATCGTCCTACACTCTTGCCCCGTGCAGAGCCGTCATCAAAATGGCTGCCGTGAGTTCCTGTTGTAGACTACAACAGGAACTCACGGTAGCCATTTTGATGACGATCGATCCTGCTCCGCTTCGCTGCTAGACCACTAGGTAAGGTCTGGGGAAGGTCCGGGACACAGGAAGGAGGCGGGGGTGAGTCAGAGCTGGCCCTAAAAATTATCTGGGATTTTTTTAATATTTGCAGGCCGGCTCTGCCCCTAACCCCCACGAATATTGAGGTTCTGCTGTAATGGTATTACATTTTTTGTGTGTTTGTTGCACTTGAGAGTGGGTTTTAACAGATGTGTTGTAAGTATGGTATTGTATATAATTGCGTGTTTGTTATAATTTTATGAGGTGTATTTTGTTGTAAACCATGCAGAACTGAGGGATGTCTAAGGATATATATTTTTTAAATAAATAAATTTGTTTCATCACTTTATTTATTTATATTTTCTTATATGCTGCTTCTATATAAAGTGGTTTACATTCAGGTACTCTAAGGCCCTCTATTACAAAGGTGTGCTTTGAGTTTCAGCACGCGTTTAGCATGCACTAAATCAACGCATGCGCTAACCACTAATGTGTCCATAGGATAACATGCATACATTAGCGTTTCGCGTGTGATTAGCGCACGCTAATATTTATAGCGTGCTAAAAAGCATTGCGCACCTTATTAAAAGAGGGGGTAAGTATTTTCCCTATCTGTCTTGGCGGGCTCACAATCTAACTATGGTACCTGGGTCACAAGGAGCAATGTGGGGATTGAACCCATAACCTCAGAGTGTTGAGACAGGGATTCTAACCACTAGGCCATTCCACTATCAATAGGCCATAAGAATAACCATACTGGGTCAGACCAATGGTCCATTTAGTCCAGTTTCCTGTTTCCAACAGTAGACAATCCAGATCACAAGAACCTGGCAGAAAACGAAATAGTATCAACATTCCATGCTATCAATCCAGGGCAAGCAGTGGATTCCACAATATCAATAGCAGCCTATGGACTTTTCCTCCTGAAATTTCTCCAAGCCTTTTGTAAACCCAGCTACACTAACTTCTGTTACTACATCTTCTGACAATGAGTTCCAGAGCTTAACTATTCTTTGAGTGAAAAAATGTTTCCTATTTGTTTTAAAAGTATTTCCATGTAATTTCATTGTATTCCCTGTTTTTTGTAATTTTGAAAGGGTGAAAAATTGATTCACTCATACCCGTTCTACATCACTCAGGATTTTGTAGATCTTGCATATTCATTGGGAAAATCCTGAAAACCTGACTGGATTCGGCCCTCAAAGAGGGACTTTGGGGACCCCTGGTCTACAATGACACCCAGATCTTTTTCTTGGGTGCTGACTCCTAAGGTGGACTCTAGCATAATATAACTATGATTTGGATTATTCTTCCTAGTGTATATCACTTTGCATTTGTCTAATTAAATATCATCTGCCTTTGGATGTCCAGTCTTCCAATTTCCTAAGGTGTTCCTGCAATTTTTTCACAGTCCTCATGTGTTTTGATAGCTTTGAATAGTTTTGTGTCATCTATCAATTTAATTATCACACATGTTGTTCTAATTTCCAGATCATTTAAAGATGTTAAATAGCATCTGTCCCATTACAAATCCCTGTGGCATTCCACTATTTACCCTCCTCCATTGAGAAAAATGTCCATTTAATCCTACCCTAATCCAGAACAGAACATTGCCTCCTATCCAATGACTCTAATTTTCTCAGGAGTCTTTCATGAGGAAATTTGGAAAAAGGTTTCAGAAAATCTAGATATACATCAACTAACTTTTACCTTTGTCCACATGTTTATTCACACCTTCAAAGAAATGAAGCAAATTCGTGAGGCAAGACTTCCCTTGGCTAAACCCCTATTGATTCTATCCCATTAGTCCTTGATTGATTATCCGTGTTTTGTAATTTTATTTTTTTTATAATAGTTTCCACTATTTTGCCTGGAACTGAAGACAGTCTAATTTCTTGGATCACTCCTGGAACCCTTTTTAAAAATTGGCATAACATTGGCCACCCTCCAATCTTCAGATGCTATAGTTTTAGTGACAGGTTACATATCACTAACAGCAGATTTACAATTTCATATCTGAATTCTTTCAGTACCCTGAGATGCATACTATCCGGTCCAGTTGATTTATCATTCTTTAACTTGTTGATTTGGCTCAGTATGTCTTCCAGGTTCACCAAGATTTCTTTTAGTTCCTCCGCATTGTCACCCTTGAAAACCATTTCTGGTTCAGGTAGATCTCTAAAGGAAACACAACATAGGAAAAGACACCTCTATGAAATATCTAACAAAGCCAGCACTATATTGGCGCTATATTTTATACTGCAAAGGTTGATATTGCAGTGTTTGGGATTTATGAACCACTATATGAAGTGTCATTCACCATACAACATAATATATTGTCAGTTTGTCTCCCGAGGAAGACACTTAGGTGCCAAAACACTGGTCGTGTTGAGTCAGTAGTTTACTTTGTGCAATAAAATCCCTGTTGATACTTCTCTTCCATCTCTACTTTTGTTAGATTTTTTTTTTTTGGGGGGGGGAGGGAATCAGCTCAATCACTTACTACTTCTTTTGTAAAGACTGAATCAAAGAATTCATTCAATCTCTCTGCTATGGCTTTTTCCTCCCTGAATGCCCTTTTCCTCCTTGATGATCAAAAGGTCCCACAGATTCCCTTACAGGTTTTCTGAGTTACTATGAGTTTTTGCCTCTTTGGAAAGTTTATCTTCATATCATTTTTTAGCCTTCTTTATACGTGCTTTGCAACAAACTTGCCGTGCTTTGTTATTCCTTATTATCTTCATTCAGGTCCTTTTTCTATTCTCTGAAGAATGTTTTGGCCTTAATAGCCTTTTTCACTTCACCTTTTAGCCATGCCAAATGTTGTTGGCTCTTCTTTCCACCTTTGTTAATACATGAAATACAACTGGTTTGATCGTATATTTAAATAACATCCATGCCTGATTTAGCCCTCTCCCTCCCTTTTACTAAGCTTCGATAGAGATTTCTACTGCAGCCCGGAACACTAAATGCTCTGCCACTCCTCCAATGCTCATAGAATTCCAATTGTACGCTGCTCAGATATACAATGTACGGTATGTCAAAACATAAATAAACTTGGAAACTTGACTGTCGGAGCATTTAATGCCCCTGCCTATCGTGATTGTGGGGGGTTGTTTTGGGTGTCAGGCAAGAGGAAGTGGGCATCCCTCCTGCTGATTGGAGGGCTGTCCGCCACAGCTGGCTTAGCTAATTGCCACAGGGGAATCACCCCCCCCCCATCAACTGAGGCAGCAGGGCTCTTAGGGGAGCCCTGCTGGCTCAGCTGATTGGGGATTAATTCCCCTGCCATGATCAGCTTATGGCTGTTGCTGTCTAGTGGCAATGATAGGAGGATGAAGTGTAGGCTACAGTTTTCCAGGCCTACATTTCAGCTTCCTATCTTGGTGTGAATCGCAGCTAGGTAGCTGCTGTAGCCCGCCTAACGCCACTTCTGGTGTTGACTACAGATACTTTGGCATTCCTGACTCCTACACTTCTCCTGCAACAAATTCAGGAATGATGCAAGGCCACAATAAGAACAGTGTGTGGTTGTGCATGCTGCACCTTAGAGAAAACATTGGTAGGGATAGTTGGCCCATTTGTCAGCTGGGAGCAGAGGTAAGCAGTAAGAATCTTAAAATCTACAAGTCCTGAGCTATATACAAATCCAACTTATGAACAACTTTAAAAAGTAACTCATTCTTAACCTGGGGACTGCCTATAGCAGCGATGGCGAATCTATGGCACGCGTGCCAGCTGTGGTACGCGAAGGCCTTGCAGCTGGCACGCGGGAAGGTCCGCAATAGAGAGCTGCACGGGTCGCGGGGATCCCATGGGGACGCCTCTGAGGGTCTTGGGGTTCCTGCGGGGCTGGATGCACTAAGTCGCGCGGATTTTCTCCCTACCTGCTCTGCTTGCAGCACAGAGCCGAACGGAAGTCTTCTCGACGTCAGCGTTGACGTCGGTAAACAAAGCCCTCCCTCCCTCCGACGTCTGCGCTGACGTTGGGAAGACTTCCGTTCGGCTCTGTGCTGCAAGCAGGGTAGGTAAGGAGGAGTAGCCTCGTGGCTCGAGTGGCTTCCAAGGGAGGGGGGCGGTCCGCCCCGCCCCGTGTGCAGCACAGCCGGCCAGGTCCCCTTACATTTGTGGCGCTAACCCGACCGACCGACAACAGCCCTGGTCCGACAAACCTCCCTGCCCTTAACCGCGAATCTAAATTACCTTCTTACAGCAGCTGTAAGAAGGAAATTTAGATTTGCGGTTAAGGGCAGGGAGGTTTGTCAGACCGGGGCTGTTGTCGGTCTGTCGGTCGCGGAAGCGCCACAAAAGTAAGGGGACCTGGCCAGCTGTGCTGCACCCGGGGCGGGAAAGAAGGAGGGGGGAGAAGGACGCTGAAAGCACTGGGGAAGACAAAGAGGTGAAGAAGGACGCTGAAAGGCCATGGGGAAGACGGGGTGGGGGGGAGACGGGGTTGGGGGGGAAGGACACTGAAAGCATTTGTGGAAGACAGAAGGGGAGAAGGACGCTGACAGGACATGGGGAAGACGGGGGGGGGAGAAGGACGCTGAAAGCACATGGGGAAGACAAAGGGGTAAAGAAGGACGCTGAAAGGCCATGGGGAAGACGGGGTGGGGGGGAAGGACACTGAAAGCATTTGTGGAAGACAGAAGGGGGAGAAGGACGCTGACAGGACATGGGGAAGATGGGGGGGGGGAGAAGGACGCTGAAAGAACATGGGGAAGACAAAGGGGTAAAGAAGGACGCTGAAAGGCCATGGGGAAGACGGGGTGGGGGGGAAGGACACTGAAAGCATTTGTGGAAGACAGAAGGGGGAGAAGGACGCTGACAGGACATGGGGAAGACAGGGGGGGAGAAGGATGCTGAAAGCACATGGGGAAGACAAAAGGGTGAAGAAGGACGCTGAAAGGCCATGGGGAAGACGGGGGGGGGAGAAGGACACTGAAAGCATTTGTGGAAGACAGAAGGGGGAGAAGGACGCTGACAGGACATGGGGAAGATGGGGGGAGAAGGACGCTGAAAGCACATGGGGAAGACAAAGGGGTGGAGAAGGACGCTGAAAGGACATGGGGAAGATGGGGGGTGGGGTGGAGAAGGACGCTGAAAGGCCATGGGGAAGACGGGGGGGTGGAGAAGGATGCTGAAAGGCCATGGGGAAGACAGAGGGGGGAGAAGGACGCTGACAGGACATGGGGAAGATGGGGGGGGGGAGAAGGACGCTGAAAGGAAATGGGGAAGAGAGAGTGGGGAGAAGACACTGGCAGGGAAGAAGACAGAGATGCCAGACTATGGGGGGAGCGGAGGGAAGAAGATGGGTGCCAGACCAATTTGGAAGGGGGGAGAAAGGGAGAGGCACAGTTACAGAGCAAATGGAAGACGCAGAAGGAAGAGAGACAGTGGATGGAAGGAACTGAATGAGAACATGAGGAAAGCAGAAACCAGGCAACAAAGGTAGGAAAAGAATTCTATTTCTTTTTTTCTTTTTTTTTTTGCTTCAGGATAAAGTAGTATATTAGTTGTGTTGATAAAAATTTATAAACAAAAGAGGCTCTGGTAGAAACCCGTTTACAAAGTGTGTATTCTTCCCAATTAATATTTCCAAATTAATAGTCTTTTTGCTTATTTGTAAATGGGTTTCTACCAGAGCCTTTAATTCAGTAGCATAATTAAATGAAATAACTATTTCTGAAGTTTATAGGGATGGGCGGGGACGGAGGGGATTCCTCACGGGGACGGGCGGGGACGGAGGACATTCCTCGCGGGGACGGGTGGGGACAGAGGGATTCCTCATGGGGATGGGTGGGATTCCTCACGGGGACGGGTGGGGACGGGTGAGACTTTGGCGGGGACGGGTGGGATTTCTGTCCCCGCGCAACTCTCTAGTCTGCAATTAAGATATGCGGCGCGGCGGGAGGCGAGTGTGCCGGTGTCTGCTTTGCAGCTCACCTGGCAACAGGGCCGGACTGGCCATTGGGAGGACTGGGCATTGTCCCGGTGGGCCGCGGCCCATCCTCCTGTGCTGGCTGCAGTCCTGTGAGTGGATGTTTAGCCTGCCTGTCTTCCCCTTAGTATCCTATGAGCCAGGTAGTGTGTGAGGGGGAAGTGGGGGGAGGAAGAGAAGCTTCACACTGAGTCTGTCACAGGAACTCAGTGAGGCTGTAGTGTGACTCCACATATGACATCTGTAATCAGGAACAGTTCCTAGTGCTCCCATGCTAGAGAGGTGAGGATTTGGGGGGAAGTTAATGTGTCTAATGTGCTCCTCTGTAAAAACCTCTGTATCTTCCATGGGGGACATGCTAAATTCGAGGAAATAAAAAAGCTGCTTATGATGATTGCATAGAGAAGTTCAGTAAGCTGAGAGGAGGGCTGGGCTCTCTGTGAACAACCAACACACTAATCCTCTGCGCTGTACCTTATGGAAAACTCAATATAGCAAAAAACAGTAAAGTGTATATGTGGCCCTTCACAGTGCTTTTGTAAACATCATAATAAAATAACAAAGGCTCCAATAATGAAAAATAGAAGTCCTTTTCCCATACACTCAGGTTGCACAAGTCCGGTTTTCACCCGGACAGTATATTTTTTGACCAAAACGGATGTCTACAATTAGTAAAATTCCCCAATCACATATTTTTTTATGGGGACGGATTTGTATACAGCACTTCATTAGATTTTTTTTATTATACAAATTTTATCTTTTTGTAGACTTGAAGTCTTGAACAAAGAAAATGAGTACAGCAAAAAAAGCAAAAACAGATAGTGGAAGACCATTCCAAGAGGTCTGGACAGAGTACATATGGAGTGATTGAAAGCATTGTGTATTATGTGTAATGAAAGTGTTGTGTCTCGCATATCAAGTGTCAAACGTCACTTTGAGACCAACCATAACAGTGTTGCTGAACTTGGTTTAGCTCAAAGAAAAGAGTTCCTTGTAGGAAAATTAAAGAAATATCACTCCCAGTCTCTTAGTTTTAGCAACTATCTTTCAAAAACTAATCATCTTACAGTTGCCAGCTTTCAAATTTCACTGTGCATGGCAAAACATGGTAAGCCCCTCTCTGAAGGAGATTTTATCAAAAAGGCAATTTTGGCTGGGAGTAATTCACTCTTCCATGATTTTCAAAACAAGGATAAAATTGTGCAGCGCATCTCTGAGGTGCCACTAAGCAGAAATACTGCAAAAGATAGGGTTCTGCAAATGGCTGCTGATGTTAGTCAACAGCTTACTTGCGACTTACAAAAAGCACCCTTCTACTCCATGTGCTTGGATGAAAGTACAGATATTACTAACCATGCCAAGACTAGCGCTCATTTTGCGTTATGCTACTGGTGACATCATGAGAGAAGAGCTGGTAAAACTGCTGTCTTTGCCTGGAAGAACACAAGGGATAGATATCCACAATGCTGTGATGGAGGCTTTTTCATCACTAGACATAAGTCCAGAAAAAGTAGTTTCAGTTACTAGCGATGGAGCACCTAGCATGGTGGGGACAACATCAGGATTCATTCATTTCTTTGCTAAGGAAGCAAAACATCCACTGATTCAATTTCACTGCATAATACATCAAGAGGCTCTCTGCGCCAAAGAAAGCAGCAAAAAACTTGACGATGTCCTCAAAGATGTAACAAAAATGGTGAACGTCATCATGGCACGTGCTCTTAATTTTCGACAATTTCAAGCCCTTCTTGATGAGGTTCAGGCACAATATAACACTTTACTGATGTACAATAATGTCTGGTGGCTGAGCAGAGGACGAGTGTTAGAGAGATTTGTGGCCTGCTTGGAAGAAGTTAGGCTATTTATGAACGAAAAGGGGGAAGACTATCCTCAACTCACCAACATGGCCTGGCTTACCAACCTCATGTTCTTTACAGATTTTACTAACCACTTTAATGTACTAAACAAAAAATTACAAGGCATGGGAAAAACAGCAGAAAGCATGTTTAGTGACATCAAAGCTTTTGAGAGAAAATTGCATGTTTTTGAAAAAGACCTTGAGAGTGGACAGCTAAAATATTTTCCCAACCTAAAAATACATTTGGATAATTCTACAACATTTGTGGACAGTCATAAAAAACACCAGGAAATCCACAAAGCATATTCCACCATTGTAGCCGAAGCAAAGGAGAATCTTAGTAAAAGATTTTCTCAGTTCCGTAAGATGGAGACAACCCTTTCATTTATAACTTCCCCAGAAAAGTCCACATTTGAAGATCTTGATCTTTCCTGCTTACAGTGGTTGGATATTCAAAATTTGGAAATGGAGCTACTGGAATTTCAAGAAAGCTCTATCTAGAAAAGTAAATTCAATGACCTGCGTGCGGCTCTTGAACGTATTGAGTGTGAAAGGGTGACAAATGAAATCACTGCTAGCAGTTCTGAAAATGAAATCCTAAAAGCGTGGAATTCTCCGCCAGACAATTTTAAGTCCATGAAAGCACTTGGGATTGCTCTTCTTACTTTGTTTGGGTCATCCTATGCTTGTGAGCAGCTGTTTTCGGCTTTGAATCATATAAAATCTGATGCTAGAAACAGATTAACGGATGACATGAGTGCTGCATGTATTGTTCTGAAATTAACGCACTATGAGCCAAGGATTGACAAGTTATCAGCATGCATGCAACAACAAAAATCACATTAATTTTTTTCAGAGCATGCCCAATGCATATGTTTACATGAAGCAGTGTTTTCAGTTTGCAGTTAAGACACTTTCTAAGTTATTTAAATATTATTTAAAGATGTTATTTAAAAAAGAGACTTTACATGGCCCTGTTGTATTCCAATCTGGAATTTCCAATAAAAACGGTTGGTTTAATTGAAAGCTCTTTTGTTTTCTTTACATCATATTATTAGAAATGTAATGATTTAACTATTTTCTAATTTGATTGTAAATTTTACAAAAAAACATGTATAGACTCTTTGGGAATGCACACCGAGTCTTGACACAGTTAACAGTTTTAAGAAGTTTATCTTTTTTTTTACTCAGGATACATTTGACATGTTATGTGAATAATACATTTAAAATATATTGTGTAACTGAATCAAATTCTTCCTAAATTCATTAAATTGAATGAAATCATTAAAACATTATAAATTGCCAATAAATTGAAATGAAAACCAAAGGATTGTGAATCAAATTGATTCTCTGACAATACAAAGATTCCAACCTTTAAAAATGATGTTACATAGTTCAGGCAACTTTATAAAGAGTTTTTAGATACTAAAATCTTGTTATTAAGGTTTAATTGACGTGCTGGCACTTTGAGGAAATTCTTTGGTTTTGTGCGGCAGTTTGGGCACTCGGGCTCAAAAAGGTTAGCCATCACTGGCCTATAGTATGTACCCATGTCATGCATCTGATGAACTGGACTCTCTGGTCCTGGAAAGTTCATGCTTCAGTTGGTTAGCTTATAAACCAAATTGGTTAGTTTATAAACCTGTCAAATTATGTCAAATTATGATTACTAGGGTTGAAAGCTGGGAATGTTTTTATCTTGTAAGGCTTGATTTTCTGAATGTTTTCTTTTGTGTGTGAAATGCATTTCTGCTTTTTGTGAATGTAACCGCCAGGAGCTTATGTGAATGTGCCATAATAAATGGATGTTTATATAGAAATAAATTATAGCTAAATTAACCAGCCATTTATAGGTTTCTTTCCCTGGGTAGCTGAAAGCAATTAGCATGAAGCATTGCAGAAATGCTGCATCACAATTTATTATTGGTTAATTGTCAGACATATGTCTTTTTACGCACATAAAACCAGGGCTAACCCATCTCAATTGACCCTATTTAACTAAAGAATTTAGAACAAGTTGAACATATGTGAGTTGTGAAAAGAATGGGCATAATTTAGCCACTCAGAGATGTTCCAGGGACATTCCAAAGGCATAATTGAAAACTACAAACATTCAGGGAAACAGTTAAAAAAAAAAAGAGTCAGCCTTATTCAGTCCACAACAGAAGTCTTCCAGCTTTTGGGTTAGCTGGGATTGGGGATATGTTAAGAGACCCTCAGGGAAAGGAGTCGTGATCTTACTTAATGGAAGAACCTAGTCACTTGATTCAAGGCCCGTGATTGTAGAGTTCTGGATGGAACCCTGGTACATTGTCTCCTAGAGGCAGTACACCAGACAACAGAGATGAACAAGCTGTTCACAAGCACCAAAGGATCCAAAAAGAAGCAGAGTGTGCCAAGGTCTTCAAACCAACCACACTTTAATAGCAACCATATACAATAATTTGTTAATGGCTCCCAAACATCAATAAAATTTTTATATCGTCCCTGCTGAATAGCTAATATTCTCTCCATTTTAAAAATATGGCACAAAGAATTCCACCAGAAATTATAACTTAGTCTATCATAATTTTTCCAGTTTCTCGTAATTTGTTGAATGGCAACTCCTGTCATTATGAGTAAAAGTTTATTGCTTTTAGAAGATTTTTGACTCTTTTTTCCTCATTGATGTGCCAAATAATATTGTATCATATGAAAGCGCTACCGGATTCTCAAGTAAGTTATTTACTTGACTCCAAATAGAAATCCAAAAATTATGTATTAAAGGACAAAAAAATAATAAATGATCCAATGTACCAGCTTCAAGATGACAGTGCCAGAATCTATTAGACTTAATTTTTGTAAATGTACCGGAGTCCATAAAGCTCTATACAACAAAAAATACCAAGTTTGTTTCATAGATGCTGACACTGTACATCTCATCCTCCAAGACCAAATTTGTGGCCATTGAGATGCAGTAATTTGATGCTTAATCTCAATGCTCCAAATGTCCCGAAGACCAGTTCTTGGTTTTTTATTCATAAATCCAGATATTAATTTGTACCACTGAGCAGCCTGGTGACACAGGAAGTCCACCTGAAAACATAAGAAAGGCAGACTTTCATATCACTAAATTTTTTCCATTCAGGGAACCCTACCTGAATGGCTTTTGCTTCAATTGCAACCATTTATAATTTTGTGATTTTTTAAGATAATATTTGCGCTGCAATTGTGAAAAATCAAGCAATTTACCATTAGAAATAATATCATCTAAAGTACGTATACCTGCCTTCATCCAATCTTTCCAGATGACCTTATATCTGCCAATTTTAATCTTGGAGTTTAGCCATATGATCTAATATGTCGACTGAAGTATTGAAATAGGTGTTAAATCATTAATATATCTTAATGTTTTCCATGTATCTACTAATATTCTGTGATCTTTATATATTCTAGGCATTTGATAGTAAGGACATGACTTAATCTCAAAGAACCATATACTTCTTGTGTCCTTATAGATATCAAATAAAGGGACTAGCCACAGATGTTATCACTTAAATTTTGTATGGACCTACAGATGGCACCCAGGCAAAATACACCCGGTTGCTACTACTCTTCATCGGTCCAGCCTTTATTAATTTATTCATATAAGACTCATTTTGTGATTTTATATATATATATATGTGTTATCATTTTTGCTTGGAATTTTTATAAATGTAAACTTTTTTAAAAAAAAGATCGTCACTTAGCTTATAGTGATCCTGTCCTATATCTTGCATTCACCTCTCCCGACATGCATGTTTCAGATTGAAACTTTTCTTCAGGGTTGAGGGAAACTACAATGAAACATACCGTGTCTGCACCTTATTTTTTCATAAATCTTGCACAATATAACAACAGCAAAGCCTCTACTAAACATTAAAATACTGCAAAACAGAGAGAACCAAGCGCTTACCATTTAACGGAGCTACATCAGGCAGTGTATCATGGCCGCGGTTTGTAATTAAGGACTTTAAATACAGCTGGCCCAAAGCACAATGACAAACGTATGATGTCATCATCATACCAGTGTGAGGCTCAGACCCAGAGGAGTTGGGGCTATTGATTGAAAACTCTCACAGGATCGATAGCCATTCGATCTCCTCATTCATTCCCATGGGAGCCAGGCATTTTAATCTATATATCCAATTTTGCTCTTTAACTGCCAGAGCCTTCTGAATATTTCCTCCCTCCCACCCTACTTTTCTTATATCTCCATGTGTAGATCTGGTTATCAATATAGTCTTTTTCGTCCCTTTTAAATTTTTAGATTTTAGTATGTTTTATGGACTCTATAAATGCACTCTTGCTTTTACCCAAATCCTCATTCCTTTTTTCAAATTCCTGTTGTACATATTTTTCCTTTAGCATACTGGTCATACTATCTATATTGATCTATATCTATATCTATATTGAATCCTACAGAGAAAATTAAAACTGAAAGTGCTCAACTTTTGACTCTGGCTCCAGTACATATCTTGATGCATAATATAGGCTTGATGGTACCTATAAAAGTTGGGAAAATTTACCCCACCCTCCGCAATTGGTTTTTGTAAAGATACCATAGCAATTCTTGCAGATTTTCCAAGCCAAATAAATTTTGTTAGAATACTATTTAATTTCTTATAAAAATTATTGTAAGGATTGATTATAGTTAATAATTATTTCCCCCCTTTATTATTGAAGTATAGGGTGGGGGAGGGTGGGTGTAAATTTTAATTTTTCTGAAACAAAATGTTATATGGGGGGGGTAGGGCGGAATTCTATTATGTTTCAATATATGTTGATTAATAAGTGTTATTAAAGTATAGATGAATGTATATTTAAATTACTTATTGAAAGTTTAAAAATGAATAAAGATTTATTTAAAAAAAAAAAAAAATAGCAACCATATAAACAGAACATTCTACTCAGAAAGTGTTCATATGACTTGAAACGGGCCATGTTTTGGCTGAAAAGCCTACCTCAGGAGTCCTAGAAAAACATATAATAAAAAGGACAAGACATAATATATAGATGTACAAAATGTAAATCTTAAAGCATATGATAAAACATATAATAAAAAAACATAAATGAAAACCACAAATCATTAAAAAATTTTATAGATAATGTATCTTATGATTAAAATACCAGATCAAAAATGGTACTTATGATTGGATCAAAAACTAAACTGAAATGCATATAACAATGCCTTCACAACATATATATAAAGGATATAAAATAAGAGATAATGTAAATTGCACAAGTAAATATGTAGGTGAATATGCCAACTTTACACCATTGTTTTATATAGCCTAAGGGCTCCTTTTATCAAGCCGTGCTAGCGGGGTTAACGCGCGTGACTTTTCATCATGTGTTAACTCCCCACGCTGGCCTAAAAACTACCGCCTGCTTAAGAGGAGGCGGTAGCGGTTAGCACGGCCGGCGGTTTAGCGCGCGGTATTACGCGCGTTAAACTGCCAGCGCGCCTTTGTAAAAGGAGCTCTAAGAATTTGCATGCATTCTGTACTGTACAATATACTGATGTTCAGACACGGTATATAATAGGAAACTTCTGAAAATCAACTGATTTCGGGCAGGCTAATAAGTTACTGCGTGAAAAGCTAGTTGGGCAGTCATCTGAAAAATTGTCCCAGCTTGAGCAATTAGGAAACTGAGTACTTCATTCACCAAAGTGTTAATTAGTTAATTTACATCAGTGCTCATTATTGTGCGTTTATGCGAGTTACAAGCAAGGAGCCCCTTTACTAAAGGGTGTTGAGCCCTAACACATGCTTAGAGTGTAGGAAAATGCTCACAGCAAAATTGTGCTAAAGTATTTTGCAGTGTTTTTTATTTTCCACATGCATGAAGGGGCATTTTCGATAGAATGTCTCTAAGTCTGAGTTTGGATGTTTTGGGAAAGACATCCAGAAATCCAATAGAGAAAATGTCCATTCTCAAAACAGCAAGGTGACATCTTTTTTTTTTTTGAGAATGACCTATGTAGACGTTTTGGTCCTTAGTAGGTTTATCTTTTTTTTTTGGCCATTTTATTTATTTATTTTATGTATTTATATACCACTTATAGTCTAAGTGGTTTACATTCATGTACTCAAGCATTTTTCCCTATCTGTCCTGGTGGGCTCACAATCTATCAAATGTACCTGGGGCAATGGGGGAATTAAGTGACTTGCCCGGAGTCAAAAGGAGCAGTGTGGATTTGAACCCACAACCTCAGGGTGTGGAAGCTATAGTTCCAACCACTGCACCACATACTCAAATATAAGGACACCCTCATGAAAAACGCACAAGAGCCAGTTTTCGGACATCCATGTAGCTAGCATTCTTAGCAAACTGTCACAGACAGCTGAGCATTCCTCAACACAATATAAGGATTATTGCAGAGAATGTCATATTAAAAGTCCCAGGAACAGATGTCAGTTGCCTCTGTTGTATTGTGAGCCCTCCAAAACCCACCCAAAACTTACTGTATCCACCTGTACACCACAACAATAGCCCTTATGCCTGGAGGTATCATCTTAATACAGATACAGTAGGTTTTGGAGAGCTCACCATATAATAGAAGCAAGTTAAAGTGGCATCTATACCTGGTGCTTTTAATGTGAAATTCACTGCAGTAGCCCTTAGAGTGCTCTCTCTCTCTCTGCTCAAATGTCTGTGTTTACATCAAGCTGCTTGGGCTGAGAACTTTTCAGTACCCCCTTATATTTCAGGTTAGAATGCACTGCGGGGAGGGGGGGAGTGTCACAACTTTGGGTGGTGGGAAGGGGTCGGTGACCACTGGGGGAGTAAGGAGGGGTCATGCCTTAATCCCTTCAGTGGTCATCTGGTCTATTTGGGCACCTTTTCAATGTTTAGATGCTGTTAAAACAGGTCTAGCTCCTAAAGTCTAAAAAAAGACCTAGGACCTTTTGTTAAAGGTTTGATTATCCCTTATGAGTGTGTAAGTCCTAAGCCTGCCCAAAACACACCTCTAGGACGCCCCCTTCAGATTTGGATGCACTGGAGACAAAACAACCAGAAAGATGTCTAGAAAGTCTGTTTTGAGAATAGCCACTTGGAGCATTTTGACTAGCAAGACATCCAAGTCCTGGTTTATGCTGTCTATCTTTTCTGAAAGGGGATAGATTCCGTACGAATGTAAGAAAGTTCTTCTTCACTCAGAGAGTGGTAGAAAATTGGAACTCTCTTCCGGAGTCTGTCGTAGGAAAAACACCCTCCAGGGATTCAAGACAAAGTTAGACAAGTTCCTGCTGAACCAGAACATACGCAGGTAGGGCTAGTCTCAGTTAGGACGCTGGTCTTTGACCAAGGGCCGCCACGTGAGCGGACCGCTGGGCACGATAGACCACTGGTCTGACCCAACAGTGGCAATTCTTATGTTCTTATGTTATCGGAAGAGGGTATGACATGGACAAGGAATGGGCATATCAGCTATTGTGTTAACCAGCTAGCATATTCTGATTAATACATGGAGTTAACTTGGGAACACTTAGGTCCTGATTCTGTAAATGATACCTAAAGTTAGATGCCTAGATCTATGTGCCTAGTTGATTTAGGTGCCTAATTTAATTATTTAAATAGCTTAATCAGCACCAATAATAAGCAATTGGAACCTCCTAACTGGCTTAAATTAAAAATAATTGGGTGATAGAATGCCTACCATAAAGTACTATAGGTGTGGTTAGGGGTGGATGGTGGGTGTGTTTTGTATCTAAAGTGGACTTAGACACCGATATTTAGGTCAAGAAAACCCTGGCATAAATAGGGTATACCTAAGTCCATTTTATGCGCATGCTCAAAGCCTTCTGGTCTCGCTCTCTCCGAGATAATCTCGGAGAGAGCGAGACCAGAAGGCTTTGAGCATGCGCAAATGCTCAAAGCCTAGTCCAGCCCGGCACAGGAAGAAGGAGGATCTCTCTCGCACCGCCCAGCCCAGCCCAGCCCAGCCCAACCCAAGAGAGAGGATCTTTGGGCACTGGCACTGGCAAATCCTGTGCATTGGTGCTGGTGCCGGTGCCGAATCGGGTAAGATTTGTCTTTGCGGTGCTGGGGGGGGATGTAGGATCGCAGGGGAGGGGGGTGACGCGAGCGGGGGGGAGGATGCCGGTTCGCAGGGGGAATGCCGGATCAGAATGAAAAAAAAAATTTGTACAATGCGCTCATACGTATAACGCGCATGGTTATGCACGGTTTGTAAAATCGTGTATAACGCGTGCGTTATATGCGTGAAAATACGGTAGTATGTAACACGATTTTTGTTCCTGAGCAGTAAGTGTAATTTACTAAGACCTGGATTGTCTAAACATCGTTGTTGTCAGTGGCTGCCTTAGAAGCGGCTACCAATCACATGTCAACCAAGCAACAGCGTTGTCTAGAGAATTGCACCTTCAGGAAAGGTAGATGCCAGAAATATAGGCCAGGGGTTTCAAGGCCTACATTTCTGGCACCCATTTTGATGTAAATCACGCCCAAGGAGGAATTGTATGGCATCTAATGCCACTTCCGGTGTTAGCCACACCTAGAGTGGGTACCTTGGAATTTCTTTTAAAGCACTGATAAACAGCGTTTTCCTCTACACTTAGGCACCTAAGTTAAGGCGCCATTTATAGAATTCAGGCCTAATTGCTCATGCTTAAAAAGTATAGAAAATGTTTGTTATTTCCATAAAACTTTGTTTTTGTGACCGGAGTAGTCAAATTTTACAATTTACCTATTTAAAATGTGAAAATGCTGAAATGTCATTCTTTTAAAGTCATAAAAAAGCAATATATGAATCACAATTAACATGTATTTACATTGATGACTACAGAAAATTTAGAAATAAGTAGTTTTCGAGATTTGCGATTATATTGTAAGTCACTTTCACAAATCAGCCCCCAGCCCTCCCATCATGCTCTCATTATATTGTCCTTGGTAGCGGTGTTTGAATGCCAGTATATCCTGGTAGAAGCACTCACCTTGCTCCTCTGAGTATGCTCCCATGTTCTCCTTGAATATCTCAAGATGAGCATCAAGGACATTGACTTTGAAAGACATACTATAGCTCATTTTACTGTCATTCTTTACCAGATTCTCAATCAACTCTATGTAGTTTTCAGCCTTGTGATTGCCCAAGAAGCCCCGAACCACTGCAATGAAGCTGTTCTAAGCCACTTTCCCCATCCTAGTTAGTTTCTTGAGGAATTCCTTATACTCTAGGTTTGACCTTTCCCTTAGACAGATTAGGGAAGATGCCTTGAAGGTACTTGAAAGCTACCAGCTCCATATCTAGAGATCAGAGAAATTGTTTCATTGGTCCCAATTTGATGTGCACTGGTGGCATTCGGTCTGCTGTGGCCAGTCCCATCTTTGGTTGTGTGCTTTTGTGTCCCTGCTGTCCCAAAGACAGATAGCATGGAAACTTGGTAAACTGCCTTGGAGACCCATTAGGAATACTACCATTTTGAAGTCTCCGATGACTTCCCAGCCGATGTCGGTGTGTGTGTGTGTGTGTGTGGGGGGGGGGGGGGTCAGGGAGAGGGAATCATTTAGGCAGGAAAGAGTAAGCATCCCTCCTGCTGATGTCAGGGGGAGTGGGGGGGAAGGGTTGAGGGGGTGGGGTTCTCTGCCTGCCAAAGCTGGCTGAACTAATTGTAGCAGGAGAATTTTCCCCGATCAGCTGAGCCAGCAGGACTTCCCAAAACCGTGGTGTCAGCGAATCATGCCGGTTCAGCTGATCGTGGGGAAATTCCCCTGCTGCGATCAGCTGATGGCAATCTGCGGTCTGGTGGCAAAGATAGATGGCTGAAATATAGGCCAGAGTTTTCCGGGCCTATATGTCAGCTGCCTATCTCACACCCACGTAGGTGCTTTAGACAACCTAACGCCACTTTCGGCATTGGCCATGTCTACTTTGGCTTTTGGCAGCCTAAAGCGGCTACTTATGTGTGATTCTGGTGCCTTTTATTTAGGCACCGTTAGATTCAACTGTGCCATTTTTTTTGCTATTTCTAATGGTGTTTTCCAATTAATTTAGGCATTGGTAGGGCGCCTACTGGCATCTAAATTTAGGCATCAGTTTTAGAATTTCCCCCTTTATGTGCCAGAGAAAATGGATAGTAAATTGGAGTAGGAAGTTGAATAAGTGGGAGGCTTTAAGGGTTACTGATCAAAAAGGTAAGGGGCTTATTTCTTCTTTATATGAGTACTTGAATAAATTCATATAAAGCAGTCTGAGCTCCCCTGGGAGAATGGTGCAGAAAATTGAATGAATGAATAAATAAAACTTTACTTATTTCCTCAGGGTTTGTTAAATTGCCCTATGTAGTTGCATGAGAAAAAGACTTGGGTGTTACTTTCTCAGACTCTCAATGATCTGAGATTCTTGTTAAAATCCATAAATTTTCTGTTACTGCAGATATCAAGGAGGCCAATTTGAAAGTGCTATAACGCTGGCACTATACTCCTGTCCACCTACACAAAATGAACCCTAATACTGCCAACAAATTTTGATGTTCAAAGTTCAAATTATGAATGTTCCAAGTTTCATTGACAAAATTCTTATACCAAGTTTCCAAGTTTATTAGTTTTTAATATCCCGACCATAAAACAAATATCTGGCCGGTTAACAATATAATTTAAAAGAGGGAGTAAAAAGGGAAGAATTAATAAAATATTTAAGTGGAACATAAATGACAAAAACCAGACAGACTTGACTGTGAGGATAGTAAGGGAGGAGGGGAAAAAGTTACATTTAATAAGAAGAAAAGGGAAGAATGGGTAGGGAAAAAACATGAAGGTGAGGGCATATTGAAGTAGTAATTGCTTGCAAGAGGAGAGAAAATAGAAATAAAAGAGAGGAGAGAGAAGATAGATAGAAGAAAAATCTAGGTTAGATTAAAAGCGTCATGAAATAAGAAAGTCTTTAGAGAAGATTTAAATTTAACAAGTTGTTGTTCGTCGCGGAGGTATTGTGGCAAAGAGTTCCATAATGTAGGGGCAGTTACAGCAAAATTTGTTTTACGAGTATAATAGAAATCTTTTAGAGGGGGGGATGAAAAGAAGTTTTTGATCAGAGGATCTTAGAGTGCGGGAGGAGCATAGAGGTATCAGGAGTTTGTCAAGGAATGAAGGTTGATGAGATTGTTTAATTTTAAAGCAGAGTAAGATGATTTTATAGGTGATATGGTGGGTGATACGGTGGGTGATAGGGAGCCAGTGAGCTTCTTTTAAGAGTGGAGTAACGTGGTCAAATCGGCCTTTTTTATAAATAAGTTTTATTGCCGTATTTTGTAGTAATTGAAGGCGACGTAATTCTTTTTGGGGAAGGCCATTGAGAAGGGAATTACAATAATCTAGGTGGGAGATTACTAAAGAATGAGTCAATACAGTAATAGAGTCAGTATCCAATATAGAAAGTAAGGATCGAATAATGCGCATTTTGAAGAAGCAGACTTTAACGATTGAACTGATATGATCATGGTAAGTAAGATCTCTATCAATAATAACTCCTAAAAGTTTAATTTTACTTTCCATGGGAAGAGGGATAGATTTAATAGAGATAGTTCCTAATAGAGATTCAGAAGTTTTAATTTTAATACCCCACACACCAGCTCGTTCACTTAGATCCACTGCTCAAAGTCTTTTGTCGGTCCCCTCATTAAAAGTTGTTAACACGTGTCGTACGACTATATTTTCGGTAATAGCCCCACTTATATGGAATTCACTTAAGGGAGGAATAAAGTCTTGATAAGTTCAAAGGAGCCCTTAAAAGTTTTCTTTCAAAGACGCGTTTGTCTTAATTTCATCTAACCTCCAAACTCTCAGTTTTCTCCTGTTTCCAGCTTTGACCTCTTAATATCTTAAATTTTCTTCCCCCTCTTCCTGTCCTATCCTTTTTATGTTTCTTTCCTCAAAACATTGTAGTTCACCCTTTACCCAATGTTCCAGTATGTCTGTTATTGTCTTTGTCATCTTGCCTGTTTTTAATGACTACATGTATTCCCCTTATTTGAATTATAAATCACTTAGAATTCATGATAAGCGATTAATCAAATTTTAATACACTTGAGAGGCTGTGACTTGAAAATGGTACTTTATTCCTCCTTTGGTGGGAGCGTCCTATTGCAGAAATGTTGGGAGATGAAATCAGCAGTCTTTCTCTGGGGAACCTGTCTGGCGCTTATTGGGTCTTGTAGGGGATTGTTCCTCAATTGTCATATACCTCTCAGTGTGTTGAATAGCAGCTAGGAGGACTTTAGCTAAATATTGGAAATCATTGGAGACTCCATCTTTATCTGTTTGGAGGACTTATTGGTGACATATGGTTTTGATGGAATCTCTTACAGCCATTTGGGTGGTTTGGCGTGAACTCAGTCACTCTATAGTGAGCCCTCGATTCTGGCGCTGATTATGTTCAGCTTAGCATGTATAGGAAGTCCCTAAGGCTCAGGGCAAGAAGTAACAAGGTTGGAATTTACCAAAACAGAAGTCAATGAAGCAATATTGTAATCCACAAAGTGGGAAGTTCACTGCAACCCTTTGTAATTCCATAGGATGGGAAATTTCTCTACAAACTCTTTGTAATCCACAAGGTAAATAACAAAATAAATAAAGGTGGAGGAAACTCTGGGAGTATTAGAGAGTTATGCTCAAACGATAGATACTCCAGGGAAGAATGGTTCTTGAGTGGGCAGACTTGTTGGGCCATCGGCCCTTTTCTGCCGTCATACTCTATGTTTCTTTGAAATCAACTTGTAACCCCCAAAGCTATTCCCCAGAAAAAGAAAAAATCAAACAAAGGAGTTAGTTCATTCCATGAGGAGTTAGTTCATTCCAGAGTGGCAAAATGATCCATTCCTCATTTTCTGCTATTATCCCAACCAGTCCAGAGATAAAGCAGGATAAGCAAATTTATTGTTCTATTTACATATATCTTTAACTTCTGAACTCAGTAACTCCCCCTTTTACAAAACTGTAGTGTGTTTTTTAGCGCCGGCTGCAGCGGTAACAGCTCCAACGCTCATAGAATTCCTACACTACAGTTTTGTAAAAGGGAGGGGGGCGGTAAATAAACTCAGGAAACATTCACATTTTTTTCTGTTTCCTGAAAGCATTTCTTTTTATAACCAAAGCTTTCCCTCCCAGTAATATAGGAGGCTTTGTGACAGCTCGTCACCCACTCACTGCTGACCTTCTGCAACCGTGTCCACCCACACTGCCTTTTACTTTCCCAGTCTTCTCAATCTCTCTTGCTTGTATTACAATCTATTGCTTCAGGTTCAGGAAATGGGGTGACCCCTGCTTCCTTCCAGTCCAGTCCCTCTGGAGCAGCCATCTGATCTTCTCCTACCTTGTGAGTCAGTTCCCCTAATGAGATACCTGGAGCAATCATGTGATTTCCTTCCTAATTCCCCTCCCTTTTAGCAGCCTTGCTGGGCATGATGTATTGATGTTTTTTAACTAGGGAAATTGGGCTTCTCCCACTCTCTCTCTCCCCCTGGTGGGGAAATGTAGGATTTACTAGGAATCTGAGACATTGGGTTTCATGAGGTAAGATTCCCTCCCCTTCCCCCCTCCTTCAGTGGTAGAACTTCTCTCTGGGTCCACATTGGCAGAAGGGATCTTATCACACTCAATAAGAATTCAAGCATTGTGTCCAGATGGGAAATAATTGATGCCTACCTTACACAATGTCAGTGAAATGGATGGGGAGAGGGACATGGTGAAGGGATGGGATAGGGTTGGGAGTGGAGGGTGGATGGTTCTTAATGAGCGAAAGCATGGCTTATCCACAGAGGGCTGTTAAGCCTGTTTTTGCTATTCACTGTTAGCTGTTTTTCCTGCTATGATACTTTTGTTGAATATTCTTGGTCATGTAATTATATTATAAAATGCCAATAAAAAGGTTAATTAAATTAAAAAAAATTGAAATCCATGCACAGTGACAGGCTTTTCCTCATGAATAAATCCTTACTGAAGAAACAACAAAACAAATATACAGTTCTGACCCATGTCAAAACCATCTAAAACCAATAATAAAAAAAAAATAACAGCACAATTTTAAAAACATACACATTTTGCTTCCCCATTCCCTGACATTTATTAAAGCGGGAAAAAGAATGAGGTTGTTGTTTCTGGCACTGAACAAGATAATCTAGCAGACACTGGCACATGTTCTGAAAATCAGAAATACACAAGCAGAAGCCTGGCGTAATTATGGAGTAGTGGGTGGCTGAAAACGGATCCAGATTGGGTTAAGTAGTATTTTTGTTTGGAAAGGGAACCAGACACATCCAAACCTTCAGAACATAAAAGAACAAGAGGGCATTCGGAAAAGTTGAAAGGGGATAGATTCAAAATGAATGCTAGGAAGTTTTTCTTTACCCAGCGTGTGGTGGACACCTGGAATGCGCTTCCAGAGGGCGTAATAGGACAGAGCACGGTACTGGGGTTCAAGAAAGGATTGGACAATTTCCTACTGGAAAAAGAGATAGAGGGGTATAGTTAGAGGATTACTACACAGGTCCTGGACCTGTTGGGCCGCCGCGTGAGCGGACTGCTGGGCACGATGGACCTTAGGTCTGACCCAGCAGAGGCATTGCTTATGTTCTTATGTTCTTATGCTCTCATAATGGCTTTTCAATGCATTTATGACCTGTGTTCCTCATATATGTCGCCAACATCTGATTCCTGCCCAACTGATAAGTTACTTGGAGTATTCATGTCTGTGTTTTACACCTGCAAGCAGAAAAGAGAGAGCTCATATGAGTTTTACATGCACTTATCTTGAATCTAGATAAGAGTGTGGGGCGGCGGAGTGATGGTTAGGATTTATCTCAGCTCCCTATCCTTAACAAGTTTTGAAAATCCTTCCTGTACCTATTAGTTTCTGTTCCCAAAAGTAAATGGGATCACGAGGTTAATTGTCAGAAAAGCAAACATTGCTGGAAAAGAAAAGGTGTTATGCTATCGGTTATTCTACTGGTGACACTTTATTCCCTGGCAAGAATCATGAAATGAAGGATCCTGTCCACGAAACTGATAAAAGAGGAATGAAGAGCGATCAGGGTAGAGGCCACTTGGCAATGCCGTCTCTTCTTGTCTACAAATCTACTTTTTATGACACAAATTCTTCCCATATTGCTCTGCTGGCAGATAAAGATGAGTCGGAGAAAAGAGAGAAACAAAGGCCAACAAGTCAATGTAATACAAATTCATTTCTAGCCCTTCAGTCCTGGCATGATTCAGCATAGAAACTAATAAAAAAAGGGTGAATAATGTTGCAGGTACTGGATCTTTCATCACCAAACAGGAATTTATTTTATTTTATTTTTATTCTTTATTGATTTTCCAAACTGCAATAGTGAAATATACAGACAAAATAGTCAACAAAAGCACATTCAACTTACAAATATACATAATCAAACCATTTTCCACCCACCCACCCAGAGATTATTCAATACAACACAGAAACATATATTTTTCCAATAGCGTTACCCTATTCTAATTAATAATGCCCTCCCAACCTCCCACTCACCCCAAATGTAAATACTCAAAGGTCAAAATTAGGACGGAAATATACCGCCCCCTTCCCTGGATGTATATGAAAATATACAAAACCTGACTAATAATTAATCATAGACCTAGTAATATATGATATCAACGGGCCCCAAACCAATTTAAATAAATTACTGTGCCCCAAACTATCGGCATTCATTTTTTCATATCTATAGCTGGAACAGGATTTTAAACCTGTCACATACCATGTAATCAATATCGCATTTTGCAGGTGGGCCAAAAAGTGTGTTTTGAGCTTCAGAAATTGTCGAGCAAAAATGTGGCTTTTACATTTTGAAGAAAATTACAGCTGAAAAAAAGAATGAGAATACCATTCCATGTTTTTTTTCTCAAAGCCCATTTTAGAACTTTCTTCAAAAAATTTGGAGACCCAATGGAAAATGAATCTTCCACCTGCTTTATATGCAATTTGAGAATCCAGGTCTGTTGGGGGGGAGGGGGGGAGGGAGAGGGAGAGATGTTGAGAATGATTTTGTTTTAAACTATAAAAAATACTATTTTCTGGGACCTGACTGGTGGGCTGTTATGAAGAGGCATGGGAGGTGCACTGGGAGCTTTGGAAGGCTTAAAAATATATAGGAAATGGGGTGGGATGGGGTCTGGATTCCATTTCAGACTTCCCTTTTGTTGTTGGTACACCATCCTTTCCACCCAGCTTTAGGATTGTGGCATTACTGGTGAAGTCGAAGCCAGTCTGGTTTACTTATGGTTTTGTTGTAGTAACTTCCCAAGCTAATTTTCTGTTTTTAAAAGAGGGATGGTATGTCCCCAATCCTAGTGTCAGGATAACGGCAGTTGGTATACAATATGTCCTTCAGATGGTTTTGGCTTGGCAGGGATTTAAGTTGGATATATGTGTTCCGTAGCTAGTAATATGGTGTGGATTATGGCATGGGTCAACAGGTTTTACCAGGGCTTAATGGTGTGCAAATGATCTGAGTGTTTCAGTGTTACGTTTAGAAAGACAAAGAATGATATTTGTCAGAAAATTGAATCGGGACATATAAATGGAAAAACCAGATTAGCGTATAAAGAGGTTAAGAGATTGTGGCAGAAATTCCAGTCTCAATTGGAGATGATTAAATACGCCAATGGAATGATATTGAATGATCCAGAAAGCATTAAAAAGAGATGGAAAGAATATATGGAAAATCTATACAAAAAAGGCAATGAGGAAAATATTGGGGGAATTGAACTGAAAACTGATCCCAAAGAACAACCAGATATTTTAAAAGAAGAAATCATAGCAACAATTAAAGCTTTATAAAAAAAAAATAATAAATCACCTGGTATTGACGATATTCCAATCGAATTAATCAAAGGCTCAGAAGGTGCTATCATGGCCCTCACTCGACTGGGCCCACAGATTTGGAAGGAAAAACATAGCAAACTGATTGGAGAAGATCACTGTTCATACCTATACTGAAGAAAGGTGACATCAAGGACTGTAACAACTAGAACAATCGCATTAATTCCACATGCCAGCAAAATATTGTTGAAAATAATACAACGAAGACTACAATCATATATTGAGCAAGAACTACTAAAAGTTCAGGCTGGTTTCAGAAAAGGTGAAAGAACAAGATACATTATTGTCAATGTTAGATGGATATTGGTAAAGAGCAAAGAAGGCCAAAAGTTCTGATACTTTTACTTCATCTACTACAGCAAAGCTATGGAGAATTCTAGCACAAATTGAAATACCCAAATACATAACTCAACTGATAAAGAACCTGTACGAAAATCAAGAAGCTGCAGTGAGAACAGAATATGACAACACCGATTGGTATCTAATAAAATGTGGTGTAGACAAGGATGCATCTTGTCATCTTACCTGTTCAACCTTTATGGCGAAGCAATATTCAGAAAAGCAAATTTGGAAGAAGAAAGCATTGGTTTCAAAACTCGTGGCCGAAATATAAACAACCTACATTATGCAGATGATATAATGTTCATCAGCAGCAGCAAAGAAGATATGCTGCATCTACTGAGAAAAGTCAAAGCCAAAAGTCATAACATGGGATTAGAACTGAACATAAACAAGCACAGAAAATTATGAAGATTTTGAAGCTTATAGAGTAGAAGTTGTAAAGGATTTCAACCTGGGCTCTTTCGTAATCAAAGAAGTAACTAGCAGGGAAGAAATACTCTGCAGAATAGAACTTGGTCACTCTTCAATGAAGGCTCTTGACAAGGTATTTAAATGCAAGAAAATAACACTCCAAATGAAGATTAGACTTGTCCATGTACTCATTTTCTCAGTGGTCAATTTCAGATGTGAAAGCTGGATACTACAGAAACAAGAAAGAGAGAAGATTGACTCATTTGAGCTGGAGGATTTTATGCTTACCATGGTCCGCCAGAAGAACTGACAAATCAATTCTGGAAGAGATCATACTGGTTATATCACTTAAAGCCCAAATGATGAAATTGTGACTGTCTTATTTTGGGCACACTGTCAGAAGAGAAAAATCATTGGAGAATGACTTCATGTTTGGAAAGATCGACGGAACCAGGCGAAGAGGGCAACCTGCAATCAGATGGCTGGACACATTGAAAACAACCAAGGGGATGACGCTGGTGGACCTTATCGGACTAGCACAAAATTTATTTATTTTTAGATCTGTACTTCATCAAGTCGTCCTCCTCGCCCTCTTCCCCCTTATTACGCCACTGCTTGGATGCAAGCATTATATAGTAACATAGTAAATGATGGCAGATAAAGCGATCCATCTAGTCTGCTCAACAGTTGCATTCATTATAATTTCTTTATTACATTAGCAATGAATAAGGTATAAAATACTCAATCATTGGCATTTCCAGGACATAGACCATTGAAGTTCACTCTGTTCTGTACAAAATTCTTTTGGTTTGAAGAGCTGGAATAAGTCAAGAAAACAAGAGAGTGATCCATGGTGACTATTGTCTATAAATATCTTGTTCATAGTGCTATCTAGGAAAAACTTTGAGAATTTCAATCTGATATTAAGTGGATGCATTTTTAGTCAAGTTGATTTCCTGAGCATCTTGCAGAATGATTATTAAAACATCAGATTAAAAATGCAGACATCATTCCAGGTTTAAATTAGACCTCAGATGTTCAAGAGGCAAAGAACAACATATGCGATATTAACCATCTGATGGTTTTAATTTTATCAAGAGATTCTGAATTTCATGGGATGTGTGCTTTAGGCAAGTCGGATCCAGCTTGAACCTCACATCCAGATGTGCCAGTTTCCCCTCTTGAGCTGTATTTTATGAACTGCTTTTGCCAGTATACAGCAGTAAAAATAATTGGATGGATTTAGTAGTGCGGTCAAACATTGCAGGAGCACGAAAACCAAGTTAGTGTATATGTTTGTCTCCGGTGGTGGCTTCTCCTGAATATTGTTGAGGGACATTACTTCTGTGGTGGGCAAACTTCCTTGATAGGACTGGGCTGTACTTCCCTAAAATCATCATGGTGAATTCAATTTCAATGCAAAGCTCTGTCTTTCTAAAACAGTACCAATAACATTATTCCTATGTTCCAAGTGCACTTATTCACATTAGGAGTCTGAGGCACTGAAGTGAGACATCAAATCAAAAAACGTGGGCTTCACAGAGAAATAAGTGCAGAATCATACTAGGTTAGCCATTCTTGTAATACTTAGGGGGCCTTTTACAATGCCGCGCTAGCGATTTTATCGCACACACCGGATTAGCGCATGCTACAGCGTGCGCTAGCTGGAAATCTTCCGCCTGCTCAAAAGGAGGCGGTAACGGCAATTTAGCGTGCACTAATCCGCACTTTAAGGCCCTAGCGCGGCTTTGTAAAAGGAGCCCTTAGTTTGCCATGCTATGACTGCCGTGCTATGTCTCACGACCATACCATATTTTGTCATATTATGTTTTACCGTGCTTTAACTGTCTTGCCATTTGTGTTAGACAATGTTCTGCCATGCTATATTCGCCATCACTTTGTATAAATACACTTTATTATGTATGTAAACTTTTAACCCATTCTGAGCTCTTCTGGGAGGACAGGATATAAAAACAAATAAATGAATAAATACACAAACATGCAAAGAGTCCTTCATTTTGCACTATTTCTTACATGAAGTCACTTTGCATCTTAGCATATCTGCCTCCTGCTGTGAAGATTGAGAATCTACTTGAAACAGAGCAATATACTGTAAAGCAGGGATCTCAAAGTCCCTCCTTGAGGGCCCAATCCAATCGGGTTTTCAGGATTTCCCCAATGAATATACTTTGAAAGCAGTGCATGCACATAGATCTCATGCATATTCGTTGGGGAAATCCTGAAAACCCGACTGGATTGCGGCCCTCAAGGACAGACTTTGAGACCCCTGCTGTAGAGAGTAATAATCAGCCCGTGACAGAAAGTGCATTGGAAGCACTCCTAGCCAGGGGCACGCATAACTTTTAGCATTGATTATCCAGGTATGTCTGATGACCTGGAAGTTAACCAGATACTGGTTGATATTCAGACTGGAGCCCGGTTAGCTGGTATATAAAGATAGTTCAGCCTTTTAACTGTGGGGGGTCTTTTACTAAGGTGCACTAGCTGATTTAGTGCACGCTAAATGCTAATGTGTCCATAGAATATAATGGCGTGTTAGCATTTTGCACGCGCTAATATTTAGCATGCGCTAAATCGGCTAGTGCGCCTCAGTAAAAGACCCCCTGTATGCATAAGCCCCCCTTTTACAAAACCATGGCATGTCCGGCACTAAAAACTGCGCTACAGTTTTGTAAAAGGGGGGGGTTACTTAGCCAGTTAGGGGTAAATTTTATATATGGTGCCTAAAAATATCAGTGCTGAAAAAGACCCCATCCAGCGCTATTCTATAAACAATACTTAGAGTTAGGCATGGTTTTATAGAATAGCACTTTCGCCAGAGCACTGAAGATCACTACACCGATGGCTTATTTTATGTAGAAATAAAGTACTTTAGTGCAATGTTAATCTGATGTGAGACCAGATGAAGGGATGCATCCTTATATGTCCTAAGTATAAAACAGGTTATGTAGGTTGAAAGGCTAATAGGTGCTTTTTTGAACCTTTTTTATATATATACAGTGGTACCTTGATTTGCAAGTGTTTTGCAAGACGAGCAAAACATTAGCAAAATCGGCGCTTCGGAAACCGAGCGTGCCTCGATTTATGAGCACCCTCCCCCCCCGCGATCTGGCACCCTCCGCTCGCATCGCACCCCCTCCCCTCCGTGATCCGGCATTCCCCAGGTATCCACCCACCCACCCGATCACATTTCTTACCCCCATTTGGCACCGGCACCGGTATGATCTTCGCGTACTGGCACCGGCGTGTCCTGTGCGTTGGTGCCGGTGCCAAACGGGGGTAAGAAATGTGATCGGGTGGGTGGGTGGATGCCTGGGGGATGCCGGATCATGGTGGGGAGGGGGTGCGACGCGAGCGGAGGGGTCGCCAGATCAGGGGGAGGGTCGCCGGATTGTGGGGGGGGGGAATGAGCAGGGGGATGGCGGATCACGCGGAGGTGACCTTCATAAGCGGGGGGAACAATGCCGGTTCTTGGGGGGGGGGAGCAGCGCCGCTTGCCTCGGGGTGGGGGTGGGTGGGAACGTGTCAAAGCGAGTTTTCATTATTTCCTATGGGTTAACTTGCTTTGATATACGAGTATTTTGGTTTATGAGCATGCTTCTGGAACTAATTATGCTCGTAAACCAAGGTACCACTGTATATAGAAGTACAAAAACTATAGAAATCAGTTATAATGAAGGCACATACATTTACAACAATATAACTCATGGTGTACTGGAGGTGGCTCACATTTGCGAGCCGGTTGTTAAGTTTTCAAGAATTTTGCGAGCCAGTAGTTAAAGAGAGCCAAAGCCTGTTCTTGAAGCATTGAATCCCTGAGCACATGTCAGAAACCTGCAAGTAGCACTTTCCTAATTTCTAATCACTCTCTCTCTCTCTCTCTGCCTGCCCCTCTGTGCTCTGGGTTTATGTTGTAAAGGCAATGGATGCAGACATCACCTAGAAATGTACATGTTGCTGCCAGATGAAGCATGTTCTTATTATTGCATCTATTTGTACATCGGAAGTCATTTTATAAGTGGCATTGTACACACATCTAGGCAGGTGCCTGGGGAACTGGCACCCCATGCCTCCTTTCTGCCCCCCTCCCCATGCCCTGCTCTCTACCCCCTCCCCACTCCTTCCACGCCACACTCTTGCCCTCCCTTCCCACCCCCTTACCTCTTAAAATCTTTGCCAGTGTGAACAGCTTCCCCAGCCTGTTGCTTGCGCTGGCTTTCCCTATGACATCACTTCCTGGCCTCAGAGGGAGCCAAACTTGCGCGAGCAGCTTACTAGGATAGTTGCTTGCACTGGCAAAGATTTTAAAGAGGTACAGCGGGGCAGGCAAGGGAAGGCACAAATGTGGTGTGGGGAACAGAGAGGTGCCGGCATACCCACCAAGATGGTGCCCGGGGCAGTCCCCTCCCTCCCCCACACACTCCGTTACTATGCCACTGCATATAGGCATAGATTCTATAAATGGTGCCTAAAAAAACCCAGCGCCCAAACAATAGTGCTCAGTTTGTTTTCAATCTATTACTTAGTAGTTTTGTTGCATGCCCCCTAGTCGTAGTATTTTTGGAAAGAGTGAACACAAGATTCACATCTACTTGTTCCACTCCACTCAGCATTTTATAGAACTCTATCATATCTATTATGCTGTGAATTTCCAGTCCGCTAATCATATCATAGGAAAATTCCAGTGTAAGAAAGTAATTAATTACAACTTGGCTGATGCACACAATTGACATTTAATTTTGATTCCAGTAGACAAAACAGGATTGTTATATTGCACATCTGAAATTAATTAATGCTATATCAGTGAAACTATTTTGTAGATAAAATGCTAGGAAAACACTAACCACTGTGATTCAGTTCTACTGATCTTCCTGGGGTTTACATAAATATGATTTCAATTAATCTATTAGTCTTACGATTTGCAGCATCCAAAATGATCTGATGCAATATACATGCAGCAAAATTCCATCAACAAACAACAAGCAGCTACTATACAAATATTAAAAAATAAACCTTAATAAAAATTCTCTCTAAATATCAACATGTTGCAGCTGTTAAATTGTTCATAATGCTGTCATATGCATAAGAAAAAATAGTGAAAGATGGGTAATACAAAACAATGGGACATATTTGAACAAAACTGAAAAAAATGGGACTTTGTGATGTTTAGTCATATTTTGAATTTCTGGTGCACTGCTTTCTATCTGAGGCCAACCCTGGAGCATTCTGAAAATTCTTTTCTCCTTTAATCTTTTTCTCTGCAATATGCATTGGGATGCTTTGAGCATGTAACCCACTGATTACATAACAGTGGACCACTTGAAGGAACTCCAGAGAATATATGATAACCCTGAAATGAGGTCTTTTCAGACCTCTGAAGTACTACATCTCCCAGTATTACCCAGTACATAGATGGATCAAAAATGGTTGGTGGGTAAGAAGCAAAGGGTAGGATTGAAGGGCCACTACTCTGACTGGCGAAGGGTCACGAGCGGTGTTCCGCAAGGGTCGGTACTCGGGCCACTGCCGTTCAATGTATTTATAAATGACCTAGAAACAGGGACGAAGTGCGAAGTAATAAAATTCGCAGACAACACCAAACTATTTAGTGGGGTTGTAACTAAAGAGGACTGTGAAGAGTTACAAAGGGACGTGAACAAACTAGGAGATTGGGCGACGAGATGGCCGATGAAGTTTAATGTAGAGAAATGTAAAGTCTTGCATGTAGGAAATGGAAACCCGAAGTACAGCTATATGATGGGAGGGCTGGTAATGGGTGAAAATAACCAAGAAAAGGACTTGGGGGTAATAGTGGACAACACAATGAAGCTGTCAGCACAGTGCGCAGCGGCCTCTAAGAAGGCGAATAGAATGCTAGGTATTATTAAGAAAGGTATTACAACCAGAACGAAAAAGGTCATCCTGCCGTTGTATCAGACGATGGTGCGCCCGCATCTGGAGTACTACGTCCAATATTGGTCGCCATACCTTAAGAAGGATATGACGATACTCGAGATGGTTCAGAAAAGAACGACACGATTGACAAAAGGAATTGAAAACCTTTCATATGCTGAAAGATTAGAGAAACTGGGGCTGTTTTCCCTGGAAAAGCGGAGGCTTAGAGGGGACCTGATAGAGACTTACAAGATCATGAAGGGCATAGAGAAAGTGGAGAGGGACAGGTTCTTCAAACTTTCGAAAACTACAAGAACGAGAGGGCATTTGGAAAAATTAAGAGGGGACAGATTCAGAACCAATGCTAGGAGGTTCTTCTTCACACAAAGGATGGTGGAGGCCTGGAATGTGCTTCCAGAGGGTGTGATAGGACAGTGTACGGTATCGGGGTTCAAGAAGGGATTAGATGATTTCCTGAAGGAAAAAGGGATAGAAGGGTATAGATAGAGGCTTACTATACAGGTCCTGGACCTGATGGGCCACCCTGTGAGCGGACTGCAGAGGCACTGCTTATGTTCTTATGTTATATTCTTATGAATCTCCCCCTTCCTCCTTATACTGCCTCAGGAACAGAAAAGTCAGTGGTCTGCCTCCAGCCACCAACACTTGCACTCCCAAAGCATGCTCAGTTTGTGCATGAAATGAGCATGCTTGGGGAGTGCCAGCTTTGGCAGCTGGAGGCACACAATGATTTCCTCGGTCTTGAGCCAGAACAAGGAAATAGCTTTGGCAATGGATTTCTTTGATTGGCGGGGCACTGGGATCTCCACCAGTAAAGGTATGATTCCTAATGTGGGGAGGAAGGAGAGAAAATCTGTACCCTCCACCCCCACCCTCCTTCTGTGCCCTCCTCATTGATTGCTGACTGCTATGCTCTACCTTTAATCACAAGATTCATTGTGCAATTAAAAACTGTAATTGTGTGATTGTGCAATTACTATATATACCTACATGGTGACTTTACCCAAAGAAATGTATCCAATATATGTAATATCCCACAACAATAGAATCCAAAATTAAAATTAATATAAACATTCAAATTCAAGGAGGAAAGGATTTCAGTGAGTAATTGCAATTAAAAATTTTAATCAAAATTTCAGCCCTATTTATGCAGTCCTATTTGGACACTTAGCTATGTAGGCACTGGCACTCACATAGCTGCCAGCTCTTCTCTGACTTCACCACTGGAATACCTCCCTCTGGCCCATTTTATAAATGAAGGAAAAGATCTCAGAGTTGCCACTCCTAGGATCATAATAATATCATCCATAGATCATTCATAGATCATAAAAACCTTCACTATTGTTATATAATGGTTTGACTAATTACATCAACGTGACAATTAAAGCTAAAATTCTCTACATGTTATTTACTAAAAAAGTACTTGAATAAAACTGTAGATAAAGTGACAAGCGCAATCCACTAATTAAAGTGACTGATGCATTGGTTAAATGTATACACTTTAAAGTGGCTGGTGCTATGACTGGCCTATTAAAGTGACTAATGCTATAAAAAAGCCTAAAAAGTGTCTAATGCTTTGTGCTGCAAACTGTGCAAAAAAAGAAGTAATGTTGGCTAAATACTTTCCTAAATAGAAACTCTACAGTTGAAAAAGTGACTAGTGCAAAAAGCTAACATAGCCATACTGATAGACAATGCAGTAAGCTCGATGGGTATATGAATAAACACTTCAAAACACACACTAACTAAAAGTTAGGTCGTTGTTTAGACTGCCCAAACTTATATAAACAGATGTAAATTGAGCTATTGCAGATGGCAAAAAATAAGGCTGCTAAGATAGCTAACCAAAACTATAGAGAAAGCTGATATGATAGTCAGCCAAACAGTATAAGCCAAAAAATGGCACTTATCTTATAAAGCTAGAAAAACGGCAAAAAGATTTAAATGCCGATATAACACTGTGCATCTTATCTTATCCGACGGGACCCGTTTCGCCGCTATCATGCGGCTTCATCAGGGTTTTATGGATAACACTTTCGATATAAGCAATTCGAAACGTTCTTACACCTCGATATAAGCAATTCGAAACGTTTCGAATTGCTTATATCGAAAGTGTTATCCATAAAACCCTGATGAAGCCGCATGATAGCGGCGAAACGGGTCCCGTCAGATAAGATAAGATGCACAGTGTTAGAAACACTGCTGTAGGCAATCAGCTGGTGCCTTTGCCTCTCCTTCTCTCCAGCCCTCTTGCCTGCTGGCACCCCCTACTGGCGTCTCAGGGCTTATCTGGAGGGCCTCTGCACATGCACGGATGTTGACGTGATGATGTCACGCATACGCATGATGTCATCACGGCGACGTCCGCGCACCTCTGGGTGCCTCAAGCCGTGGCCACTACCTTTAGTGTGCCCCGGCTTGAGAAAGTTTGAGAGGCACTGGTTTAGAGAATCCAATCCTCAGTGTTTTTTAGTGTGTGGTCGGTGCACGCTAAGCCTGAAATTAGCATGTGGCGCCTGAGCGTATCCCACGGCCATGGTTTTTAAATGGTGGTAAGCATTTGGTAAAAGGACCCCCTATGGGATGTGATTACAAAGAAACTGATTGGGCAGAGTATAGAATATAAAAAATATGACATTCTGCAGGTGCTTTAAAACCACTTTTTATTGTGTAGCAGAGAATTTCTTTTTAACTGTCCTTCGCAGGAAACTCAGCACTTAATGATTGAAATCAGTATGTAAATTTAGGCTGTGCCTGCTTTTCTTCTTCTTTTTGATAAATGGTGTCTGGCTACCTGCTTGTACAGAAACTTTTTCTACAGAACTAGAATATTGTTTTGCTTTATTCATTTTTTTCCCTCCAGAGTCCAAAATGAATGGAAATAGCTTGCTCTGTCTTGTGCTTTGCATTTCTTGCACTGTTGGGCAGCTCTTACGAGCTGTATGATGAAGACTGTGAACACTTTCTGGGGTTAAGACGCTGCAGAGATAGCGTTCACAGCCGTGCCATAGAAAAGGGGGGTGGGCAAGGGCGGGCACTCCGCCCCGGGCGCCGGCATCCCTCCTCCTCTCCGCCCCCTTCCCACTCTTCCCTCTGCCGTGTTCGCACTCCTTTCCTTCCCCTGTGCCTTTGTAACTTCGGCATGAGTGGCCGCCAACTTGCTGCCCGCATCGTCGACGCTCTCTCCGATGTCAGTCCTGGGACCCGCGCCTAGGAAGTGATGTCAGAAAGAGCGCTGAAGCCAATGCGGGCAGTACGTTGGTGGTTGCTCGCACCAAAGTTAAAAAGGGACGGGGAAGAGGGCGGGAGAGGCACCATCTCCCCTGGCGCTGCTTACCCTCGCTACACCACTGCTTTTACTGCCACAGGATGAAGGGAGTTCCAGCCACCATACAACAGTAATACTTACTCACTTAGGAGCCTAGATGTGGTACACGTAGCATAAATTCTATAACAGCATCTGGATAGCAAAACTCTATTATAGAATGCTAGCAGAAAATGGCATCTATCTGCCTAAAATTAGGCGCAACCCACTTACACCATGCCAACAGCTGATGCAAATGCAGTTGCCTAAATCTGGCCAACGTTGGGCATGAGGACTTAGACCTACTGAAGCCTGGTGTAAATCCTCGCACCCGACTGATGTCAGTTGGGGGTGCAAATCCAGGTGCTCTATAAAATGACGCCTAATTTCTGGGAGCGTCCCTGACCCTCCCATGCCCCTCTTGCGGCCATGCCCTATTTTGAGTTTTGCGCATGCAAGTTATAGAATAGGGCAGATGTGTCTATAACCCCTAGTTATTGTCAACTAACTCCAATCGATCATTAGCACCTAATTGATTAATTAATAATAATTTAATAATAATAATAATTTATTTCTTGTATATCGCTATACCAGAAGTTCGAAGCGGTTCACAGCAAAGGATACATATAGCCAATATCTAAAATACAGAATAAACAATCGATGTCTAAATACAGGGTAAAAACAATCAGTAAAAAGGATACATCTGATAAAATCAGTAAAAGTTAAGACAATAGCTCAATTAGGATGTAAAAAGCTGTTAAGAATTCTTGATAAATTTGGCAGTAACATAACTAAGAGGAAAACGTGTCAAACAAGCGTGTGTTTAGTGATTTTCTAAAGTCAGAATAGGAAGTGGCCTCGAGTTTTAATTAGTTTATGCATGCATCTGGGATCCATGCTCAAATATGGCCACTCAGTTTTGGGCAACCTGTATTGAACCTGAGGGTAGACGTGCCCATAGCCTGCCTATGCTCTGCCTAAGTGTACGCCCCCTTGCAGTTCGGCACTATAGCACTTAGGTACTACCTTATAGAACAGTGCCTAGTGCTCATTTGGTTACCATGCCGGAATCAGCACCGCTACTGGATGCACGGTGATTTGTATGCTTTCTAGCATAACAGCTCTTGTGGTTCAAAAAAATCACCAGACCCCAGAGGAAGGTCTTATATGACCGAAACATGGCCCATGTCGGGTCTAAGATTAACAAATGATATGGAGCACTAAATGTTGCATATAATGTGCATTTAAAACAGAGGAGAAAAGACCTCAAAAAAACCCTGGAATACAATCAAAGAGATCATAACCAATTGGGGTTGGTTTTCATCATAGGTCAAAAACCCCTGTATAAATTATTTAAATATATTTTATAATTTTTATGTAAATAAATTTGTCTGTATAATTCTTGTGTTAATAATCAATATGAAATAATAATTGATTCTCAAAATCTCTCAATTGATAACACATGAGCAGCAGAAAAACCAGCTTAGTGATGTTAATACTGTCCAAAATTGTAATATCAGGCACTTATCTTAATAACCCGACGGAGGCCCCATCCGTTTCGCTCCAACGGGCTTCTTCGGGGGTATTGATAAGGCTTGTTATAGCGCTGGACAAAATCTAATTGTGCTCAGAAGTTCTACGATTTAGCTACATGATCCTTTTCTAAATCTTAGGATTTACCTTTTTGGACACTTGATCACGTTTCCACTTTTTTGTTCAGTTTTTACCATGTCGGGTCTAAACCACAAATCTTTTCTGTGCATCATCTGGATGGTTTTAAACACCTTTACGGGAAAATTTTTATGTGAAGTACTTTAATAAAGCATGGCATCAAGATCATTGTCTCCACAGGTTCTGTTCCTTGTGTTGGTGTTGTCCACATAGTTACCGGTCAATCAATAGTGCCTTTGACATACGTTGTTTGAAAGATTCATTTCCTAGTGTGGTTGCGTCATTATGAATCTGTTATTTTAAGCAAAAGTTTGTATTGTATTTTCCTAAGGAATATTTGTACTTTTAAGAAATATTTTGTGTCTTCTTACCATCTTGTATTTCGCCGATTGTCCAGTCTTCTTTGGTGTAAACCGCCTATAAATCAGTTGGTTATGGCGGCATAGAAGAATAAAGTTATGTTATGTTATAAGTGTCACGTACTTCTTGGTGCCAGCTTATAGAATTGCCCCTTACAGCTTTAGAATGAGGGGATATATGTACACTCGGTTTGAGAGGGAATCGCACTCCCGGTGTGGACTGACCAAAGTGCTGTTGGACAGCAGAGAAGGTGAAGGGTGGAGACATGTTGATAAACTGGAGCTTACGGCAGCGGTCTCCAACCTTTTTCACGAAAAGGGCCACAGTGTGAATACGAGAAAGCTTGAGGGCCACCAAAAGATTTCAAGCTTGCCCAAACTCCTAATTTTGAAAACCGTCTTGATCTACAAACATTAAACATTAATACTAATATTGCTTCTACAACCCTTCAAGGATATCATATATAATAAAATGGTAAGCGCGCATGCGCACTCTAAAACCGTGTTCCCTGATCCGTCACGATGTGGCCACAAGAGTGCGCATGCGCGCTTATACGTCACCATACAACAGATGGACTGCACCTAACCGTAACTCTCCTCCTCCTTTTCTGGCCCGGCCCGCTGAGAGGGAGAGCGGTGCTAGCACGGCCGCTCCTTCTCTGCGGGGCTAACAGCAGCAGTCTCCGAAGCTCCTCAGCAGCCTGTCTCGCCCCCTTGAGAAGGGCTCGCCTCCCTGCTCGCGCAGACCTCCATCAAGGAAAAACAGCACTACCGGACGAAGTTTATTTTAAAGTTTAAAGCCGCTGCGGCGACTCCTCTCATGAACCACATCTGCATCGGAGAAGGCTTTCGACGCAGGCAGCGATAGTGCGAGGAGCCACCGCAGCAGCTTTAAACTTTAAAATAAACTTGGGCTGGTAGTGCTGTTTTTCCGTGATGGAGGTCTGCACGAGCTCTCCCAGAGCCTGGCCCGCACCAAGACGCGCTCCTACGGCAGTACGGCTAGTGTGATTGCGCCTTTGGCCGAGAGCTACATGGAACACCGGGTGGGCAACGGCGATACGCTGCAGGGCATCGTGCTCAAGTACGGAGTGACGGTAAGGCGCGTTAGGCCAAATACCCCACCCGGAGGCACTTCCCCTGCGGTGAGGGAGCCCTGTGGAGGTCCTGGACAGCCCACCTTCAAATTATTGACAGCGGTATTTTGAAGGGCTACAGAGGCTTCCTAGTGCTCTACAAAGATACCGAAGTGGCCTGTTAACAGAGAGAGATGCTGGCTTTGCCTGTGGGTTTTAGTTTATTTAAGATGCTTATAAACAGTCTTCCAGGGTAACTACAAAGGTAGAAGTAGACTTGGTTACCCAAGTGATCACCTCCCCCCAACCTCCCCCCCCCCTCACAAAAAGGCTGGTGTTAACTTTTGTCAGATCAATCTGTTTCTTGAAACATAGCCTTTCAATGGCAGGAGTCATATGCCTCAGATGCAGGAATGTCAGAGCTAATTTGCTTTAGTTAGGTTGGGGGAAGAAAAACAGACCAGTGACTGGATAACTGGAGGCAAAACTATTCTCTGAAAATGTAATGGAAAGGTACCAAATTTGATGTGGTTAAGGCTGCTGCCTCAGCACTGTGAGGTTCTAGAGAATGATACGGTGACAGAATTTGTCCCCATCCCTGCGGATAATCGCAATAAACCATCTGCATTCTTTCAGGAGAGAGGGAAGAATCAAGAGTATGAATGGACACAACCACTGACCCTCAAGCCTTGCATTGAAGAATGTTGGGGTAAAAGGACTGAGGTTGAGATAAACACTAAAGAATGGCATGGGATGGTTTCCCACGGTTATGTGTGGGGACGGTGGCAGTGACGGATTCTGTCACCGTGTCATTCTCTAGAACCTCACAGTGCTGAGGCAGAGAGAAAGAATGACAGACGGGGCCAGAGTGACAGACAGAAAGAAAGAAAGACAAGACATCTATTCTAGCACCCGTTAATGTAACGGGCTTCAAGACTAGTATATATATATATATATATTTTAAAAACTCACTTTATTTTGGATTGTCAACAGTAGCAACTTCCATAAATGAAACATCCAAATAACACAGTTAAGAGATTATTTGCAGTCACTATATCAAGTGAGCAAGATTGAAATGAACACATTTACAGAATTTGAAGAGCACTTCAGCCGGTTCATAGACAAAACCGCGGAAGACAAAGGCGCGCGCCGACAACTGAGCGCAAGACGGAGGCGCGCGCCGAAGAAAATGACAGTTTTTAGGGGCTCCGACGGGGTGTTTTGTTGGGGAGCCCCCCACTTTACTTAATACAGATTGCAGCGGCATTGTGGGTGGTTTGGGGGGTTGTAACCCCCCTCATTATACTGTAAACTTAACTTTTTCCCTGTTTTTAGGGAAAAAGTAAAGTTTTCAGTAAAATGTGGGGGGTTACAACCCCCCAAGCCCCCCACAACGCCCCCACAACGCGGCACGATCTGTATAAAGTAAAGTGGGGGGTTCCCCCACCCCTCCTCATCGGAGCCCCTAAAAACAGTTATTTTCTTCGGCGCGCGCCTCTGCACTGCGCTCATTGTCAGCACGCGCCTTTGTCTTCCGCGGTTTTGACCTGACACCCTTCAGCCAACTATTTGAGGGCCACTATCTTACAGCATATACCTCCACTAAATAACATATGGAATTTCATGGAATGCGTATACAGTGGTACCTTGGTTTACGAGCATAGTTCGTTCCAGAAGCATGTTCGTAAATCAAAATATTCGTATATCAAAGCGAGTTTCCCCATAGGAACTAAGGGAAACTCGCTTGATACGTTCCCACCCACCCCCCACCCCATGAGGCCAGCGGCACTGCTCTACCCCCATGAGAACCGGCATTACTCCCCCTGAAGACCCCCCCTGCGTGATCACGTGATCCGCCACCCTCCCCCCACCCCCCCCGCGATCCGGCATCCCCCCGGAGATCTTCGATCGGGGGAGGGGTTTGATGTGAGCAGGGGGATGCCGAATCGCAGGAGGGAGAGTGTCGGATCGCGGGGGGCGCTGCTTGCAAATTGAGGCAAGCTCGGTTTCCGAGGTGCCGATTTTGCGAATGTTTTGCTTGTCTTGCAAAACACTCGCAAACCGGTGCACTCGTAAACCGAGATACCACTGTATACTCATGTCTGTTGCTGATCTATCAGTTTGCAGTCCTCTTGCCCTACATCAATTGAAGCGGATATTGATGGATTACCTACTGTTCAGAGACAAGAAAATACTGCCTCATAAAATGTAATCTGTGATTACACCTTTACAATGTTCATGCCAGTGGAGAGATACAGTAGCTGATACTGGAACTAAATGATCCACTGTCACAGTGCACTGGGGGTTTGCTGAGCGTTGTAAATTTTACTCTTTCTTAGGTGTTAAATGTAATGGAGAGTTTCTCTCTTCAAACTCTGCGACTCCAGGGAAGGTGGAAGCCGGAGGGGGGGGGGGTATATCTTTTATTTTGGTATTATTCCTGATGGTAATGATGGTGGGGGAGGGAAATTTTATCTTTTGTGTAGATTCTGATTGTTTTTAGTGCTTATTTGATTATTATTATTTGTATATAAATTGTATTGCACTTTTTGTTGGCATTAAAAACTAAATAAAGTTTCAAACTCTGTGGCTCTACTTTTCGTTATTATTTCTCTAGCACTCTGAACCAGAATTAGAATACGAATGAAACAAAGAATCATTTAGCAAGCAGATAACTGATGGATAAAGTTAAGATGTCTTTTTTACTTCCTAACTTTATGCAGATAGTTAGCAGACTGGCTCTTCCTTCTTCAGTAGTACTTTCAGTGGTATTGACCAAATAATGCTACTGAAAGGTCATGGTTGACCCTGTAGAGTGGCACTTACCTGGATAAATGTGGAGTCCCCTGTGGTTCCAATCACAAAATGGCTGCCAGGATCTCCCAAAGCAGTTTCACGAGGCTGCCATGGAAGGTCTTTATAGCAAAGAAGGTCTTGGCAGCCATTCCCATTAGAGCAGAAATATGAAGCAGGAATGAGTGTGGTTTGTTCCTGCCCCTGAAGAGGCCACTAGACCACCAAGGAGTAGGGATGGGGAATAATCATAGGGGAAGGGGGCAGGAGTATTTTTTTTTTTTTTGGGGGGGGGGGGAGTTTTAGTTTTAGTCAAAAATGCACAGGCATTTTCAGCCAAAATTCACATTTCAGTGCTAAATCTTAAACTGAAATTCGGTCAGCCTGTATTTTGAATGGATAAATTTACACATGCATTCAGTCGCACTACAGTGGGCTACTTTTAAGCCATGTTATTTTATTACTAATTTAGGTCTCATTTTATGCAATGAGACGTGCCACTAATAATGAGTTAGTGGTTAAAAAAAAGGGTTTAATAGTAGTCCATGTTGATATGTTCCCCCCTAAATCTATGCATTCATAGTGGCTTGATTAGGACATCTATATCCATATCTATGATGATTTCTGAATATCTTTTTGCACATATATATAACCTGGGGTTGCTGTTTCACTTAGATGGTTGCCTAGAATGTAGCAGGATTGAGGATAAGTCCTGCACATTAAATAGTATTTATTGGTTGGGACCAGGGCTGAAACCAGAATCCTCCGTAAGGTCGATCAGTAGCACCACTCTTTTCCTATACTACAGGGGTAGGGAACTCCGGTCCTCGAGAGCCGTATTCCAGTCGGGTTTCCAGGATTTCCCCATTGAATATGCGTGAGATCTATTTGCATGCACTGCTTTCAATGCCTATTCATTGGGGAAATCCTGAAAACCCGACTGGAATACGGCTCTCGAGGACCGGAGTTCCCTACCCCTGCGATACTATTTACTCTCTCAAAAAGTCAAGCAACCCTAAAGGTTGCTGTTCTTAAATGTTTACTAAAGTCACTTCAGGCAAAATACAATGTGGCAGAAGCAGTAGCAAATGCAAAAGGCAACCATAATTATTTACAGTAGGTCTAAGGCAGGGGTCTCAAAGTCCCTCCTTGAGGGCCGCAATCCAGTCAGGTTTTCAGGATTTCCCCAATGAATCTGCATGAGATCTATGTGCATGCACTGCTTTCAATGCATATTCATTGGGGAAATCCTGAAAACCCGACTGGATTGCGGCCCTCAAGGAGGGACTTTGAGATCCCTGGGCTAAGGTTATATACTCCAAATTTCAAATAAAGTCCAACCCTCCTCATATCCTTTTTCCTACTACTGGAAGTAGCAGGTTAGAACAAAGTTCCTTAAAGTAAATACCTTCTACTGTGGTTAGCAATGCAATATGCTCCAATAAAGGGTTCATTTACAGATGTTAAGTTGTGGCTTTTATGAGGCTCAGGCTCCATGAGACATAAGAACATAAGAATTGCCGCTGCTGGGTCAGACCAGTGGTCCATCCTGCCTAGCAGTCCGCTCACGCAGCGGCCCCCAGGTCCAAGACCAGTGCTCTAAATGAGTCCAGCCTCACCTGCATACGTTCCAGTTTAGTAGGAACTTGTCCAACTTTGTCTTGAATCCCTGGAGGATGTTTTCCCCTATAACAGACTCTAACAGATTAGAGCACAGGTGTCAAAGTCGGTCCTCGAGGGCCAGAATCCAGTCGGGTTTTCAGGATTTCCCCAATGAATCTGCATGAGATCTATTTGCATGCACTGCTTTCAATGCATATTCATTGGGGAAATCCAGAAAACCCGACTGGATTCCGGCCCTCGAGGAGGGACTTTGACACCCCTGGATTAGAGAGTGATGCAGAGGCAAAGATTCATCCCCTTACCCTCACCATCCCTGCATTTTTCATCCTTGTCCTCACAGTTTTAATTTTCTTCCCTGCATCTCCCCTCTCAAAACAGAAAGATGATTTTATACAATTTATATGCTTAAGGCATTGCAAATATACATTTTAACTCTGGAGAGAGAGAGAGAGAGTGTGTGTATGTGTTTGGGAGAGGGGGACTTATATGAACATTAGAATAGCCTTACTGGGTCAGACCAATGGTCCATCAAGCCCAGTAGCCCGTTCTCATGATGGCTAATCCAGGTCACTAGTACCCGGCCAAAACCCAAGGAGTAACAACATTCCATGCTACCGATCCAGGGCAAACACTGGCTTCCCCCATGGCTTTCTCAATAACAGACTATGGACTTTTCCTCCAGGAAATTGTCCATACCTTTCTTAAAAGCGAAGATCACATTGCACAACTAATATTTTTCATCTGCAAGTGCTGCAGCTTCATAATAAAGTTTGAACATTTGATCCATCCTGTTCCAGTGGTCTGCTCCCTATTATTATTACTAGCCTATGTATTCCCACACTGAATTATTGTTCTGTATCTTCCCTCCAAAATTCACACCATTTTAGTAAAGTTATTCAATATCGTGAAATCCCTTTTGGATGAATATGAAACAGGAAAAAAATTACATGGAACTAGGAATCCAAATTATTGAGTTTTCATGAAGCCATGATGGTTGATAATATTCTGTTACTAAAGATCTCCAAAGTCATCTCCCCTTTGCTTTGTTATTTAGAGGTTATTGAAGGTTTAATTTGTCTTCAGTCAGGAAAGCAGACATACAGATGGTTATCTAAAGTAATTATCTTCTTCGGTTTACTTTTTCTCTTGTCTGAGGTTTTTCTTTTCTTTTTTTTAAATGGGATCAGCAAAGTGGCTAATCAATGAAAAAAGTACCTTTATCTTTGTTTTCAGATTTAGCACATGCTTGTGTGTGTTTGGGAGGGGGGAATTAGAAACTCATTTCAGTAACGGGGGATCATTTTTACATAGTGCTTTGGTAGATTGTGGTTGCTTTACTAATTATAACAGATTTGAACACGGAGGAAAACCAACAGTTCCTAATTGAAGAAAAATGAAAGGTCCATAAGCTAATAAATGCAAATTGTACAAAAAAAAGAGCATTAATAGAAAAACGTACATATGGCCCAGATTCTCAAAATGTCGCCAAAGGTTAATCACCAGCATGTACCTAAATTTTGCCTACTGGCGACTAACTTAAAGGTTTTAATTGCTTCTAATTGGTGCGATAATTAGTCAGGCCATTAAAAACTAACTAAAATCTAATCAAAACAAAAAAGTAGGCGATGCTAAGTGGCCTCCCAGATTGGTGCCTGACCTTGCCTAGTGATGTTGAAGCCTGGAACTGGGTGTGTTTAGGGGGTGGCAACAGGCTTCGGCGTCACTAAGTAATGCTGGCCGTGATTCAGGAAGGGACCCTAGGCACCAGAAATGTAAGCCTGTAAAACTCTGGCCTACATTTCTAGTGCCTAATGTCCTTGGGAGCCACGAATCTGGAATCGGCGCCTGTCGGTGATTCACATACGGCAGGCACCTGTTTTGTAATATATACTGTATATATTAATATCAAGATTCCATGCTGTGAAAATATACTCATTGCGAGTGAGGTAACTTTGGCACTCATGCATCCAGATGAAATTAGTTATTTGGTCTAGTTTGGTTCACTCCCTGTGCAGGGCCTGTTTGTATGCTCATATGGTAGTGAATTGCATGCAAATGATCAGATAATGAAGGACATTTTTTATGCCCTAAGCTGTGGAGCACATTAACTTTCTACTTTCCCTCTAAATGAAACTTGTTTTCTCAATTTTTCAATACGAGGGGATGCTGAAAAGTTCCCAGCCCAACCAAGAAGAGAATGACGTGGATAAGTCAAAGCATAGAATTGTGCTTCTGCAAATTTCACTTAACAAAATAAGGTAACACTCTTTCAACTACAAAGGCAAAAAACGCTCAGAATTTAAGAAGCTGGTTGGTTGGTTGGGCTGAGAATTTTTCAGCACCCCCTCGTATATGGACTGTGTGTATACTTTCTTCTCATGGAAACAAAGTTGAGAGTGAGAGGAACAATTTTAAAAGGTTTTAATATGCAAGTAAATGTCTGTTTACCTCTAGAAATTGTTGCCTATGTTATCATATAAGTATTCAGCTAGCAGTGGTCAGTGTTTTATTTAAACACTACCACCATAGGCAGAATTAGGCCCCAATATTCAATGCTGGGCCAATTATGCGGGCTCAATATCAACTGGGACCCACATAAAGGAAGCATGTTCACCCACTTCCTCCTCATGATTTGGATACTTCTTCTCACTCCTGACCTCCTCAATTATCAAGAAGCTCCTCTCAACCCTTCTTCCCCTCCCCAAAGATCAATAGGCACCTTCCTTTCTAACTCCCTACAGGGATCCACAGCTCCCTTCTTTCCTGATCCCCCTTCCACTTGAAAGGAACTAGATGTTCCAATAAGACCTCTCCCACCCCCTATAGGTCCCCCAGGATTAACTTTAAACACCTGGTGGTCTAGGACTCCAGTGGGCAGGAGGAATACCTACTTATTCCTGTCCCTTGTGACTCCAGTCTCAAAATAGCTGTCATTATGTCTAGTGGCAGTCTCATGCTGCTACTACTACAACTACTACTACTACTACTACTACTAATTATTATTTCTATAGCACTACAGACATACACAGTGCTATACAGAGTCACAAAAAAGACAGTCCCTGCTCGAAAGAGCTTACAATCTAAACAGGCAAGACAGACAAACAGGATGTCATGGATACAGTTAAGGGGGATGGTTAATCTGTTGGCTAGTTCGGTGGGAAGTGGGGAGTAAGGTTACAGAATGAAGGCTATACAGAAAAGTTGAGTTTTCAGTCGAGGTCATGGTGACCATTATGAGGTTAGAGCCACGAGGGACAGAAGCAAGTGGGCACCACTTCTGTATATTGAACCTCATCTAGACCACCAGGGATTTTAAAGGTAGACATGGGAGTGGGAGTTCTTATTGGGGCATCTAGTTCCTTTCAGGGGGCAAGAGGGAGTGGGATTGAAATTGAGGGGTTTGGGAAAGAGGGTATCCATAGGACTGAGACCTAGTGATCTTTGAGATGATATGTTGGAAGGGAAGGAGAAGGGCTATTGATTATCAAGGAGAGGGATTGGGAGGTAGGGAAGACTATGCATGAGCTGCTTTGGTTTGTTATCTGGATTGGAGGGATGGCCTAGCGGTTAGGGTCACTGCCTCAGCACCCTGACATTGTGAGATCAATCCCAGCTGGCTCCTTGTGACTCTGGGCAAGTCACTTAATCCCGCTATTGCCCCAAGTACCGCAGTTAGCTTGTGAGCCTGAAGGTTCAGATAGAGAAAATACTTAAGAGTGCATGATTGCTATTCAGTGTATTGTAAACTACTTTGGGTGAATCTCTTCATGAAAAGCCAATAAATAAAAATATGTGTACATTGTTGATCATTTAATACTTTTTGTCAAGAGCATTATAGCAAAAGAATAAATCCAATCCACCATAATAAACACTAGGGGCTCCTTTTACTAAGGTGCGCTAGCGTTTTTCGCACGCGTTGCATTACTGCGCTCGCTAACCCTCCGCTATGCACCAAAAACTAATGCCAGCTCAATGCTGGCATTAGCGTCTAGCGCGCATTAAAACCGCTAGCGCAGCTTAGTAAAAAGAGCCCTAGGAGCCTAATATATATATATATATATATATATATACAGTCGTACCTCGGTTTACGAGTACACCAGTTTGCAAGTGTTTTGCAAGACGAGCAAAACATTTGCAAAATCATTGCCTCAGAAACCGAACTTGCCTCGATGTACGAGCGCCTCCCCCTGCGATCCGGCACCCTCCCCCCCACCCCACCCCCGCGATCTGGCATCCCCCCTTGCTCGCGTCGCCCCCCCACCCCCCGCCACGATCCGGCATATCCCACGCACCCATCCACCCACCCGAACACATAGATTACCCCCATCTGGCACCCGGCTCTGGCACCAACGCACAGGACATGCCGGTGCCAGTGCCCGAAGATCTGCTGTCTTTTTTGCTGGGACTTGAGCATCTGCGCATGCTCAAGGCCTTCGAGTTCCCGCTCTTTCTGAGATTTGGATCGCGGGGGGGGGGATGGCGGATGGCGGATCACGTGGGGGGGGCCTTCATGAGCGGGGGGAGCAATGCCGATTTCCTGAGGGGAGGGTAGAGCAGTGACGCTAGCCTCGGGGGTGGGAACAAATCAAGCAAGTTTCCCTTACTTTCTATGGGGAAACTTGCTTTATATACGAGTAATTTGGTTTGCGAGCATGCATCTGGAACGAATTATGCTCGTAAATATATATATATATATATATATATATATATATATATATATATATATATATATATATATTTAAGATCAATTTTCAGTCTTCTAACTGAAAATAGGGTACAAATTTAGGAAACTAATACTTAGGAATCTAAATTATGCCTCTCAGCTTTATATATATATATATTTATATATAAATTATGCCTCTCAGCTTTATATATATATATATAAAGCTGAGAGGCCTAATTTAGATTCCTAAGTATTAGTTTCCTAAATTTGTACCCTATTTTCAGTTAGAAGACTGAAAATTGATCTTAATTTAGGTGCTTAAAAGCTAGACTTTTAAAAATTTAGCGTGCCATTCATTTGCCTAGATATATGAGCTTAATTTGTGAGTCTAATGCAGAAAATTATTGCTAAGCTGAAAACCATTTTTCTGCGCTCTAAAGTCCCCGCTGTTGCCATCCACTTTTTTTCTGCTCCTAAATCTAGGAGTTTAGTGAAATTGGAGAATAACTTTAGTCACTCTGCCATAGTTGATTTTCAAAGAGGCCGATGTATGAGCATAGCTCTCAAAGTTAAGAGCATAACTAATAGGACAAATTTAACCTGCAAACAGTATATTATGGATATTGGTATTAGATCCCTAGTATGTGTCAAGTTAGGGTAAAAACTTGTACTATAACTGGCAAATTGTAACCTGTTAACTGTATATTGTGTATGTTATCCTGTAACCCCTCCTGAGCTCTTTGAGGAGGACGGGATAGAAAATGGATTAAATAAATAAATAAATAGTAACAGTATGTAGGTGTTGGCCAATATTTAGTGCCAGAACCCATAAAGGTAAGTGGGCTTAGTTAGAACTGCTTTTTATGGGCACCGGCTTAGCTATGTGGGCACCGGCAACAAATATTGCTGGCACCCGCATAACTGTCAACTCCTTCCTGACTCGGCCCCATAACATCCCTGTGTGGCCCAGTTCCAAAATGGCCGATTAGTGTCGGTATCCACTGTATCGGTGGATAGCCGACCCTGTGTGATTTAAGTGGGCAGAGACCTCTCCTGCTGGATTAAATCGCTTTGAATATCGATCACTAAGTCACTAATTTAAAATTTTTTACTTAGCCTCACTGCAGTCTTAGCAAAATTATACCATATAAGAGATGTGGGGATTAAATTACCTGGTTTAATTTAAATTCTGTCAAAATAACACTGATTTGTTGAAGGCTGTTTTTTTTTTTTACCCCCTTAAGCACAGAATCAAAGGTTCTGAGTAATCAATTTGTTATAGATGGAGAGACAGAAAGCAGATTTTTGCAGGTTGCTAAGGAAAGTTATAAGACACAGAAAGACTGCTGCTGTCTTTCATTTTATAAATCCACGTGATGCTAATTATAGACACATGGCAGTTGAATTGATTTAAGATAGAATGATTTATGGGCCTCTGTGATAAAGGTCGGTGTACATAGAGAAAGCTTATAAAGGGCAAATCTGTAACAGGATGACCATATTTACAGTACATGTCACTTGTGGCTCATAAGCGTGCAGAATACTGTCACTGTCATGGGTAAGTATATATTTATTCAGAGGGGGCAGCAAAACACCTAAGCACTGTTGTATGTGGGTGTACATAAGGGTGTGGAGGGGCATAATCAAAAGGGACGTCTAAGTCCGTTTGAGTCTAAGTCGCAAGTCGTCCAAAGTAAAAACCAGCCTAGGACACATTTTTGAAAAATACGTCCATAATTTTTTTTCTTTCGAAAATCATCTAACTATACGTCCTGCCGATCTGATCGTCCAAGTCACTAAATCGTCCATCTTTATGCCACATTTTTGTACAAATCCAAAACGCCTAGAACAAGCCCTGTTGGACGTGGGAGGGGTCTGCAAAATGATGGACTGAACACCCAGACATGCCACCTAAATAGTGGGGTACCTTACAGGGCACTGCTGTGAACTTCTATTCTATCACAGGTTACCTCTGAAACAACTCCACTGGTTACCTATGCAACAACGAGTACACTAAAAGGTGTTATCATTAGTATACTAGACATTGTATCAATGAGTCCCTTTCTGGTTTCAATCTCTGTAGGAAGTTAATAGACCAAACCAAGCCTTGAGATCAGAAGGTGGCATGAAACTAATAGCAAGATTAGACAGGGTGTGAAGTATGTGACCACAAAATCAAGAATGCTTTCCATTGGAATAAGTTGTCAGGACACCTGAGACTATGCTCCGATTGTTTTAATTTAAAAAAAAACACCCTGTTAAAAACCAAAGGCTCCTTTTATCAAGCCACGCTAGCGGGGTTAATGCGCGTGACTTTTCATCACGTGTTAACCCCTGCGCTGGCCAAAAACTACCGCCTGCTCAAGAGGAAGCAGTAGCGGCTAGGGCGGCTGGCGGTTTAGCACGTGCTATTGCGCACGTTAAACCACTGGCGCAACTTGATAAAAGGAGCCCCAAGTTGTTTGTAGATGCCTATATGTGGAGGCAATTACAACCTAAGACATGAGTGAATTCCATGATACCAGTTTGATAATTATTTATGTAATAAAGACTGTGTGTTAAGAGCGAGTTGAAATTTGTTAGCCATTAAAATGTAGTTATGAATGTTATTTTTGGAAACTGCTTAGACCAGGGGTAAGGAACTCCGGTCCTCGAGAGCCGTATTCCAGTCGGGTTTTCCGGATTTCCCCAATGAATATGCATTGAAAGCACTGCATGCAAATAGATCTCATGCAGATTCATTGGGGAAATCCTGAAAACACGACTGGAATACGGCTCTCGAGGACCGGAGTTCCCTACTCCTGGCTTAGAGTATAGGCGGTATATAAATTTTTAAGTAAATAAATAAAATCTGGGTGCTGTTATAGAACAGGCTCTAATTGCCAAGTTACAGAATTGCCCCCTTTGTGCCACCTAAAAACGGAGTGCCATTCAAGAAGGACTTATTGTGCTTGCTAAAATGTTATACCAATTCATTACAGGGTATGTGCTTACCTAGGGTTACCAGATGTCTGGGGAAATCCGGACATGTCCTCTTTTAGAGAACTGTCTGGGTGCTCAGACGGACTTTCCAAAACCCGGTAGCTTGTCTGGGTTTTGGAAGGCCACGCCCTCAACCACATCTGGAGGGCCTCTGAGCATGTGCAGATGACATATCATGCATCCGCGCATGCTCGGAGGCCCTCCAGACGCAGCCCGGAGGTTGGAGAAATATGAGGCTTGCGGGGGTGGGGCTAGGGGTGTAATGGGGTGGGCTGGATGTGGAACAAGGCGGGGCTGGAGGTGGAACAAGGCGGGGCTGTGGGTGGAACAGGGCATGGCCATGTGTCCGGATTTCTACTTCCGAAAATCTGGTAACCCTATGCTTACCTTTAAGTAAAGTAGGCTTTGCTGGGCCCATGATAAATACCAAAAAGCAAAGAAAATGACCTAAGTTTCCACAGAGAAATGGCAATCCAAACAAACCCAAAAGATGTGGAAACTAACAATATTCAAAAACTTCGTTTTATTTCCTCGTAGAGAGCTAAAAGCACTATCCACATCTGTGTTTCACAGGTTCGTGAAACACAAATGTGGATAGTGTTTTTAGCTCTCTCTGAAGAAATAAAATGAAGTTTTTGAACATTGTTAGTTTCCACATCTTTTGGTTTCGTTTGGATTCCCATGGTAAATACCACAGATTAGTCCCTGCTTATTCAGCTGGTGGAAGTGAGCATTTTCTTTTTTTAATGCTGACCACTGCAGGCTGAATTAAGCCCAGATATTCAGTGCGGGGCCATAGCCAGGCACTGACACTGAATATTGAGGCATGACTGGGCAAGAGTGTGCCACCCTTACTTACATGGATACTAGCTGTTATTCAGTTTGGACCCACACAAGACACTTTTGCAGTCCCAGCTGAATATTGGCTGAGATTTGCATAGGGGAAATCCATATTTTCCCCTGACATTCTCTGATTCCCCTCTTGCTCCCTGTAATACTGTAATCTCCCTCTCCCCCCTCACCCCCCTCAAGTCCCAGCAGACCCTCTCCCCAAGTCTACCAGAACAGGTCTGGAAGTTTGATAGTGATTTGAGCAGAAGCAAATCACTACTTACTCCTGCTCCTTGTAACTCCTAATTAAAAATGGTTGTCATGACCTCTAGTGGTAGTCTCACAGTATGTTATGATTCTATATGCTTTATTGAAATCAATAAAAAAATGTTTAATGTAAAAAAAAAAATAAATAGCAACGTGATAATAATGCTGTGCAAAGTCAGAATCTATCATCTTAGCTGGAGAAAGTATGAGGGACAGGTTGTGAAAATAAATTTTCATACTGTATGTTTCCATATGTGAAAATATAGTTAAATGGAATTATTGCATTTTGATGATGTTTTTCTTATGTAGATTAGGTTACTACTATTTATCACTTATATAGCGCTGAAAGGCGTACGCAGCACTATACATTTTGACATTTAATAGATGGTCCCTGCTCAGAAGAGCTTACAATCTAACTAGGACAGACAGACAGGACATATAGGGTTAAAGATGTAAAGTCCAAGGTTAGAGGGGTTAGATGTTGAAGGCAGTCTTAAAGAGGTGGGTTTTTAACTGGGCCTTGAACACTGACAGAGACGAGCCTCCCGCAGGGATTCAGGCAGCTAGGTAGAAAGGACAGAGTCTGGAGCTGGCGGGGGAAGAGAAGGGAAAACCAAAGAGGAGGTGGGAGGTAAGAAGCTGATATGCACAGACAGGAAGAGGGACCTTGGGGTGATAGTGTCCGAAGATCTAAAGGCGAAAAAACAGTGTGACAAGGCAGTAGTTGCTGCCAGTAGGATGCTGGGCTGTATAAAGAGAGGCGTAGCCAGTAGAAGGAAGAAGGTGTTGATGCCCCTGTACAGGTCATTGGTAAGGCCCTACTTAGAGTATTGTGTTCAGTTTTGGAGACCATATCTGGCGAAAGACATAAGAAGACTTTAAGCGGTCCAGAGAAGGGTGACAAAAATGATAGGAGGCTTGCGCCAGAAGACGTATGAGAGACTGGAAGCCCTGAATATGTATAGCCTAGAGCAGTGTTTTTCAACCTTTTTTGGGCAAAGGCACGCTTGTTTCATGAAAAAAATCACGAGGCACACCACCATTAGAAAATGTTAAAAAATTTAACTCTGTGCCTATATTGACTATATATAAAGTAATTCTCTTGAATAGGAATCAAATAAACACAAAGAAAGTATTTTATAATTACTTTATTATGAAATATTAAGTAAACATAATAGTGAAAAATTATAAAATACTTTATTCAGTGCGAAACCTGGGCCTGTTTGGCTGAACACAAAGCTGATATTCTGGCTGGAATCGAAGAAAGACACACACGTAGCTCTTCGTCAACAGCTCTCAGTCTCTCTCTGTATTTGGTTTTTATAGCATACAAAAATAGACAAATATACCCTCCATCCTTTTTATTAAACCACAATAGCAGTTTTTAGCGCAGGGAGCTGCGCTGAATGCCCAGCGCTGCTCTTGACGCTCATAGGCTCCCTGCGCTAAAAACCACTATTGCGGTTTAGTAAAAGGTGACCATATTGTAAAATATAGACAGCAGATATAAATTCAGAACTGTGCATAGTAAGTGAAGGGAAGTTTTCATCTCTGGGAATTTACCCAGTTAACTATTAAGTTATTTGGGCAAATTCCTTTGAAAACTGTGGTAATACTGCCTCCACTTTGCTAAATTTAAAATAAAATCATTTTTCCTACCTTGTCTGGTGATTTCTGGTTGCACTTTCTTCTTCTGACTGTGCATCCAATCTTTCTTCCCTTCTATCAGCCTGTATGCTTTCTCTCCTCCACACCTCATTCCCTCCCCCAACTTTTTCTTCTTCTCTCCCTGACCTTTCTTTCTTTTTTTCTGTTTCTCTTCTTTCCTTCTATTTCCCTGCCTGCCCCCTTTCTTTCTTTCTCCCTGCTGTTCCCCAAGCCACTGCCACTGCCGCTGCCATCGGGGAACAGGACCCACCAATGGATAACAGGCCCCAAAGCCGACGCCGACGCATGCTCTCCCTGACGTCAATTCTGCAATCGGAGAGGAAGTTCCGCCCAGCCAGGCAGCGATTGGCTGGCCCGAACTTCCTCTCTGACTGCAGAATTGACGTCGGGGAGAAGAAGACTTATCGGCTCGATAGATTAGATCGCCAAGACAAAGTGAGTCCTGGGTGATCGACTCACTTTGCCTTGGCGAGCTACTGGCGCCCCTGCCTCGGGCCCCCTTTCAGCTCCGGGCCCCTGAATGCAGGACTGGTAGTACTGCCCTGATGGCGGCCCTGCGGCACACCAGGCAACATCTCGCGGCATACTAGTGTGCCGCGGAACAGCGGTTGAAAAACACTGGCCTAGAGGAAAGGAGGGACAGGGGAGATATGATTCAGACGTTCAAATACTTGAAGGGTATTAACATAGAACAAAATCTTTTCCAGAGAAAGGAAAATGGTAAAACCAGAGGACATAATTTGAGGTTGAGGGGTGGTAGATTCAAAGACAATGTTAGGAAATTCTACCTTACGGAGAGGGTGGTGGATGCCTGGAATGTGCTCCCGAGAGAGGTGGTGGAGAGTAAAACTGTGACTGAGTTCAAAGAAACATGGGATGAACACAGAGGATCTAGAATCAGAAAATAATATTAAATATTGAACTAAGGCCAGTACTGGGCAAACTTGCAAGGTCTGTGTCTGTGTATGGCTATTTGGTGGGGGATGGGCTGGAGAGGGCTTCAGTGGCTGGGAGGGTGTAGATGGGCTGGAGTAGGTTTTAACAGAGATTTCGGCAGTTGGAACCCAAGCACAGTACCGTGTAGAGCTTTGGATTCTTGCCCAGAAATAGCTAAGAAAAAAAATTTAAAAATTTAAATTGAATCAGGTTGGGCAGACTGGATGGACCATTCGGGTCTTTATCTGCTGTCATCCACTATGTTACTATGTTAGGATTGACCCCAAAGTATCCACAGAGAGGAAAATCCAGAAGAAACCAAAAGAAACTGTGGAATGACGATGTTTCTTAAATGGACTTTATTTGAAAAATATCAAAGTTCCAAAGGTATAATAAATCATCCACATAAAAGTAAAATAATCCACATGAAAAACTTAAAGGACATAGTCCACTAGGGACGCAGGACCCAACACGGTCTGCGTTTCAACAAAGAGTCTTCTTCAGGGGTCCCTGAGAGTCCTATAATGGTGAATATGTGGAAATGCTGAAATGTGGTGAGCCACAAGTAAGCGTCAGAGGTTGCATCAGAGGAGAAGCTTCCACCTACACATGCATGCGACTGCACGAATACTCCGGCAGCTTTCAACAAACTGTTCAAACCTTAAAACGCGCTGCAAAGGTAAGGGGGGGGGGGGAGATGCACAGACCACTCAAGGAGTGCTTCCCCAACGCGCAAAAGCCAAGTCCGTGCAGCCACTACACAAACCTTCCCCCCAAATGTAAATTCTGATATCGGAGAGGAAGTTCCGGGCCAGCCAAGCAACAATTGACGTTGGAGGTGGGGGGTAGTCTTGTGTAGTGGCTGCACGGACCTGGCTTTTGCGTATTGGGGAAGCAGGGAGAATGCAAGGCAACGCGAGTGTATCATGGAGCTTGGGATGGGCTCCGCAATCGACTCACGTTGCCCTTGTAATCTACTGGTTGATCGCGATCGACCTTTTGGGCACCCCTGGACTAGACAGTAAGGATTGATTTGAGGAACGCAGCTCACTCCTGGATGAATAGGGAATGGAGGCCCATATTTATTTACCAATTATTTACAAATTCGGTTGTATTTACTATAGAATCATAACAGGCCAGGCTCCCTCATACTTGTCACATATGCAAATGACATCATCATATCGAAGTCCGCGCCCTCCAGATGCAGCCCCAGGTTTAGTGCCATGACTTCAAAAGGTTTGTGAGACACTGGCTTAGCCCCACTTGAGCATATCTGACAAGACTCCCTTAAACCTTTGCACCCTAAGTAAGTGCTTATACTGACCCTGCACACACTATCCTTCCTGGATGACCAAGAAAAATACTGAACATGTAAACAGATTTAAGACCAATAGGACTACTCAATGTGTACATTTGAGCTTCTCTATTGTGCTGCCACAGGTAGGGTTACCATATTTTTGAAATTAAAAAAGAGGACATTTGACCCCCCACCCTCACCCCCTTATCCATCCCCACCCTCACCCCAGCCCCTGGGCCCTCCTTTGCTCCACCCCACAGAAGCTAATTTTGAAAATTAAATATCAGCACCTTGCATGCAGTTTGGCAGGACCAGCTTACTCAGAATCCGATGGCTCTCACCCTCTTACCTCCTTGGTGCTCCAATTCAATTTTCTTCAGGCTCAGCAAGGTGAGCCTGCTGCTGCCGGCCTGCCCTGGAAGTCGTTTCTTTGCAGGTCCCGCCTATGCCAGAACAAGAAGCTGCTGCAGAGAGGCGACAGCAGCAGGCTCGCCTCGCCTCGCTGCGGACGGTCTGAAGAAAATTGAACTGCAGCGCCGAACAGGTAAGAGGTGGAGAGCCACCAGACTCCTTGTAAGTTGGCCCTCCCAAACCTGGACAGACACACAATTAAAAAAAAAAAAAAAAAAAATCCGGACACCCTAGACCAGACATGGGCAACTCCGGTCCTCAAGAGCCGGAATCCAATCGGGTTTTCAGGATTTCCCCAATGAATATGCATTGAAAGCAGTGCATGCAAATAGATCTCATGCATATTCATTGGGGAAATTCTGAAAACCCGATTGGATTCCGGCCCTTGAGGACCGGAGTTGCCAATGTCTGCCCTAGACACAGGTTGTACTTGATCTGTGCTCATTTAATTCTCTACCTACAAAAATGGATTAAAAAAAACACATCCACAGACATATTATCCATTAAGCTAATAAAACAGGTCAGCTCTGGGAAGCTGATGTAAGATGTTGCCTCTTATGCCGAGACTTCACGTTTAAAAAGTGTCTGATTAAAGGAGTTACTTTCCTCTGCTGTGTGGCTTGTCTTGTAGAAGATCATTTATATGGATAGATTGTGCGCCAATGTTGAAGACTTGTTTGAGGTCATATTAATAATTTAAAGATGTACTGATAGCAGTTAATAGCTAAACATGCTGGTAAAATGCTTCTTACCTTGAAAAGGATTATTTTCTATTTCCTTCATCTGATATTTTTTTTCACATACTTTAGATGGTTTTTTTTTTAAATTCTGGCACATTCTGATGCTGTCATGCATTTTTCTTTGTACACAGCACATTTCTTTACTCTTAATCCTTCCTGTTAACTAGTAAAACTTTACAGACATAATAAAAGCAGAGGCCTGGTTCAAATCTGGCAAACCCGAGCTGTTAATTTGTGATATTTAGACTAGGGATGAACATAACATAAGAACTTAAGAGTTGCCATACTGGGGCAGACCGAAAATCCATCAAGCCCAGTATCCTGTTTCCAACAGCAGCCCATCCAGTTTGCAAATACCTGGCAAGATTCCCAAAGAGTAAAACAGACTTTATGCTGAGTGTCCTAGAAATAAGCAATGGATTTTCCCAAGTCCATCTTTAATAAAGGCTAATGGACTTTTGTTTTAGGAAATTATCCGATCCTTTTTAAAAATCCTGCTAAAATAACTGCGTACTGGGCAAAAATTTGGGGAACATGCTTATCATTAACATGCTAATGACCATATGCTAATCATTAACATGCTAATGACCACTGCGTGCTAAGAGTTAGCTTGGTAAAAAAAAATACTGCCCTAACTGGTTTGATATGGACAGCACTTGCAGTTAGAGCACAGCAAGTTACCAAGTGCTAATTCTCAAGGCTACCAGTAGCATAGGTGCACTTCATGTCTTTTTAAGAAGAGGCATTAAGTTAACATTAGTGCTGCCCGATTCACAATTCGAATCGATTCACCGATTCATTTCGGGTGAATCGATTCAAATCGATTTACCCCCAACAAAAAACCGGCCTCCCGATTCGTTGACTGACCCTCCCCACTCGCCCTCTAAAGCAGGAGCGGCAGCGCTGCCTTTTGCTGGCCTGCCGCTCCTGCTTTAGAGGGTGAGTGGGGAGGGTCAGTCGGGAAGTGGCTTACCCGCTGGCTTCCCGCTGCTGTGCTGTCCTGTCCGTCTTCCCCACTGGCCTCCCGGAATCAATCTTCCTAACTTAAGCAGCCTGCAATAAGATCGCGGCAGAGAGAAGACTCTCCTAAGCCTTACAGCAGCTTGCAAAGATCACTAGCACCAGCGATCTTATTGCAGGGGGAATATGCAGGCCTTCCGGAGGGGGTGTAGTCCTTCGGGGGGAGGGGGGTGCGGCCTTCAAAGGGGGGAGGGACAGGCCTTCAGGGGGGACAGGCAGGCAGGCCTTTGGGGGGGATGCAGGCCTTCAAAGGGGGAGGAACAGGCAGGCAGGCCTTCAAAGGGGGGGAACAGGCAGGCAGGCCTTAGGGGGGATGCAGGCCTTCAAAGGGGGGGACAGGCAGGCAGGCCTTAGTGGGGATGTAGGCCTTCAAGGGGGAGACAGGCCTTCAGGGGGAGGTGCAGGCCTTCAAGGGGGGGACAGACCAGGGGAGGGGGGCCCTGGTATAGAAGTACATGGATGGAGGGAGGGAGGGAAGGGGGTTCAAAGAGATGTGCATATGCCGGACTTTGGGGGAGGAAAGAAATAATGGGTTTGAAAATAGAGGAGAGGAAGAGAGATGACGGACAATGGGATTTAGAGAGGTAAGGAACAGAAAGGGAAAGAAGTTGGACACAAGGGGAGTGTGGAGGGGGGGTTAGAGATACTGGATAGGAGGGTAGTTGGGAAAAGAAAGGGAGAGATGGTGGACCCTGGGGTGGTGGGGAAGGAGAGAGAGATGCTGGAAGAAAGGGTAGTTAAGAAAAGGTGGATCTGTGGATGGAGATGAAAAAAAAGAAAGATACCAGACCTCCGGGAGAGGGAAGGGAAACGGAAGGGGAGGACAGAGATGGCAGATGGATGGTTAGAACAGAGAAAGAAGAAAGAAGGAGACCCTGGGAAGCAAGTTATCAGAAAACAACCAGAGCCTGCGACCAACAAGATTTGAATAATGACCAGACAACAAAAAGGTAGAAAATCTAATTTTATTTTCCATTTTGTGATTACAAAATGTCAGATTTGAAATGTGTATACTGCCAGAGCTGGTGTTAGACCACAAACGTGAGCTAGGATTTGAGAGAGAGAGGAAAAGTCTTTTTTGTTTGTTTATTTTGTTTATACCACAGCGCCAATGTGGTTAGGAGAAGGCAAAGGGGGTGAAGAGGCTATAAAATAAACCCACCAGGATGTTTGAAAAAAACACCCAATTGGGCAGGAAAATCAAATCAAATCGAATCGGAAAACCAATTCAGTAGGCCGAATCGAATCGAATCAAAATTTTTTTTCCTGAATCGGGCAGCACTAGTTAACATGGCTGTGTGCACTGCTAGAACATCCAACCAACTCGACCCCTCTAGCTGCATCCCAAACTCTTTGATCGTTTCCCCATCAACATTACATCAACATCCAATTCATACCAGTATCTCTCCACTTCCTGATCCCCCTTGAGTAACATCAGCAACCCCTCCCCCACAACAGGCTGCCAAATCTACAGTCCCTGCGACACTTACCAGGGGTTTCCATGGTGGTGTAGTGGAAGGTCAAGAGCAATTCCCTAATACATATATCTCCCCTTTGCTGCTTGGATTGAAAATGGTGGCTATAACCTCTAGGAGTAGCCTTGCAATACTATCACTAGGGGTCAAGCAGTCAGATTAGGGTCAGCAGTTGCTGATGTGACCCAGGGGAAGTGATCAGAGGGATCAAGATGCTACTAGAGGATCAGGCAGAATGGGTTCAAACATATTCTATTGTGTGTTGATGTTATTTATTTACTTTCTGGTTCTAGATTATATTCTAAGAATATATATTTTATTTTATGTTTGGCTTATAAATATTCTTATGATTCACAGATTAGAGTCCACTGGAAGTTAAATCTCTGTGTATTGCGGTTTAGTACTGTTTACTATTGTTTCGCCTATGTAACATTGCATTTGGGTTTTTATAATAGTATGTATGACTTTCTTAGTTTGTTTCTACAATAGAAACACAAGAATATTTTTTTTTAAATGTATTGGCAGATAGCACTAATGCCCCTGTGCTGTCGGGACTAAACTGGGTGCACTACGCTGAGTGCCAATTCTTTTATACCATCTATACACCAAGATAAGAACATAAGAATAGCCTCACTGGGTCAGACTAATGGTCCATCAAGCCCAGTAGCCTGCTCCCACAGTGGCCAATCTAGGCCACCAGTACCTGGCCAAAACCCAAGGTGCAGCAATATTCCATGCTACTGATACAGGGCAAGCAGTAGCTTCCATTGTGTCTTTCTCAATAACAGCCTATGGACTTTTCTTCCAGGAACTTGTCCAAACCTTTCTTAAAACCAGCTACATTATCCACTCTTACCATCATAGAATGTACATAAGAACATAAGAACATAAGCGTTGCCTCTGCCGGGTCAGACCAGGGGTCCATCGTGCCCGGCAGTCCGCTCCCGCGGCGGCCCCCCAGGTCCATGACCTGAAAGTGTTCCCTACCTAACCTGAAATATCCATACCCTATTCGCTCAATGTCCTGTACGGTAAACCTCTATCTGTACCCTGTTATCCCCTTCGCTTCCAGGAAGTCATCCAGTCCCTTTTTGAACCCCAGAATTGTACTCTGTCTTATTACCTCTCCGGGAAGCGCGTTCCAGGTGTCCACCACCCTCTGAGTGAAGAAGAACCTCCTTGCATTCGTTATGAATCTGTCTCCTCTCAGTTTTTCTGAATGACCTCTTGTTTTAGTTGTCCCTGCTAGTCTAAAGAATCTGTCCCTCTCCACCTTCTCTATGCCTTTCATGATTTTATAAGTTTCTATCATGTCCCCTCTCAGTCTCCGCTTCTCCAGGGTAAAGAGCCCCAGCCTGTCTAACCGTTCGGCATATGAAAGGTTCTCCATACCCTTTATCATCCTCGTTGCCCTCCTCTGGACCCTTTCGAGTATTGCCATGTCCTTCTTGAGGTATGGCGACCAGTATTGGACGCAGTATTCCAGATGTGGGCGCACCATTGCTCGATACAGTGGCAGGATAACTTCTTTTGTTCTGGTAGTGATACCTTTTTTGATAATGCCCAACATTCTGTTCGCTTTTTTTGAGGCCGCTGCACATTGTGCCGCCGGCTTCATTGTGTTATCTACCAATACCCCCAGATCTTTTTCCTGGCTGCCTTTCCCGAGTACCCTCCCTCCCATCGTATAGCTGTACATGGAGTTCCCCTTCCCTATGTGCAAGACCTTACATTTCTCCACATTGAAGCTCATCTGCCATTTTTTTGCCCACTCACTCAGCTTGTTCAGGTCGCTTTGCTCATGTAGTTTAAGTTGGCATTGAGGTGCCTAATGTTAAGCACATACAGGTCAATGGCAGGCATAAATATTCGACCTAAGAGTTCCTTGATTTGCGTTCAGTTTTTTTCTATAAGTTGTTTGCATAACTTGGAGACCATAGCCCTGGGACAGAGGGTGAAACAATTAGGTGCACAGGCAGTGTTCTCGTCAATCCTTCATGTCTTCATTAAAGGACAAATGAGAGAAACTCGTATCCTGAAGCTGAATGTGTGGCTGTGTTGATGGTATTGATGTGAGCGCTTTGGTTTTTTAGACCACGGAATGATTTTCCAAGACCTGCTCAGCAAGATAATGTCCATCTATTGAAGAAAGGACAAAGTGTCTCTAGTAACAGACTGGCTAATGTACTGAAGAGGGCTTTAAACTAAATTTACTGGGGATGGGTGTAAAATGCCCCAAGGTAATAACTCTCAGAAATATAAGATATCAAATACCGTTATTGAAATGAGACAAAAGGGTGATAGATGGAAAGCTTTCTATGCTAATGTCCATAGTATAGGAAACAAAATTCCAGATCTAGAGGCTTTAATGGTAGCAGCTGAATTGAATTTAGTGGCAGTCACGGAGATGTGGTTCACGGCAAGCCATGACTGGGATATAGTTATACCTGCTATAATCTATTCAGGATGGATAGGGTAGGTAAAAAGGATGGAGGAGTGACATTATATGTTAAGAATAATATTAAAATGACAGAATTGAGAGACATAGGGGTAAAGAAGAAGCACTGTAGGTTAATTTGGAAATAGGGAATTGAAAATGTATTTAAGTTGGTGTGATATACAGGCCTCCTTCACTGTTGGAAGAAATGGACAAAGATTTAATTCACAAGATAGCTAGAAAAGGGAAAGTACTACAGATAGGCAATTTTAATATGTCAAATATTGATTGGACCACCCCTGCTGCAGGGTCATCTAGAAGCAAGTAGATCTTGGATTTGCTACAGGAAGAATTGATCTAGAAATTAGCAATGGAACCTACATGGGAAAGTGTTTCTGAGATTATAGTAGATCATTTGGCATCTAGTGATCACTGAATGGTGAGGTTCAATATTAAAATGTGGGATGAGAGGACTTACTCAAGTTTGAAGATTCTGGACTTCAAAAGAACTAACTTTGTCAAGATGGAATATCTCGAGGAGGAGCTAACTGAATAAAGTAGAACAGCAGTGGGAGAAATTGAAAGGTGCTATTCTAGAGGTGACAAACCTTTGTTAGGAAAGTACATAAAAGTAAAGAGAAATGAAAGTCACTTTGGTTCTCAAATGTAGTAGCTGAAAAGGTAAGAGAAAAAAGGTTAGCCTTCATAAATTACAAGACGTCACAGAATGAGGAAGACATGCAAAAATATGTGGGAAAGCTATGAGAAGCAGGAAAAGCTGTCGGAAAAGCAATGAAGCAAATAGAATAAAAGATAGCCGATATGGTAAAATTGGGGAACAAATTGTTTTTTAGATATGTAAGTGAGAGGAAAAAGTGTCAAAATGGCATAGTGAGGCTCAAGGGTGAAGGGGACAAATATGCAGAAACTGATAATGATAAAGCTGAACTGCTTAACAATTATTTCTGTTCTGTGTTCATGGATGAAAGACCAGAGGATACATCTGAGGGTACTCAAGGAACTCAGAGAGGTTCTGGCAGCTCTGTTGTTTCATCTTTTCAATGCTTCCTTAGAGTCTGGTGTGGTCCTGGCAGACTGGAGATGGGCAGATGTGGTCCCTCTACACAAGAACAGAAGTAAAGAGGAGGTTAGGAATTACAGGCCTGTTAGTCTGATCTCGATAGTGAGTAAACTAATGGAAATTCTTCTCAAACTCCCAGGTTTCAAAAGCAGCTGCCCAACATGACCACATTTCGCCAGTTGGTTGCTTCGGGGGCAAAGATAACAAGTAGCTATGATGTTCAAAACTTCACCAAATCTGGTCTAAAACTGCTTTGCCCCTGAAGCAGTTGACCGTCGAAACGTGGTCATGTCGGGCAGCTACTTTTGAAACCTGGAAGCATTTTAAAGATTTTAATTAAAGGCTATTTATTGATGAAGGGAATAAACAAACCAAGCCAATGGCCTAAAACAGAGAGCCATTTACTACTCATTACTGTTTACACATACTATATGGTTTCCGTGCAAACTGTCACAACTGAGTAAAATCCTACTGATTGCACATAAATTGGTACTTTTATTTATAAATTTATATGAGAGACTTCAGGACCCCCTAGGACTAATGGAACTCTTTGTTGGATTACATATATATGTAATCCAACTTACTGGGTTGTTTTTTGGAGACTGATGATTGAAAATGCCCCAGTAAGTTGAGTTAAATATACATGTCCAACAAAGAGGTCCATTAACTCTAAGGGGTCCTGAACTCTCTTTTTCTCTCTCATAAACAAAGGTACCAATTTTTGTGCAATCAATAGGATTTTACCTAAGGGTGCTATCACATGCTGTCTGCCACAGCTGGATTTAATCCTAAGGACCATGACGCAGATAGTAGCATGCTATATATTAGTAAAGGACCCCATAATGTTTCTCCATAAAAATAAATGCTTATAGGTACCCATTACACAGTACCTGTATACTTTTTTAACCTTTTTAGTTTTGAAAAGCTCAAGGAAGTCAAGAAATAAAGCTCAGTCAGTCATTGGAAGCTGCAGAACCTCAGTTCAAGTTGCTCACTGTTCTTGCTTTTCGAGGTAACGCTGCTGCCTTAATACAATATCCCACCAGGGTGCTCTGACACTCATTATTTATGGCTCCTTACTTCAAAGCACCCACAGGTTTTTGCCAAAAGGAATGGCTAAGCTGCTTCTAAATATCAGTGCTAGACTCGTAATGACCCAGCCTCATCCAGTTCTGTAAGACATCAGTCAATCAGCAAGTGCAATTAAAGGTTTTATACTTAAAGCAGGAATTCCTTACAATAGCAGTGTTAAGGCTGGTGAATGAGAATACAAATATGTCTGCAAGATACTGCGTGCTATGGCACTGCTATTTTCTGCTGTCTATTAAGCTATGTATTACTTTCTTCTTTGGCTTTTTAGGGGGTTGTTTTTTTGAACCATTGTCAGGAAATGTGAAGAAAACAAATGCTTCTCAGGGCGTGTGGTTTGCATTTCTTCATGTGGTTTGCCCAGGCTTTCGGAATGCAGAAATGGCATTATTCGCTGTTGTTCTGCCAAGTATAGCTTTATCCTTTTTCATGGAATCATATTATTTCTACCTGGTACCTGAAATACCTCTTTTATTGGTGTCTGTCAGCTAGACACCAATTTTGGACAGCAGATTTCACATGTCCTAACCTAACGAGTGTGCCTAAATCCAAAACAGGCACCTACGTGAAAAAACCCCCCACGCCCATGATCCACTCCTAACCACGCCTTCTTTCTGACTATTGCCGGCCAAATATTGACCAGCTAATGTTCTTCTCATTCAGTACCAATTGCATGCCTTCAGTTTTGTGCATAACCAAATAACTGACGTGCATGTACTGTAGGACCCCAAATCATCTTGCCATTCATTATAATGCTTCATTGCTACACTGGGACGCTGCCCATCTTGTAATCTACCCCCCCTCCCAATTGTCATATAATATGTGTAGGAAAATGAAGGGTTGGTTTTAGTAACACTGTCAAATAATGAGAGAAGGCTCAAGTTTCAAGTTTTATTAAAATTTGATATTTCTAACCAAAATATACACACACACATACAAAGTATAAAAATACAAGTAACATACAAATTGCTTCAACAGCAAGCATCGGTATACATCAGAATATAAAAATGCCTATGATGTACAAGTCGCTGCCATGGCGAGTATCATTAAAATCAGTAAAACAAACAGACCATGGAATATATCAGTGACCTGCACTCTGCACTCAACAGTCACAAGTTTCAAGTTTATTTAAATCTGATAAATCGCTTATTACATACTAAGCGAGTAACATTAAAATATAAGATAGATCTAGAGTTCATTATACAACTTTAAAAGGGGTTAAAAACAAACTGACAAAACAGACAGACTCAGATACATAAGGGAAAGGAAGAGGAAGAGAAGACAGTTACAATATTGATATTTTTCATAATTGGGAAGAAAAGAAAAACCAAATAAGGGAAAAACATATGGAATGGGATTAAGATTGAGCACTTTCATACCCCATATTTCATTGTACAGAACAAATGCCTTTTCAATACTTCCTTAAAGTTCTGTAAATTCCTCTGATGGCGGATATATTCCGGAAGGTTGTTCCATTCCCTGGGGTCAATACAGTGAAAAACACTATTCCTGGATGTTCTGGCGACCAACATGTCCAAGTAGACAATTTTAAAAAACATATATAGTATATTTGGATATTCAGCTCAAAAATGGCCATTTTTTTGACCCTCAACTTTGTTGGAAATGTCCAAATTCGATTTAGATGGTCTGTTCAAAAATGGCCCTCCACTTCTACTAAAATCAAATGCACTGTGAACTGAATAAATGAGCTGAATTGCATGAAAATCGTTTGGTGAATCGATAGCTAATTTTGAAGTTTGTTGAGTTGTATATGAATTTTAAGTATGTTTTATTGTAAGCCATTTATGGCCTCTTTTACAAAGCCGCGCTAACAGTCCCGAAGCCCATAGAGATTTAAAGGGCTTCGGGGCTGTTGCCGCACGGCAGCCTCTAGCGCGGCTTTGTAAAAGAGGCCGTTAGGCTTTTTAAAGGAGATAATAAATAGAATAAATAAATAATAATAATTTTAAAAAACTTGATATTCCGCCTATCAAATTTCTAAGCGGTATGCATATAAAATATAAAATCGGGCTACATAAACTGTTGCAAACAGATGAACTGTTTCAAAAGGGAAGAGTAGGGAGAACTACATGTCAAAAAAGGATAGAGAGCCTTATAAGGGTAGTCCAATAGGAGGGATACCCATGTGTAGATTAAGGCCTGGGGAAGGTTTTTAGATTAGAGATCAAAGGCGTCTTTGAATAAAAATGTTTTTAGTTTTTGAAGCGTTCTAGTATTATTTCTTCTCCTAACTCTATATTGAATTCCAGAATGTGGGAGGAGTCACAGAGAAGATAGTTGATCGAGTTGTGCTGAATAGATGCATCGAATGGATGGATAGCAGGTGCTGGGTGTTTGATCTAAGGGTCCTAGAAGGAGCATATGGGATTAAGAGTCTATCCAGAAACTCAGGGAGATTTGTACTGCATGTTTTGAATTTTAAGTGTAGGATTTTATATGTGATTCTATGGGATACTGGAAGCCAGTGGGCTTTTATTAAAAGTAGTGTGACATGATCAAATTTTTTTGCATTTTCTATTAGCTTTATTGTGGTGTTTTGTATAATTTGTAAGCGCCTAAGCTCTTTTTGGGTGATTCCTTTATATAATGCATTGCAATAGTCTAAGCAAGAGATGACGAGAGAATGGACCCGTATGTTTAACGATGGATGGGTTGAGAACTTTTGAAAGGGAACGGATCATTCGAAGTCTGTGAAAACACTTTTGTACAATGGAGCTGATATGTGTATTTCCCCTACAGATATCCACATACTTAAAACATTTGCAGCATTGTGTATGGTATCCATGAAATGTTACAGGAATGCTTATGAAACTGAAATACGAAACACTGGAACAATATAACCCCCCTTTTATAAAACCGTAGCATTATAAGAAATTCAAGGAGGTTTGGGATCCATTGACAAAATTTTGCAAAGATTGATTGTTAGTTTTGCCCATTGATTATACGCATCCAGGAGGGGTGGGGGTTGGGGGAATATGTACTTAATTCATTTTTAAATTGTAATTTTTTATCTTGGTCATTTATATTACTCTTGATTGTTTTTATGCTGTATGAAAGGGTGGGTGGGGGGAAGGGATATGTACTTATTATATTAATTGATGGAATTAAGTGCTGTTTATTTTGTAAACTGTTTGATAAATTGTTGCACTTGAATAAAGATTTATTTTTTTTAAAAACGTAGCACGGTTTTTAGTGCCGGCCGCAGTGGTAACAGCTCCGCTGCTCATAGGAATTCTACAAACATCAAAGCTCTTACCGCTGCAGCCAGTGCTAAAAAAAATGCGTTTTGTAAAAGGGGAGGATAGTTAGGACCTTTTTAAAGACTGAAATGGTTTGTGCTGTAAGGGTTGTTTAGAAATAAAAAAACTAATCTTCAGATCAGCAGCTAGTTGGTTATTTGCAGAGGAATAAATGATGTCAAAAGTCACAGAGCTCCTGAGAAGCACATACCTCAAGCCAGAATCCTACAAGCTATAAAGAAAGTGACATGATTTCAGGAACATCACGAAGGATGCCAAAACTCATGATCTTCATCCCACACAGTCCCTTATGTAATCCAAAGCACCTTAATTGTGACAGATGGTTATTATTTAGCTAGGAATATAACATTAAAGCCCATAGCTTGTGCCTCACTGGACCATTACTGCATTTCCTGGGCATATGGACATCATGTATATGAAGACAAGGAACAGTAAAACAATGCAAGAAATATTCATGAAGTCTAACAGTGGTGGACCAGATGTTCTAAAAAGATTTACAGTATTTTGTATCTTTGCAAAATTTGCAAAGTTACATCTAGTCCAGCAGTCTCAAACTCGTGGCCCACAGCTGCATGCAGCCACCCCAGGTGCTATTTTGTGGCCTGCGGTCTTGTACCCAATCTCACACTCTGGGCAGGAAGAGAGGCTCTGGTGCTGGCATCAGCTGACTTGCAACTTCCTGCTGCCATTGCATATGCCGGGACTCCTGCCTTCACATATCTGCTAGATACACGAAGGCAGGAGTCCCGGCATACACGACAGCAGCAGGAAGTTGCAAGTCAGCTGACACTGGTGTGATCTCGCACACTGGGCAGGAAGAGAGGCTCCGGCGTTGGCATCAGCTGACTTGCAACTTCCTGCTGCAGTCACGTATGCTAGGACTCCTGTATTTGCATATTCAGTAGATACGCGAAGGCAGTAGTCCCGGCATTTGCAATGGCTGCAGGAAGTTGCAAGTCAGCTGACACCTGCCCTGGAGCTTCTCTTCCTGCCCATTGTGCGAGATTGCATACAAAACTGTGGCTGTAAAATACAGGTGTAGCTGGACAGGGGAAGAGGGGAGGAAGGAAGGGAGAAGGGGTACTATTGGACAAGGGGAACAAGGAAGGGAGAAGGGGTATTGCTGGACATGAGGAGCAGGGAATGGAGAAGGGGTACTACTGGACGGGGAAGGGAGAAGGGGTACTGCTGGATAAGAGGAGCAGGGAAGGGAGGAGTACTGTTGGGCAGGGGGGAGATAAAAAAGAAGGGAGAAGAGATGCTGCTGGACCTGACAGAAAGGGAGGGAAAGGAAAGGTGCTACACACTGGAGGGGAGGGTGAGATGGTGCAGGGGAGAGAGCATATTGGGTTAGAGGGTAGGAAGGAAGGATGCCACTGAGAGAAAAGGCAAGGACAGAAAGAGAAAGCATGTAGGAGGCAGAAAGTGTTGGACTCATGGAGAGGGCAAAATGAATGGGGAGGACAGAAAGGAGGGAAGGAGAAATGTTACACTGGGGAAGGGGGGAGAGCAGAGAGTGAAAAGTTGGACTCATGGAAAGAGAGGAGATGTTGTTTGGTTGATGGAAGGAGGAACAGAGGAGAAGCAAGCAGGAGGAAGAGAGAAAAAAATGTTGGATTGGTGGAGTCTATCCCCTTCAGTACCTTGAATGTTTCGATCATGTCCCCTCTCAATCTCCTCTGTTCGAGGGAGAAGAGGTCCAGTTTCTCTAATCATTCACTGTACGGTAGCTCCTCCAACCCCTTAACCATCTTAGTCGCTCTTCTCTGGACCCTTTCGAGTAGTACCGTGTCCTTCTTCATGTACGGTGACCAGTGCTGGACACAGTATTCCAGGTGAGGGCACACCATGGCCCAGTACAGCGGCATGATAACCTTCTCTGATCTGTTCGTGATCCCCTTCTTTATCATTCCTAGCATTCTGTTTGCCCTTTTTGCCACCGCCGCACATTGCGTGGACGGCTTCATCGACTTGTCGATCAGATCTCCCAACTCCCTTTCCTGGGAGGTCTCTCCAAGTACCGCCTCAGACATCCTGTATTCGTGCATGAGATTTTTGTTACCGACATGCATCACTTTACACTTATCCACGTTGAATCTCATCTGCCATGTTGATGCCCATTCCTCGAGCCTGATTATGTCACGTTGCAGATCTTCGCAATCCCCTTGCATCTTCACCACTCTGAATAAGTTTGTATCATCCGCAAATTTAATCACCTTTCTCGTTGTACCTATGTCCAGATCATTTAAAAAAAATGTTAAAGAGCACAGGTTCAAGCACCGAGCCCTGCGGCACCCCACTGGTGACACTCTTCCAGTCCGAGTATTGTCCATTTACCCCCACCCCAACTCTCTGTTTCCTATGCTCAGCCAGTTTTTAATCCACATATTTCACCCTCGATTCCATGGCTCACAGTTTTCCAAAGTAGTCGTTCATACGGAACCTTGTTGAACGCCTTCTAAAAATCCAGATATACAATGTCGACCGGATCGCCCTTGTCTATCTGTCTGTTTACTCCCTCAAAGAAGTGAAGCAAGTTCATCAAACATGATCTGCCTTTGCTAAAACCGTGCTGACTGGTTCTCATCAGACCGTGTCCGTCAAGGTGATCAATGATGCTGTCCTTTATCAGTGACTTTACCATCTTTCCCAGTACCAAGGTCAGACTCACAGGTCTATAGTTTCCCGAATCTCCCCTCAAACCTTTCTTGAAGATCGCCGTAACATTTGCAACCTTCCAGTCTTCCGGAATCTTTCCCGATTTGATCGACAGATTGGCTATTAGTTGAAGCAGTTCTTCTATGGTCCCTTTCAGTTCCTTGATCACCCTCGGATGGATGCCATCCAGTTCCGGGGATTTATCGCTTTTAAGCCTATCAATCTGCCTACACACCTCCTCTAGACTGAGTTTCAATCCTGTCAGCTTTCCATCTTCATTTCCAGCATATAGCCTGATGGGTTCCAGTAAGCTGTGTACATCTTCTTCGGTAAATACAGACGCAAAAAATGTGTTCAGTTTGTTGGCAATTGCTTTGTCCTCTTTTAGCGCTCCCTTTATTCCATGGTCATCCAACAGTCCCACCGCTTCCTTCGTGGGTCATTTCCCCTTGATATATCGAAAGAACGGCTTGAAGTTCTTCGCCTCCTGAGCTATTTTTTCCTCGTGGTCTCTTTTGGCCCCTTTTACCTCCTTATAACACCTGCGTTGATGTTGTTTGTGCTTGTTCCAGTTTTTGTCCGTTTTTGACCTTTTCCATTCCTTAAATGAAGTTTTCTTGTCTCTAATCGCTTCCATCACCGCTACAGTGAGCCACGCTAGTTCTTTGTTCTTTTTCCTCTTGGATCCCTTGGTGATACGCGGTGTACATAGATTTTACACCTCAGTGACTGTGTCCTTAAAAAGGGACCAAGCTTGCTCTAGCGTTTTTACAGTGCTTATCCTGAAAAGTAGATTTTGAGAAGAAAGCAGAAAAATAGAAATATTGAATGTTAAGTTAATGCCAAAGATGGATGCAAGGCAAAAAGTGAAGACAGAGAGAAAACAGTCAATGGATAAGAAGGCACTGGAAACATAGTTAAAAGCACAGAAAAATTAAGTCACCAGAAAACAAAGGTAGGGAAAATGATTTTATTTTCAATATAGTGATTGAAATGTGTCAGCTTTGAGAATTTATATCTGCTGGATATATTGTGTGTATATGAAAAATGAATGGAAAAAATTGCATTACAATTAGTAAAGGGGGTGGGATCTGGGGAAGAGCTTGGATGGGTCTAGGGTGGAGCTTGAGAGGTCTGTGGTTCAGGGTACTCAGTTGATATTTCTTAGACTTCCCTGCTGGCACGCCCTACTGACATTTCAGGGCCTATCTGGAGGGCCTCTGCGCATGTGTGGATGTCAGCGTGATGATGTCACACATGTGCATGATGTCATCACAGTGACCTCCGCGCACTTCTGGGTGCCTCAAGCCGTGGCCACTACTTTTAGTGTGCCCCGGCTCAAAAAAGTTTGAGAGACACTGTTATAGAGGGCAGGTTTTAACGATATGTTGTATCAGGGTGGTGAAGGAGAGAGAGCGGTCAAAGATGACCCCAAGATTTTAAGCATAGAAAACAAGAAGGATGAGAGTGTTGTTCACAGAGACGTAAAATGAGGGAAGTGGAGAGGTGGGCTTAAGCAGGAAGAGTATCCCTCCTGCCATATTCGCATGGGTGAGAGCATCAGGGGGAGCGTCTGGTGGCCGAAAGGAGTGGGCATCAGTCCTGCCATTTTTTGGGGTTCGGGGAAGGGGTGCACGCTGTCAGGAGGCTTTTTTCCATTGGGCAGATATGTTGCGTGTGCAATACACGCAAAATATCAGTGCCAATGCAAATAAATAAATTAATTCATTAAAATCAGTCAGACCTGTCGGTAACACAGTTACCAGTAGAGAAAAAAAGAACAAAAAGGGGGAGACAAATTTTCAAATCAATAGAAAATTTTTAACTCATTATAACCGCAATGATGACAGAAAAATTAAATATAAATTAATAATAAATTTTTAAGATATTCAATCAACTGTTTTTTAATATAAAATTACATTTTTCCTTTCTAAATGTTTTAATAAATTCGTGGTGGGCTTATCATAAGTTTATATAGACATCAGTCTTTGGAACCTCTTATGATTGTATTTCATTGTAATCATCTATGTCCACCACCTCCTACCAAACTATTTAAATGCTACTTTATTATTTATGTATCTTACTTAAATAAAATCTTTTAATTCATTTTTAACATTTAACATTAAACATTTAATTCATTTTGTGTACTTAACCTGAGTGTAATCTTTTATGTAATCGTTTGTCGAGGCCTGCTTCGAGGCACGGCTTGCATCATCGATCGATACTTTTTTTTTCAAGTCTCACACTTATGACAACAATAGTGTATGACCTGCAACAAAACCCCCAAATTCCTAAAATGTGTCATCTTATATCTGGGCTTAGTATGCAGGAAAGTCCTGTGTTAGACCATGTTAAGTCCAAATCTCAGGACACTTTAGTAAAAGGGCCCCTTTTTATCATGGACATAAGAACATAAGAAGAGCCTTACTGAGTCAGACCAATGGTCCACCTAGCCCAGTATCTCGTCTTCACGGTGGCCAATCCAGGTCACTAGTACCTGGCCAAAGCCCAATGAATAGCAACATTCCATGCTACCAATCCAGGGCAAGCAGTGGGTTCCCCCATGTCTGTCTCAATAGCAGACTATGGACTTTTCCTCCAGGAACATGTCCAAACCTTTCTTAAAACCAGCTACATGTATTGCTCTTACCACAACCTCTGGCAAAACATCATTATGGGCTCCTTTTGCAACGCTACGGTAGAAAGTGGGCTTAGTGTGTCCTTACATAGGTCTTTCTCACTTGTGAAGGTCATTTCTAATGTAGCCAGAAAATGGCCAATTTTGCATTTCCTGAATGATCATACACTAATGTTCAAAATATTACCTTCTTGCTCTTATTTACTGTACATACCAGGATGGAACATATACTAAAGTATGACTTCACATGAGTATACCTTCAGTGCTAAATACCCCCAACCCAGAAAATAAAATTACAATAGTAGGGCTACAATAATAATAATTTATTTTCTTATATATCACCCAACCAGAAGTTCCGTGCGGTTCACAGCAAGAGAACTGTGACATATCAGCGAAGACACAAAATACAGTAGAATTCAATGGAATACAATACAGTGAAATACAATATGATGCAGTACAATGTAATATAATGTAAAATCATTGCATAAATTTACCAAACAAATAGTTTTTTTAATCGATTTTCTGAACTCAAGGTAAGATTGGGATTGGGCATCAGAAGTCCCATATACCTAATATATCTGTCTATGGTTTTTGGAGGAGAAAAAAGCCATAATGCATTAAAAAAACTCCCCTCCCCCTCCCCCAATTATTTGCGTTATATTTTTAGCTATTATTTTATTTTATTTTTAACCATTACTAAAGTTTTATTTTTAGCAAATACTAGAGTCCACAATTACTGTACAGGAAACTAAAAAACTCCCAGCCAGCAATAACAAAGGGAAACACCAGAATCATTCAATAAGTCTGATGAATTGGACAAAAACATATCTTTAGAACTCTTCAAAAACAGAACATCGCCTTCTTTCCAGTGTGCCAGATTTAATCTGACAAAGGGCTCCTTGTTTCACAATCTCTGTGTCAGGGGAAATATAAAACAAAGGGCCCTTTTTTTTTTTTTGGGGGGGGGGTAAATTTGGCACACTAGAAAGAGGGCAATGCTCTGTGTATGAAGGCTTCTAAAGGTAAGTTTTCCATTGTGTGTTGATCTGATCTTATCAGACTTAATGGATGTTTCTGGTGTTTGCCTTTGTTATTTCTGGCTAGGAATCTTTTTGGTTATTCACACTGTGACTGAACTCTAGTATTGGCTATTTGGGGGGCATTGCCTGGGTGGAGTCATAAGAACATAAGAACATAAGAATTGCCATCTCCGGATCAGACCCATGGTCCATCGAGTCCGGCGATCCGCACACGCGGAGGCCCAGTCAGGTATACACCTGATTGTTCTAATCACCCATATCCCTCTATGCCTCTCATAAGGAGATGTGCATCTAATTTGCCTTTGAATCCTAGCACAGTGGATTCCTTAATAACCTCCTGTGGAAGAGCATTCCATGCGTCCACCACTCGCTGCGTAAAGCAGAACTTCCTGACATTTGTCCTGGACTTGTCACCCCTTAGCTTCAAACCATGTCCTCTTGTCCGTGTCACATTGGACAATGTAAATAATTTGTTTTTCTGCTCTATTTTATCGATGTCTTTCAGTATTTTGAACGTCTCTATCATGTCCCCTCGCAGCCTCCTCTTCTCAAGGGAGAACAATCCTAGTTTCTTGAGTCGTTCCTCATATTCCAATTTCTCCATACCTCTTATTAGTTTCGTTGCTCGTCTCTGCACCCTCTCCAGCACTTGACCAATTAAGCGCTAATATTCAGCACTTAACCAGCCAAGATAACAGCATAAATAGGAGCACATAAAAGTAAGTCCTATATTTATGCAGTTCACCATAGCTGGTTAAGTACTAAATATTGCACTTAACCGGCATGCTTTCATTACATAAAAACATAAGAATAGCCTTACTGGGTCAGACCAGTGGTCCATCAAGCCCAGTAGCCCGTTCTCACGGTGGCCAATCCAGGTCACTAGTACCTGGCCAAACCCAAAGAGTAGCAATATTCCATGCTACCAATACAGGGCAAGCAGTGGCTTCCCCCATGTCTTTCTCAATAACAGACTATGGACTTTTCCTCCAGGAACTTGTCCAAACCTTTCTTAAAACCAGCTACGCTATCCGCTCTTACCACATCCTCTGGCAACGCGTTCCAGAGCTTAACTATTCTGAGTAAAAAAATATTTCCTCCTATTTCTTTTAAAACTATTTCCCTGTAACTTCATCGAGTGTCCCCTAGTCTTTGTAATTTTTGATGGCGTGAAAAATCGATCCACTTGTACCCGTTCTACTCCACTTAGGATTTTGTAGACTTCAATCATATCTCCCCCCAAGCTGAAGAGCCCCATCCATTTTATCTTTCCTCATACAAGAGGAGTTCCATCTCCTTTACCATCTTGGTCGTTCTTCTTTGAACCTTTTCTAGTGCCGCTATATATTTCTTGAGATAAGGAGACCAGAATTCAACGCAATACTCCAGATGAGGTCGCACCATGGAGCAATACAGGGGCATCGTGATAAGGACCACCCTCAGTTGCTACAGTTTAGCTGAATTTCTATTTGCTTGATTCAAGATTGTAATTTTATAAATAATATAAAATAAAAATTGTAGGCACTTTGTCTGTGACAGTGGATCTCTTTACAAAGTTTTGTTTCAGTAAGTTCCTGAGTTTACTCTATCCCCTAATTATTTTAATTTTTTTTAAAATTTATCTGTTTCTAATGTCAATTAATATTATTAACCGACTAGATATCCCTTGATAGACGGTATATCAAGAGCAGAATAAACTTGGAAACTACAAAGCCTAAAAATATCTCAAAACTTTCTTACTAGCAAACTCTCCACCAAAAAATACACATTAAAAAACTCTTCAAAAAATACTCAAAAGTCTTCGTTTCTCTGTGTTTGACATTCATCAGCTTTTGGTCCCTTTCATCATTGACTGAAGTTCCCAATAGGTAAAGCAGAATGTTTTGTGTTGCTCCAATTCACCTCCTAAGAGTACAACAGACTCAGAGTAGCAGGTGGTCCCTTTTAACAGATAAAGGAAAGATTTATAAACTATAAAGAGTTTTACCTCATGCAAAATTGTCATTTCTTTAATAAGACATTAACTATTTTTTCTACAGCCTTCCAAGTACCTACAAATCCAAAATGTGGCCCTGCAAAGGGTTTGAGTTTGAGACCACTGGCCTAGAGTTTTAAGGGGGAGTCCCTTTGAGAGGAGTGTGCCATGGGAATTGGATTAGTCTCACAGTAAATGGTTTGAGCAGACATAAGGAGCCTGATTTCAGAAGAGGAGGCTGGATATATGATAACATTAAGACAGTGACAGAGACCTGCAGGTCTAGAAGAGCCTTAAAGCTAGCTGTCATTGGTCAGTAGTGAGTGAATGTTCTCTCAGAAAGGGAAGAAACCTAGAAGGATCCCAGGATGTTACAGGATCTACTCTGAGTTCCCTATTCTTAGGTTCTTTATCTGGACTTTATGGAGGTTACCTGGTGAACTGCGTGTGCTGTTGAATTGGAGACCCTAGAATTCATCAGTTCAATCCACATTTACTGTTAATAGCCAGATTTGGCTGGACATGCCTAGGATTACATTTGAATTGTTGGTGTGAATTCCATAAAGGAGGGCCTTGGAAGACATCTTCCCTCCTAGGCAGCATGGTGTCAGGGTCATAGATTGTGTATCTGCCCTGTTCCATCTCAGACCCTTGTTTAGAAGATAAGATACTTCAGGATTAAATTTGCCTTCACAATATCAGCTGCATTAGTCTCACTATAGCAACATTTCTGTGTCCTGAAAACTAAGCTAAAGGAAAATATTAATCTAATAAAGATTTGTGTTAAGCACAAAACAGATCATTAAATCATTGAACAGGTGGCAGATTTTGGCAGCCTCGCTTTGTGTACACTATAGACAGATTTATTATGCTTTGTGTCTTAAAATATTTATGCAGAAATCATCTCGATGTGATAAATTATCCTTTTCGCTAAAGCCTCCTGTTGAAGGCTGCCATGATAGATCTATGATCAATCAAATCCAGTCACACATATGTATCAGGCTTACAATCATCATCAATTAGTGAGCACATCGCAGTCCTTTCAAACCGTTTCCTACTTCTGCAGTGGATGCTTCCAGACAATTCCACACCTGGCAGAGGATGAGAATATGACCTTGCCAAGATGGCATTTTATGACATTTTATATACAAGTCATCTGCTTTCATCTCTGCCAATAATTGTGTCCTGCAAAGAATTTAATTAGAAGTACAAGCAATTAGAGGCTGTGCTCAAGTTGCAGAGGAGCGTGACCCTCAAAAAAGGACCCAGTGCCTCATCCTTCCTCAGCCCGCTAAAGACCATCTGAGGTAATGCAGAGCAATTAAAAGAAATTACCGAGTAGGAGCTGCACTGTGCAAGACCACTGTCCAGGTTCACTGTTGTTATGGTCCGTGGAATTGTCTGTTTTGATTTCTTTCTCTTTAGAAATCCTGTCTTTTTTTTTTTTTCATTCTCATAGATGTTGCCAAATACTAAAGACTGGGAACCATGGAAGCACTTCTCACTGTGTTTCAGACTGCTTACATTTTGCTTAAATTGCGTTTAGATTTTATGTTCACATCTGTTTTCATTGTGAAGACAAACAAAAGTAATAATGAACACTGTCCGGAACAAAGAGTATACAAAAGTTCCCAACTTTCCAAATGTTATACAGCCCACCCCATCCCACCCGGACCCATTCCAGTCGACCCGAAACTAGACACACACAAGTACCTACGCAACAGAAGTTTCAAGTTTATTAGGTGACTTGATTAATCGCTTAATCAAACATTCAAAGTGATGTACACTATAAAATTTACAATTATTAGAAAACAATACAATACGTACAAATATTTAAATAATAGTAAGTTGCTCTTAATTTTAACATTACCACACATAGGGTAAGGAGGGATGAAATACAATTCATAAAGTAAAGATGAAACATTGAGGGAAAATACAAAAGGGAAATAGGTAACACAGGTATAACAAAATAAAATATAATACTCCAATAATAAAATTATATTGCAAAGGCATCTTTACAAAGGAAGGTTGTTAACTCGGTTTTAAATTTTCCAAACTCTTTCTCCTCCCGTAAAAAAATAGGGAGGGCGTTCCAAGTCTGCGGAGCTGTACATGAAAAAATAAATTGTCTCCTCATATTAATAATTTTTAATGAAGGAATAGATAGCAGATTTTGTTCGCTAGATCGTAGAGTTCTCTTTGCAGAATATGGAATAAGTAACCTAAATAAAAATGCAGGGGTCTTATTGTTTAGAGTTTTAAAAATAATTGTACATAACTTATAAGTGATTCTATGAATAACAGGAAGCCAATGAGCCTTTTTGAGGAGAGGTGTTACATGATCAAATTTTTTAGACTTAGTTATTAATTTTATAGCTGTATTTTGTATAATTTGTAGTCGTTTTATTTCATATAATGCAATTCCTTTGAACAAAGAATTGCAGTAATCAATTTTAGACATCACCAAAGAGTGAATCAATATAGTAAGAGCTTTGGGACAGAGAAATTTAGAGATGGAACGAATTTTACGTAACCTATAAAAGGTAGTTTTCACAATGTTACTGATATGATCATGATAATTAAGTTTGTGCTAGAGAAGGTCTCTAGCACAAGGATTTTTTTGCTATACCATGTGTAGGATTCTATATTATTTTTGAAACTATACATTTCTGTTCTTGTTATATTTACTGTATGTCTGTTGCTATTATACATTTTATTGCTCAAAATAGGGTTGGATTCATTATGCCCCTAAGCTGTAACACATAAGAGCCTCCCACACACACACTCAGTCATTAACCCCCTCTTCTACGAAACTGCGTTAGCATTTTGTAGCGCAGAGAGCCGCGCTGAATGGCCCCCGCTGCTCCCGACGCTCATAAGAACTCTATGAGCGTCGAGAGCAGCGGGGGCCATTCAGCGCGGCTCTTTGCGCTACAAACTGCTAACGCGGTTTCGTAGAAGAGGGGGTAAGTAAAAAGCACGTTAGGCTTAATAGTTTTTTTTCGCCTGGTTTACTAAAAACAATTTGACTAATATTCAAAATTATTTAACCAGCTGCTGACTGGTTAAATTGTTCAAGGCTGTCCATTAATTTTCAGTGACAACTGGTTCTCACTGCTGAAAATTAGCATAAGAAAATAAGAATTGCCATGGAACAGACCGAAGTGGAACAGACCGAAGATCCATCAAGCCCAGTATACTGTTTCTAACACGTGGCCAACCCAGCTAGATCCCAAGTTGTAGCGGTTAATGCCCAAGTTAAAATGAACTATTTAGGAGGTGTCCGGGGGTGAAATGCAATATTCATCACTTAACCATGGTGAGGCCTCATCTGGAGTACTGCGTACAATTCTGGAGGCCACATTACCGTAAGGATGTGCTGAGGGTTGAGTCGGTTCAGCGAATGGCCACCAGGGTGGTCTCGGGACTCAAGGATCTATCGTACGAAGAAAGGCTAAACAAATTGCGGCTATACTCTCTCGAAGAACGTAAGGAAAGGGGAGACATGATTGAGACGTTTAAGTATATCACTGGTCGTATTGAGGTAGAAGATGATATTTTCCTTCTGAGAGGACCCACGGCCACAAGAGGGCACCCGCTGAAAATAAAGGGCGGGAAGTCTCATGGCGATATCAGGAAGTACTTCTTCACCGAAAGAGTGGTTGGCAATTGGAATGAGCTTCCAGCACAGGTGATCGAGGCCAGTAGCGTGCCAGATTTTAAGAACAGATGGGATGCTCATGTCGGATCTCTAAGAGGGAATGGGACATCAGAGTGCGATCTCTTCAAAGGGTAGCTAGGAGGGTGGGTGGGTCAATAGAGTGGGCAGACTTGATGGGCCTTGGCTCTTTTCTGCCGTCACTTTTCTATGTTTCTTTTTTTTTTTTTTTTTCAATTATCTTTATTAACATACAACCACGAGCAAAACAAGCAGAAAACAGAGCATCCAGAAAACAGCACTTAGTTTAAAGCGTGGCTGTCCATTCCAATAACCAGGGCTACTATATATGCACCATGTTTCACAAATATATCATTTTATTTTTTAAATTCTCTGTGTTACAGACTTCATTCAAACCAGATATAATTTATTTATTTTTTTAGTTCTTTTATACCATTCTCCCCAAGGCATTCAGAACGGTTTACATGAATTTTATTCAGGTACTCAAGCATTTTTTCCTGTCCTGGCAGGCTCATGCTCTGTCTAATGTCTAATGGGGCAATGGGGGGATTAAGTGACTTGCCCAGGGTCACAAGGGGCAGTTTGGGTTTGAACCCACCACCTCAGGGCACTGAAGCTGTAGCTTTAACCACTGTGCCACACACTCCTGCGTTAATATTATCAGCTGACTTCCCCTCCCCCAATCAGAAAACCAGACATTAGATCAGAGACAACCATTCTAATATATGTTTAGGAATCTGATGGAGCCTATTTTATTCCATTGGGAGAGGTTTGCGAAATATGTCAGATATATAGCATTCATTTATGTATTTAATTCATTTTCTATCCCGTTTCCCCCAAGGAGATCAGAACGGGTTACAGGTTAAACATACATAAAATACAGTTAGGTTACAATATGACAGTTACAGTACAATTTTATGATACAAGGTTGTGTCCTAATTCTACACATACTAGGAGTCTAATACCAATAAACATAAAATAGAGTTCAGAGGTTAAAAATTTGCCACACTTAACCTCAACAGTGTAAGTTTTTCTTTTTTTGTCTTTATATATTTTTATTGTTTTCAATTATACTATCAAGTATCAACTTGTACAGAAAGGAATTTTAAGCAGAAAAATCTTTACATAGCAACATAGGATTAAAAAGAAAATAATAAATACTTAAATTCAACTCAAATCCTCAATTGAAATATGAGATCCAAGATTTAACATAGCGGGAGTGACAATAATGAAAATTAAACGAAGAAGAGACACAGCTAAACTGTCTGAACTCAAGGCTGCCTTATTTCTACTTTAGGCTTAGATTTTTCTTTTTTCCTCCTTTTCCAGTCGCGATAGCGATAGGAAAGTCGTCAGTTAGGAGGGTTCAAAGAAAACATATTTTTGAGAGGAATAATATATAATACAAACAACAGTGCAAGTTCTTCAAGACAAGGTTTTATCCCGAGACACACATTAGGGACTAATATCAATATACATAATGTACAGTTAAAGGTTAAATTTGTCCTAGTTACGGTGGAAGATATTTCAATACCAATTCTTTTCCAACGTGATGCATATTCAGATATATAGTACCCCTGGTTATTGGAATGGACAGACTGATGATGAGAGGACACGTAAAGATTGAGGCACAAAAGATTTTTGAGTCTTGAGTGGTGTTTTGGCCAGGTACTAGGGACCTGGATTGGCCACCGTGAGAACGGGCTACTGGGCTTGATGGACCATTGGTCTCACCCAGTAAGGCTTATTCTTATGTTCTTATAAGCTGTAGAGATTTGTCTGATATACCTGTCCAGCATTGATATTGAATATGTGCTAAACATATTTCTAGCATTTAGAGAAAGAAAAAAATATATATAATATTTCAAATATTGGGGAAACTGATACTTGTGGCAATAGAACACGATCTCTAGATTGACAGTTTTATTGCTGTGAGCTTAGACATGAAGACAAGTTACCGCAGACACCCAGGACCAAGGAAACAAAAGCCGTTTCTGCCTAGCATCATATCATGTTTCGAGCAGGGGCACAGCAGGATTGTAAGAATCGTGGTAATTACAGCTCTGATATTTCTTTCTGAAGATAGCACCTATCTCCCCAGCCAATGTTCTAATGCACAGCAAAGCACACTCATCATTTTTAATTACATGTTCGTCACAGACAGGCACACAGGTGCAAATCATTATCCCCCCCTCAAAAAAAAAAAAAAAGGCTTTGGCTTATTTTATTTTTCTTTTAAATTCCCTCTTCATATGCGACAGTTCATTCTATGATATGTTTTGAAGGTTCAGTATCAAAACCTTGAGTTCTGAACCAAGCTACCTGCAGCTCTCCCTCCCCAGCCCACTCTGTCAACCCCTCCTCCACCTTTTCATCCTTTCCTGAAATCACCGAAGAGGAAACTGCACATTTTCTTTCCTCCTCCAAACTCACTACCCGCTCCTCTGATTCGATTCCCACTCAGCACCACCTCACCTACTGTCACCCCCTTCCATCTGTCACATCTTCAGTCTATCACTTTCCACTGCAACCGTCCCCAATGTCTCAAAACATGTCGTAATTACACCACGCCTCAAAAACCCTTTAGTGGACCCTACCTGCTCTTCCAACTATCACTTGAGCATGCTGTTCACCGCTGTTGCCTTAACTTTGTGCCATCCCTAGATATTCTTGACCCACTCCAATTGGGCTTTTGCCCCCTCCCCCCACTCACTCTTCAGAAACTGCTCTTGCTAAAGTCTCCAATGACCTGTTCCTGGCTCTGCTTTGACACTGTAGATCACCACCTTCTCCTTGACACCCTGTCCCCACTTGGATTTCATGGTTCTGTTCTTTCTTGGTTATCTTCTTATCTCACACATCACACCTTTAATGTATGCAGTGGTGAATCCTCCTCCACCGCTATCCCACTCTTAGTTGGGGTACACCGGGGCTCTGTCCTAGGACCTCTTCTTTTCTCCATCTATGCTCATTCCCTTGGTTCTCTGATCTTCCCCCATGGTTTTTAATATTGCCTCTGTGCTGACAGCTCCCTGATCTACCTCTCTATACCAGAAATCTCTACAGGAATCCATACCCCAGTCTCGGTCTGCCTGTCCAACATTGCTGCCTGGATGTCATACCACCACTTAAAACTGATAAAGATATCAGGAAAACTCAAAAAAGGGAAAGAAAACCAAACAATGGAAATAGCTGATCTTCCCTAACCCTATAACAGGGGTGAGCGGGAGAGACAGCTCAAACCAACGATATCTAAAGAAATGATTAATAATGGTGATAAACGGGGAGCCCTCAGTCACACAGCTCGCAATGGGGTTTACAAGGCCCCTAATGCGCCAGCTGTCACATGTATATACCCACAAGGGTGTAGTTTGTGAAACATCCCCAGGCTCACCCGTAAGTGTGCTAATAGTGCAAAATAATAATCAACAAAAAATGGTAAGAGCTGTCTCTGCCTCTCATCCGAGGGTGCAGAAGTGACCAAAATCAGCCCAAAAGTACAGGCGAGGAACAGGCAAACAGTCTATAAGGTACTTAGTTTCTCCGTAGTCAAAAGCTTGAGGGAGCCAAAAGGCTTATCCAAACATATCCGTCCAATGGAACTCCATTTCGAGGGTACAACAGACCCCCTTCCTTGGGAACCAACTGCTGTAAGCTGTAACCCAAATCACTCAAACACCCGCCAGAATGGAACAGATGTGACAGATGGCGCATTAGGGGCCTTTTAAACCCCATTGCGAGCTGTGTGACCGAGGGCTCCCCGTTTATCACCATTATTAATAATTTCTTTAGATATCGTTGGTTCGAGCTGTCTCTCCCGCTCACCCCTGTTATAGGGTTAGGGAAGATCAGCTATTACCACTTAAATCTGAACATTGTCAAGACTGAGCTACTTATCCTTCCACCTAAACCTACCTCTTCTCTCTCCCAACTCTCTATCTCAGAAGTGTGAGATGAACACAGAGGATCTAGAATCAGAAAATAATATTAAATATTGAACTAGGGCCAGTACTGTCTGTATATGGCCGTTTGGGGGAGGATGGGCTGGGGAGGGCTTCAATGGCTGGGAGGGTGTAGATGGGCTGGAATAGGTTTTGACGGAGATTTCGGCAGTTCGAACCCAAGCACAGTACCGGGTAGAGCTTTGGATTCTTGCACAGAAATAGCTAAGAAGAAAAAATTAAAAAAATTTAAATTGAATCAGGTTGGGCAGACTGGATGGACCATTCGGGTCTTTATCTGCCGTCACCTACTATGTTACTATGTTAGATAACACTCACATCCTCTCTGTCTCGACTGCTCACAACCTTGGGGTCCTATTTGACTCCTCTCTCTTTCTCTGCACAAATCCAACAAACTGCCAAAACCTGTTGTTTATTTCTCTATAATATCTCCAAAATCCAACCCTTTCTCTCTGAGCACACTACCAATACCCTTATTCACACCCTTATTACCTCTCGCCTAGACTACTGCAACCTGCTTCTCATAGGTCTTCCACCTAACCATCTCTCTCCCCTTCAATCCATTCAAAATTCTGTCCCATGACTTATATTCTGCCAGAATTGCCATGCCCACATCACCCCTCTCCTCAAATGATTTAAATAAATTCATATACTCTTCTACCACAATGGAGCAATTGCACTTATACAAACTGTCAATGTTGATTCCCTTATGCTTATGGACTTATGCTAGCTGAAACCTGGTGCAAGGTAGGTGCAGATCCCCCATACCCTATAATACTGCGCCCAGTGTTTTGGAACACCTCTGATCCGTGCATGCCCCTCCCATGTCTACACACCCCTTTGAGTTCATGATATGGGAACTGTGTACCCAGCATTATGGAATTTACCATCTATTTGGTATATCCTCATTATGGAATAGCACACAACCAGATGTGCGTGAAAATCCTAATTGGTTGCGACTAATGTCAATAATTGGTTTAGTTTGTTTTATTTTATTTTTAACCCGCCTTTCCCAAGGCGGCTCACAATTTAAACATACACAATAAAAGATACATAAAATACATATAAAAAACACAAACAAATAAGCGTCCAGCGCTTACATAATTACAAATGCTTTAATGCCCATATTTCATGTTAGAGAAGAGATGTCTCTTGAATAACTTCTTAAAAGCATCAAAATGACATTGCTTTCTAATGTACAAAGGTAGCCGATTCCATTCCTGGGGGGCCCTGCAGGAAAACATGCTTACATGTGAGGTATTCAGTCTCAATTCCCTTATGGGTGGCGCAAACAAGTCACCATGATGGACAGAACGTAGCTTGGATAATAGGACAGAAGCCTGAATAATACCCACCAAACTTGCAGGAGCCAGACCATGCATACAGAAATAAATGATCGCAAGCAGTCTAAAGCAGTGTTCTTCAACCACCGGTCCACGGACCAGTGCCGGTCCACAGAGCCAGCACATGCATCAGGCCCAAAACATGTGTTCTTCAACCGCCAGTCCGCGGTGCGATCGATGCGGCGTTATCTTCGAGCCAGCTCCCTCTTCCTAACTGATTCAGTGCATAAAGCCACGGGCATCCTGCGCCTGAACCGGAAGCCTTCTCTCTGACATTGCAAGGTGCAATTATGGAGGCGGGGTCTGGGGTGGAGATTGGGTAGAGATGGGTGGGGTCTGGCCCACGACTTAGCCCAGTGTTCTTCAACCACCGGTCCACAGAATAATTATTTTATTTCTGCTGGTCCATAGGTGTAAAAAGGTTGAAAAACACTGGTCTAAAGTATTCAACACACTGGGGATACTTAATAGGTAAATGTGTCACCAAGGACAATGTAACAAGCCAAAGAAAGTCCTCAGTGTTTCTTAATTCAAATACAATGTAGCATGTTATTTTCGAGTGCTCAGAAAAAAAGTTGATTCTCTTCACTTTTCACACCAATGTGAGACCAGCACGAATAAGGTCAGTGTTGGGTTTCCTAAGGCAGCTGGATGCAAAACACTTCAAGACCCGCCTAGGCTTTTGCTCTGCTCCTGCGCAGATACGTTTTTTTAAAAAAAAAAAAAGTTTATGCAAGATTTAACTGGAAAGATGTTGAAAACTTATCAAATGCAAAGTCATGTTATGTGCTGTGATTGAAAAAGGAGAGTTTTCCTGTTGCTGGAGCTGTGCTCCAAGTTTGGTCTCTCACAAACTTTTTTTTATGAGCACTCAAAAAAAAAACAAAAAAAAAAACACCTCACACACAAAAAAAAACCCATGCTACATTGTATTTGAATTAGGAAACACTGAGGACTGTCTTTGGCTTGTTGAATAATTGGTTAGCATCCAATTACTGCTTGTTAATGGCCCGCTATCCAATTAAATTGCAAACCCATCTTGAGTCACCATATAGAGCAGGGGTCTCAAAGTCCCTCCTTGAGGGCCGCAATCCAGTCGGGTTTTTAGGATTTCCCCAATGAATATGCATGAGATCTATGTGCATACACTGCTTTCAATGCATATTCATTGGGGAAATCCTGAAAACCCGACTGGATTGTGGCCCTCAAGGAGGGACTTTGAGATCCCTGATATAGAGAATCTGGGTGTTAAGGCTAGATTCACTAAGCAAACCGATCGTGTACCAATCAGTTTGCGACCCCCCCTTAGCGACCAGATTTCCCTCCGGCCCGACTCACAAACCTCTCCAGCCATCCGCTTCAAATCCGTGCATGCAAATGAGGGGGAACGCAAGCAAAGTAGGCAGAGATGCAATTCATCAAACAAATTTGGGAGACCGATTGGGCTGGCCGATCGAGAATGGAAGCGACTGCTAGGGGCCCGGTCGCACAGGTCTCTGCCGACTCTCCTGCTCCATTGCCCTGCTCTCTGCCCCGATCTTGCTGTGTAGGAAGAGGTTGGCAGCACCGGGGGGAATGAAGACATTCAACCTCGTGTGGCTCCTGTCCCTGCTCTGCTCTCTGCCCTGAGCTCCAACAACCGAAAAGTTTCAGTCAGACTCCCCGCCTTTGCCACGGCGTCATCTGAAGCACAGTGTAGCCGATTGCAAAACAATAAGCAAGGGTGCAGGGAAAAAAAAAAGAGAAGGCAGGAAGAGGAATTGTGACTCTCTCTGCCGCCTTCCCTGCAGTGCGAACCCGCGGGTTTAAAGCGGGGCTGCACGTTGCAGTGCAGCCCCGCTTTAAACCCGCAGGCTCGCACTGCAGGGAAGGCGGCAGAGACCGGGAGAGTTTGGACGGCAAGAGCAGGGCTTTGCTGGAAGAGGAGAGCAGGAGAGTCGGTGCACGTAAAAAAAATAAAAACAAAACTAGCAATTTTTTTTTTTTTTTTAAACCTGGACACAAAACGCATGCGCAGACCATCTGCAGGGAAAGCAGAGAGCAGACGCATGCCGGTAACAAAAATCATATACACGACTAGAGGATGTCTGGTGCGGTACTTGGAGAGACCACCCAGGAAAGAGACTTGGGAGTGCTGGTCGACAAGTTGATGAAGCCGTCCGCGCAATGCACGGCTGCTCCAAAAAGGGCGAACAGAATGCTAGGAATGATTAAGAAGGGGATCACGAACAGATCGGAGAAGGTTATCATGCCGCTGTACCAGGCCATGGTAAGCCCTCACCTGGAATACTGTGTCCAGCACTGGTCGCCGTACATGAAGAAGGACACGGTACTACTCGAAATGGTCCAGAGAAGAGTGACTAAAATGGTTAAAGGGTTGGAGGAGTTGCTGTACAGTGAGAGATTAGAGAGACTGGGCCTCTTCTCCCTTGAAAAGAGGAGGCTGAGAGGGGACATGATCGAAACATTCAAGATACTGAAGGAAATAGACTTAGTAGATAGAAACAGGTTGTTCAGCCTCTCCAAGGTAGGGAGAACGAGAGGGCACTCTCTAAAGTAAAAATGGGATAGATTCCGTACAAACCTAAGGAAGTTCTTCACCCAGAGAGTAGTGGAAAACTGGAATGCGCTTCTGGAGGCTGTTATAGGGGGAAACACCTTGCAGGGATTCAAGACAAAGTTAGACAAGTTCCTGCTGAACCAGAACGTACGCAGGTAAGACTAGACTCAGTTAGGGTGCTGGTATTTGACCTAAAGGCCACCGCATGATCAGACTGCTGGGCATAAAAAACCTTGGCCTACCTCTCTGGTGCCTACCTGTTACGTAACCGTATTCTGTAAACAGCACCGTTGCTTGATTGACAGGCGATCTCTGTCTGTTTTTAAGGAAGCTGCCAATAACGGCATTGTTTACAGGAACTGAGCCTTAATCCAGGTACCACAGTTAGATCGTGGGCCTGCCAGGACAGATAGGGAAAATACTTAAGAGTACCTGATTACTATTTAGTGTATTGTAAACTGCTCTGGATGAATCTCTCCATAAAAAAGACAGTTAATAAATTTCAATTAAAAAAAAAAAAATAAACCCACATATTCAACCAAGTCATTTTGCCAGATCTTTTTTTTAAATTTATCTTGTTCTGTGTGCGCAAAATATGATACACCTTTCTTTGTTACAATACTTGATAACTTTACTGAGAAATAAATTACCTGAGATAATACGTAATACATTGGAGGGAACTAGTGATCCGTGATATGAGCGCGTTTTATATGTATTTCACTGTGCTGTTTGGCTTTCACACAGTCACAAATAAAATCCAAGAGTAAATTCCCACCTGCTCATTACACAGTGGAAAACAGAAAATAGCTCATTGTGATCAAATGTGCACCTGTCCTTTCAAACAAAATAAGTAAATAAATGCTCTTACAATCTGCTCTTTGGTTTCACAATGACATCGTCTGCTCATACCAATTGCTAATTACTTTCCTTGAATGCTTACTGCAGCTTAAAAGGGCTTACTAGGGAGTGCACTGAGGTACCCTGCAGTAAAATTTCATATGTGCATGCACTACAGTGCCTACATGTTATGGGAACTTGTGGCAGTCATTATTTTCAGCGAGACTGTGTGGGCAGGAGCCTAAGAAGATCACTCCTGACCCGACTTACCCCGCTGAACCACCAGTGATTAAGGTAGACCCGGGCAAAGACCTATGCTGCTTCTCTGAGAGAGAGGAAAGGAGGGAAGGGAGGGGAGGGGGTGATGATTCTACAGCAGGGAGAGAGGGAGGGGAGAGTATGTGCATTGATTCTACAGCAGGGAGAGAGGGAAGGAAGGGGCACATGTTGACTCTACAGCCAGCTGTCATCCGGGACAGGACCCGACACCTCACCTTGGGGGTGGGAAGGATCGCTTCCATCCCAATTTGGCTCACCACACCACCAGACCACCAGGATTTAAGATGGACCTGGGGAGAGGCTAGCGCTAAATTTGGGAGGGGCAGGTGGATGTACAGCTGAGCAGCACTTGAATATAAACTCTTGGTTTATATTCGAGTTAACATTTTTCCTCTAAAAAAAGGATGGGGGGGGGGAGAATATTATCTTGGTTTATGTTCGGGTGGGTTTATATTCAAATATATAAGGTAATTCTCCTAAACATCAGGCAGAGCATCCATCTGACCTTGATTTTTTTTACCCAACAGCTTCTGTATGCCTGATTCTCAATGAAACATCAGCATTGCTGGGTCCTTGGTTAGTTCATACATTTTCTATTCCATTGCTATCAAGGTTCATGTTAAACATGGGGACACAACTTTTGTATGCAGGATCTATGATACTGAAAGATTAAAGAAGTGGCGGAACAAGAGATATGAGAGAATAGGTGGAAACCCTAGCAGAGTTAACTGATAGCTGGAGTGAAGCAATTCAAGAGCTTGTGCCGTTTGTCAGCAGTATATCTAAATCTCAAGGTGGCATGTCGGGATGGGCCTGTTTTGAGCGGGATTAGGACAGACGTATGATTTGAACATTTTTTTTCTGCAATAATGGAACACTGCAGAAAACGTCTAGGTCAAAATGTGGACATATGAGCCTAGAACTGTTTAAATAACGAATACGTGCCAAGAAGGTGGACAAACTGACCAGATGACCACTGGGGGGCATGAAGACAAGGCTCCCCTTACTCTCCCAGTAGTCACCGAACCTCTCTCACCCCCCCCCCCAAAGATGTAAATGAAACAGTACATAGCCTGTATGACAGCTTCAGATGTTATGGCCAGTCCTATTAGAGCAGCAAACAGATCTCCAAAGCAGCAGAGTGGTTGGTGCAGTGGACTGCAGAGAAAGGGGACTCAGGCACACAGAAACAATAGAAACATGATGGCAGATAAAGGCCAAATGGCCCATCTAGTCTGCCCATCCACAGTAACCATTATCTCTTTCTCTATCTGAGAGATCCCATGTACCTATCCCAGGCCCTTTTTAATTCAATAGAAATATAGAAACATGATGGCAGATAATGGCCCATCTAGTCTGCTCATCCACTGTAACCATTATCTCTTTCTCTCTCTGAGAGATCACCCGTGCCTATCCCAGGCCCCTTTGAATTCAATAGAAATATAGAAACATGATGGCAGATAATGGCCCATCTAGTCTGCCCATCCACTGTAACCATTATCTCTTTCTCTCTCTGAGAGATCACCAGTACCTATCCCAGGCCCCTTTGAATTCAATAGAAATATAGAAACATGATGGCAGATAAAGGCCAAATGGCCCTTCTAGTCTGCCCATCCACAGTAACCATTATCTCTTTATCTCTCTGAGAGATCACCCGTGCCTATCCCAGGCCCTTTTGAATTCAATAGAAATATAGAAACATGATGGCAGATAATGGCCCATCTAGTCTGCCCATCCACTGTAATCATTATCTCTTTCTCTCTCTGAGAGATCACCCGTGCCTATCCCAGGCCCCTTTGAATTCAATAGAAATATAGAAACATGATGGCAGATAAAGGCCAAATGGCCCATCTAGTCTGCCCATCCACAGTAACCATTATCTCTTTCTCTCTATTCTGCTTTAACTAGTGCACTTGTGATGGAGCATGTGAGCCCTACGAAACCCACCCAAAACCTACTGTACCTACATATAGGTGATACCTGCAGGCATAAGGGCTTTTGGGGTGGCATACAGTTGGGTATAATAGGATTTGGGTGAGTTTTGGAGGGCTCACCATACAGTTTAAGGGGGTGTACCTGGTACCTTTTATGTGACGTTCACTGCATTCCCCCCAGGGTGTCCCACTGCTCTGCCGGGATGTCTGTGTGGCCAGCCTACTAAGAATGCTGCCCCCCCCCCCCCCTTTCCTCCTAATGGCTGGTCTTTGTACATTTTATCATGTGGACACCTTTTTTTTTTTTTTTTTTTCCAGAAATGGTTCAAAAAGATAGCTGCACTGAAAATAAACACATCCAGAAAATGGCCACTCTGAAACAAAAAGATAGATGTGATCCTGCTTTGACAATGGTCATAGTCGCTACTGGATTTTTGTACATTTTCCAAAATGTCTACACTCGGATTTAGACGTCATATCAAAAATGCCTCCCCCCTCCATGCCATTTAAGTGTGTATGGCACTTAGGCAACAATGCTACTATTTATGTGCATTTAGTTTACACTTACCCATGTGAATGGCAGTATTCTGTAATTACTGTATATCAAAACACTGACCAATATTAATATTAGGCTTGTGGTGGAGCATTCTATAACTTACACATGCAAAAGGCACTTAAATTTAAGTGAACTATTGTAGAATGACGGGGTAAAATGCTCACATCTCAATGCTTAGAATTCTATAACTTATGCACATATCTGTGAATGCCTCCTATGCTTCACTCAGACTCTGCCAGGTGCTCGGCCATTGCCAAAGTATGCGCCATCAAATCATGCTGCATACTTTTTTGCTACTTACTATTCTGTAAGAGGGGCGCTGAAAAGTTCTCAGCCCAACCAAGAAGGGAATGACAAGGAGCCATGTAATTTACAAGTTCTTCCACATACTCACCCCTAAGTTCAACGTACGTGCTGCATCATGTTTGAAGTTTCTGTAAACCTTCCCCAAAAATACTCTGATGTCTGGTCACTGAAATACTGCCCTGCTGCTGCAATTGCCTCCGAATCATTCAAAAACTGTCACCTTTTCAAACTCTTTTTTTTTTTTTTTTTAAGATTTGGAAACAGAAAACAGTCAAATGGAGCAAGATCTAGTGAGCAGGGTGGGATCTCTCAGAGAGAGAAAGAGATAATGGTTACTGCGGATGGGCAGACTAGATGGGCCATTTGGCCTTTATCTGCCATCATGTTTCTATGTCTATGCACTGAAACCCCAGCTGGGTCAAAACATCCATCATTTTGCCAGCCTTGTGAATAGGTACATTGTCTTGCAAAAATAAAACTCCTTTCCATAACTTCCCTCTCCTTTTTTTTGTTTCAATGCCTCCTTTAATCAACACAGCAAGTTACAGAAGTATTCTGCATTAACTGTTTGGCCCCCTTGGAAGATAGTCACTCATTACAAAACCTTCTTGATCCCAAAATACTGTGGCCATGACTTTTCCTGCTGACTTTTGGGTCTTGAATTTCCTTGGTCTTAGAGAACCTGAGTGCTGCCATTGCATGGACTGTTGTTTTGGGGTTTTTTTGTTGTTGTTTTTTTATAAATCTTTATTCATTTTGAAGCCAAAAATAAGTGCAACATATTATACAGTCATGTTATACTTTAACAGCACTTAAAATCAATCAAATTATATTCTATGACAAATACATATATCACCCCCCCCCCCCTCACACACACACACACACTACATATCCAACAATTTGCACTCAAATTAAAAATATATCTTTCCACCCGCCATGGACATGTATTATCAATGGGCAAAATGAACAATCACTCCTTACAGAATTTTGTCAATGACTCCCGAATATCCTGGACTGTTGTTTTGTCTCAGGATGCTGCTAAATTGTTTTATTTATTTGGTTTATTTTATATCTTATCCTCCCGAACGAGCTCAGAATGGGTTACAGGTAAACATACATAATGCACAGACACACTAGATACATACAGAAAATGCATCTGAATGTGTAACTTTGCAACAGATTGTCTCATCAGCATTCAAACATTTGAGCACCCACTTCTCCATATCCATTTGCTCATGGATTATACACCCAGCACGTTCCATGGCTATCTGAAGTATCTCACTAATCTGCAAAAATCAGGTCATGGACACGGTCAACAATTTCAGGAACTTACACCGTTTGAATCCTCCCAGTTCCTGTTAGACCAGAATGTACGCAGGTAAGGCTAGACTCAGTTAGGGCTCAGGTCCTTGACCTAGGGACCGCCGCGGGAGCAGACTGCTGGGCACAATGGACCACTGGTCTGACCCAGCAGCGTCAATTCTTATGTTCTTATGACCTTGCTGCATCTTCAGTCTCGAAATCTCAACGCTGAAAGTTTGCACACCACTTATGTTCTCTCCTTTACCTAATAATAATAATTGTAGTTCAGCCCTTCTTTTCCATATGTATCTGTAAGTTTGTATGTCAGTCCGTTTTGCAGGGCCACATTTTGGATTTGCAGGTACTTGGAGGGCCTCAGAAAAAAATATTTAATGTTTTATTAAAGAAGTGATAATTTTGCATGAGGTAAAACTCTTTATAGTTTATAAATCTTTTCTTTTGGCTAAGTCTTAATAATAATATTGCAATTTATAGCTAAAGAGACGTATGATCAAGAAACTGTTATTTTGCTTTTGTGATTATGATACACATACCAAGGGCCTCAAAATAGTACCTGGCGGGCTGCATGTGGCCCCCGGTCCACGTGTTTGAGACCACTGGTTTAACCCATATTATTTACTGATTATTTTGATGTAAATGATATTTTACTTGTTTTAATTTGTACATCGCTTAGTAAAATTTAATAAGCGATTCATTAAGTTAAAAATAAACTTGAAACTTGAAACTTCTTCACTGTGTAGAGTATGAAGGGAATTTGTCACTCGTTGTTTGCAGCATACATTCTGGGATTTCCTTTGGAGTTTTCTTCTGCAGGAATAGGAACTTCGTGACAGCTGGAGTTCCACACTTGAAAATTCCACACTTTTTATTGACATGGTTCAATCAATAATCGTAAACAATGTCAAAATTTAGAATTATGATTCTGCAAATTGGCACTTTGCAAAATAAAATAACACTCTTTTCAGCTACAGTGGCAAAATAATGCTCAGAATATAGGAAGTTGAGAATTTTTCAGCATCCCCTCCTATGTCATTTATATGTGTAAGTTGCCATTTAAGTTACCACTTTTATGCCTTCCTGCCAATGAAAATTAGATAGGTCTTTATGGAATTACCCCTCTATGGCCCTCTTTTACTAAGGTGCACTAACCGATTAGTGCACGCTAACTGAATTAGCGCATGCTAAACGCTAACATGTGTGTTAAGTCTATGGACGTGTTAGCGTTTAGCGAGTGCTAATCGGTTAGTGCACCTTAGTAACAGAGGGGGGTATATCTCCATACACACCTTCAGAGCCTGTTTACTCTCGTATTATTTTTAACCCCTAACATTTGGCCCTCTTCATCTCTCATTTAGTGAGAAACAAGAGGCAGCTGAAGAATATAAGAACATAAGAATGTACCTCCGCTGGGTCAGACCAGAGGTCCATCCTGCCCAGCGGTCCGCTCCCGCGGCGGCCCCTCAGGCCTATCACCTGTGCAGTGGTCCCTGACTATTCCTATAACCTATCTCAACTCCTATTGTACCCCTCAATCCCTTTATCCTCTAGGAACCTATACAAACCTTCTTTGAAGCCCTGTAACGTGCTCTGGCCTATCACGGTCTCCGGAAGCGCGTTCCATGTGTCCACCACTCTCTGGGTAAAAAAGAACTTCCTAGCGTTTGTTCTAAACCTGCCTTTTCAGAATATTGATTATCTCAATCACAAGTTCTTGAATTGCTTCATTCCAGCTATCAGTTAACTCTGTTACAGTGTCTCATAACTCTTATTCTGCCACTTGTTCAATCTTTCAATATCATAGGTCCTGCATATAAAAGTTATATCCCCATTTTTTGACATGATTTTCGATAATGGAATAGAAAATGAATGGACCAGCTAAGGGCCCAGCAATGATGATGTTTCATTGAGAATCAGGCGTACAGCATCTGTTAGGTACAAAATCAAGGTCAGATGGATGCCCCGCTTGATCTGTAGGGGAATTAATAAACTGACTAAAACTAAGCAAGTCATAGACCATAAAAATAGTCAAGGTACATAGGCATCAAAATATGATCAACCTTAGTACAAAAATCCCAAGAACAGTAAAATGGGCAAGATTAACATCCAAAGCAACCGAAGATTCAATTAAAATCAAGCAAATTATAGCCTAAACAAATATAATCAAACCTGAGAAACAATATGATGATATTGAACCCTACAATAAGGGAGATATCTCTTCACTAACATGAACCCTTTTTATTTATTTATTTAAAAATGTATAGCCCACATATGCTGCAATTCTAGGTGGGTAACAATAAAAGATGCATAATAAAATGACACACCAGCTCTAACACCAATTTTTTTTATGAAGATGATGAAGCCAGGTATAAGACAATAGACACTCATGGAGGACAAGATCATAGTGGAGAGAATAAAATTTTTATAAACCTGGAAGATGTAAAGGAGCAATCTGACAAACTATGAGAGTAGCAAATCTCCTGGACCAGATGGTCCTTGTGTATTTGTAAAAAAATGACCTTGCAGAACTATTATTAGTAATATGTAATTTATATTTAAAAACAAAGAATAGTTCCAGAAGATTGGAGGGTGGCCAATGTATACCAATTTTTACAAGGAGTTTCAGAGGTGACCTAGGAAGGAAAAGTGGCATAGCAGTTAGCTCAGTGCCCTGAGGTTGTGGGTTTGAGTCCAGCACTGCTCTTTGTGACATTGTGCAATTCACTTAACCTTCCATTGCCCCAGGTGGATGATACAAAGATTTGTAACAGAGTAGACACTGAGGAGGGAGTGGAAAACATGAAAAAGGATCTAGAAAAATTAGAGGAATGGTCTGAAATTTGGCAACTAAAATTCAATGCAAAGAAATGAGGAGTAATGCATTTGGGGATTAATAATCAGAAGGAGCCGTATATGCTGGGAGAGGGGAGGTTGATATGCACAGATGGGGAGAGGGACCTTGGAGTGATTGTATCCAAAGATCTAAAGGTAAAAAAACAGTGCAACAAGGCGGTGGCTGCTGCCAGAAGGATGCTGGGCTGTATAAAGACAGGCATAACCAGTAGAAGAACGAAGGTGTTGATGCTCCTGTACAGGTCATTGGTGAGGCCCCATTTGGAGGATTGTGTTCAGTTTGGAGACCATATCTGGCGAAGGATACAAAAAGGCTTGAAGCGGTCCAGAGGAGGGTGACAAAAATGATAGGAGGTTTGTGACAAAAGATGTATGAGGAGATACTGGAAGCCCTGAATAAGTATACCTTAGAGGAAAGGAGGGACAGGGGAGATATGATTCAGACGTTAAAATACTTGAAAGGTATTAACGTAGAACAAAATATTTTCCAGAGAAAGGAAAATAGTAAAACCAGAGGACATAATTTGAGGTTGAGGGGTAGGAGAGTCAAGAGCAATGTAAGGAAATTCTTTACGGAGAGGGTGGTGGATGCCTGGAATGCGCTCCCGAGAGAGGTGGTGGAGAGGAAAACGGTGACGGAGTTCAAAAAAGTGTGGGATGAACACAGAGGATCTAGAATCAGAAAATAATAGTAAATATTAAAGAACTAAGGCCAGTACTGGGCAGACTTGCAGTATATGGCCGTTTGGGGAAGGATGGGCTAGGGAGGGCTTCAATGGCTGGGAGGTTGTAGATGGACTGGAGTGAGCTTTGATGGAGACTTCAGTAGTTGGAACCTAAGAGCAGAACTGGGCAGAGCTTTAGATTCTTGCCCAGAAATAGCTAAGAACAAGAAGAAAAAACCCCCCAACAAATTTTTAGATTGAATCAGGTTGGGCAGACTAGATGGACCATTCGGGTCTTTATCTGCCATCATCTACTATGTTACTATGTAGACTTTGAGCCTACCAGGACAGATAGGGAAATATGTTTGAGTACCTGAATGTAGAAACCACTTAGACAATCTCCATTGATTGGCAGTATATAAATAACTTGGAAACTTGGGGCTCCTTTTACGAAGCCGCGTTAGCGGCTTTATCGCACGCAACTTTTTAACGCGCACTAACCCCTGCGCTAGCCGATAAACTACCGCCTGCTCAAGAGGAGGCGGTAGCGGCTAGCGCGGCCAGCAAATTAGTGTGCGCTATTACGCGCATTAAACCGCTAACGTGGCTTCGTAAAAGGAGCCCTTGGTGAGCCTCATGTTAGTGCTGAGCACTATTATAAAGAAAAAAAAATACTGAGTTTATATATAGGAATGGATTAATGGGACAAAGCCAACATGGATTTAGCAAAGAGAAATCTTCCTTCAATAATATACCACTTTTTTTTTTTTTTTTTTTTTAAGGAGTGAATAAACATATGGATAGAGATGATCCGGTTGATTATTGTGTATCTGGATTTTCATAAGGCATTTGACCTCTTGAATGACTTCTAAGGAGATTAGAAAGTTGGAAGGAGGCAGTGTTCTATTGTGGATTAAGGATTGGTTAAAAGATAGAAAATAGAACGTAGGGTTAAATGGTCATTCTGAATGCAGAATGGTAAATAGTGGGGTTCCCCAAAAGTCTGTGTCAGGACCACTGATTTTTTTTAAGTTCGAAGATTTTATTGATTTTAATATACAAGTACAAAAAAAAATGAAAGTAAGTAGTAGAATTAAAACAAATCAGTGAAAATATTTCTTCACTCAATATGTAACTAAACTCTGGGATTCATTGCCAGAGAATGTGGTAAACACAGTTTGCTTAGCAGGGTTTAAAAAAGGTTTGGACAAATTCTTACAAGAAAAGTCTCTAGGCATTTATTAAAACGGACTTGGGAAAATCCACTGCATATTTCTAGGATAAGAACATAAGGTCTAGTTTTACTTTTTTGAGATCATTCCAGGTAATTGTGACCTGAATTGGTCACAGTTGGAAACAGGATAATGGGCTTGATGGAAAATTAGTTTGACCCAGTATGGCAAGGCTTATGTTCTTATTACACTTCTGATTAAGCATATCTGCTTTTGTGTGCCAGGACTATTAATAACAAAACATCAAATTCATGGTGTTCAAGCCTTTTCCTAACTGATGATGGGGATACAGAATATGGGTTGGTGTCTTTCCTCTTTTCCTGATCCCAAAAAAAACAGATAGGCAAGCAATCTGCAAGATCCAGTTCATAAACAAAACCAGCAGACCAGCATAAAAATATATATATAAATTGTCTGACATTCTCAATTGTCTGACATGGCTATGTTTTGCCCCCTCCGGGGTTGTATCGGTGGCTAAGACAAAAACAAGTCAGTAGCACCTACTTTCGCTGTGCTTACAATTAGACTGCTACAGACCTCAACTCGGTCAACAAAAAGACTGAGGGCTCCTTTTACTAAGGTGCGCTAGCGATTTTAGCGCGCTACAATACCGCACATGCTAAATGCTAACGCCTCCATAGAGCTTGCGTTAGCATTTTTTGTTTAGTGCATGGTTAGCGTGCGCTAATCTTTGGCGCATGCTAAAAACGCTAGCGTACCTTAGTAAAAGGAGCCCTGAATTTTACAAAGATAGAAAAAAAAGGTGAGTAATAAATTAGACTTAGCCTAGCCTAGCAATGTTTAACAGTTACTACCATAAGTCCTCTGGGCAGGCCATTTAAATATTGGGAGAATAGCAAAGTTTTCAGAGTTTTCCAAAACAATTGAAAAGAACCTGTCGTTCTAATAGAACAAGGGATTCCATTCCAGATCTTCGTTAACCTACAAGTAAAGGATTGACAAAGCTTCCCAGCTGATTTGATTCCCAAGTTTGTACTTCTGTGTGATCCTCGAATAACAATTTATATGGAAAACTGATTTTAACTGCTTTTAAAAAAAATTGTTTCAGATGGGTAAAGTCTGAGCTGAATCGGCATTTTAGAATATTTGGGTTTGTATACAGATTTAAAAACAACTGATCAAATAAACAGGATTTAATGGGAGATGCTAGAAAATGCATTCACTTTCCCTTCTTGGAAATAGCAAAATAAGCTTAAATTCAACGCAGTCATCTTTTATGCCATCCGATGCCTTTATTTTTATTGGCTGTGTAACTAATAGGTAAAGGAACTAACGAATGATTCTGTTTCCAAGTGTTTTATTCCCTGCTAAAGGATGTTTTATTGGGCTACATCATAAGAAGTATTGATCCAATAAACGTGCCCTGATAGCCATCTTTGGCTAAATGGTACTAAATGTCTGATTTTCAGAAGTTTCCAGATGGAACCTTTTATTTTGCAGAATTATTACTGTTCTTTTTGCTCTGCTTTCGGGAAAAGAAAATTATTCAACTATGTCATTGTTTCTACTGCTAATGAAACCAACGCCGGAGGATGTCATGACAAGATTTATGAGGCTTTGCCACCGGTTCAGAACCTTTGCAGGGATTTTGGATTTGTGCTGCCAAATTATTTGAGAAATCTCTTTGGAATGGGCACTCCACACACAAGCAATCATTAGCCCCCCCTCCCCCCCAATGCATCTCATATCTCAGCTTCACTGCAGACCATACTTGTCCCCTGTTGATGTATTTTGACATATTTCATGCTGTTTGCCAACCTCTCCCTTCACTACCAGCTTTAGCAATGCTGTTACGTCACCACAATAAAATGGATCAGTAGTAGGACTCCTGTGGGTCCCTTGAGGTAACCTATTTTGGGGACACAAGTCTGAGATTGTCAAAAGAGAGTGGCCCATTTCACTTTCTGTAACTTGTTTTCACTAGTCCGGATTAAAAAAAAAGTCCACATGGAAAGTAGTATGTTTCATTTGGGCTGGCATAAGGTATGACTTACCCTAAAATGTGTAGCCCCCGACATTTATTCCATATTAATGGCTGTTGGAAGAGTTTGTGCTTATATGGAGTGGAAGAGTGAGCAAGTCACTTAACCCTTTATTTCCCCTGCTGGGACAGATAGGGAAAATACTTAAGTTGAAACAATTTTTATTATGAATTAATTCAAACAGGAGAAAAACAGCAAACAGCCCTCCTCCTAATATAACAACCAAAGCCCTAGAAGAACAATACAATCAAAATTACCATCCCCCTCAAACTACCCCCCCTCCCCCCCACTCACTTGCATCCCTCAATATCAAGACCAGCATATCTAATATAATGTACAGAGTCAGTGGGCTTGGACTCTTATAGCCCACTGACAGTAGAGCCAATCCGTTGGGGGGAGGAGGAATGGCTCTACTGTCAGTGCCCCCCCCCCCTTCGTACAGATGAAAAAGGAATGAAGAAAAGAGAAGAGAAAGGAAAAAACCCTCACACGCAGCTCCTCCAGCTCCCCCTCCCCCCATGCATCCAGACTCACCTTCACAGGAGAAGCGTATTTCCCCTCACAGAGAATTTAAACTATCACTGTGTGCCCTAGTGGACAGCGACTGAATATATGGTTTCCAGATCTGAACAAAAAGTTCTTTATGCTTAGCACTACAACCTATAGCCCTCCATTCCAATAGCAACAAGGCATGCAGACAGTTTCTCCAGGACCAAAAAGAAGGTAGATCCTCACTAATCCAAACTGAGAGAATCACCCGCTTCCCCAAAGCACCAACTTGTCTCATAAATTGACAGGATCCGCTGCAAGGCAATCGAAAAGCCTCATATTTATCGAGCAAAAATCCTGCGGCCGAAAATGGTATAGAGTAAGCCAGAAGGCCCTCCACATAAAATAGAATGGAGCGCCACAATGATTTGATCTTCTCACAAGACCAGAAGGCATGGAAAAAGGAATGTGGCTGCCGAGAGCACTTAGGACAGGTAGAGGAGTCCACAAACCCTGACAGGAACAGCAAGAGTACCTGATTACTGGGAGGGTGGGTGGGTGGAACATAAGAACATAAGTAGTCGCCTCCGCCGGGGCAGACCAGAGGTCCATCCCGCCCAGCGGTCCGCTCACGTGGCGGCCCATCAGGCATATTGCCTGAGCAGCGGTCCCTGACTAATTTTATACCTACCTCTACACTTATCTCTAAATCTTCCACTACTCTTATCTGTACCCCTCAATCCCTATGTCCTCCAGGCACCTATCCAGGTCTTCCTTGAAACCCTGTACTGTGCTATTTCCTATCACGGCCTCCGGAAGGGTGTTCCATGTGTCCACCACCCTCTGTGTGAAAAATAATTTCCTTGCGTTTGTTCTAAACCTGTCCCCCTTCAATTTCATCGAGTGACCCCTTGTTCTTGTGGTTTCTTTCAAATTGAAAAATCTGTCCTTGTCAACCTTTTCGATGCCCCTCAGGATCTTGAAGGTCTCTATCATATCTCCTCTGAGTCTCCGCTTTTCCAGGGAGAACAGCCCCAGCTTCTTCAGTCTGTCAGTGTATGTAAGGTTTTCCATACCCTTAATCAGTTTAGTTGCTCTTCTCTGGACTCTTTCAAGCATTGCCATGTCCTTTTTGAGGTACGGTGACCAGTACTGTACACAGTATTCCAGATGCGGGCGCACCATAGCCCGGTACAGTGGCAGGATGACTTCCTTCGTTCTGGTCGAGATACCCTTCTTAATGATACCTAACATTTGGTTTGCTTTCCTCGAGGCTGTGGCGCACTGTGCCGACGCCTTCAATGTCGTGTCTACCATCACTCCCAGGTCTCTTTCCAGCTTACTGACCCCTAGCATTGATCCCCCCATTTTGTAAGTGAACATCGGGTTCCTTCTCCCTATATGCATGACCTTGCATTTCCCCACGTTGAAGCTCATTTGCCACTTTTTCGCCCATTCTTCCAGTGTCGTAAGATCCCTTTGGAGATCCTCGCAATCTGCCGTGGTTTCAACCTTGCTGAATAGTTTGGTGTCATCTGCGAATTTGATGACCTCACATTTTGTTCCCGCCTCCAGGTCGTCAATAAATATGTTAAACAGGAGCGGTCCCAGCACTGACCCTTGAGGGACCCCACTCGTGACCCCTTGCCAGTCCGAGTAGTGGCCCTTTACACCAACCCTCTGCTTCCTGTCTGCCAGCCAGTTTTTGATCCATCGGTGGACCTCCCCTTGCACCCCGTGATTCCATAGTTTCCTGAGCAACCGCTCATGTGGTACCTTATCGAAGGCTTTCTGGAAGTCTAGGTAAATTATGTCTATGGGTTCACCTTTGTCCACCTGGCTATTTACCCCCTCAAAGAAGTACAACAAATTTGTGAGGCACGATCTACCCTTGCAGAACCCATGCTGGCTCGACCTTAGCTGTCCATTTTTTTCGATATGATCACAGATGCAATCCTTAATCAGCGCCTCCATCATCTTTCCCGGGACCGATGTGAGGCTCACCGGCCTATAGTTTCCCGGGTCGCCCCTTGAACCCTTCTTGAAGATGGGCGTGACATTAGCTATTTTCCAGTCCTCCGGGATCTCTCCAGTTTTTAGGGATAGGTTGCATATTTGCTGAAGTGTCTCTGCTATTTCATTCCTTAATTCCTTGAGCACCCTTGGGTGAATGCTGTCTGGACCTGGCGACTTGTTGCTCTTTAGCTTGTCTATCTGCCTGAGGACATCCTCAGAAAGGGAAATGTACGTTGAGGAGTTAAATTATTTAATTATAATATTGAAATCATATCATATGTATTATTGTATTAATAATTAAGATGAGGAGGGGAGTAAATGATTGTTTAATGTAATAATTATATAGTTATTAGTGCATTTTATGGAGTATTTATGATTTACCAATTGTATTGCACTAAGTTTGGAAAATCAATAAAGATTTAAACGCAAAAAGAAAATATTGACCATTAAACCTTACTCTCTGTTTTCTTTTAACCAGTTCTTTTTTTTTTTAGTTCAATAAGTTTTTTTTATTGTTTTCAATGAAGAGATAATTAAAAAAAAAATTGAATATCAAACATGTCACAGAGCATCAGGTTGAAGAATTTTGACATTGTACAAATACAGATTAGAGCTCTCAAGGAGCTATGCACCTGTGTTTGGTAGCAAATTACCAGTGTTAATATAATGCGCTAAATAACATTGAGAGAGATGTACATAGTCACAATCTTGAGAATATACCAAGATCATATAACTGAGTCCATAGAGCAGTAAGTTAGTAGAGGAGACCAAATACAACAGTAGCTTTTGAATATATTATGTCTTTCAGTATTGATTTTTTTCATATTTAGCTAGTAATCTAATCTAATATTTGTGTGTCGTACACACCTAATCAGGCTCTAGGCGACTTGAAGAAAGGGAAGGGAATGGGTAGGGGACATGAAACCTAAAACTAGGCAAATAAGTAAAGGTCAGATGCTTATGATGATCTTAGAAGTTTAGTCGTTAAAGAGTGAAATTTTCAGTTTCTTTTAAAATAGGGTGTGGTTGGTTTCTGTTCTTATAGTCTCTGTGAGTTCATTCCAGATTTTAACTCCTAGGAAGGTGAACATGGACTGGAAGATTTTTTTTGTCGAGGGGAGGTTCAATTGGATCCTGTTAAGAATTCTGCGTGATTTGGACCATGCATCTGTTAAGAGAATGATGAATGGGACTGCTGAGTTGCCGTAGATAATGTGAGGTATGATACTGGCTGTTTTGAATTTTATACGAGCTGTGATGGGTAGCCAATGGAGTTGTTTGCGGAGGGTTGAAATGGAGTTATATTTTTTCAGACCAAAGATGAGTCTTACTGCAGTGTTTTGAATCAGTTGCATTTTGTGGGTGAGGGCGGCGTTGATTCCTAGATAGGTGGAGTTGCAGTAATCTAGTTGTGATAGAATCATCATCTGGAAAATGGTGGCAAAGTGATGCTGATGGAAGTATGGCCTGATGAGTCTTAGTTGTTTCATGGTGAAGAGGCTTTATTTTGAAGATGGGATACTTGTGGCTCCATGGATAATGTGGAGTCTAGTATACAGCCTAGAATTTTGGAGTTTTTTTCTACAGTAAGTATGTTGCCCGACTGGAGCATGATACTCGTAGGTGCTGTTTGTTGGGCATTGTAGAAATAGAGGACTTTGGTTTTGATGGTGTTTAGTTTTAGTTTTTGAGCAATTGCCCATGCTTGGATCTTTTCTATATTATCAGAGATTTTCTTAGGAGTGTCAATTTGGTTTCCTGCCACCAGTATGAGGAGTAAGATGTCATCTGCTTATGACAGTATGCTCTCATCTTCAAGTTGGATGTCTCCAAGTGAGCTCATGAATAGGTTGAAAAGAGTAGGAGAGTGCGGTGAACCCTGCGGAACTCCACAGAAGGCCCTCCAGTTGTTGGAGTATATACTGTCTTTTTTGATGGTGTATTCTCTGTTCATGATGAAGTCGGTGAACCAGCGCAGTATCGTATCTGTTATCCCTGTCTCAGAGAGTTTTGCTAAGAGTAACTGATGATCAACTGAGTCAAAAGCTGCAGATATGTCAAATTGAAGGAGTATGGTCTGTCGGCCTGTACTTAGCAGTTGTTTGATTTGGGTTAGTAAGGTCAGGATGAGGAGTTCTGTGCTGTGCTGTTGTCTGAAACTGAATTGTGTTTGTTGGAGGCATGAGTGTTGTTCTATGTATGCTGTTAGTTGTTTGTTTATTTGGGTTTCAAGAAGTTTGGTAAGGATGGGGATGCCAGCGATATGCCAGTAGTTTGAGGGAGTGGTGAGATCTATGTTTAGTGTGACCATATGGCTCCAGAAAAAAGGGGACGGATTGAGACATCCGGGTTTTACTTCCATTGAAAGCAATGGAAGTAAGGAGAACAGATTGAGACATCTTGGTTGCTTTCAATGGAAGTAAAACCCGGATGTCTCAATCAGTTCCCTTTTTTCTGGAGCCATATGGTCACACTATCTATGTTTGAAGATTTAGGAATAGGGGTTAGAGCTATTTTTTCCATTTCTTCCGGTAGGCATCCTTGGCTTAGGGATTTGTTCAGGAGGGAGTTGATCCATATGATAATTTCCTTGGGTGCTGATGTGAGGAGGTAGGGGGGGCAATTGTCTTAAGGGGCTGCAAAAGGTGTCCAGTTTGCCTAATAGTTTTTGTGTGTCAGAGATGGCCAGGGTAGTGAAGGTGGACTAGATGAGATCGACCTTACTGGTTACTGTGAATTGTTCAGGTGCTTTTCTGAGATGTGTCTGTGCTGGTGACTTGCTGGCTACTTCTGTTTGCACGGTCTTGATTTTGTTCAGGAAGTAATCTGCCAGCTCTTGGGCTGTGGGTGTGTTGAGGTGATCTGTAGTGTTTTGTTTGCGGGGGGGGGGGGGGGGGAGTAGGGGGTTAGCTGTTTTACCAGAAGGAATAATTTTTTGTTGGTGGTGGTTTCAGTTCCTATTGTGTTTGCGTAATAGCATTTCCTGGCTTCTGATATGTTGAATTTATATTTATTGATTGCTGCTCTCCATAACGTTCTGTGGTTTGGCGCTTTGTTCTTTTGCCATCTCCTTTCCAGTTATCTGCATGTTTGTTTTTTTGCTCTTAGAGATTCTGTGTACCAGGGGGCGGTCTGACTTTGAATTATTTGGTGGGGGTGTAGGGGGCAGAGAACATCTTCTAAGGTATCGATTATGGACTTGTTCCAGTTTGCTAGCATTGTTGTGGTGCTGTTTGAGGGGGAGATCAGAGATGTCGTTACTTGTCTCCAGAAGAGTTCTGGATTGCTTTTTTTTTGTATTAGTTTTACTTCTTTTGTTGTTTTGCTTGCATAGTTTTCTACTGTGAGGTTCAGGTTGAATTTAAAAAGATAGTGGTCAGTCCAGGGGATAGGGGACCATTTGATATTTGTGGTGAGGTTGGCAGTGGTAGTAGCGAATAGGTTAAGAGTGTGTCCTTTTTCGTGAGTTGGGCCTGATGGTATAATATTGATTTGACAGTCTTCAAGTAGGGTCTTGAGTTTAGAGACATCATTGTTGGTCAGTTCGAGAGCAGAGTATTATATTCTACAGGTATTATATTCTACAATAACCAAATTTTTCCAATTGTGAAGAACGTTCTAAAGCGCTGATGCAGTTAAAATACGAAAGAGCTGAGCATCAGGATAACCACCTAGTTGGGAGGATCCATAATCACCAAGAAGTATTAGGGAAAAATCAATGTCAGTATTAAGAAAGAAAATTTCTGATAATGTGTGCCAGACTCTGCTCCAATAATTCTGAAGTAAGGGGCAGTGGAGAAGCAAATGAGCCAAGGTGCCAGAGCTGGACTTACAGGACCAACATGAGGAGGGTAAGGAGGCATCGATCTTATTAGATAAAACTATGGTCCAGGTAGCTCTATGTAGTAAGAAATATAATGATTGGAGTAGAGAGGCAGATTTAATAGATTTGAAGAAATGTGTCCGTATCATTGGCCAGCGGTCCTCATCAACATTATAATGTAAATTGTCTAACCACTTGGGTGAGTTGACAGACTGGGTCAAAAATTTATTCATTTGTATCAGTTTGTACCATGAGGAGGCCACTCCCCTGGTTAAGAATGGAGAAAGTTTGCACATAAGAATCAGTAAGTCTGGAGAGTCCTGAAGAGAGGTTAAATCAAGGAACGCCTTACACAGGCAATGAGTAAGTTGTAGCCATCTTAATTGTTGGGTAGGAGGAAGTTTATATTTTGAAACAATTTCTGGGAAACTCATCCAGCTGCGATAGTTGATTATGTGTTGAAGTGACCATATATTGCATTTCTGCCAGATAGGCCAAGCAATTGTTGCGTTCTGTATTTTGATCAACGGATTCCCCTATATGGGGGCTTGAAGAGTCATGACCCAAGCGACGTACATAAGATTATCCACGTAAGTAAAGGCAGTTTTAACTGTGGTTAGGATGGCGTCCGTCTTGAGAGAGATTGGGATTTCCGAAGTGACTATAGCTTGTAGGAGATGTTTTCCATATTTGGCCTGCTACTAGTTACACCCAACAAGGTACATCACCAGCAGCAAGATTGACCGACCAAAGTGAATTTTGACGTAACAAGAATGAGATGTGATAATGGTAGAAGCAAGGAAAGTTTACCCTGCCTGAGTTTTTATTGGCTTTGAACTTACGAAGACCAATATGCGGCTGCTTCTTATTCCAAAGAAACCATGAGAGTATAGAGTCGAGGGAAGTATAGAAGGATTTTGGTAAAAAAAGGTAGCATATTAAGAATGTAATTGATTTTAGGAGACATCATCATCTTTATTGATTCCAAACGCCCCCACCATGTTATTTTAACCAGTTCTTAATCCATAATAGAACATTATCTCCTATCCCATACCATGAAAGGTTATAGGAAGTTTTCCACACTCCCCCACATACACCCACACCCACAAACCACACACCACAATTCATTGCCTACATTTCACCCCTGGGTATGTCTCACCCATGGTTGCTTTTATCAATTGCGCATGATAAGATCTTTATCTAAACTGTTAGAGCCCGCTTCCCTGAACATTTTGATCCACTCTCGTGATTTCATGTATCAATTATTGTAACACTCTCTTCAAAGGCACAACAAAAAAGGAAATAAGAAGACTCCAATTAGTACAAAACACTGCAGTAAAAATTTTATTTAATGCAAAAAAATATGACCATGTCATCCCTCTTTTACGTAAAGCTCACTGGTTGCCAATACAACACAGAATCACCTATAAAATTATTTTATTAACATTTAAAACCAGAGAAAACAACCAGCCAGAATTCATTAATAACCTACTTATCCCTTACAAGGACTTTACGATCTACAGTCAAAACCTTCTCACTATTCCATCTCTGAAACATATAAATACATTAAGGTCTACAATTTTTTCTGTTAGCACCCCCTCTCTTTGGAACAGTATTCCAAACTACCTACACTAACAGACTTTAAGTCAAAATTAAAGACATTTCTCTTCCTCGATACTTTTGAAACCTAACTGTCCTTTTAAGGACAACCTAGTACCTAGAAGGATTCTTACTCCATGCTCCCCTCCCTATTGTTTTTTTCCCCCCTTACATGTTTTCTTTTTCTTTACATTTTGTAGTTCTAGCCCTTCTTTCCCTTTTGTCTCTGTTTGTAAATTTATTTTTTGTAGTCTTTTAAAGTTAGTATTTTCCCTAGTGCTGTTGTGTGTTTTTAAACTGTATTTTAGTCAATAGATGGTTTTTAACATTTTTGTACACCGCCTAGAACAGGGGTGCCCAACGTGTTGATCGCGATCGACCGGTAGCTCAGGAAGGCAACGTGAGTCGATCGCAGAGCCCATCCCGGGCTCTGTGATAGACTCGTGTTGCCGTCCTGATCTACTGGGCCTATCAGCCTTCCTCTCCCCGACGTCAAAGACACCGACGCCGGGCATTAGGCTGTTTTTGTCATATGGGGGGGGTCGTGGTGGCGTGGCGGTGGCGGCGGCAGCAGCAACAGCCTGAAAAAGAAATCATCCTGGCCCGGGTCGGTGTCATACTCCGGAACTTCTACCTCTTCCAGCAACCTCTCCCTTCTACCTGCTTCCGGTCACACCCCCTGCTCCGCGGCTCTCTTTGGCAACTCAGCAGCAGCGATCGACACAAGCTTCTGATGTCGGGGCCTACCCTCTGCGAGTCCCGCTTGTTTCAACTTCCTTTTTCCACAAAGGCGGGACTCGTAGAGGGAAGGCCTTGATGTCGGCAGCTTGTCTTGATCACCGCTGCTGACGAGTTGCTTAAGAGAGCCGCAGAGCAGGGGGGGGTTTTGCCAGGTGCAGGTAGAAGGGAGAGGGCCAGATGCAGGATTCGTGGGTGAGGGAGCAGAAGAGAGAAAGAAAGAGAGAGGGAAGGGAAACAAAAGGAAATATTTCATACTGGGCTGGGCCGGAGTGGAAAGATTCTGGCTACAGGGTGCATTAACAAAGGAAAAGGGGGGAAAGCTGAAAATGGAGATAGTGACACAAAGAAGAGAAAGAGTAAGCAGGACCTACTGAATAAGTATAGAGATACAGAGGGGACATGAAGAGGAGGTGAAATAGAGACATAGAAGTAATGCTGAAAAAGTGTGTGTGGGGGGGAGATAAAGACATTGAAAGGGCAAATGGTGAACATGGGGTAAAGACAAGGACAGAGACAAATGAAGATTCTGAAAAAGTGGTGAGATAGGGATATAGGTGAGATGGACACAAAGAAGGGTGATGCTGGAAAATAGGTGGAATGGTAATTCTGACAGACACAGAAGAGAAATGCTGGATCAAGGAGAGATGGAGCTCAGGCTGGATGGAATGAGGAGAAATGCCTTGTTGGCCTGGAACTTCCTCTCCTATGTCAGAATTGACGTCAGGGAGCAGAATGCTGATCAGCGCGACGCTTCTGCAGGGAAAGCTTGGGACGGCGGTGGCTTGGGGGCTGTTCCCCGATGGCGGTGGCAGCAAACCGAGTGGCTTGGGGGAGGGCACGGAGAAAGAAAGAAAGGGGGCAGACAGGGAGACAGAAAGAAGGGGGAACAGGGAGACAGAAAGAAAAAGTTGGGGGACAGAATGAGGTCTGGAGGAGAGGAAACATACAGGAGGCTGAAAGAAAGGAAGAAAGATTGGATGCGCACAGTCAGAAGAAGAAAGTGCAACCAGAGACTCATGAAATCACCAAACAGCAAAGGTAGGAAAAATGATTTTATTTTCAATTTAGTGATCAAAATGTGTCGGTTTTGAGAATTTATATCTGCTGTCTATATTTTGCACTATGGCTCCCTTTTACTAAACCGCAATAGCGTTTTTTAGCGCAGGGAGCCTATGAGCATTGAGAGCAGCACGAGGCATTCAGCGTAACTCCCTGTGCTAAAACCTACTATTGTGGTTTAGTAAAAAGGGAGGGGGTGTATTTGTCTATTTTTGTATTTTGTTACTGAGGTGACATTGCATAGAGTCATCTGCCGTGACCTCTTTGAAAAAACCCGGAATATGAATAATTAACATTTTCTCTGCCTTTCAGTGTGCTTTGTGTTTTTTTTAAAATTTTATTGTTGGTAGATCATTTTGACTTAGTCATTATAAAAGTAGCTTGCAAGCCCATAAAGTGTGGGCACCCCTGGCCTAGAAGGTTTGATTAGGTGGTATAAGACATTTTAAATAAACTTGAAACTTCTCTAGTCCTTTTGCCCCCAAGATGTTTCATCCCTCCAAATTCTACCACCAGGATGTTTTGCCCCTTCACATTTTGCCATGAGTACTTTTTGCAGAATTCTGTCACTTGTGGTTTGAAGGATAGCCCACCTCTGCCACCTCCCATATACCCTGTCACCTACTACTTCCCACTGGCAGGGCCTCCCTTTTCACCCTAACTTTACAAAGTGGTTTAGGGGATTACCATTACACCCAGCTCATTTTCTGGCATTGTCTTTCCCTGAGGATTTTCTCTTAGGGATATTTGGCTCCCTGTGACTAGACGTACACACTGTCACACAGAGTCTCAGCACTAGAAAGGGGAGATCTTAGAGAGTTGTAGTGGGCTAAACTCTGAAGAATATCCACACACTTATCCATCCTTCTGGCTTTGAGACAGCTAATGTGCAACTTTACAGAATCCTGAAAAAATCCAGACAATTGGCAATCCTAGCCTCCTGAATAGTGAACACATCTGACAGGACCTCCCTAAACTTTAAGATATCCTTAAAAAATCTGGAATATAATGAGTAGCTGTCCTAGGGTGAAAGGTGTGAAGGTGCCGAAAAGTACCCAGAGGCAAAATGTAAAGGGGCAAAACATCCTGGGGGTGAAAAGTGTAGGGGCAACATTCCAGGGTTGAAATGTATCCAGGACAAAATGTGGGGGGCAAAACTTCCGGATCCCAACATGTAAATTAGAGAATGACACGGTGGTTGTTACTCACGGCTAGCCTCAGGTAACCTGCTGAAACGGTGACCAAAAAAAAAAGGTCATCGCGAGATCGGGGACAAGGCCATTCACCGCCCTGTGGAGCGTGCGGTCCAGCAGCGCTTGTTCACCGCGTGTGCTCACCATTCACCGCTCCACAGAGTGGTGAATGGCCTTGTCCCCAATCTCGCGGTGACCTTTTTTTTTTTTTTTTTTTGGTCACCGTTTCAGCAGGTTACCTGTGGCTGCGGTCCAGCAGCACCTTCTCTCCCGCCGGCCGTGCATCTCCATCCTTCCCTCCCTTTCCCTTACCTTCTCTTGTGCCGAAACTGTACCTTCTCCTCTCCATCCCCCCACCCCCAGAACCTTTCGCGGTACAGCAGCTCCCTCCCTCCCTTTCCCTTACCTTCTCTTGTGGCGAAACTGGTGATTTCTATAAGGCTATGCGCTGTATTACAGCTGGAGCCTTTAAGTCGCGTTGCGTTGCCTGCTGGAAAAGTCTCCTCCAACGCAACTTCCTGTTTCTGGTTGCATCGGAGGAGACTTTTCCAACAGGCAATGTGACGAGACTTCAAGGCTTCAGCTGTAATACAGCGCATAGCCTTATAGAAATCGCCAGTTTCACCACAAGAGAAGGTAAGGGAGGGAGAGAGGGAGATGCACGGCTGGCCGGTGGGAGGGAGCTGCTGGACCACACGAAGAGTGCTGGGGGGATGGAGAGTAGAAGATGCTGAAGCAGCTTGAAGGGAACTGGGGAAGAAAGAGAGAGGAGAAGACGCTTAGAAATGGGGAAGAGAGAGTAGGAAGAAGATACTGAGAAATGGGGAAGAGAGAGTAGGGCGAAGACGCTGGGAAATGGGGAAGAGAAATTGGGGAGAAGACGCTGGGAAATGGGGAAGAGAGAGTGGGGAGAAGATGCTGGGAAATGGGGCAGAGAGAGTGGGGAGAAGACGCTGGGAAATTAGGCAGAGAGAGTGGGGAGAAGATGCTGGAATGAAGAAGACAGAGATGCCAGACTATGGGGGAGCGGAGGGAAGAAGATGGGTGCCAGACCAATTGGGGGGGGGGACGTGTGAAGGGAGAGGCACAGTAACAGAGCAAATGGATGGTGCAGAGAGAAGACAGTGAATGGAAGGAATTGAATGAGAAGATGAGGAAAGCAGAAACCAGACAACAAAGGTAGGAAAAAAAATTCTATTTATTTTCTTTTTTTGCTTTAGGATAAAGTAGTATATTAGTTGTGTTGATAAAAATGTATAAACAAAGGCCTGCCAGCTGAACATCTCTTTCTCCAGTTCAGCATCCAGAGCTTTGATTTATAAGGAAGGAATAAGCTAAATATTGCAGTACTGAGGCTTGTATGGATGCTGCGGGGACGGGGCGGTGAATGAGATGACAGTGACGGTGACGGGGCGGTGAAGGGGATGGCAGTGACGGTGATGGGGCGGCAAAGGGAATGGCGGTGACGGGATGGTGAAGGGGACGGTGCATTGATGGGGACAGATTTTTTCCCCGTGTCATTCTCTAATGTAAATGTCAGCTTGTGATGTCATTTGTGCATATAAGTGTACCTGTTCTATAAATTAGTGTGCTCAATTGGCGTCTACATTTAGGTACTCTTTGTAGACTTGCTGTTTCTGGCAATATTGCAATAAATCTGAATGTAAAGGGGGTGGAGTGTGTGGCACAGTAGTTAGAGCTACAGCCTCAGCACCCTGATGTTGTGGGTTCAAATCCCATGCTGCTCCTTGTGACCCTGGGCAAGTCACCCAATCCCCCCATTGCCCCAGGTACATTAGGTAGAGTGTGAGCCAACAAGGACAGATAGGGAAAAATGCTTGAGTACCTGAATGTAAACCACTTAGGCCCTCTTTTACTAAAGTGTGCTAAGCATTTTAGCACACGTTTAGCGCATGCTAAATCCGCATGTATGCTAACTGCTAATGTATCCATAGGATAACATGCACGTGTTAGCGTTTAGCGCGTGTTTAGCAAACGCTAATATTTAATGCGCACTAAAAAGCATAGCGCCCTTAGTAAAAGAGGGTTTAGGCTATAAGTGGTATATAAATGCTAAAATAAATAAATAAATGTGCATATACCTTCTGAAAAGTAAAAAAACTAGTGTGCCTGAAAGCAACATCTTTCATTTACTAATTAACTACTGAAAACAGCTATCTCATTATTTATAGTTAATGATGTCAGACTCTATTGAATTTCCTTCAAAGCTTACTCATGTTACAGTGAAGAAAAGCAAATTTTACAAAACACGATTTAATTGCAAATTTCTAATACAAGCACATCGTCTGTCCCAGTCCACATTCATCCACTGTTAAAAGCTCAGCATTCATGATGATTATACACGCATCATTTTAAAATCTTGTTTTCCTTTCATCTGCTCTCTTCCAGACTTCTGAGTATCTACCATTAACTTTCTAATTTCTTCAGTTAAATTAGAACATAAGAATTGCCGCTGCTGGGGCAGATCAGTGGTCCATCGTGCCCTGCAACCCGCTCACGCGGCGGCCCTCAGGTCAAAGACCAGTGCTCTAAATGAGTCCAGCCTCACCTGCGTACGTACCAGTTTAGCAGGAACTTGTCCAACTTTGTCTTGAATCCCTGAAGGGTGTTTTCCCTTATAACAGTCTCCAGAAGAGCGTTCCAGTTTTCCACCACTTTCTGGGTAAAGAAGAACTTCCTTACGTTTGTACGGAATCTATCCCCTTTCAACTTTAGAGAGTGCCCTCTCGTTCTTCCTACTTGGAGAGGGTGAACAATCTGGTTTTATCTACTAAGTCTATTTCCTTCAGTATTTTGAACGTTTCAATCATGTCCCCTCTCAGTCTCCTCTTTTCAAGGGAGAAGAGGCCCAGTTTCTCCAATCTCTCACTGTACGGCAACTCCTCCAGCCCCTTAACCATTTTAGTTGCTCTTCTCTGGACCCTTTCGAGTAGTACATTTTGCCCTTTCTAATGATTATAGGGATTGCGCTGCCTTTTCCATGTACTATATATGCACTAGTCCTGCTATCTTCCTAAGGGTTTTTTTTTTTTTTTACTAAGCTGCATAGCGAGGCAAACTGAAGGATGGGGGCAGAGGTGCCCAGCATCCCCTTGGTGGTGGGTTTCTTAAATGCATTCCCCCCCCCACTGCTCATGCTGCTAAGCCTGCCCTCTGATGTCACTGCTGAGGCCAGCATGAGTATCAGAAAGGAGTTTCTACTCACTTCCAGTGAAGACTTGAAGAGGTACGGAGTGGAGGGAGAAAATGCATTTTAAAGACCTACTGCTGGGGGGACAGAAGAGATTACAGCACCCCTACCAAGATGGCTGGGGTGTTTTGCCCCTCTTACCACATCACTGGCTGTAGTAGGTCCTTGTGCATGCTTACCACAGATGAAAAGGGCTTACCACGGGACGTATTAAGGTGTGCTGTGCTAAAATACCAATATGTGTGCACAAACTATGCACTAAAAAAAATTTCTACATTTTTCTCAGAGGAGACATGTCTGAGGTCAGAGAGTGGATGTGACAGTTTGAATCAATTAGTGCAGTGACATTACCATTCACTACCTATTAGCGAGCGACTGGCCTTATCACCTACAAAATGGGTGGTGGTAAGTGCTAATGTGCTAATTTTTTGTTAATGGATGCATACTAATGGCTACATCAGCGCTTGGCCATTAATTGGGAAAACGGAAAATCAGCTGTTTTCTGACTGAAGTAAAAATGGCCATAATACATATCCCTCATTTTATAAAATTTTAAAACGGTGTGATAAGCAGGATAATACATTTTAATAAACTGAAACTTGAAAAATACACTCAAGGGTGTGCAAAGGCCATATTTTACTGCAGCTTAGGGCTCCTATTACAAAGGTGCGCTAGCGGTTTTAGCGCGCGCTAAAATGCTGCGTGCCCTAGCTGCTACCGCCTCCTTTTAAGCAGGCTAATCGTGTGCGTGTGCTAAAAACTCTAGTGCACCTTCATAAAAGGAGCCCTTAGTAAAAGGAATCCTGAGGCAGCAAATAAAATTGCTTTTTAAACATTTCTGTATCTACTGTATACTTTTATTGTTATTCAATGTTAGTCATTTTGGCCCTGATTCTCTAAAAGTGCGTCCCGATTTTAGGCAGCTGTAGACGTCCTACAGCTGTCTAATCAGCCAATCGGGATGCACGTTTTTTAAAAAAAATGCTCCCCAGGCAGGCCTGAAGGCGCCTCCGGGAGCCTAGGGAGACCCGCAAGATGCCTAAGCTCGCCTAAGGGCCTTAGGCGAAGCTAGGCGGCCCTACGCGTCTCCCTAGTAGAGGAGAAGCTTAAAATGTAGGCCAGCAAAATGCTGGTCTACATTGTAAGTAGACGCGGCCGCTATACTTATCCTATACAGAATCAGAGCCTAGGTGTCTTGCGGGCCTCGCCTTCAATATAGGCGGCCTGCCTGGGGAGCATTTTTTTAAAAAAACGTGCATCCCGATTGGCTGATTAGACAGCTGTAGGACGCCTACAGCTGCCTAAAATCGGGACGCACTTTTGGAGAATCAGGGCCTTTGTGTTTTTTGTTTTTTAATCTTTATTCATTTTTTAAAACTTATAATAAGCGTGACAGCAAATAATATCATTTTAACTTAAATACAACACTTAATATTCTACAATAATCCATTTTAAAAACTTATCTCCCCCCTCCCTCACATTCCATAACAATTTTTAAATCACATAAAAGCATATAATAAATTCCTTCTTAACATTCCTTATACTTATACAAAAACCCAAATCTACTCCTCCCCCTCCCCCAACCTTGGACATATACAATTAAAGGGAAAAAAGGTATTTACTCATTACAATAATTTGTTAAAGGCTCCCAAACATCTTGAAATTTTTTTAAATACCCCTGCTGTGTAGCTATTACCCTTTCCATTTTATATATATGACATAAAGAATTCCACCAGAAACTATAATTCAATCTATTCCATTTACAGGAGTCATTTTGTTTTAACTTTTACGGAAATTAATTTGTCTTTTATTCTTCATTATATTTAGGGCACTATTTTCCTGCCTGGAAACAGAGTTATTGAGCATCCCTGCAATGAAGAGAGTCCAGGAAAATTTCTTTTTGAAGTCGTTCCAGGTAAGAACGTCCCATGCAGACTTTGTGTATCTTTCCCACTGTTATCACCTGTGATTAATAGCTAGTTTGACTTTAGTCTGGAGAAGGTTGCTGATGGATATTGATTAACTATGAATTGACTTTTGGGATTCACACAGACAAACCTGGTTGGATACTTTTTAATCACAGAACAATGTGAATAAAATTCAGGGTATGCGCAGGTGTTACGTTAAAACCTGGTTTGTAGCATTTCTCTTTTTTTCCCCCTACTTATTGCTTGCACACATACAAGTGCTGGGCCATGCTTGAGGAAAATTATTGCATAGCTCACAGAAGGGTCCTTTAATTAAGGTACACTAACGGATTTATTGTGCACAAATGAATTAGAGGGAAATTCATCAAGTGGCACTAACCTATTTAGTGCATGCTAACCATTGGAGCACGCGCCAACAATTAGCATGTGCTAAATGATAAGAAACCCATTAGGACCGGAATCTCTATAGGAAGCCAATATTAGTGGCTGCCTAAAAAGTGGCCACCAAACATGTGACAGCACCCTATAGACCAGACCACTTTCTTGGCTTGCGAGCTACTTTTAAAATGACCAAGTCAAAATGATCTACCAACAATAAAATTTTAAAAAACACAAAGCACACTGTACGCAGAGAAAATGTTAATTATCATTTATATTCAGGGGGGTTTCCCAAAAGGTCAAGGCAGATGACTTTAAAATATGCAATGTCACCTCATTAACAACTATACAAAAATAGACAAATATACCCCCTCCCCTTTTACTAAACCGTAATAGCGGTTTTTAGCACAGGGAGCTGCGCTTAATGCCCCATGCTGCTCCCGACGCTCATAGGCTCCCTGCACTAAAAACTGCTATCACGGTTTAGTAAAAGGGGACCATAGTGCAAAATATAGACAGCAGATATAAATTTGGACACATTTTAATCACTAAATTTAAAATAAAATCATTTTTCCTACCTTTGCTGTCTGGTGAGTTCATGAATTGCACTTCCTTCTTCTGACTGTAAATCCAATATTTATTTATTTCTGCCTTTTTTTCTTTCTGCCTCCAGACCTCATTCCATTCCCCATCCAACATCTCTCTGTGTCCAACTTTTCTTCCTTTCTCTCTGCCCCCTCCCCTTTTTTTTTCTTTCTGTCTTTCTTTCTCTCTCCCTGCTCTCCTTTCTTTCTTTCTCTCTTCCTGCCCCCTCCCCTTTCTTTCTTTTTTAATTTTTATTTTAACAAGTTTTATTGAATTTTCACAATGGCAAATACACCAGATAGCCAAATCCCCACCCCAAAACATAAACAGTCATACTGGTACTCTTCAATATAAGGCAATACCATCCAAATCAAAATTTCCCCCTCCCTCTCTTTCTTTCTTTCTCCATGCCCCCCTTTCTTTCTTTTTTTTCTTTCTCTCTCTCCCTGCCCCTCCTTTCTTTCTTTCTGTCTGTCTGTCTCTCTTTCTGCCCCCCCAAGCCACTGCTGATGATTTCTTCTTGCTGCCCTGATGCCAGGCCAGGCACGTACAAGCACCGGGCCCACAGCCTCCCTCCCCCCAACATCAATTCTGACATCGGAGAGGAAGTTCCAGGCCAGCCAGGCAATGATTGGCTGGCCCGGAACTTCCTCTCCAATGTCAGAATTGTCGTTGGGGGTGGGGAAAGCTGTGGGTCCGGCACTTGTACGCGCCTGGCCTGGCATCAGGGAAGCAGGGAGAAAAGAACGCAAAGATTTGCGTTGCCTTTGTGATCTACTGGTTGATCGCAATCAACCTTTTGGGCACCCCTGCTATAGACAATTGTGCTTCTATGAAAGATGAGTACCGGAAATGTTTGCCTGTGTTTTCTGGGCCTAAATTTCTGGTGCCTATATATGCCGTGAAGTATGCCTATGTAGGTGCTTTAGATACCTTAACACCACTTCTTGTGTTAGTCAAGCTCATAGTGGCGTTCGGCGGCCTAAATGCCTATTTAGGCGTGATTCCAACGCATATTATTTAGGCACCGGTAAGAGCTTTAACAGTGCCGTTTTTTGCCATTTTAAACTGCATTTGTTACTTAGCTTAGGTGCCGATAGGTTGCCTATCAGCATCTAAATATAGGTGCAGTTTCTAGAATTTCCCCCTTAGGGCACACTAAAATGGTTGGAACCCCTTCATGAATTCCCTGCTTAAAGCGTCATGCAGCCCGCAAATATACAATGGTCTAAGGTGTCAGGTCAAAAGCGCGCTGGGACAAAGGCGCGCGCAGACAATTGAGCGCAGCGTGGAGAAATTACTGTTTTTAGGGCACCGACGGGGGGGGGTGTGGGGGGAACCCCCCCCAATTTACTTAATAGAGATTGCGCCGCGTTGTGGGGGCATTGTGGGGGATTTGGGGGGTTGTAACCCCCCACATTTTACTGAAAACTTCACTTTTTCCCTGTTTTTAGGGAAAAAGTTAAGTTTACAGTAAAATGTGGAGGGTTACAACACCCCAAACCCCCCACAACACCGGCGCGATCTCTATTAAGTAAACTGGGGGGGCTCCCCAACAAAACCCCCTGTCGGAGCCCCTAAAAACTGTAATTTTCTTCGGCGCGTGCCTCCGTCTTGCGCTCAGTTGTCGGCGCGCGCCTTTGTCTTTCGCGGGGTTGTCTATGAACCATGGTCTACATAGCATTTAACACTCATTAATCGTTAGTCCGTGCCATCTGTTAGCGTACCTTAGTAAAAGGACCCCAGAGCTTAACAAAAGCTGATCTGAGGTTTGTGATAGTACTGGAAAACAGCAGTTCATTTCAGATGCAGTGACTGTGCAGACTATTAAGATTTTAGCTGTGTTGGAGGGTCAGTGATTTTTGTTTTCTTTGTTTCATCTTTTGTTTCTTTTATTTTTGTTTGGTTTGGGGTTTTTCTTTTTTGCTTCTTCAGTACACATTCTGTAATTTATTATGCAGAGCAGTTTTCATTGCATTTAGGTAGCAGCTACGAAGATGGAGACATGGGACTAGATTCAGTAAAAAGTGCCCAGATTTGGGTGTCAAAAAAAAATAAGCTCTGGGCCCTGATCCCATAAAAGATGCTTAAAGTTAGGCGTCTAGATTGGTGCACTTAGGGCTCCTTTTACTAAGGTGCGATAGCATTTTTAGCGCGCACTGCCAATTAGCGCATGCTAACCCCCAGGCTACACGTAAAAACTAATGCCAGCCCAATGGCGGCATTAGCGCCTAGCGCACGCGGCAATTTAGTGTGCGCTAAGCATGCGCTAAAACCGCTAGCGCAGCTTAGTAAAAGGAGCCCTTAGTCAATCTAGGTGCCTAACTTAATTGTTTAATAAGCCTTAATCGGCACGGTTAATTGAAAATTACAATTAGAAAACAATTAACCCTTTAATTGGCAGATGGTGAAATGGCTGCTATACGTAACTTGATGTTGAGCGAGGACAACAGTGCCAAGGTAGCAGCCATTTGGAGATGCAGATCTCCCATAAGACCCATAGAAATACCTGTTGCTTCTGAGCAACAATGCCAAATAAAGGGTTAAATCACAATTAATTAGATGGTAAGCACCTAACTTGTTAGTCACCTACCACTTCGAGGTAGGCATCTACTCCAAGGCACCTGCCATCAAATAGGCATGGTTAGGGGCAGATTTGGGGTGTTTTGTGTTTTTTTAACTTAGGCACTCATTTAGGCCAAGAAAACCCTGGTTTAAATAAAGGGCACTTAAGGTTTCAACATCTACCGGGGCTGAAGCCCACTTTAGGCGCCACTAGGCACGATTCTATAAACTACACCTAACTTATGATTGATGCACTCCATGGTGCCTACGTGTGAGACATCATTTATAGCAGGGGTGTCCAACCTGCGGCCCCGTGAAGTATTTTGTGCGGCCCCGGTCGAGGGCGATGCTGTGTTTTCCTCTGCTGCCCCCAGGTGTTTACCATCTTGCCGGCTCCCTCCTCTGTCTTGCTGCAGCGTTTACGCATTTGTGCGGCCCCAGAAACATTTTTTTCGGCCCATGCGGCCCAGGGAAGCCAAAAGGTTGGGCACCCCTGGTTTATAGCCTAAGTGCTATTCTATTCATGGTTCTCTGAGTTGGGCACCGTTTATAGAATAGAGCATAATGGGAGTGAGGATTTACAAAGCAACACAAGAGAAAGGAGGCCAAGCTGATGTCTTTAACATAACCAAGATATTTATTAATGTAAATGTAGCCCCAACAAGGATCCTGGTTTCGGCAGAAAGACTGCCTTCTTCAGGGGACAAAAGCAGCTGAAACATGACAGAACCATAAGTCTTTATATCATAAAAACAAGACAACATGAGACATTATTAATATATGTATAAAAATATATAAAAATTAAAAAATTCATCATATATTAATAAACATATAAAATGGCTATGTATATTTAAAAAAATTACATTCAAAAGATGGAACATTATCAATATAAATATAAAAATAAAAATAAAGGGGTCCTTTTACTAAGTCATGCTCACCGATTTAGCGCACGCACACTGATTTAGCGTGCGCTATTTGATTTAGAGCGTGCTAAAGAGTAGCGTGCACTAAAGGCCTGTTTTACAAAGCCGTGCAAGCGGCTGCAGCACGGTAACAGCCCTGAAGCCCATAGAGATTTAAAGGACTTCGGGGCTGGAGGGTCACGTGATGCCGTCTTGGTGAGCCGACGCGCGTGAAGGGAGCTCCCGGGCCCGCTCGCTTTTCCTGTGCTCTGCCGGCGTTGCTATCGGCGCAGTTTGCTTTCCCCGACTTCCGGTTTCGGAGGGGAAGTCCCTGCAACGTTTCGTGCTCTCTTTTTGGGGAGCTATGGCTGCTAAAGTGACCCGCAAGGATCGGGAGAAGCCTCGGGTTGCTGACTCCAAGATGGCGGAACCGGCCCTCGTGTCTCCTTCTTCACCACGCTCTGAGTGGGTGGCGGATATTATCACGGAGGTGCGGGCAGCGATTCAAGACACCCTTACCTCCCAGCTCCAAAAGCTCTCTGTCAAAATGGATGGATTGGATGATTCTGTGAGCCATCTTAGAGCGGAGTTTGGTTCCTTTCAGCAAAGGGTGTCCGATTTGGAGGACTCGGCTGGGCAGTCTCGGGAGGCCCAGACGGCGGCGGACTCAAAAATACGGCAGCTGGAACTCAAGGTGGAGGACCTGGAGAATCGCTCCAGGCGCAGCAATTTGCGACTTGTTGGCGTTCCCGAGTCGGTGTTGGATGGGCAGCTGCATTCCTTTCTGGAATCCTGGCTGGTGCAGTCTCTTCAGCTTCCTTCGACTGCGGGGCCCCTGCGGATTGAGAGAGCGCACCGTCTGGGAGTTCGCCGCCAGGATGCTACCCGTCCTAGGGTGGTAATCTTCAAGGTGTTGAATTATGCCCACAAGGTGGAGATCCTGCGGGCTATTCGGGCGAAAGGCCCCCTCACCTATGAAAACCAGAAGATTTTGTGCTTCCAGGACTTCTCGGTTCAATTGGCTGCCCGGAGAAAGGAGTTTGCCGCTGTTTGTCGTCAACTCCATGAGCGGCACATCCAGTTCGCGCTTCTCTATCCTGCACGCCTCAAAGTTCAACATGAGGGTCGCTCTCACTTTTATGACTCTGCAGCCGATGCCTTGGCTTATGTGCAACGTCTGGCGGGAGCGGCGCCTAGCCCCTGATCGTCCTCTGTTTCCTAGTTTCTGGTTTCTGGACTGTACTGGGCTGGCTCTCTTGCTGTTTTGCTGCTGCTAGCAAGCAGCCTTGGACTTTGCCATGGGCTGCCGGTGGGGCGGTGGTGCTGGAGTTTTGGGAGCTGCTGCCATCTTCTCTGCCTGACCCATGTCCGCGGACTCCAGCCCTTTGGTTTTGTTTCTGCTGTTCTTGTTTGCCTGTGTATTGGATTATATGGCGCTGTTCCCCCGTGGGGGATGGCCTGCTTTCCTGCCATGGTGCCCCCTTCTGCTTTTGACATAGTTTCTCGTTTTGTTCTCTCTCAGCATAAGGGGGATTTTTTTATTTTATTTACTGATATGTTGTATTCTTTGCGGTTTATATTGGGACAGTTTCCCCGCATAGCTGCCTGTTCCTCCGCAGTAATGGTTCATTCTTATTTTATTTGTTGAGGTATTTCTTTAGTCTATTTCCAGTACTTCTTCTTCGTGGGTTAGTGTTTAGTTTATCTGGAAGTTGGGGGGTGGGCTCGGGAGGGCTTTTCAGCGTGACTGGTATCTGGGTTTCTCCCAGATCTGTACATGAGAATTTGGGGGTTGGAGATTGGGAGGTTGTTGGGGGGGTTGGGGGCTGCTGGGTGGTTGGGGGCTGGGCTTGGGAGGGGGGTTTGTATGTGTGGAGTGTTTGGAAGGGTGTGTTTGGGTGTGACTGGAGGTGGTTGTGGGACCCGGGGTATTGGTGTTTGGTTGTGTTTGTGTTTTTTTTTGGACTATGGGTGAATTTTTGCTCCGGGAAGGAGCCGCTGGCTGGGACGGTTCCCCCGGTTGTCTATTCAGCTATCTTTCTTTTTATCTTAGCTTTTCATACTCATGGTAATTAAGTTTATCTCCTGGAATGTCCATGGTATCACATCTCCTGTTAAACGCCAAAAAATTCTTAGTGCATTGAATCGACAAAAGGCGGATATAGCATTTTTGCAGGAGACCCACCTCTCTTCTGCGGAACATGTTAAACTCTGCCGGTGGTGGGTTGGCGAGATCTTGGAGTCTTCGGGTCTGCACCGGAAGGCGGGGGTGGTCATCTTATGTCGTAAGGGTCTGCATTTGACTACCCATAAGGTATGGTCTGACCCGCAGGGACGTTATCTGGTAGCTAAAGTGACACTTAATAGGCAGGATTTGCTCTTGTGTAATATATATGATCCTAACACTTGGGATGGGTCCTTTATGCGTTCACTCACCAGACTCCTTCATCAGGACCTTCCAGTGGTGTTGGGTGGGGATTTTAATCAAGCTTTTGATCCCACTATTGACAAATCTAATCCCCTTCCTCACGACAGGTATGCCCCGAATAGAGGCCTTCCCTTATTTGCCTCTTCTATGTCTTTGATTGATGTGTGGCGGGTGTTACATCCTGGAGACCGCGACTACACTCATACATCTAGTGCCCATGCAACGCAGTCCCGTATTGATTATTGGTTGCTCACGGACTCCCTGTTTTCGCAGGTGAGCTCGGCGAAGATTGGAGTAGAGAGTTGCGCGGGGACAGAAATCCCACCCGTCCCCGCCAAAGTCCCACCCGTCCCCACCCGTCCCCGCGAGGAATCCCTCCGTCCCCACCCGTCCCCGCGAGGAATCCCTTCCGTCCCCGCGAGGAATCCCCTCCGTCCCCGCCCGTCCCCGCGAGGAATCCCCTATGTCCCCGCGAGGAATCCCCTACGTCCCCGCCCGTCACTATAAACTACAGAAATAGTTATTTCATTTAATTATGCTACTGAATTAAAGGCTCTGGTAGAAACCCATTTAAAAATAAGCAAAAAGACTTTATTAATTTGGAAATATTAATTGGGAAGAATACATACTTTGTAAACGGGTTTCTACCAGAGCCTCTAATGTTTATAAATTTTTATCAACACAACTAATATACTACTTTATCCTTAAGCAAAAAAAAAAAAAAAAAAAAAAATTTTTTCCTACCTTTATTGCCTGGTTTCTGCTTTCCTCATGTTCTCATTCAGTTCCTTCCATCCACTGTCTCTCTTCCTTCTGCGTCTTCCATTTGCTCTGTTACTGTGCCTCTCCCTTTCTCCCCCCTCCCAAATTGGTCTGGCACCCATCTTTTTCCCTCCGCTCCCCCCATAGTCTGGCACCTCTGTCTTCTTCCCTGCCAGCGTCTTCTTCCCATTCCCTCTTCCCCATTTCCTTTCAGTGTCCTTCTCCCCCACCATCTTTCCCATGTCCTGTCAGGCAGCATCCTTCTCCCCTCTCTGCCTTCCCCATGTCCTTTCAGCGGCCTTCTCCCCTCTCTGCCTTCCCCATGTCCTTTCAGCGGCCTTCTCCCCCCTTTGTCTTCCCCAGTGCTTTCAGGGTCCTTCCCCCCCCCTTCCTCCCGTTTACCCCATGTCCTTTCAGCGTTCTTTTCCACCCCTTTGTCTTCCCCAGTACTTTCAGCGGCCTTCTCCCCCCTTAAGCGTCTTTTCTTTTCCACTCCACCTTTCCTCCCTCCCTGCCTCCACCTTTGTGGCGCTTTTGCACCCGACCGACAACAGAACAGGCCCGGTCGGACAAATCTCCCTGTCCTGTAGCCGCGATCTAAATTACCTTCTTACAGCAGCTGGAGTAGTGAAGCTGCTGTAAGAGGTAATTTAGATTCGCGGCTACAGGGCAGGGAGGTTTGTCGGCCGGGCCTGTTGTCGGTCGATCGGGGGACCTGACCGGCTGTGCACATTCTTCGGGGCGGACCGCCCCCTCCCCCCTCTTTCGTTCGCCATTGCCTTCTTCCTACCTGCCCTGCCGCAGCCGCACACAGCCGACCGGAAGTCTTCCTGATGTCAGCGCTGACGTCGGAGGAAGGGAGGGCTTTGCTTAAGCCCTCCCTCCGACGTCAGCGCTGACATCGGGAAGATTTCCGTTCGGATGTGTGCTGCGACAGGGCAGGTAAGGAGAAGGAGACTACCCTCGCGGCTCGACCAACCCCGCTGCGATCCAACCCCGCAGGAACCCCGCTACCCTCGGAGGCGTCCCCACGGGATCCCCGCGACCCTAGGGGGCGTCCCCACGGGATCCCCGCGACCCTAGGGGGCATCCCCACGGGATCCCCGTGACCCAAAGGGGGAACCCGCGGGATCCCCGCGGGTCCCGCGGGATTCCCGTCATCCCCGTTCCCGTGCAGCTCTCTAGATTGGAGGATATGATGTTTCGGATCATGCTATGATTGTTCTTATTTTAGAGTTTCCTGGAGATACCCCTGGGGGCTTTCATTGGCGGTTTCCTCTCTCGCTCTATTCTGATCAGGAGTTTCATGCTTTCTTGGTAGATAAATGGAAGGACTATGCTTTTCATAATGCGTCTCATAGGGGTGACTCCTTTCTTTACTGGGAGGCTGCTAAAGTGGTGTTGCGGGGTGAGATCATTGCTTACTCTAGCCGAAAGAAAAAAAGGCGCGACCGTCAGGTGCTCCGGTTGGAGCGCCAGGTTCAGGATGATCGTCGCCGCTATGGGGCTCATCCCACCGGAATCAATAGAGCGTTATTATTGGCTTCGCAGTTGTCGTTGCGGGAACTATTACATGATCGGGCTATGAAGTCTTTGGCATACTATAAATTTCAACTGTATTTGCATGCTAATAAGAGCGGTAAGCTTTTGGCAAATTTGATTCGACGTGCTAAGGGGTTTTCCCCAATTCTCCATCTCCGCCGGGCTGATGGTGGTTTGGTCCACAAGGATGAGGATATGGCGGCGGTGTTTCACCATTATTTCCAGGAGTTGTATGCTGCTCCACCGGTTTCTTCGTTGGCGGGTGATCTTTATTTGGATCAGATCTCTCATCCGGTGGTGACAGACGTTCAGAATGCGCGTTTGCAGGCTCCTTTTACAGTTGAAGAACTATCGCTGGTTCTTGGTAGTTCTCCGCTGCAGAAGGCGGCGGGGCCCGATGGCTTTCGCAGTGAATTCTATAGACTTCTACTTGCGGACGTGGCCCCAGTTCTGGTTGATGTGTTTAACACTGCGGTACGCGATGGGGCTCTCCCGCCCTCTCTTCGGGTTGCTCAGATTGTGGTTTTGCTTAAGCCCGGCAAAGACCCATTAAGGGCCTCCTCGTATCGCCCCATATCCTTGTTGAATGCTGAAGCTAAATTCTTTGCTAAATTGTTGGCCAACTGGTTGGCGGGTATTTTGCCCTCACTGGTGGCGGAGCCTCAAGTTGGGTTCGTCAAAGGTCGGTCGTCCACTCGCAATTTACGTACTATACTGGCTTCGCTGGAGTGGGTGGAGCGGGAGCAGGTTTCTTCTTTGTTGGTCAGTTTTGATGCCCATAAGGCCTTTGATAGGGTTTTGTGGGATTTTTTGTTTTGTACTCTTCAACATTATGGTATGGGAGGTTTCTTTAGTGATGCGGTGGCTGCGTTATATCATGATCCGCAGGCCAGGGTGCTGGTTAATGGAGTTTCTTCGGCGGTGTTTCCAATTCAGCGGGGTACTAGACAAGGATGCCCCTTGTCTCCTCTTCTTTTCGTGCTCACCTTGGATCCCTTAATTCGCGAAATCTCTGCTAATCCGGCGGTTCGGGGTGTTTCTCTCGGCGGCCGAGAGTTTAAGATATCGGCATTTGCAGACGATTTGTTGGTTCATTTGACCTCCCCGTGGGAATCCTTTCCTGCTCTTATGTCGCTTTTTATGGAGTATGGCGATTTTTCGGGCTTCCAATTGAATTATGATAAATCTTTGGCATTAGCTACTGCCGAGGCGGTGCGCTTGGAGTGGCCGGGGCAGTTTCCTTTAAGGTGGGCGGATGGTGTATTCAAATATTTGGGAGTGCAACTCACGAGCTGTGTGGGACGGTTATATCGTGCTAATGTAGATGCGTTGTTGGCCGCTACGGAGGGTTGTTTTGCAAAGTGGATGTCTCTGCCTCTCTCTTTTTATGGTAGGGTTCATTTGTATAAGATGGTTATTTTTCCCCGCTGGTTGTATGTACTCCAGTTGCTGCCTCTTTGTCTTCGTCGTAACGATCTTCAACGGCTTCATAGGCAGCTGACCCGATTCCTCTGGCAAGGCAAGAAGTCTCAGATATCGATCTCTTATCTGTTCGGCTCGGGAAGGATCGGTGGTGTGGGACTCCCGGATATCGGCCTCTATAATCTGGCTTGCTTGCTGCGATTTTTGGGAGACTGGTGCTTACGGAGTGATGACTATCTTATTCGGGACTTTGAAAATGCTCTTTTCTCTCCTTGGCACTTGTTTTCGTTGTCTCAGTTACCTGTTCGCCTCTTGCCCCCCGCGTTCCGATCTAGTTTCATCCTTCGGTCGTGGCGTTTTTCTTGGAAGGCATTGGTCGGGTTGCTGGGGGGGGGACCATCAAGTTTCGGATCAGTTGTCTATACGGGGGAATCCGCAGTTTCTGCCTGGCTGTGATAACTCGGTCTTTGTGCGATGGACTGGAGAGGGTTTTCTTCTTCTTGAGCATTTATTGGATGAGGAGGGGGCGATAAGACCTTGGGGAGACTTTCCCATGCTTCATTCCTTGGGTGTGGGAGGTCTGTTTGCGTATTGGCAAATTCATCATTATGTGAGGTCCTTGGCGCGCCCGGGCTTACGGTTTCGATTGGGTAACCAATTTCGTCTATTTTTTGCCCAATTTCATGCTTGTGGCTTGACGGTGTCTGCGTTGCATGGGGCTTTGCGGCGGCTTACTCCTCAGAAGTCTTATACGGCTTTGGAGAACCGCTGGGGTAGAGATCTGGGCATACCTGGTGAGTCCTTGAACTTTCCTTCCCTTATTGGTCGTATCTCTTCTATTTCTATTAGTGCAGAACTGAGGGAATGCCAATTTCGAGTGGTTTATCGAGCGTATTTTTCCCAAGAGCAGGTCCACAAGGTTGGGGGCATTTCTTCTCCAATCTGCCCTAAGTGTACACTGGGGTGCAACTCCTTTTTTCATGCATTTTGGGGATGCCCTCGAGTGAAAGTCTTTTGGAGAGCCATACTCCGCTTTTTGGAGCGGCTGGTTGGTCACGCTATTCCGATGTCTCCGGTAGGCTTGCTTTTGGATAGATATGAATCTTTGCGAGTGCCTGCTCGGAGACATCGGTTGCTGATCCGGAAAGGCGCTGTTATAGGAAAGAAGGTCATTCTTAGCGTTTGGACGCAAGACATAGCGCCTGCTTACTGGGCTTGGAGGAATCGTTTTCATAATTTGATGCTCTTGGAGCAGCGCCATGCTCGATTATCTGTCAGGCGGTCGAAGATTTTCCTGCAGACCTGGGACCCCTACATTTCCTTGCTTTCCCCTAGGGCCAGAAGTCTGGTCTTAAATTCACTCTGTTGCTGATACCTTATGCTCTCAGCTGTTTTCCCCGGGTTGGTGGGTGGATGTTTGGGTGAGTGTGAATGGTGGGTATGAGTGGTTGGAAGTATGTGGAGTTCGGTGGGTAGGGTGGGATTACACATTGTGGGTGGGAGGATGGGATTTGGTTCTCTTGTTTTGTTTGATATGTGCTGAGCGGCATAAGCAAACAGCTTGCTCAGCATAATCCTTTCTTGCTGGGGTTTTGGGTATGGATTGGGTCTCATGGTGTGGGTTTGGGTTGGGGTGGGGGTTTGGGCTTTGGAGTGGGTGGGGATTGGGGGGATTCTTTGGTTGGGGTGAAAATGTGTTTGATGGTACGTTTGGTGTTCGCGACCTTGTTGTACTGTCGTGCTGTATTGTGTATTTACTGCTGATGTGCCAATAAAACATGATTTATACTAAAGGACTTCGGGGCTGATGCAACGCGGCAGCCGCTAGCGCGGCTTTGTAAAACAGGCCCTAAATGTTACGGCGGCCATTATATTCTCTGGGCGCCTTAACATTTACCACACGTTAAATCGATTAGCGCGTGCTGAATCAGTTTGCGCGTGCTAAATCGGTTAGGGCGCCTTAGTAAAAGGACCCCAAAGATAGCCATTTAAAATAAACAGGAATGAATGAAGCAATGCGCATAAAACTAAATAATAATGATATTGAAAACAGGTAAAAACTGATTGTAAAGTAATAATTCTTTCATGGTAATAAATAGAACATACCTGAACAGGTTATATAAACACGATTACAATATGTGTAGGACTAGTAGTAAAACCTAAAGATACAATCAATTAAATGAATAAACGCATCTGAATAGCAAATGATGTCTGCACTAGAGAAAGATAGTTGAAAATACCATGGCCGTCTTAAGTGCAGAACACGTACTACGGAGAAACTAGCGTGCAAGGTGAAAGTTAAAACTTAAGAATGGCACGCTGATGCCGGCACCACAACATCCAGAAAGTGATGTGATGAATACCGTATGACCAAACTGTTATGCAGCTTGAGAGAGCGAGGATTTACACACATTTTTAGGGAATGCCTCGACCTATCCATGCTCCTCTCAGAGAGACAAATTCTGTAGGAGGCACCTAAATAAATAGGCGCCTAAAGTTAGTAACCCAACTTATCAGCCTGGAGCGCTAAATGCTCCGACACTACTCCAGTGTTCATCGAATTCCTATGAGCATTGGAGCGGCATTGGAGCATTTAAGTTTCAAGTTTATTAAAATTTGATATCCCGCTTATCAAATTTCTAAGCGGCGTGGAAGTCCGTAGGGTTCTCCTTTATCTCCAACATTATTTAACATATATTTAGTTTCCTTGGCGTGTTTACTTCAAAGTTTAAATGTGATGTTTGCATATACGCAGATGATATTACCATATTGTTATCTTGTCTCAAATTAGTTGATTACTCAAATTTCAAACGTTTTGGAACTGTGGATGTTGCAGTTCAGGTTGAAGCTTAATTCTGAAAACACTAAGATTTTTTTAGCTAGCCCTAATGAAAAAAATCCAGGAAACTATTGAACTGAAAGGTCAAAGTTTTGAGATAGTGCCAAATTTGAAAATTCTGGGAATAACTCTTGATCGTAGTTTAACTTTTAGGAAGCATACGGATTTGTTAATTAAAAAATGTTACGCAATATTGTGGAAATTGAGGACCATTAAGAAATATTTTGATATAGAGTCCTTCCAGTTGTTGGTCTATTCTACTGTGCTGTCTACCTTGGATTACTGTAATATTGTTTATTTGAGCTACCAAAAAAGACTTTATTAAGACTTCGACTAGTTCAGAATGCTGCAATCTGTTTGATCTTTGGTCTTAGGAAATATGATCATATCAGTCCTTTTTACACCAGACTACATTGGCTGCCTTTTGAGGCCAGAGTATTTTTTAAGTTTGGGTGTATTTGTTATAAGGTTCTCTTTGGTTTATTACCCTCTTATTTGGTATTTTACCTGAAATAGTTTCATTCAAAAAAATGTACCAGAAATTCGGGTAGGCTCATTTTCCCTACCCCAAGGGCCTGTTGCTACAAAATCTTTTTGGACAGGACATTAGAATATCAGGCGGGGAAGATGAACTCCTGGATGAGTCCTTTGATTGCCCAATCTTATTCTTATCTTACATTTAGAAAATTATTGAAAACTCACCTATTTGATAAACAAGAATGTTGATTCTTAATTGCATATTTATGATAGTTTTATTAGGATATGTTTTTTAATTATACCTTTTAACTTATGTTGTATTTAACTGATGTTGTATTTATGTATTTGTGTTTTTGAAATTGTATTTTTACTGAAATGTCTCAGTTCCTTTGTTGTGAACCGCTTAGAACTGTTGGTGGGGCAGTATACAAGAAAATAAATTATTATTATTATTAAAATGTAGGGGAAATCCATACAAATCTCATAAATAGACGAATACAGTACTCCCCTTAAATTTGCAGGGCTTCCGTTGCAGGAACCCCGCAAATTTTGAAAAACTGCATTCGCCTGTCAAAAGGCAGAGGAGACAGGAGAGGGCAGCTGGAGAGGCAGGAGAGGGCAGCTGGAGAGGCAGGAGAGGGTAGCTGGAGCACCGGGCAGGTAAAGAAAATCACTCGCGGTCTGCTCCGACCACCTTTTCCTGTAGTAAAGTCAGGCTACACCAATCAGGAGCTGCTTTGGCATGCAGGCGCGGCCAAGCTGGGCTCAGCAAGTGGCCTTACCCAGTTCACACATAACCTCAGCCGAGCAGTTATGTGAGGGTCTATTGGTAGCTTGGTATTGGACTAATAAAAAAACAGGTCCAATGACAGAGGTGCAATTTCCTGGTATAATTTATTGATCAAAAGCAAAAGCAAACTTTCAAACAGGCTTTTCCAGGTTTGTATCACCTGGTATATCATTGCAGCATTCAAAACACAAACAATTGTCAGTTCCAAGCCCACTAGCTCAAAAGAGAAAAAAAAAACTTGTCCCAACTGTAAACAAACTTCTAACAAAAATTCAGCCTTCTTTTAATCTAGTACACAGTCAAAATTTTAACCCAGCTTTCTTTAACCAGAAAAGATTAGCTATTTCCATTTCTTCTATAATGGGCACCTCTGTTTCTTCTATCTCCATATTATAAGCAAGGTCTTCATCAGTCATCTCAGTGTCTTGCCCAAACACAGACTCACCATTCTCTGTGGCTTCTATCTCACCAACCTCTGCCTGGGCTGGTAGCCAGGAGGTAGACTATGGCTTCCTGATTCTCTGGGCTTGAAATCTGTGGCTTGCAACCTGATGACTGGCTCTGACTTGCTGGGTCAGGTGCAGGTGTGTACTCTGATGCTGGCTCTCCAACTGCTTTTGGAGATGGCTCCCCTCCTTTGAGAAAACTACTCCCTTTTCTTTCACTGCAGGAAGCTAATTACCGTATTTTCACGCAAATAACACGCACCCGTATAAAACGCGCACACGTGTATAGCGCGCAGAAATCACGATGATAAGCACAAAAACTTTGGTATAACGCGCTCACGATTATACCGCGCATGCTGCCCGACTCTCCGTTCACCCCCCTGACTTCCGTGCACTGCCCCGCCTCTCCGTGCGCTGTCCCGACTCTCCGTTCACCCCCCTGACTTCCGTGCACTGCCCCGCCTCTCCGTGCGCTGTCCCGACTCTCCGTTCACCCCCCCCTGACTTCCATGCACTGCCCTGACTTTCCGTGCGCTGTCCCGACTCTCCGTTCACCCCCCCTGACTTCCGTGCACTGCCCTGACTTTCCGTGCGCTGTCCCGACTCTCCGTTCACCCCCCTGACTTCCGTGCACTGCCCCGCCTCTCCGTGCGCTGTCCCGACTCTCCGTTCACCCCCCCCTGACTTCCATGCACTGCCCTGACTTTCCGTGCGCTGTCCCGACTCTCCGTTCACCCCCCCTGACTTCCGTGCACTGCCCTGACTTTCCGTGCGCTGTCCCGACTCTCCGTTCACCCCCCTGACTTCCGTGCACTGCCCCGCCTCTCCGTGCGCTATCCCGACTCTCCGTTCACCCCCCCCCCGACGTCCGATTCATCCCCCCCCCCCGGCAGGACCATTCGCACCCCCACCCCGAAGGACCGCCGACTCCCCGACAATATCGGGCCAGGAGGGAGCCCAAACCCTCCTGGCCACGGCGACCCCCTACCCCCACCCCGCACTACATTACGGGCAGGAGGGATCCCAGGCCCTCCTGCCCTCGACGCAAACCCCCCTCCCCCCCAACGACCGCCCCCCCCAAGAACCTCCGACCGCTCCCCCAGCCGACCCGCGACCCCCCTGGCGACCCCCACGACCCCCCCACCCCCCTTCCCCGTACCTTTGGTAGTTGGGCCAGAAGGGAGCCCAAACCCTCCTGGCCACGGCGACCCCCTAACCCCACCCCGCACTACATTACGGGCAGGAGGGATCCCAGGCCCTCCTGCCCTCGACGCAAACCCCCCTCCCCCCCAACGACCGCCCCCCCCAAGAACCTCCGACCGCTCCCCCAGCCGACCCGCGACCCCCCTGGCGACCCCCACGACCCCCCCACCCCCCTTCCCCGTACCTTTGGAAGTGGGCCGGACAGACGGGGGCCAAACCCGCCTGTCCGGCAGGCAGCCAACGAAGGAATGGGGCCGGATTGGCCCATCCGTCCTAAAGCTCCGCCTACTGGTGGGGCCTAAGGCACGTGGGCCAATCAGAATAGGCCCTGGAGCCTTAGGTCCCACCTGGGGGCGCGGCCTGAGGCACATGGGCCCAACCCGACCATGTGCCTCAGGCCGCGCCCCCAGGTGGGACCTAAGGCTCCAGGGCCTATTCTGATTGGCCCACGCGCCTTAGGCCCCACCAGTAGGCGGAGCTTTAGGACGGATGGGCCAATCCGGCCTCATTCCTTCGTTGGCTGCCTGCCGGACAGGCGGGTTTGGCTCCCGTCTGTCCGGCCAACTTCCAAAGGTACGGGGAAGGGGGGTGGGGGGGTCGTGGGGGTCGGCCAGGGGGGTCGCGGGTCGGCTGGGGGGGCGGTCGGAGGTTCTTGGGGGGGGACGGTCGTTGGGGGGGGAGGGGGGTTTGCGTCGAGGGCAGGAGGGCCTGGGATCCCTCCTGCCCGTAATGTAGTGCGGGGTGGGGTTAGGGGGTCGCCGTGGCCAGGAGGGTTTGGGCTCCCTTCTGGCCCGATATTGTCGGGAAGTCGGCGGTCCTTCGGGGTGGGGGTGCGAGTGGTCCTGCCGGGGGGGGGGGGGATGTATCGGACGTCGGGGAGTCGGCCGGGCAAGAGGGCTTGGGCTCCCTCTTGCTCCGATCGTGGATGCGGGTGCGGGTGGGAGCGCGTGCGAGTGGTCGTTCGGGGTGGGGGTGCGAGTGGTCCTGCTGGGGGGGTGAATCGGGCGTCGGGCGGGGTGGGAACTATGTTTGAAAACTTTCGTATACCGCGCTCACGCATATAACGCGCGAGGGGTATGCGCGGTAGGTAAAAACGCGTATAACGCGCGCGTTATATGCGTGAAAATACGGTAGTACTCCCTGCAGGTGTGTTAGGGTAGCCTGCTCTCAGAGAGCTTCTCACCTGGCTCAAACCAGTTTGAGCCTGATTGGCAGTGGCTTGTATTCCAGCCCTGCTCTTTCCTTTCCCTGGCTCTATGCCTGCTGGGAGATGTAGTCTTTCCACTAGTTTCCTTATAACTGGCTTAGATAAAACTAAACCAGATCTGCCTGCTTTAGGCAGGGATTTAGAAGGTTTCATTGCTGGAAGGCTTGGCTTGTAAGTATTCCTAGGAGCTGCTTTAGGACTCTCCTTAGCAGGTTTAGGAATACTTTCAAGGGTTTTAACCCCATTTCCCTTTTCTGGCAAGGCTTCCTCACTAGGAATGGGAGCAGCCCTGTGACAATATTAAGACACGGATGATAAAGTTCGTTCTGTGGCATCATTGCCGGTGCTGGCAAAGATCATGGAGAATTTGGTTTATTTACAGCTTGAGAGGTACCTGTAGGAACATACTGTTCTTGACGACCACCAGTACGCATTCCGCAGTCATCATAGCATCATAGATACTTTCCCCCTCTTTTACAAAGGTGCACTAAGCTTTTTAGCGCACGCCAAATATTAGCATGCACTAAACGCTAATGTGTGCATGTTATCCTATGGACACATTAGCAGTTAGCACATGTGTTGATTTAGCACGTGCTAAATCCACGCTAAAACGCTTAGCGCGCATTTTTAAAAGAGGGCCTTTGTTGGATTCAATGCTGGATGAGCTGTGGAGTGGGCTAGATGATGGGAAAGAATAATGAGCTGTTTTTCTGGCAGCTTTCGATACTCTGGACCATCAAATTTTGCCTGGTAGATTGCAAAGCTGTGGTATGGGAGGGGTGATTTTAAAATGGATTTCATCATTTTTGTACCATAATTGAAAAAGCCTTCTTAGGCCTCCTTAGGCGTGATTCTACAAAAGATAGGCACCTATCACATGGTGCCTCATAGTACCTAACGCCAAAGTAGGCTTGTTTAGGAGAAGGCAAGGACTTTAGGTGCCGCTAGGCACGATTCTGTAAAGGACTTAGGCTCCTATAATGTAGGCCTTTAAAACCTTGGCCTATATTACTGGCACCTAAGTTTTAAGTTAAGCACTGTTGGATACAATTTTGTAAAAGGCGCCTAAGCGTAATTGACAAGCGATAGGCATCTACATTATAGGCGCCTGTCTTTGTAGATGCCATTTACAGAATTGCCGTTTCATTTTCTGTTTGGAACCTTTCGGTGCTGTTTTGGATTTTGTTGTTTTGTCTGATGGTTTATGCCCCAACTAGAAGTCTTTGGCCTAGTCATTCTGTGAATTTTGTGCTTCCTTTAGTACAGTCCTTTTTATCTTGTAAAGTCACAAACTTGCTGTTTTTCTGGAGTGGTTCCCAGGTTTTGGAAACAATTCGCCAGCTGGCTTGAAATGTATTGAACCTTGTTCTAGTTTTAGAAAACAATTAGAAAACCTGCAGGTCAATATTCAGCTGCTGCGAGTCAGCATTTTTTAAAATGCCAGCTGGGGCAGTCATAAAATATGTGGATGTTCACTGGCATTGTCCAGATAGGGAATGATTCTATAAATGGTGCCAGTTGCGTGTCACTCACGCTTAGGTGCCGTTTACAGAATCATGGTGCCTATGTAAAAACTTAGGCGCCTGAAATGTAAGCGAGGGTCTTAAAGGGCTACATTTCAGGTGCCTAAGGGCTCCTTTTATGAAGGTGTGCTAGCGTTTTTAGCGCACGCAGCAGATTAGCACGCACTAACCCCACGCTACGCAGCTAGAATGCCAGCTCAATGCCGGCATTAGTGTCCAGCGCTCGCGGCATTGTAGCGCGCACTATTCCGCGTGTTAAAGCCCTAACGCAGCTTGGTAAAAGGAGCCCTAAGTGTTTGGAGAATTGCGCTTAGCGGTGCCTAACTCACACTCTGCTCGTATAAATGCCCACTTAGATGTGAGGTGCCACTGAGCACATTGTGCGATAGGCTCCTATGTTTTATCACCCAATTAATTTTTTTTAACCAATTATTGAGGGTGTTAAGGGTGTTTTGCCAATTAAGTTAGGCGCGCTTTATAAAATTGGCCCCCATAGTGGCTGGTGCTGAATATTCTGATAAGGTAGACAGCACTGGAACTTATCCAAATAATGATAATATTCAGTGTATCTATCTTGAAAACATAGGACGGCTTTCTATAGCCCGATATTCAAAGCATGTTTGCTTCTAACCTCGAGAATTATGGGATACATATTCAGCCAGCAGTGGTATGCATTGTGCTGACCGCCACTATCGTTATTTCTGGATATTCAATGCTGGGCCTTATCTGCGCTTACATATTGAATATCTGATTTATGTGTGATTTATGAGGTTAAGTTCATATTCACAACTCAACCGGCCGTAGGTTACTGCAGAAAGATAGAACTGTGTTCTATGCGGTCTCATTTGTGCGATTACCATGAGTGGTTAAGTGCCGAATATTGGTACCTGACCATCCAAATGTCAGCTCTACCCCTGGAACTCCCCCCAAATAGCTGGCTTTCATCTAGGTGCTAGCTGCTGATTTTCAGCAGCGATAACAGGTTAAGTTTCGCTGAAAATTAGTGGTTAGCTCTGAACTGGAAATTTAACCAGTCAGTGGTGGTTTCTGGCCAGATAAATCATTTTGAATATCTCTAGATGGGCCTCTTTGAAATTTAGGGCTCCTTTTACTAAGGTGCGTTAGGACATTAACGCGCGGAGTTGCGTGCGCTACAATACCGCGCACACTAGACACTAATGCCCCCATGGAGCTTGCGTTAGTATTTTCATCTATCGCCTGGTTTTGCACGCGCTAATCTTCAGCGCGCGCTAAAAACGCTAGCATACCTTAGTTAAAGGTGCCCTTAGACTTGGGCCCAGATTCTCAAAACTGAAAAAATGGTGTCGTTTTGAGAATTGCAGTCTGCATAGAAGATGGGCGCCGGAAATGTAGGTGACGCTGAATGTCATGAACCTCTCCCATAACCATGCCTCTGTTGGGGGTCAGTGCCGTAAGCGTCTGCGTATATACGATTTAGGCACCTTTATTTGTAGTTGCCTTATGGTGCCTAATTTTTTTCCTAAATAGTTTTTAATTGATTTTTTAGCAGCACGATCAATTACTGCACCATTAATTGCCAATAAAAACACTTAGGCGCCTAGTGGCGTTTTGCAAATGATGCTATTTTGAGAATCCAGGCCTAAGCGTCTGTATTTACCCTCAAAACCTCATGAGCATAGCACTAATTTTCAGCACTGTGCTCATAAGTTAGACTCATAAATCCAGACAAATGAATGATAGGGCTAATTTGAAAGCATGCATTTTAAGCTCCTAAATGAAGAGGAATTTTTCACTGAAAACAATCGACAATTCTATAAATTGGCACCAAGAGTTAGGTGCCCTACCAGTGCCAAATTTGTAATAGTTTCTTAATTACACCAAGTCAATGGCAGTTATAACTGTTGGTGCTTAATTTATACAATGAAGTGCACAAAACTTATGGCATTCTATAAGTCATATGTTTATGCTGATATTTCTCCCATTTATGCCCCCTTGCACTAACATACTAAATGACATTGGTGTAGTATATTACAGAATAGAGCCTAGGACTTGCGTGCATAAGTGCCAATTAGTGCTATTATTCTATAATTTACATGCATATTTGGCACCTATCGTGTATGTCAGTATATTGAATTGACCTTCATGGCTTCTAAGTTTGGCCTAACTTAGGAGCTTCTAAGTTTGGCCTAACTTAGGAGCTTCTAAGTTTGACCTAACTTAGGAGCTCTGTCCCAAGTTATCAGATAAATTATGCATTTATTTTATTTGTTTTCTATCCCATCCTTCCCCAAAGAGCTCAGGAAGGTACAGTTAACAGGTTACAATATGCCATAGTTACAGTACAAGATTTTTTTTTCTAGTACAAGTTTTTATCCTAATTTGACACATAGTAGGGATCTAATACCAATATATGCCATCATGTTTCTATGAGACAATGGTTACTGCGGATGGGCAGACTGGATGGGCCATTTGGCCTTTATCTGCCATCATATTTCCGTGTTTCTAATATATAGTTTACAGGTGAAATTTGTCAGAGTTACAGTACAAGATTTTATAATACAAGTTTTTATCCTAAAGCGACACATCCAGAGGATCTTGTATCAATATACATTTGTTTGTAAATAATCTATCGGTCGTGGGAATTAGTTGAATAGGTATGTTTTGTTTGTTTTTTTTGCTTTCCTAAAGCTGAGGAGTCCTTCAAGGGATCTGATCTGGGTATTGTCATTATCTGGATAAATTTCCGGCTGCCCTGGCTCCACCCACACTCCACCCCAGTACTATCCAAATACCCCCAAATTCTGTACATGGTGCCTAAAAAATTGGTGCCAATCAGAAGGGCACTTAAATGCTATTCTATAAAAGGCACTTAACCATATATAGAATCACGCTGATGTTTATACACACCACTATATTATAATAAATCTAATGACTGCACTGAAACCGGAACCACCGCTTATTCTAAAACATGTGTACGGCACCCTCCTACTGCTCAAAGCACATAAAGGCAGGGACACATAACCACCATCATTAGTCAGAAAAAAGCCTCCACTTATTTGATTGCAGCTTCCACTGCTCTGCTGCACTGGTGGGAATGCAGTGGACTGCAGAGAAGAGGACCCAGGTCCATATGCTATCCTAAATAGTACACTTCTGGTGGAAAGCATGAGCCTTCCAAAACCCACTATATTGCCATATAGGTGACACCTGCAGGAATAAGGGTAGGTAGATAGGTGGGTACAGCAGATTTGGGGGGAGTTTTGGAGGGCTCACCATATAATGTATGGGGGGTTATAGTGAGATGTATACCTGACACCCTTAATGTGAAGTTCCGCTGCTCTGCTGTCATGTCTATGTGACCAGACCATTAAAAATCTGGCCCCTTCTACATGCAAATAGCTTGTTTTGAACATTTTCAATCTGGACTTTTTTTTTTAATAAGAGCAAAAAACATTAGACATCTATCTAGACCAGTGGTTCCCAAACCTTGTCCTGGGGGACCCCCAGCCAGTCGGGTTTTCAAGATATCCCTAATGAATATGCATGAGAGAGATTTGCATTCCTGTCACTTCCATTATATGCAAATCTCTCTCATGCATATTCATTAGGGATATCTTGAAAACCTGACTGGCTGGGGGGTTCCCAGGACAGGGTTTGGGAACCACTGATCTAGACAAAGCATCTAGCTGGACCATTTTTGGGGGGAAAAAAAAAGAGAGAGTTCTAAATGGCAAAACGTCTGGCTGGGCCATTTTTTTTTTTTTAAAAAGATAGGGCTCCTTTTACTAAGGTGCGCTAGCGTTTTTAGCGCACGCTGAAGATTAGCGCGCGCTAACCCCCACGCTACGCAGAAAAACTAACGCGAGCTCCAAGTTTTGGATGTTTTTCTCAAAATGTCCAAAGTTGGCCTTAGACATCCTATCGTTAATGCCCCTCCACGTAAATCAAGTACCATAATCATTCTCCAATTGTTAGCAACGTAAACCAGCAGTCAGAACTGAAATAATTATTAGAACAAACTGTTTTGCCTGCCTTAATATAATAGAAGAACTTGCTTGCGACCAAAAAATTAGTACAATCCTACCAAGATATCCTAAATCCCACAGTTCTAATTGCAGTGACCAAAATGTCAACTATTAAACAGGTAAACTCACCTCCACTAAAAATAATCAGTCTTAAAATGCATCAATAGCTGAGCATGTCAGCACAGCAACAGACTTCTAAACCATGCCAAAAGAAAACTCTTTGGTCATGTACTATGTGTTAAAAAGCAGGGGGGCGGGGCACATAATCAACAGTGAAACCAGAATGTGATGATGTAATGTAATAGATGACTCAAGATAAAAACTAGTGTGCATCAAGAGATATCTATGTTTAAAATTGTGACTTATTTTGCAAAATTATCGTGGTGTAGCCAGATATAAATGTAATTGAATGTAATTACCAGGCATAACAGGGGAATGATTATGAACTTAAACTTAATCTACACTACCATAATAATGTCTTACAAAGAATCCACAATCATGGATATAAGTTTTCACAGTTAAAAAATAATTCCCAAATTAAAAAAAACAATCACTGCATGCCCCCCTCTTCTACGAAACTGTGCTAGCGTTTTTTAGCGCAGAGAGCCGTACTGAATGGCCTGCGCTGCTCCCGACGCTCATTGAGTTCCTGTGAGTGTCAGGAGCAGTGCGGGCTATTCAGCGCGGCTCACTGTGCTAAAAAACGCTAGTGCGGTTTCGTAGAAGAGGGGGATCCCATAAATCTATGATTACAAACTCCCCCCCCCCCCTCTTTTTAGAAAACCACAGCACGGTTTTTAGCACTGGCCATGGCAGTAACAGTTCCACGCTCATAGAATTTCTATGAGTATCGGAGCTGTTACCAAATAAGTAAGGCTGACTACCACTAGGCACTATTTTTATTCTTGGGGTCGAATAGGTGGAAATGAAGGGGACCACTCTCAGTTCCTACCACTAGATGGCCAAGATCCCTTCCAGGTAGGCCCCAGGGATGAGGGGGTGGGGTTTGGTAGGAGTAGGGAAAGTGCTCAGTACAGCTGGTAAGTGGAAATTTAAGAAGGGATGGGAGCGGTGTTCTGGTGGGGGGGGGGGGGGAGAAATCAGATGAAGAGGGTCTGGTCTGGGGAGGATCAGTTCAAGAGGGATCAGATTGGAGGAGTCTATTCTGCCAGGGGAGCAGCAGATGCTGGGAGAATTAGATCATAGGGTCCATTCTGGGGGGCAGGAAAAAAATCCCCAACTATTACTGTGCTTCAATCATCCTCTGTTGAGCAGCTTTCCAAAGTAATAAAAGGCAAGTTTGCAACATTTAAATGATTTAGCATTGAAATGTGCCCTTTCAACCTTGCGCCTCTTCCCTTTGGAGCGCATTAAAAATGTAAGACAATTGTAGTAAGGTCATTTTATGTAAATTCCTAATGCCATCCAGCTAACAATCCATATTCTTGAATCTCACATCTGTGGGCAGCAGTAAGATCCTTTTTATGTTTTCTAATGCATGTAAATTATTTCCAGAATGTAAGTGGGAGAACAGTTATTGTGTAAAAACCTAAATCTCCATGGATGACAGGCAGATATTTTTTTATTTCTAAGTATTTATCTTTATGTACAAAAACTATAACAATCATTTTTATATGCTGATTTTTTTTTTACCGATTCCTTAGACATTCATTAGGCTGTGTGTGAGAAAAAGACATTTCTAACTCCTTTTCATGTCCTGCATAAAAGAGATAGGAAGCAATTAATTGCGGATGAGTGTGATAATTAGTATGGAGAGGGTCTATTGAATGGAAGACAGATATCTGAAGAGGTGCTTTGGGGCAGCCTAGGAATGGCCAGGCACCTGCAAATGTGTCAGCGAAAGTGAGATGAGAGGGTGAAGGGAGAGGGAGGTGAAATTTCTGAATGGGTGAGCTCGAAACAAATGTCAACCCATTGCGGTATGGAATGCTAAGGCACTAACCCCTTCAAACCTTCGTATCTGCATTTATTTTACTTATGGAAAAGAACGACCAGAACATTTATAGCAATCAAAGCAATCTATAAAACAAGTTGAAAAATGGCATGATGCAATATATATTCAGGTGTGGTAGGCATTTAGAAGACAATGTTTAGGGTTTTTCAAACAGTTTTCTTAATAGTCAAGACTCTGACATCGTCCTTTGAAAGAAGAGTTTCTGAAGGTAGTTGAAAAGGCTTAGGTCCCAATTCCTGCCCCATACTTTCTCTGTCTCTGTCATTTGGAAGTCAGGTACCTGGGGACATATCTTAAAGACCAGAAATCATCTTCCAAAACATGTCCGCTTTATTGAATATTCGGTACCTCCTTTTATATCATTTTACATGAATCAGTGTTGTCAGCATGTGTCAGCATGTGACGTAAACACAAACCATATATGGACACAGGTCACATGAAACTTTAAACACATCAGCATTTTTTCTAGCTGGAGATTGGAGTCCAAAAGGTCAGAAAAAGCCTTGACCAGCAGAGCCCCTAATCTAAATCTGTTTGCAAATACGGCTTATAAAAACAATTGAATTCACTTTACAAGTTAAGAACATCTCTGTTCAAACATAAATGTCCTTGTAGTATTTTCAAAGAGGGAAAGACAAACAGGGTCTGGCTTTCTTACAGCTTGAAAACATGGCCTAAGGACTTGATACGTGTCCCTTCAGTAGTAGTGATAGGTAAAGCTGTCCTATATAAGAAGTTTCAAGTTTATTAAAACATTTTTATCGTATCGAAATTTCAAGAAATTCAAAGCAATATACAGTATAAAATGGGGAAGACACAAAACGATTAATAACAATGACATAGACGATCATAACTAGTAAGTTACTAATTAAACAGGAGGGAGGCGGGGGAAACTAGAATAGGAAAAAACAATAAGAGGTCAAAACATGAGGACAGGAAGAAATTATAAGCAAAGCCTCGTATGAATTTCTGTCATGTAAGACATACTCTGCCTTTTCTTGGACTGAAGCAGTCACATGTGGGTTATTCACCCTTTGACCAGGTGATGGCTGCTCTGGACCTATCTAGAGATTTTACTTACAATGTAGCCCAGTTGGCAATGAAATCTATCCTTGTGCTTTCTCCCATATCATTCAATTACCATGCCTACCAATAAGGGGGGGGGAAGCTTTTAAGAAGCGACATCCCCATCTCCCCCTCGTTACTTCCCATCCCTCTACCCCTCCTTTTTATTTTTATTTATCATTGTAATTAAAACTTCCCTATTCCCTAATACCTTGTGTCTCTAATAAGTCTTAATTTGTCATAGTTTTACCCCCCTTCTTATTTTATCTCACCTAAATCAAAAATTTTATTAGATTTTTCAAATTTTTAACATTGTAAACCATCCAGATACATGTGATGGTTGGTATATCAACTTGTGAGTCTCTGGGCTTTTTTCACACTCTCCTCCACCGCTAGACAGCGAAACTAGACCACCACATCTCCAACCTGCTGATCACAACATCCAATTACAAAACCTTAAGGAGAGAATAGAAAACCAAATTATTCAGGAAATTTGTCAAGTCAAACTAATCTTCTCAATATATCCCCAGACCGCAATGCTTCTTCTATTTATCTATTTTGTAATATCACTGGGTATGCCCGGACCAATTCTTTTGTAATCTGCCTAGAACCAAAAGGTATTGTCGGAATAGAAGACACTAATGTGATGTAATTCTCTTTAGGACGCTGATCTCAGCAGACACCTAAGAGGCGGCTGCTGATCATATGTCAATCACACATTGGCGTTCTCAAGAGAATAGCATCTACATTGCTGAACAGGCCTACTTTAAGGCGTTTGTCATGTCTATGGAGACGCAGAGGGATGCTTAAGGTGTGCCCAAGGTCACTTCTGGGTGAAACCATGCCCATGCCCTGCGTTGGGCTTGCTTAATCATCCCTATGCGTCTCTGTAGACGCACTACAGATGCCTACAATGTAGGTGTTCGTCCTCTCTCAATTTTTTTTATACAACATGCATTCCGATTGGCTGCCGGATGGTGGTAGGTCGCCTACCATCGCCTGCAATTGGGACGCGCATTTCAAGAATCAGACCCTAAGAGGGTAATATTATAGCAGAGCATTCTGGATAGACACCTACCTAGTAATGATTATTATTTTTTTTTTTATAATTCTTTATTAATTTTCAAGTCAAGTTCAAAAGTGCATTAGAATTTACATACAAGTATTATCATAAACAGCACTTACATTCGATCAATAACAATACAAAATATATTTTCCTCCCCTCCCTGGATGGGTGACAGGTCAAAAGCGCGCAACGACAAAGGCGTGCTGACAACCCAGCGCAGACAACTAAGCGCAAGGTGGAAGCGCACCGAAGAAAAACAGCATTTTAAAGGGCTCCGACGGGGTGTGTGTGGGGTAACCCCCCCACTTTACTTAACAGAGATCGCGCCGGCATTGTGGGGGCTTTGGGGGGTTGTAACCCCCCACATTAGACTGAAAACTTCACTTTTTCCCTAAAAAAGAGGGAAAAAGGTAAGTTTCCAGTAAATGAGGGGGGTTACAACCCCCCAATCCCCCCACAACGCTGGCGCGATCTCTGTTAAGTAAAGTGGGGGGAGTTCCCCACCAACACCCCCCCCCCCCGTCGGAGCCCCTTAAAATAATGTTTTTCTTCGGCACGCTTCTGCCTTGTGCTCAGTTGTCTGTGCTGGGTTGTCGTCGCGCGCTTTTATCTATGAACCCCCTGGATGTGTGTGCAAATGAAATAGAAAATAAAGGCACTATACAACTAATCAGAGTTAACAAAATTTGTTAATGGACCCCATGTTGTTTTAAATAATTTATTATGACCCAATATATCTGAATTCATTTTTTCATATCTATAACATAAACATACATTGGAAGATACAATGACAGTAATGGCCTCTTTTACAAAGCCACGATAGTGGCTGCCGCGAGGCAACAGCCCCAAAGTCCTTTAAATCTCTATGGGCTTCGGGGCCGTTAGCGCAGCGCAGCCGTAAATGAAAAATCCTTATTATTGAAAGTCAAAGAAATGTATGAGCATTGGAACCCATTACATCTTTCTTGGTGGGGGAGAGTCCAAACCTTCAAAATGATGATTGTGCCTGTAGTTTGCTACCAAATGAGTATGTTGCCAGTTTATATTCAAGAGTCCTTTTATAAAAAATTGAATGGGATTCTTACAAAATTTATTTGGCTGGGTAAACCTGCTAGAATAGCCTTAGGGTCCTTTTATCAAGCCGCGCTTGCGAGGTTAGCGCGCGTGACTTTTAATCATGCGCTAACCCCCGCGCTGGCCAAAAAAACTACCGCCTGCTCAAGTCAGGCGCTAGCAGCTAGCGCGGATGGCGGTTTAACGTGCGCTATTATGTACGTTAAACCGCTAGCACAGCTTGATAAAAGGAGCCTTTAGTATCTCTACCTAGTCATTATTTTATAAGGACATAGAGGCCCCTATTGTCGTTAGAAAATACCAGAGCATGTGGCATAGAACATGCCTTTCATATAGGCACCATCACTTACACGTCCTCGAGAGCCACTGTAAATGAATGCAAGCTTTTTACGCACATACACGTGTAGATTAAAGAGCACAGGTACCAATGTGAGCTACTGTTAAGACAGGCTATTTTGCCACTAACTTGGGCTTTAATTACACAGGTCCCATTTTATGCAATGAAACCTAGTTACAAATAACAGAGGTTAACAGTACAATAACCCATCTTAACGGTAGCCTATATTGATAAGTCCAAGTTTATTCAAGTTACCAAGTTCATGCATATCTTACTATCTCACACCACGAGTAAAAACCTTCTGGGCGGCAATCTAAAATCAGGTAAACTAAAAATAACAACACAAAATCACATACAAAGTCCATGTAAGGTTAAAAGGAGAATTACAATTAATTAAAGAATAGGGGGGAAGGCAAGCACATTAAGATATTTTATCATCTCTATGGGCGCCTTTTATCAAGCCGCGCTAGCGGGGTTAACGCGTGCGACTTTTCATCACTCGCTAACCCCCGTGCTGGCCTAAAAACTACCACCTGCTCAAGAGGAGGCGTTAGCGGCTAGCGCGACCGGCGGTTTAACGCGTGCTATTACACGCGTCAAACCGATAGCGCGGCTTGATAAAAGGAGCCCCATATGTATGTGATGACTCCACTCATACTCCCCAGATTCTGTCTCTGTACATGCCACTGACAAAGTATACACCTTCATTCCAAAGCATGTACGTTATCACCAGTCGGTATTTTATAAAAGGACATACTTCTGGGTATGTGGCCACATACATATGGGAATGACTTTATATATTTACTGGCAAAAATTTCCAGTAGCTGTTGTGTGCCTATGTCCAGTGCACAAAATACACTAACAGCTGCTGCACCCATTGTAGGGCCTTTCCCCTCCCCCCCCAAAAAAAAATAGCCTAGAGCTGAGTAGGCAGCCCTTGCTCTCCCTGCTGGTTCAGCTGATCGCAGTTCCAGAATGGCGATCAGCTGAGCTGGCACGGAACATCCAATCAAATGAGCTGGCAAGACTCCACAAAGCTTCTGATTGGCAACTTTGGGGCTTCCCTTGCTGCTCAGCTGTGCAGGCACGATCAGCTGAGCTGGTGGAGAAGAGCAGCGGTAGCAGGAGAAAGTTTGGTCTACAGGAAGGATGGGAAAGAGGAACTGTGCCTACCATTTTGCTCTTCTGAGCAGGCGCCAGGCACAGTTCATCCTCCCTTTATGGGGCTGTTCCACACAAATAGCAGACATATAATTTGTATGCTATTGTGCTGAGCATCACCCTGTAAATTTAAATCACTCCCAACTCAGTATTTCTTACTGTGTTGTCAGAGCGTCGTGCATCCTGCCCTCAGCACCACATTGCTAAGCACTGAACTTGCAGCCAGTCTCGTATACCTTCCTTGGCCGCTGTGTTATATGCCATTAGATTTGAACCTGGGACTCCACCGTGGATTTAATTGCTGCTGTCACTGAGACGGATGCCGTGTGTGTGCTCTGGATGACAGTTAGCAGTGCGTCTTCATTAGTCTGGAGGAGCAGCATAAGCCCCGGGAGCATTTCCGATGCTGCCAGCCAAATTAATTGCACTTGTGACACCTGAGCTGGCAAGAAGTCTGCCTTAATTGAACCGATCCTCACTTTGTTGGATTCCAGGATAGTGGAATATTGATGTTCTGTCAGTTTCCTGCATTTCACGTGGTGCAAAGTCCCATTCAGATGACTTGATCCCTAGGACGTGTGGTAGAGCCATTCAGCATGGCTTGCATGACAGAAGACTCTTTTTTATTGTTTTCTCATTAAGGAGATGGGTGATTCTGTGTGAAAATGCAGCCGCCCTTGTTCTGTCTGATTCATCCCAGGAGAATTAAAACAGTTTCCAACATTAAATGCAGCTCAAAGAGTGATTGTTCATGTAACTAGTAGAAAGTTGAAAAAAGAAAAAAAAGAAAACTAAAAACAACCCTTATTATACAAATGCAATTCTTTGTTTTTTTGACCGTTTTATTACCAAGGAGGTTTGATATCCCATTACCAATGGAGTTTTTATTCATTTATTGGTTTGTGACTTGGTATGTTTTTTCTTCACTTGAGGTATTCCATTAATCACATTCAGCATATCCTCTTTCCCCCCCAAGTTACTTAACTTTTCTCCAGAATGTCAGCGACACCACTTAAGGCTCAAGAATTTCTTTGCATTAAGCTTTGTGTGTCCACTCGTCATTGGTTCTTTCCATCTATTAGACTTTTCTTATTATAAATAATTTACTTAACTCTTTAATATATAAATATCATCACTTAACTTAGTGGTCTTAGAGTCAGGGAAATTATAGCCGACATTCTTTACCTATCGCTTTTTCAAGGCCATTCCCCTGCAAAAAAGTACAATAAATATGTTATCATCCAAGTCAAAACCCTATTTTTTTTTTAAATTGAAATTTAATTGAAATTTTATATATACAAAAGTATAAGAATAAAACAAAAGCTGCAGATACCAAAATATACATAATAATATGCAAAATATAGTATAGTTAATATACAAAGTAAAGTTAATTAGGATTTACATGAGTCCTTACATATTCATCAAGAGGGGTCCAAATTTTTGTGAATCTGGCTATGTTATTTTGTTTGAATGATATTATTTCCTCATACTTTCTGATGACACAAAGGTGATTCCACTATTCATAAAAATTAAGCCTAGAATTGTCTTTCCAATTGGAAACAATATGGTGGATAGCTAAGGGAATCATGAAATCAAATATTTTTTTATATAACGGTGGCATTGATATATCTGGATTAGAGGAATGCAATATGATTGATTTATATGACATGGGCAACTAATTAATATTCATGTTTAAAATTGAGCAGGTTTTAGACCAAATGTCTGACCAATAAACTTGTAAGTTAGGGCATTCATATAAGAGGTGTATTAGAGTCCCAGGTTGCTGTTGGCATGACCAGCAGAGCTCTGAAGTCACATGTAACACTTTAGCCATTTTAGCAGGGGTCCAGTAAGCTTTATGCATAATGAAAAATGTAGACCGGCATATAGATGCCGAAATAGTAGGTCTAGCTGAGAATGCCCAGAAGGATTTCCAATCTATTACTCTTGGATTTTCATTTAGATCTGTTGCCAACATATCGAAGGGAATATCTTTTTCTCCCTCGCACATTTTATTTTTTTACATGACCTTATTTAATATTCATAAATCCAGTATCTTGACCACTGTCCCACTTGACCTCTTTTCAAACTACGATGGTGGCAGCGTTTTCATTACAATTTAAATATCCGGCGCTAGGCATCAGCCAATCAGTACGTCATCATCTTTCTCCAATCAATTAAATTACTGCCGGTGCCTGTGTCAGATATATTATATTTCCTCTCCTCCAGTCACCAGACATCTCAGATATGAGAGGTCCTCAATAGCAGGTGCTGACCAGGGACAGTCAGTAATTTTCAGCACCTGTTAAAAATCAGTACAGACTGACTTGGCATTATCCAGATAGGGGGATTTCTATAAACGATGCTCAAAAATTGGCGCTAAGCAGTATTCCATAAAGGACACTTGGGGAAAAGCGCTGGGCAGTGGCATAATAAGGGGGCAGATCGCCCCAGGTGCCATCTTGGTGGAGGTGCTGGCACATCTTGCCCATCCCGTCCCCCCGCCACACATGTGCCCTCCCTTCCCCGCTTCCCCTTTACCTCTTTAAATCTTTGCCATCATGAGCAACTACTCTGGCCTGCTGCTCACACCAGCCTGGCTCCCTCTGAAATCACTTCTGGGTTGCGAGACCAGGAAGTGACGTTAGAGGGAAAACAGACACCGTCGCAAGCAGCAGGCCAGAGAAGCTGCTCACGCTGGTGAAGATTTAAAAAGGTACGGGTTGGGAAAGAAAGGTACAAGTGGGGCGGGGAGGCAGAGAGGAGGGCACGGAGGATGCCCCGGGTGCCTCTTACCCTCATTACACCACTGGCGCTGTGTATAAAAATAGCACATTGATCCAATTCATGCTCCTAAAATTCAGGGTCAGGAATTACATCAGCTTAAATTTGGTGAATAGCATTTTGGCACACAAATGGCGTTATTCTATAACACTATGCACAAATATTAGGAATGCCTCTGACATTTTGGTGCCATATATAGAAGCTGGGGACAAAGCCTAGGTGGATCCAACCAGAACTGTAGCCAGGTTTTGAACTCAGGGGGAACTAACCTTTTTTCAAAATAAGTGCCAGAATGAGGCTGAAGGGCCGATCCGCATTTGGGCGGTTTTATTCACAATCCGTTTTGTGGGAGTGACCACTCCCTTTACACATCCCCTAGCTATGCCTTTCTGTCCAGATTTACCTGGACATGACCTCTTTTTAGAGGGGATGTCCGGGCGTCCGGCGGCTTTTCAAAACCCAGCACTTTGTCCGGGTTTTGAAAAGCAGATTGCGTCGGGAGGGGCATCCATGCATGCCCGACTGACAGCAAGCTGAAGGGGCAGGGCTAGGGGCAAAGCTGGGGCGTGGCCTGGGCATAATAGGGCGGGAATGGGTGGAGCTGGATGGGCCTGGAGGTGGGTCTTTGGTTATGGAATTTACATACGTAAAATCTGGTAACCCCATTTAGAAAAATCCAAGATTTATCCAAAGAACTGATATTCAGCACCAGTATCTAGGTATCTATCTGGATAATTTTGGAGAAGAAAAAGCTGTCCTAAGTTATTCGGATTTGGTATCTGAGCAACGGTGCCCAATAGTGCCATTTTCCAGATATTGGCAGCTGTCAAGTGTCATGCTAGGTTTTCAGAGCAGATATCTACTCCTGCTCCATTAGGATCTAGAGATTCCCTTTTTGGCATCGTTCTACACTGGTCCCCGTGCAGTACAGCTCATTAATATTTTCCTTGCATTTGACCTACTTCTGTTTTGCAATATTGGGCACACAGAAATGTGCCCTGCCAGTGTCATCCATCAATGTGTTAAATGTGAAATTAGGCATTTGAAGTATGTTTCTATCTTATCAAGGCTTAATATATAGAGCTCTTACATGGCATAAATTTATCAAACAAAAATTGTAAGCAAAAGGATCTATTTAAAGCAAAATCTTCATCTTACCAAAATGGAAGAATGCCATATAGCTTATAGCATCCTAGTTTATTTTGAAGCTAATGGCCAGACCCTCCCCCCCCCCCCAACAGAAGTTGTAGTACCATGCATAATTTTTCTCTCAGGATTGCCCTTCACATGAGTAAAGCAAACACGGGGATTGATATTCAACATGATTTTAAGTTGTTTTTTTAAAGTTTTAAGTTTTATTAGGAGTTTATATACCGCCTATCAAAGTTATCTAAGCAGTTTTACAGTCAGGTACTCAAGCATTTTCCCTATCTGTCCCGGTGGGCTCACAATCTATCCAACGTATCTATCTAATTTAACTAGCCGGAAACAGTTCCTGGGCAGTTGAATTGACTATTCAGGGCTAACCACTAATTTTCAGTGGCACTTAACCAGCTTGAGCCACTGAAAATAACTGGTTACTGCTGAACTAAAAACCAGCTATTGGGGGTGGGGGTGGGGTGGGGGGGAGTATTCCAGAGTTGGCACTTGACCAGTTAAGTTCCGATACTGAGCGCTTAACTGGCCAAAGTAACCACATAAGTAGGATCGTATAAAAGTCAGTTCTGTCTTTATGCCGTAACCCTTAGCTGGTAAATGCTGAATATTGCACTTAACTGGCTATTCATTAGCAAGCTCCACAAACCCAGTATTGAATTTCCGGATTTAGTGCCAGTGGTAGTCAGCAAATTTGCTGACTGCTAAATTCTCTACATGGCGCCGAAGTCAGCGGCTGCCTTATAAGTGGCCACCGATTGCGTGTCCATCATGCAACAGCACCATTTAGAGAAACATGCCTCCGGGAAAGATAGGCGCCAGAAAGGGTTTGGGGGATATTCAGATTTAAACAGATTTAACTTAGGGCTCCTTTTACAAAGGTGCGCTAGGGCCTTAACGCGCCTAATAGCGCTATAGTGCTATAGCGTGCGGTAATTTTGTGTGTGCGCTAAAAACCCTAGCGCACCTTTGTAAAGGGAGCCCTTAATTTAAATCTAATTTAATTTTTTTTAAGTATACTGTATTGTATGTTTTTTTTTTTATGGATGAATGTGATCTTATTCTTGCTTGAATGTTAGGTCTTTCCTATCATAATTGGAGTTCTTTCTGGATTGAATATTTACTGTAAACCGCTTGGACCTGTCGTATGATAAAGCGGTATAACAAGCTTTAATAAAACATAAACATAAATGTAGGCCAGAGTTTTTAAGACCTACGTTTCAGGCACCTATCTTTGCCATGAATAATGCCCACATAGGTGCTTTATGGCACCTAAATCCACTTCTGACATTAGCCATACCTAGAGTGGTCAGGGCAGGATTAATTCATCGAGGGCCCCTAGGCACACAAGTACACTGGGTCCCTCTGCCCCGCCCCACCCCACCATGTGCCCAGGCGGAAACAGGAAGCTGCGTCAGAGGGAAGCTTTGGGCAAGCAGCACCGCTTGCAAAATTACAGTTCCCGTTGCCTTTCTTACCCGCGTTGCTTGCTTGCCTTACTTTCTGTCGATGGGGGGAGGCTGCGTTGCCGATCGGGGTGGGGCCCGCATTGCCGATCGATGCTAGAGGGGCCCATTGCCGTTTGGAAAAAACAATGTTGATGCCCTCCTTCATCGGGCCCCCTTAACCATTTCGGGCCTTAGGCACGTGCCTACTGGGCCTATTGGTTAATCCTGCCCTGAGAGTGGTATTAGGCACAAGTGGACACCTTCGGAGGTGTGATATGAGCTTTGAATTTAAAGTTAATTAGCATTTCAAATGGAATTTCGATGTTAACTTAGGCACCGATAGGGTGCCTACCAGTGCCTAAGTTAAGGCGCCATTTGCAGAATTTCCCCTTGAGTGCCACCAACTGAACTATTGAACCCATGATGTTTGGAACAACTATCATTTGGATGCAATTTTGTAATCTGTTTGATAACCTACAACTGTTTTTGTTGAAGTCTTGTCATTTGGCCATGAAACAGTGTGCTTTTGTGGAATTGAAAATGAATACAAATTTAATGACAAAAGAAATTGCAATCATTCTTTTAGAGATAAGTGACTAGAATTACATTTGTAGCGGTATGCGTGTCAATAAAAATTCACTTAATCCTTTCATTGCTATCTCACAAACAGTAACCGGAGGCAAGGACAGAGCGTAAGAGCATTCCTTTTGATAGCTGAATATCAAAAATATTCTTTTATAAATTAATCTCAACATTTGCAATAGTCTAGTTTATGCAACAACAAAAATAGTTTTTTTGAGGGCAGTTTATACTAAATGTGAATTACTATGCAGCTTTTCTGCTGATGTCTTAATAAATTCAGTATGTACGTGACACCCACTAATACAATCTTCATATTGATTCCAGAATATTAGTTTGTCCAGCTGTATTGCATCAAAGTGAGCCCCAAAGCTTTCTAGTTATTGATATGCAAGTGAGAATATGACATGCCTTTACATAAACTTTAATATCCAGTTTAATTGCAGCCCATAGCATTTTTTTTTTTAAGCTCTACTTTCACTTCATTTACATAAGCTGCAGGAAGGGTAGGATTCAGGATCTTATTATATATATTGAAGTTTTGAATGAAACTGAATCTTGCATTGACTTGTTCGGTTTCTTTGTCAAGAGATCTGTAAAATCCATGACTCCTGGCATGATTAATCTGTCAGCTATATTATACTGAAAACTTTTTCAATTACCCTGAAAAATGCCACAGCATGTTGGCTGAAAAGTCGGTTCTACCTACTTAGATCTGGCGAGACCCAGACAACAGCAAAAATCGTGACGCCAGCCACTGTGATAAGCTGCCTATGCCTGCTATCAGTGTTTCTGACATAGAGGAATTCTATGATACAAATGTAAACCATTCACCACAGTTAAAAACATACATTCTTGAAACTAAGGTCATTTCTTCCAGGACCACTAGAGGGAATAGGAGGGCAGGCTTACCATCAGAACAGTGCACGGGTCCCTTGGGAAGTTTTTCCTCTAGTCATCAGGGAAGGGATTGGAGAGCATAGAAAGGAATCCCTTCACCTTGAAGTTTGGAGCGTGGCAGCCAATTCTTAAACACCAAGGCAAACTTGTTAGAGAGGGAAAGCTTTCACCAGGAACATTACAAGGAGCTATTAGGGCTGAGAGTCAATGCTGACACAGTTACCAGTGCCTATGGAGCTGGAGGAAGCTGGGGAAGAAGCTACAACCTCAGACAGCCTTTTGGATCAGCCCATGGAGGTAAAGATGTGCTCTGACCTGCCAAGCCAGGAGCAGCAGGACATGGAAACATGCTAACATGCCCAGGGAAAGTGAAAAGCTCCTAATTAATAGTTTGCTACTGAATACAGTTGTGTTTCTTTTTTTGATGGAAACAAAAGACTTTTATTCTGACATCCTGGCAACCTCTGCAATTGAGTGTTTGCTTCAAGGACTGTAAGGAAGCATTTAAAAGGTGTTATTTTTTGTCTAGCTAGCTATACTGGGTCAGACGAATGGTCCATCTAGCCCGGTATCCTGTTTCCACAGTGGCCAATCCAGGTCACAAGTACCTGGCAGAAATCCAAATATTATCAACATTCCAGAATCTCAAAGAGTAAGCAATATTCCAGAACCCAAAATAGAAAAGTGTGCTAGCACAAGCCCAGAGAGATTGGGGAGGTTTGTCTAATGTTGTGACGGGAATGAGGGCTTATTGACATAAGTTACCAGCACAAGGCACATCTCTCCATCCAGCGCAAGCAAATACTAGAGAGCAAGTGTTTAACACTGGAGCAGGCTGTGGTGTGACTCAGTCAGCACAATAAAGAGGAACGTTGAAAGGTTATTTTTTTGTATTGAAGCTAAATATATGAATATGAACACAAGAACATAAGAATAGCCTTTCTGGGTCAGACCAATGGTCCATCAAGCCCAGTAGGCCATTCTCACGATGGCCAGTCCAGGTCACTAGTACCTGGCCAAAACCCAAGGAGTAGCAATATTCCATGCTACCGATACAGGGCAAGCATTGGCTTCTCACATGTCTTTCTCATTAACGGACTATGGACTTTTCCTCTAGGAACTTGTCCAAACCTTTCTGAAAACCAGCTACGCTATCCACTCTTACCACATCCTCTGGCAACGCGTTCCAGAACTTAACTATTCTCTGAGTGAAAAAAAATGTTCTCCTATTGGTTTTAAGAGTATTTCCCTGTAACTTCATCCAGTGTCCTCTAGTCTTTGTAATGTTTGATGGAGTGAAAAATTGAACCACATGTACCTGTTCTACTCCACTCAGGATTTTGTAGACTTCAATCATATCGCCCCTCAGCCGTCTCTTTTCCAGGCTGAGAGCCCTAACCATTTTAGTCTTTCCTCATACGAGAGGAGTTCCATCCCCTTTACCATCTTAGTCGCTCTTCTTTGAACCCTTTCTAGTGCCACTATATCTTTCTTGAGCTAAGGAGACCTAAATTGAATGCAATACTCCACATGAGGTCGCATCATGGAGCAATACAGGAGCATTATAACATTCTTAGTCTTGTTAACCATCCCTTTTTAAATAATTCCTAGCATCCTGTTTGCTTTTTTGGCCGCCGCCGCACATTGGGCAGAAGGTTTCATCGTATTGTCTACGATGATACCCAGATCCTTTTCTTAGGTGCTAATCCCCAAGATGGACCCTAGCATCTGGTAACTGTGATTCAGGTTATTCTTCCCAATGTGCATCACTTTGTATTTGTCCACATTAAATTTCATCTGCCATTTGGATGCCCAGTCTTCCAATTTCCTAAGGTCCGTCTGCAATTTTTCACAATCTGCATGCGTTTTAACAACTTTGAACAATTTAGTGCCATCTGCAAATTTAATCACCTCACTTGTTCCAATTTCCAGATCATTTATAAATAAGTTAAATAGCACCGGTCTCAGTACAGACACCTGTGGCACTCCACTGTTTACTCTCCTCCATTGAGAAAAATTATCATTTAACTCTACCCTCTGTTTTCTATTCGATAACCAATTCCTAATCCACAACTGAACTTTGCCACCTATCCCATGACACTTTAATTTTCTCAGGAGCCTCTTGTGAGGAACTTTATCAAAAGCTTTCTGAAAATCTAGATACACTATATTAACTGGCTCACCTTTATCCACATGTTTATTCACACCTTCAAAGAAGTCAAGCAAATTGATAAGGCAAGATCTCCCTCGGCTGAACCCATGCTGACTCTGTCTCATTAAATCATGTTTGTCTACATGTTCCACAATTTTATTTTTTATAATTGTTTCTACCATTTTGCCTGGCACTGAAGTGAGGCTTACCGGTCTGTAATTTCCCGGATCTCTCCTGGAACCCTTTTTAAAAATCGGAGTAATATTGGCCACCCTCCAATCTTCAGATACTACAGACGATTTTAGTGACAGGTCAGCAATTTCATGTTTGAGTTTCTTTAGTACCCTAGGATGTATACCATCTGGTCCTGGTGATTTATCACTTTTTAACTTGTCGATTTGGCTTAGTACATCTTCCAGATTCACCGAGATTTCATTCAGTTCCTCCGCATCATCACCCTTGAAAACCATTTCCAGTTCAGGTAGATCTCTTACATCTTCTTCCGTAAAGACTGAAGCAAAGAATTCATTCAGTCTTTCCGCTATGGCCTTATCCTCCCTGAGCGCCCCTTTTGCTGCTTGATCATCCAATGGTTCCACAGATTCCCTTACAGGTTTTCTGTGTTACTATGAGTTTTTGCCTCTTTTGCAAGTTTCTCTTCAAATTCTCTCTTAGCTGTCTTTATCAATGCTTTGTAACTAACCTGCTTGTGTTTCTTCTTATTTTCTTCATTCGGATCCTTTTTCCATTCTTTAAAGGATGTTTTTTTGAAAGACAGGACTGTATTGTTTGGAACTTACCTGTTGAAAGTGGGGGTTTTCCCCTGCAATTCTGCTACAAATGTTGAGCACAGCACTGCACAACAGTGAGACCTGTTTGGGCCAAGAAGACGCACAGACACACTTAGGGATCCTTTTACTAAGGTCCATTAGGGCCTTTAAATGCAGAATAGAGCACACTAAATTGCCGCGTATGCTAGACCTTAACGCCAGTATTGAGCTGGCGTTATTCTAGAAGTGTACTGCGCGGTTTAGCGTGCGGTAACTTTGTGTGTGTACTAAAAACGCTAGCGCACCTTAGTAAAAGGAGCCTTTAGTTTTTCTACTTTATTTATCACCATATTGAGAACTGTGAGTTTGGGAGCATTCTGACACAAGAATCTTTTTCTTTTCTCTTTATGAAAAGTTTTGCTGCTAACAAGCTGAATACAGTTTGGGACTGTGTTTCAAAATAAAGTTTGGTCATTTACAAACTCCAAATGATAATAATTATGTTTATTGAAGAGTCAACAAGAGAAACCAAGAAAATACAAGAAGAGAAGAAAACAATTGTCATCAAGGATACAGTGATAATAATAATAACTTTATTCTTTTATACCGCCATAACCAAAAGTTCTAGACGGTTTATACTAAAAAGAGCTGGGCAATCAGCGAAATACAATAATACAGTACAAAATGCAAATATTTGTAAAATAGAATTTCAATAATAAAACTCACTAAGTAATAAACTTATCGAACAAAGTGGTCTTAATTAATTTCCAAAAACTGCAATATGATAACATAGCTTGCTGAATACATTTACCTAACCAAGATTGTTGCCTACCAGCTTGAAATGCTAGGGTCCTATCTAAGAAGGTCTTATATCTACACCCATTAATTTTTGGATATGCAAATAAGTAGAAGTTTCTAGTTTCTCTTGATGGTCTATGCAACATAAAATGAGGAAAAGGGTAAGCTGGAGACAATCCCAATATTGCTTAAAGCAGATACAGGAAAATTTGAATAATATTCTTGCCTCCAAAGGCAGCCAATGAAGTAAACAATAATATGGACCAATATGGTCATTCTTTTTTAAACCAAAAATCAATTGAACAGCTGTATTCTGAATTATCCTTAATTTCCTTAGAATTTTTTTGGGTGCTCCTAAATAGATGATGTTACAATAGTCTAACATAGATAAAACTAATGCCTGCACCAATAGTCTGAACGATAAAGGATCAAAATATTTTTTTTAATGGTTCTTAATTTCCACAATGTAAAAAAGCATTTTTGTACCACTAAGTTTGTGTGTTCTGCTAGTGTTAAATGTAGGTCTAGTGTGACCCCCCAGAATTTTGATAGATTTAATAATCGGGTAGTCATGATCATTAAGATGAAGCAATGAGTTTGTTATTTTGTCATTGGGACTAGCCAAGAAAAGTTTGGTCTTTTCCGTATTGAGTTTCAGTTTGAAATTAATTGTCCACTGTTCTATCTGAGTTATAATAGAAGATATCTGGTTTAAAATTTCAGTGGTACAATTATTTAGAGGGATTAAAATAGAAATGTCATCTGCATATACATAAAATTTTACATTTAAGCTCTGTAATAAATGTAATAAAGGGGAAATGTAGATGTTGAATAAGGTAGGCGATAGCAGAGAACCTTAGGGCACACCAGATGGGTTGCTCCATGAATGAGAATAGTTACCGTCACAAATCACTTGATAAGATCTTTTCTTCAAAACACCTTGAAACCAGTTCAAGACCCTTCCTGAAAGTCCTATTGTGTCTAAACAACGCAACAATATTTCATGATCTACTAGATCAGGGATCTCAAAGTCCCTCCTTGAGGGCCACAATCCAGTCGGGTTTTCAGGATTTCCCCATTAAATATGCACTGAAAGCAGAGCATGCATATAGATCTCATGCATATTCATTTGAGAAATCCTGAAAACCCTACTAGATTGCGGCCCTCAAGGAGGGACTTTGAGACCCCTGTACTAGATCAAAGGCACTACTAAAATGTAGCTGAAGAATTAAGGTACTAGTGCCTTTGCTAAATAATCAAGCTAAGATAATCAAGCATTGAAGTCGACGTTCTATGTACTATATCCTCTTCTAAATCCCTACTAATGGTCATTAAGGATATTAAATTTATCCAAGTAACTTACTAATTCTAAATAAATTAAACCTTCCAGTAATTTGGTAAATAAAGGAATGCTTGCTATGGGTCTATAATTGGATTTCGTGGCAATTGATACCTTCTTTAAGAATAGGGGTAACCAAAATTTGACCCAATTCATCAGGAAACAGTCCCTTAATCAAAGAAAAAGTAGCCCATTTAAATAAATCCGCTTTAAAAGTAAATGAAGCATTTTTCATTACATTTGGGGGACAATCATCCAGCAAACTGTTCGATGTGACATATTTATTGAACAACTTTAAAACCTTTTGCCAGTCTGGGGCTTGGAAATGATCTTAGGACATATCAGCCCTTGAGCCATCTTCCAAGTAACTAAGTTGTGAAGCATCATAGTTGCAAGTAGGAGGTGGTCTGTGAAAGTCTTCAAAGCAAGGACACTCAATTCTCCAGAGAAATCCTGAACTGTACTAAAGGGTTATGTGAATTCTTGTCATGTGCCATTCAGATATCAGCTACCCTAGGGGTGGCTGTGACACCGCAGAAGACTAAGAGAACATTTTTCAATTATTGATCAGCAGTAGGGGTTATTTTAGATCTAGCTTAGTGTTTTCAAGAAGTAACTCATAGCAAAGTACATTCAGGTACGGTAGGTTTAAATGACTTACCCAAGATCACAGGAAGCAGTTGTGAAATTTGAATCCTAGCTTCCTAGTTCTCAGTCCAATACTCTAGCTATTAGGAAGAACATACACATTTGATTAGATTATTTGGTCATAGAGATAAGAGTAACAAGATGTCCGGGAAAACATGAACATGTCCTCCTTTTAGAGGACTATCCGGGGTCCCGGATGGACTTTCCAAAACCTGGCAGTTTGTCTGGGTTTTGGAAAGCCCTGGCGAACTCCAGCCACATATGGAGGGCATCTGAGCATGTGAGGATGACACCACAAACATCCGTGCATGCTCCAGGCCCTCCAGACGCAGCCGGAGCTTGTCAGGAAGAAAAGAGGAGGTTTATGGGGGTGGAGCTGGAGGCGGAACAGGGTGTGGCCATGTGTCCAGATTTTTCTGGTTCAAAAAATGGTAACCCTACATAGAGGAAGTAATTTTATAAAGAAGGTGCTAAGGTTTATATGGAAAAATACACATGCATATTAATACTGGCTCTTCTTGGTTTCTACATAGTCTTTTTACCAAGTATGTCCAAGTAGGTAAACCTATGGCTGTACTGAATCTGTTTTCTACCAAATAAGAGACTCCAAATCCTTCTTCCAATTTCACATTTAATACTATTGATGATAAGTGAATAAATTAAATCGATCACTTGTAACAGAATTAAGCTGGATTAGGCTTCTGTCCATACCTGTGTAACTTAATACTCTTCCAGAGAGAATTGTCAATGGCTAATACATGAGGTATAAGGTGAAAACCCACTTGGCCTTATCACTGTACGTCCTGAATTGAAATAAAGAAGGCTTGATTTTATCTTCCTGGCTCTGATGGATTATTCATTATCTGTTCCCACTGTCTTCTCTGTTGTTTGACAAGGATATAAGCAGCTGTGTGTTGCCTCATTGTAGAATGTTCTGGTACTCAACACACTGGAATAATGCTTACGGGTCGGTTTTAACAGCCAATGGCCTTCTGTTCTTTCTCCTCAGAGCAGTGGCATACCAAGGGGGAGGTGGGGGGGAAGTCCGCCCCGGGTGCAGCCTTAGGGGGGTGCACAGTTGGCCAGGTCCAGAAAATTCCTGGGCTGCAACGGCGACGGCACTCAGCAGCATCAGCTACGGCACTCAGCGGCATCAGCGCCCCCTCCGCAAAGGCACTCAGCGGCCTTGGCGCCATCCCACGACAGCACTCAAGTTCGGCCTCCTCCCGGCATCAACAGAACTTCAGATCGGCAACAGGTGCTCAGTCAAAAGCTTCCCCTGACTTAGCTTCCTGTTTCCGCCCAGGCAGAGGGAAGCTTTTGACTGAGCACCTGTTGCCGATCTGAAGTTCTGTTGATGCCGGGAGAAGGAGGCCAAACTTGAGTGCTATCGCAGGGGAGGTGGGGGGCGCTGATGCCACTGAGTGCCGTCATGGAGGGGGGGCCTTGCCGATCTTGTTGCCAAAATCGGAAAGGTGAGGAAGAGAGAAAGATGGGCCTCTGGTGGATGGAGAGATTGAGAGAAGGGGACAGATGATGGAAGTGGGGAGAGAGAAGAGGGCAGATGATGGAAGTGGAGGGAAAGAGAGAGAGGCAGATGATGGAAGTGGGGAGAGAGAAGAGGGCAGATGATGGAAGTGGGGGGAAAGAGAGAGAAGGGGCAGATGATGGAAGTGGAGAGAAGGGGGAGAGAGAAGAGAGCAAATGATGGAAGTGGGGGAAAAGAGAGAGAAGGGGCAGATGATGGAAGTGGAGATAAGGGGGAGAGAGAAGAGGGCAGATGATGGAAGTGGGGGAAAGAGAGAGAAGAGGGCAGATGATGGAAGTGGGGGAAAGAGAGAGAAGGGGCAGATGATGGAAGTGGAGAGAAGGGGGAGAGAGAAGAGGGCAGATGATGGAAGTGGGGGAAAGAGAGAGAAGGGGCAGATGATAGAAGTGCTGAGAAAGTGCAGATGATGGAAGTGGGGAGAAGGGGCAGATGATGGAAGTGGGGGGAAAGAGAGAGAAGGGGCAGATGATGGAAGTGGAGAGAAGGGGGAGAGAGAAGAGGGCAGATGATGAAAGTGGAGAGAAGGGAGAGCAAATGCTGAATGGAAGTGGAGAAAGAGAACACATACTGGATGGAAGGAGGGATAAAGAAAAAGGACATATGCTGGATGGGGGAAGAAGATAGAGTTAGTGAGATAGTGGAGGGGTGAAGGAAAGGAGTGGCATGCTTTGGGTAGACATAGTGAAAAGAGGGAATTTGAGAACTGCATAGTAAGAATGAATTTAATTTAGACGGACGCAGAAAATAAAGAAGGAAGACCAGAAAAGGAAAGGGAAGAGAGAGAGGAGAGAGAGATGCCAGAGAACGGGGAAGGAGACAGAGATATCAGATCTGAGCGGAGGAAATGAGAACATAAGAACATAGGAAACATTAGAAGTTGCCTCTACTGGGTCAGACCAGGGGTCCATCGCGCCCAGCAGTCCGCTTCCACGGCAGCCCATCAGGTCCATGACCTGTAATTGATCCTTTGTCTAAAACCCTATAATCCCCATTTTTCTTCTATCTATACCCTTTCATGGTCCTATCTCTACCTCTATCTATATCCCTCAATCCCCGTATCCTTCAGGAACTTGTCCAATCCCTCTTTGAATCCCCTTAATGTACTCTGTCTTATCACATCCTCTGGAAGCGCATTCCAGGTGTCCACCACCCTCTGAGTGAAGAAAAATTTCCTAGCATTGGTTCTAAACCTGTCCCCTTTCAGTTTCTCCGAGTGCCACCTTGTTCTTGTAGTTCCTAATAGGCTAAAGAATCTGTCCCTTTCCACCTTCTCTATGCCCTTCATGATCTTGTAAGTCTCTATCATGTCTCCGCTGAGTCTTCGCTTCTCCAGGGTGAAGAGCCCCAGCCTTTCTAGCCTCTGTGCGTATGAAAGGTTTTCCATATCTTTTATCATTCTTGTCGCTCTTCTCTGAACCCTCTCAAATATCTCCATGTCCTTCTTCAGGTATGGCGACCAATATTGGACACAGTACTCCAGATGTGGTCGTACCATCGCACGGTACAGCGGCATGATGACTTCCTTCGTTCTGGTTGTAATACCCTTCTTAATAATACCCAACATTCTGTTTGCCTTCTTTGAGGCTGCTGCGCATTGTGCCATTGACTTCATTGTTGTATCCACCAGCACACCCAAGTTTCTTTCAAGGTTACTTCCCTCTAGTACTAATCCCCCCATTTGGTAGCTGAACATCGGATTCTTTTTCCCTATATGCATGACCTTGCATTTCCCTACATTGAAGTTCATTTGCCATGTATTCGCCCACTCCTCCAGTTTGTTCAGGTCCCTTTGTAGGTCCTCACATTCTTCCACAGTTCTAACCCTGCTACAGAGTTTAGTGTCATCTGCAAATTTTATAACTTCACACTTCGTCCCCGTTTCCAGGTCATTAATAAATACATTGAACAGCAGCGGTCCGAGTACCGAACCCTGCGGAACTCCGCTCGTGACCCTCCTCCAGTCCGAGTAGTGACCCTTCACTCCAACCCTCTGCCTTCTGCCTGCCAACCAGTGTTTAATCCATCTGTGTACGTCCCCTTCCACCCCGTGGTTCCACAACTTCCTAAGTAGCCACTCATGGGGTACCTTGTCAAAGGCCTTTTGGAAGTCGAGGTAAATAATGTCTACCGGTTCCCCTTTGTCCAGCTGTTTGTTTACCCCCTCAAAGAAGTGCAGTAAGTTTGTTTGGCATGATCTTCCTTTGCAGAAGCCATGTTGGCTCGCTTTCATTAGCCCATTTCTTTCGATGTGCTCATAGATGCTGTCCTTTATCAGTGCTTCTACCATCTTGCCCAGAACTGTAGTTTCCCGGGTCTCTTCGAGAGATGCTAAAAACCACAGGGGGGAGGGAAAGAGAGATGAAAGGAGAAAGATGCCAGACCATGAGGGAACAGAGGGAAGATGATAGATGCTAGACCATGGGGGGGGGGGGAGGGGCTAGAGGAGAGATGGCAGGGGGAGACAGACAGTTTCTGGAAGGGGCAGACAGTGGATGGAACAGGCAGATCCTGGATTGAAGAGACAGGGCAGACGCTGGAAGGAAAAGAGTGAAAAGAAGATAAAAGCAGAAACCAGAGACAACAAAAGGTAGAAAAAAATCATTTTATTTCTATTTTGTCATTAGAATATATCAGATTTGAAATATGTATCCTGCTAGAGACATAACTGGGGACTGCAAAGCCCAGGCAGTGCTTCTTTAGCTTCCAGCTGGTTTAGGGCTCTCTCGGACCAGGGGGCATTCCCCTAACACTATTCCTGTAATGTGTGACTGCAGTATTCTGTTAGCATGATATTTCTGTGTAGCATTCTATAATAATTTGGCTTATTCAGTTTTCTTGATAGTAGAGGGGATATATGTGAAGGGGAGGGGAAACAGGGGTTATCCCAGGACAAGCAGGCATGAAATTCTCACATGTGGGTGACGTCATCTACGGAGCCCCAGCGCGGACAGCTTTTCAAGCAAACTTGATTGAAGTTTCAAGTTTGCTACACTGCACCACGCATGTGCATGCCTTCTTGCCCACTAGAGGGCGCATCCCCACCTCGTGGTCCTCAGTTCATTCTCTTCCGCGGAGCCAGAAGCCCTGTGGAAATTGTGCTCTTAGTATTTGCCTTCTGTCACAGCGGCTGTGTCCTTTTTTCGACTCGGTCGCTGTGTTTTTCTTTGTTGTTCTTTTTATTTCCTTCAGTTTTCGTCAAAAAAAAAAAAAAACTTTTCCGTTCGGCTCCGGGGGCTCCCGGTAGCTGCAGCCGCGGGACCTCGCTTGTTCCCGGCCGGTTTTTGGGCCCATGTCCTGTCCTGTGACGGGCTTTAAAAAGTGCACCCGGTGCGATCGGCTCCTTTCGATCACCGATCCTCACCGGTGGTGCTTGCGTTGCCTAGGCCCTGAGCACCCCACCGACGCCTGTTCCCGGTGCTCTACTTTTCAGCAGAGAGCTCTCTGCCGCCGTCGGGCTCGTATGGCGGAGCTCTTTGCCGTTGACCCCGCGGTGGGGAAGGCCTCGACGTCGGCCTCGGCTTCGGCCCCGGCCTTGACCTCGGCCTCGACTCCTTCGTCCTCGCCCCGGGAGCCCGCGGCGTCGAAGCCGGTGTCTTCGACCCCGAAGTCGGCGAAGGAAAAGTCCTCACTTCCTTCTTCAGTTTCAGCCTCGAAGAAGCCATCCTCGAGTTCCTCGGCGGAGGCGGGTGGGTCGTCCTCGGCCCCGTCCCGAGCGCCGAAGTCGGGTGCCCCGCGGGAATACTCGGTACCGAGGTCGCCCTCAAGGGAGCACCCGACGGCCCCGGATCTGCCGACTATGATGGGGGTTCCCGTCTTCCAGGACTTGCTCCGGGCTCTCATCGCCTCGGAGCTGTCCGGGGCCCTCGCGCACCTTCAGCAGGCTTCGGCCTCGACTGCCCTGGCGTCGGTGACCTCGGTCTCGGTGCCCTCGACTTCAGGCCCGGGGGGGTTTCGGCCTCGGCCCCGACCTTGCCCTCGACCTCGATTGACCAGCCTGAGCGGAGTGTGCGGCCTCGGGACAAGGTGCGGCGAGTTCGGAGGATCTCTTCCTCTTCGTCCTCGTCGAGGTCCTCCCGGGGTTCCTCGCCCTCGGGTCGGCCTCGGGCGAAGCGTCGGTCGAGGAAGCCCAAACGCCAATGGGCCTCTCCTCGACGCCACGGTCGCTCCTCGCCGACCGGGGCGGAGACCCTGCGGGTCTCTGAACTGCGCCTCGATAACCCGAGGCTTTTCCGTTCTTCAGAGGTTGAGTGCTCGAGGGACTCTTCGCCAAGACGGAAGGGGCGTGCCTCGGTGCCCCATACCCCGGGGACTTCCCGAAGGGGTTCCTCGGGGCGTGGGCGGTCCCCGACCCCGTCCAGATCGCTCGGTGCGGCTTCTTGGGGTTCGGGGTCTGGCACAGGGAAGGAACCTCGTTACTCACGCAAGGCTTCTCCTTCCTTCTTGGTGAGGCGCTCGTCTCGATCTCCCTCTCCGCCTTCGAAGCCCTCCTCTTTCTCTAGATTCGTTCTTGATATGGGAAGGGCTTTGGACCTTGATCTGGGAGCAGGATCGAAGTACACCAAGGAGTTTTTGGAGGAGCAGGATTTGCCCTCTCCCCCCAGAGAGACGCCTCGGCTCCCTCTCAATAAAGTTCTTACCCAGACCTTTTTGAGGAACCTTGACTCCCCTCTTACGGTCACAGCGGTGCCTTCTAAGATGGAGTCCAAGTATCGCACTGTCCCGTGCAAGGGCTTTGATAAGGCACAGCTGTCCCACCAGTCCCTACTGGTGGAGTCAGCTCTGAAGAAGTCGCAGCCTTCCAGGGTCTCTGCGGCGGTTCCCCCCGGACGGGAGGGACGGACCTTGGACAAGTTTGGTAGTCGCCTCTATTCCAACTCTTTGATGGCGACCAGGGTCCTGAATTACGCATTCACCTTCTAGTCTTATTTGAGACAGATGGTGAAGTCGTTGCCGAGGTATCATGGAGTCATGCCAGATTCCCATAAAGAGGATTTTGGGGCCTTTATGTCCAATTTGTCTCAGCTGCGTCTCTACCTCTTCCATGCTGTGTATGACGCATTTGAGCTCGCCTCTCATGTGTCCGCCTTCGCGGTGGCGATGCGCCGCCTGGCATGGCTCCGTACCCTGGATATGGACCCAAACTTGCAAGAGCGTCTGGCCAATCTTCCATGTGTTGGCTCAGAGCTGTTTGATGAATCCTTGGAGGCGGCGACCAAGCGTTTGTCTGAACACGAGCGCTCTATTGCCTCATTGGTCCGTCCTAAACCCCGGGCTCCGCCGCAGAAGCCGTTTAGACCTCCTCTGCGGCAGTACCCGCAGAAGTCGACGCCGGCCTTCTCCAGGCCTCCGCCCCGGCGTCCCCAGCAGCAGGGCAGAGCGTCCCAACCAAAGCCTCTGGCGCAAGGAGCTTCTAAACCCGCTCCGTCTTTTTGACGTGATGCGCGGTTGGGGGCGGGCCCCCTCCGCACTGTCAAAGGACCCCCTTCCTATCGGGGGCCGATTGCAGGCCTTTCTTCCAGCCTGGGCCGAGATCACGTCAGACGCTTGGGTGCTCCGGATCATCTCCGAGGGCTACTCGCTGAACTTCTTAGCCACACCACCGGAACATCCGCCGGGGGCTTCTCTTTGCTGTCGAGACCAGCTTCCTCTTCTCCTGTCGGAGGCCAGGTCCTTGTTGGGCCTTCGGGCGGTGGAGCCGGTGCCGCCGAACCAAAGGGGACGGGGGTTTTACTCCCGTTACTTTTTGGTCCCGAAGAAGACAGGGGACTTACGCCCCATTCTGGACCTCCGGAGGCTCAACAAGTTCCTTGTCCGGGAGAAGTTCCGTATGTTATCCCTTCCAGTCCTGTACCCTCTGCTAGACTCGGGGGACTGGATGTGCTCCCTGGACCTAAAGGAAGCGTATACGCATGTTCCGGTGCATCCCGCCTTCCGCCAGTTCTTACGGTTCCAGGTGGGGGAGTTGCACCTCCAATATCGCGTCCTTCCCTTCGGGCTGGCCTCGTCTCCTCGGGTCTTTACGAAGTGTATGGTGGTGGTCGCGGCTGCCCTAAGATCTCAGGGGCTGCAGGTCTTCCCCTACCTGGACGATTGGCTGATCAAGGCTTCATCCCGGGAGGAGGTTATCTCAGCGACCCGACAGACTATCATTTTTCTTCAACGTCTGGGGTTCGAGGTAAATTTTCCCAAATCGCAGTTGTGCCCGGCTCAATCCTTTCAGTTTATCGGGGCCGTGCGGGACACGGTTCGCCTTCGTGCGTTCCTTCCCTCGTCAAGACTGGAGGCTCTGCTTCGCCTGGCCCGTCAGATTTTGCTGCAGCGCTCCGTCTCTGCGCACAGGCTGATGATTCTACTCGGCCACATGGCTTCGACAGTTCATGTCACGCAGTTTGCCAGATTGCATCTGAGACTTCCTCAGTGGACCTTGGCCTCCCAGTGGCGTCAGGATCGAGACCCGCTCTCCCTTCCTGTAATGGTCACTCCTTCCTTGAGACGATCGCTCCGTTGGTGGACCAGCTCTTCCAATCTTTCCGGGGGTTTGCTCTTTCTCGTCCCTCCACATCGCAAGGTCCTGACCACGGACTCTTCGGAGTACGCGTGGGGGGCTCACCTCGACGGTCTGCGGACTCAAGCGCTATGGTCGGCGGAGGACCGTCTTTGTCACATCAATGTGTTGGAGCTTCGGGCCATTTTTCTGGCAGCTCGAGCGTTCGGTCATCTGCTGCGAAATCAGGTGGTCCTGGTACGGACCGACAACCAAGTGGCAATGTATTATGTAAACAAGCAAGGGGGAACGGGCTCCTGGTCCCTGTGCCGGGAAGCCTTGCGCCTTTGGGAATGGGCGACCTCCCAGAACATCTTCCTGCGGGCGGTTTACATTCAGGGAGAGAAGAATTGTCTGGCCGACAAACTCAGTCGTCTTCTCCAGCCGCACGAGTGGTCGCTAAACTCCCGAGTTCTGCGCGAGATCTTCGACCGCTGGGGGACGCCTCAGGTTGATCTGTTTGCCTCCCCGGAGACTCACAAACTGCCCCTTTATTGTTCACGAATTTACTCCCAGGACCGTCTCGAGGCAGATGCCTTCCTTCTCGACTGAGGAGGGAGATTCCTTTATGCGTTTCCTCCTTTTCCTCTGATCTTGAGGTCGTTGGTTCACCTCAAGTCATCCGGAGCCACTATGATTCTCATCGCGCCTCGTTGGCCTCGTCAGCACTGGTTCTCCCTGCTCCTTCAACTCAGTGTCAGGGAGCCTCTACTTCTGCCTATGTTTCCCTCTCTGCTGTCTCAGAGTCGGAGTTCGCTGTTGCATCCCAATCTTCAGTCATTACATCTGACGGCTTGGTTCCTTTCCCCCTGACTTCGGCGGTCAGGGAGGTGTTGAAAGCCTCGCGCAAGGCCTCGACTTGGCTTTGTTATTCCCAGAAGTGGACCAGATTTTCATCCTGGTGTACCTCGCACCATCTGGATCCAAGTTTGGTTCCGGTGTCCTCGGTTCTGGAATATTTGTTGCATTTGTCCGAGTCTGGGCTGAAGACAACTTCCATCCGGGTACATCTCAATGCTATTGCTGCTTTCCATCGGCATCTAGAGGGACGTTCTCTCTTTCTTCATCCTCTGGTGGTTCGTTTCATGAGGGGTTTAGTTAATATTAATCCTCCTCTGAAACCTCCTCCTGTAGTTTGGGATCTTAATGTGGTCTTGGCTCAACTGATGAAACCTCCTTTTGAGCCGATTGACAAGTCTCTTCTTAAGTTTCTCACTTGGAAGGTGGTCTTTTTACTTGCGCTCACGTCTGCTCGTCGGATTAGTGAGCTACAGGCTTTGGTTGCGGACCCGCCCTTTACTGTATTCCATCATGACAAGGTGGTTCTTCGCACCCATCCTAAATTTCTACCTAAGGTTGTGTCTGATTTCCACCTCAATCAGTCTATTGTTCTTCTGGTGTTCTTCCCGAAGCCCCACTCTCATCCTGGTGAGGCGGCGCTTCACACGCTGGACTGTAAGAGGGCGTTGGCTTTTTATCTCCAACGTACCAAGTCTCATCGGAAGGTTCCTCAATTGTTTTTGTCCTTTGATCCTAATCGGTTGGGACATCCTGTTTCCAAGCGCACCTTGTCCAACTGGTTGGCTGCTTGTATTTCTTTTTGCTACGCTCAGGCTGGTCTCACGCTCCATGGTCGAGTCACGGGGCATAAGGTCCGGGCTATGGCAGCTTCTGTTGCTTTCCTCCGGTCTACTCCTGTGGAGGACATATGTAAAGCTGCCACTTGGTCTTCGGTTCATACGTTCACCTCCCACTACTGTCTGGACACTTTGTCCAGAAGCGACGGCCGGTTTGGCCAGTCGGTGTTACGTAACCTGTTTTCCTAAATTGCCATCCTCCCACCTGCCCTTTTTTGGTTAGCTTGGAGGTCACCCACATGTGAGAATATCATGCCTGCTTGTCCTGGGATAAAGCACAGTTACTTACCGTAACAGGTGTTATCCAGGGACAGCAGGCATATATTCTCACAACCCGCCCTCCTCCCCGGGGATGGCTTCTTTGCTGGTTATGGAACTGAGGACCACGAGGTGGGGATGCGCCCTCTAGTGGGCAAGAAGGCATGCACATGCATGGTGCAGTGTAACAAACTTGAAACTTCAATCAAGTTTGCTTGAAAAGCTGTCCGCGCTGGGGCTCCGTAGATGACGTCACCCACATGTGAGAATATATGCCTGCTGTCCCTGGATAACACCTGTTACGGTAAGTAACTGTGCTTTTTGTTGGTCCTTGCTCTGTATATTTATATTTATAAAATGACAATTGTACAGAATATTGTTTCTTTTTATACTTTGATAAAATATGTTCAATATAAAATCACAACTGAGACTTATGCAGATGGGATCAGATGGTTTGGGGGGACTGGCAAAACCCCGCCCCTGACTCCACCCAATAATAATGATACTAATTGTAATGTAATTTCTTCCATCCATTTTTCATATATACACAATATAATCTTATTAATACATAATGGTACCACAAAATCTAAAAAACACAAAGCATACTGTACGCAGAGAAAATGTTAATTATCAAAGATTTCAAAGCAGATGACTTTAAAATATGCAATGTCACCTCAGTAACAACCATCCTCCAGATCATTTTACACCATGGCCCTATAGCCACATGTTCATTTCTCCTTCTATAACCCCTCTCCAACACCATGCCACGTCTCTCCCTCCATCACTATGCCCAACATTTCTCCCCCTTGCATCCCCTTCAATCTATCCCTCTGTTCCCTCTCCACCACCCCATGTGCACCATCTCTTTCCCTCTCACTCACACACAGGCCCAACAATTGTCCCTTTCTATTCCCTCCCTTCCTCCCTCCGCCCTATGTCCCAAGTTAGTGCCTCCCTCCTTCCTATATCCCGAGTTCATGCCCTCTCCCCCCTCACTGCCTTCCAGCCTTTGTCCTTCCTCCCTTTCTCCCTCCCTGTCATGTTGAAGCCTACCTACCTGTCGCTGATTCTTCCTCCCCCCCGGTCCACCACCACCCCCCACCCGCCGCTTGCCGCCTGCCCACTCCATTTAATTTCCCCCTGCTGCTGCCGCAAGTCCAGGAAGGGAAGGGCCAGGCGCATGCAGTGATTGCATGTCGCCAGCCCACCAACCTTCCCCTGACGTCAATTCTAACGTTGGAGAGAAGGTACGGGCCAGCCAAGCAGTAATTGGCTGGCCGGGAACCTCTCTCCAATGTCAGAATTGATGTCGGAGGAAGGCTTTTGGGCCGGTGGTGTGCAATTGCTGCACGCGTCTGGCCCTTCCCTTCAGGGAGTTGTAGCAGCAGCAGGGGGGAGAGGGGGGGTGTTTATTGAATGGAGTGGGCAGGCGGTGAGCAACAGCAGAGGGTTGCGAGCGGGTGGCGAGCAGCGGTTGGGGATGGGCAGTGGGCAGCCCGCTTACCCCCAACAGGCGGTCCACGTACCCCCTAGGGTATGCGTACCACAGATTGAGAAACCCTGCTCTATATTTAGCAGTTCTGAGGATTGCTTGCTGTGGTTCATGATATTTAGGTGAACCTAGGAGCAGAGAAGACTATACCTTCAAGCTGAAGCTTTTAATGTCATCAACAGGAAGTTAAACAAGAAAAATGAACCCGTCATGAACCGTGTTTGGGCTACAAAGGAGTCCTCAGGTTGTCCACTCAACAATTAGACAATAAAAATGAGCTGATTCATCAATTAAATTCAATAAAAACTCACATCCATTTTGGGTGGGGGTGAGAAAGAAAGGATTAAGCAAAAACAAGCATGCAGTGAAACATCAGTCCCAATTATAATGATTCGGGTGCCTCCACCACTAACTTCAGAGAACAAGCAATAAGGAAAGCACTTTCCTGTAGGGATCTGCAAGTGATTGGCCACTAACAGAGACAAGGTTCTTCCCTCTATAGACCATTAATCTAACTCAGCATGGCATTTCTTAAGTTCTCAAGGTACAAGGAATAAGAGAAAAAGGAAAAGGAAATGAGATGAGATGAGTGTGATTCATAAGATTTAGAAGCCATAGTACTGGAATATGTACTGGCTTATTAGTACATGTCTGATTGCCTTGTGGTTATTACAATTATCATAAAAGGATTAAAAAGTTCAGGCATTATAATCTGCCAGGCAGTGTGGTAAGATCGGAAATTGCAGAGTTCTTTCTATAATAGCAATGATGTAGGATTTGAAGTCAACTTGTATATCCTCAATCTTTTTTTTTTTCATGTCTCAATTTTTGAAAATCTGACCAGAAGAGCAGGTGGGAAATTTCTTTCTTCTTTTTTTTTCCATCAGAACTAAATACTTTACAAGGGAAATTGGTGCTAAAAATCAAAGAATACTAGTTTTGGTCTTGGCACACAGGGCTGACAGCTGATCAGCAGTGGATAACAAAGCGCTCACCCTTTGAAGCCGTGGGAACTATATTTGAGAGTGTCGGCAGAGAGGCTACAATGAACTCCCCATTGAGAAAGGAGATATGCAATAATCAAGCAATTCAGTGATAGCACATGTTTTTCTAGTATATGAAGCACACAATGGTATAAAACAAGAACATTTATTTTACAATGAGAATACAGAAATGCATAGATATAATATGGGGGTTATTCATCAAGCAGCATTATGGTCTTAATACACATTCAAGGCCAAAAGCCCATTCTATACTTGTCGGCTTTTAGCATTCAGTGTGCACTAATTCTCTTAATGTGCATTAAGGTGCATTAAGACCGTAATGCTACTTGATGAATTCCCTACATACCCCCTCTTCTATTAAACTGCGCTAGCAGTTTGTAGTGCAGAGGGCTGCGCTGAATGGCCCACGCTGCTCCCGACGCTCATAGGAACTCTATGAGCATCATAAGCAGCGAGGGCCATTCAACGTGGCTCACCGCGCTAAAAACGGCTAGCGCAGTTTCATAGAAGAGGGAGTTAGTCTCAAATTCTCTAAACGGTGCCAATTTTTTAGGTCCTGTAGGCGCCCAAACTCAGTAAAAATGCACTATTAAACAACATTTTAATATGAGTTTCAAGGTACATACCAGTACCTAAAAAACTGGCACCAGAATTGTGCCTCCATAGGCACTTTAGACTGCCTACCACTGTGGGTATGGCTAACACCAGAAGTAGTGTTTAGATAAAGATAGGTGTCAGAAATATAGGTCTTGATAACCCTTGCCTATATTTTCAATGCCTATATTTCCCAGACGCATGATTCTCTATATGGCACCATCACATGATTGAGAATGGCATGCTAATCAAGTCATATGAGAACTGAATTTTCCCTACTGATAAACTGAGTGGAGTGGAGCAGGTAGATGTTAGTCGCTTATTTACTCTATCCAAAAATACTAGGACTAGGGGGCCTGTAACGATGCTACTAAGTAGCAGATTTAAAACTGGAGAAAATATTTCTGGAATTTGTTGCCAGAGAATGTGGTGAAAGCAGTTAGCTTGGCAGGGTTTAAAAAAGGTTTGGATAACTTCTTAAAAGAGAAGTCCATAAGTCAAGTTAAGATGGATGTGGGCAATCCACTGCTTATTCCTAGAATAAGTAACATAAACTTTATTTACTCTGTGGGATCTTGCCGGGTACTTATGACCTGGGTTGGCCACCTTTAGAAATAGGATACTGGGTAGATTACAAAAAAGGTAAACTAGACATTTCCAGGAGAATTACAGCATCAGCTACTGATTACAGGACTGTGGCTTAATTAGAAATTTACAAGATTAGGGATAGTTAAGGTACATCAATTAGTTTGTCTTGAAAAATTTCCTGACTAGCAGGGTTTTTTATTTTTCTTTGGAAGGTTTTGTTATCAGGCGTTGTTATCAGTAAATTGGAGAGGTGGTCATCTAGTTTCACTGCCTGAGCTGCTAGTAGACCATCTTTTTGTGCTGTGTGCCTTTGATTGGGGGGGGGGGGGTGAATAAATGGAGTTAGTTCTCCGTGGTCTGTTTGAGTTGTTCCAGACAGTACAGAACACAGCACTCAGACTTATCTACTCGCTAGGAAAATACGATCACATCACTAATGCCTATCTCGACTCACACTGGCTACCGATACAAGCAAGAACTCAATTCAAACTATACTGTCTATTATTCAAAGCACTAAACGGAACAGCACCTCTCTACCTAAACAGCCGCCCAACCCGAAACCTCTCAACTAGAGTAAGGAGAACCCAGACCCCATTCACCTACCCCTCACTCAAAGGCACAAAACGCAAAAAGCTATATGACAACCTACTTGCTACACAGGCTGCGAAAATTGACCCCATCATATCCAAGCTGCTGACCACAACTACGGACTACAAAGCGTTTCGAAAAGATATAAAAACCATACTATTCAAAAAACACATCCCAATATTATAATTTACCATCATCTTCTCTCCCTTCATAACCTCCTGCAACTCACAACCAACTGCAATTTCGTCCCCATAGGCAACATCTAATCTAGTTGCATCGGGCGAAAAGCCAATTCATATCTAGAAACACAGTTTCCCCAAATACCGAAAAATCAGATATAACAACCTAGGAACAGACGATTTTTTAGTAACATAAGATTATGCTTTGTAATATTATGTAATGTAACATAAGGATATGCGTTGTAATATAACATAAGGTTATGCTTTGTAATATCATGTAATGTAAGTTATGCAATGTACTGGAATAATAAGGTAAAATAACATAAAATAACTCTACGTAAAGTCTTGTAAAGTTATGTAAGATAAATTATGTAAGATAAATTATGTAAACTTAATGCAAGTTATGCAAGCACGGTAAGGATAATGTAAAGTAACACAAAGTAACTCCACGTAAAGTTATGTAAAGTTATGTACGAAATGTTATGTAAAGTTAGGTATGCAAAGTTTGTAAAGTTATACAAATAATTGTATTGTCATCGCCTGGAAATGACCAGCCTTCTTCTAATGTAATCCGCTTAGAACCGCAAGGCACAAGCGGAATAGAAATCACTAATGTAATGTAATAAGGCGATTGTTCAGGTAGGTAGGGACAGCACCATTCAGGGCTTTGAATAATAGACAGTAAAATATGAATAATATTCATGCTTGCATTGGGAGCCAGTGTGTGTCTAGATATGCGGTGGTGATGTGAAAATATTTGCTTAGTGAATAGATTAGTCTGAGGGCCGTGTTTTGGCAGGTAAAGGACTAGGGACTGGACCAGGAGTTGAAATTGCTCCCTATCAAAGAATTTTTGAATTTGTTGTAAGTTTCGCATGACTGCAAAGGATTTCTGGATGGTCTTGGTAATTTGTAGTTGCATGGTGCAGCATCTGTCTGTCATCACCCCATGAGACTTTAGTTGGAGTTTTGTCCTTTTCGGGCAGCAGTGGTTAAGTGCCGATATTCAGCACTTAACTACATAATAGGACTATATAAAATACAGTCCTACATGTTTCATCTTATGTGGCTAAGTGCTGGATATTCAAAGCTGGTGCCCGAACATGGCCCATCATTGAATATCCAAGGATAATGATGGGGGCAGTCTAAAAAAATGTTGACCACTGTCAACTGAATACTTACTAGTCTGTTTTTTATTTTTCCAGTGATGCAGGACATGCCGAGTTTGATTTCTTGTGGGCTGCTGTTCCGGTATTAACAGCACAATTTATTAATAAATATGAAAATATTTCTAATCAGTTGTTTGGATGGTGTCAAGCACAGGGTCAACAAGCAGTTTGAATTATCTAGAACGTCAGGTGTCAGCTTCAGATTGTTAATATGGCTCAGGCTAAAGACAGATGCCTTTATATATAGATGGATGGAATATCATGAAAATCTGAGTAAAAGGAACACTTTGAGATTTTTAAACTTCCTTAAATCATCCTTGGTATCATCTGCAGAAATGGTGTGAAGATAAGAATGCAGAAAGTTAAGAATACCCATACTGATGGGTCAGACCGATGGGCCATCTAGGCCAGTTTCCTATTTTTAACAGTGGCTAATCCAGGTCACAGTACCTGACAGAAACCCAAATAGTAGCAACATTCCATGCTACTGATCCAGAGCAAGCAGTGGCTCCTCCCATATATGTCTCAATAGTAGACTATGGACTTTTCCTCCAGGAACTTGTCCAAACCTTTCTTAAATCCAGCTATGCTAACCACTGTTACCATATCCTCTGGCAATGAGTACCAGAGCTATGCACAAACTGATCATGTGTGAAGAGTTCAAGTGTCAGCAGCTTGTGGCACCCTGCTGACTTCTGTACTGCAGCAGCGCGAGGAGGAGGGAAGCAGCTCAGCAATGAATTTCTTTAGATAGCAGAGTTTTGGCATCCCTATCAGCCATTTAATGGAATTTGCACATTGGAGGGGGGTCTGAACCCAAGGTAAGGGGTCTCAGCCCCCCCCCCCTTCGTGCATACACCATTGGTCTCGAGCTTCAGTCAAGAAGGGAATTTGAACATTCCATGAGCTCCCATTTTTCTGTTGTTAACTACTAGGGGTGTGCAGGTTCAATAAGGGGGTGAATTCAGTAAAGGGGACACCAACAAAAAGACATCAAGAACATGCATAAACGGCTACCAGTATACACACCTAAATCTCAAAAATCCAGCTACACTGCATGATGTAGATTCAAGAAAGAGTGCCAAAATGTAGGCGCTGGGATGATGCATGCTAAGCATGAAGTCCATAACAGGAGTTTCGCGCAGAATTGCCATTACAAAATCCTAGCATAAGTCAAGTTTTCAAGTTTATTAGGATTTTATATACCGCCTATCAAGGTTATCTAAGCGGTTTTTACGATCAGGTACTCAAGCATTTTCCCTCTCTGTCCCGGTGGGCTCACAATCTATCTAACGTACCTGGGGCTATGGAGGACTGAGTGACCTGCCCAGGGTCACAAGGAGCAGTGCAGGGTTTGAACCCACAACCCCTGGGTGCTGAGGCTGTAGCTCCAACCACTGCGCCACACACTCCTCCTAGTCCACAGTTTAATGCCCAACATTAGGTGCGGATACTTATGCCATGTCAGAGGCTGGTGTAGCTGGTTGCGCCTGACTGTCTATGTCTATTGAAAGCTTCTATACCGCTACTAATGACTGGGTGAGTCAATTTCAGGGCGGTTTTACATGAGCTTCTGTAAGGTGTTCCAATACAGATTTAGAGTGTTTCTGTGATGGTTTTCAATATTGCACTCGCTTCTCGATTTGATGTGGTACATTTACATATCTTTCGCATTTAGTCCTTTTGACTGTGCATACAGTATTTACACATTATCTTATGCATTTGCATTGTTACCTACTGCATATGAATACCCTGTTTACACGCATCCTAAATAATTCTAGCAAATTATGTATGCTGTTCAAGATTACCGTTAACCATTCTAACTTAGTATACCATATTTACATCATCCTAAACTGGGCCTCTTCTCCCTCAAACAGAGGAGATTGAGAAGGGTCATGATCGAAACATTCAAGTTACTGAAGGGGATAGACATATTAGATAAGGACAGGTTGTTCACCCTCTCCAAGGTAGGAAGAATGAGAGGGCACTCTCTAAAGTTGAAAGGGGATAGATTCTGTACGAACGTAAGGAAGCTCTTCTTCACCCAGAGAGTGGTAGAAAACTGGAACGCTCTTCCGGAGTCTGTCATAGGGAAAAATACCCTCCAGGGACTCAATACAAAGTTAGACAAGTTCCTGCTGAACTAGAACATACGCAGGTAGGGCTAGTCTCAGTTAGGGTGCTGGTCCGCGTGAGCGGACTGCTGGGCATGATAGACTACAGGTCTGACCCAGCAGCGGCAATTCTTATATTCTTATAATTCTAAATAGGTTAACCATTTCAATTAAGTAACTGTATTTACACGCATCCTAATTCGCCTTATTTACTCTTATTCTAGTTACATTCATTCTAATTTATTATAGTTCTGTATACTATCTTCATCATATCTTAAACGTTTCTATAAGAATCTATTGTGTGCTTACATGTCTTGCCCTCTTATCGTGTTGCCAGGTTTTGGATGTTAGCAGTTAGGCACATAACCTCCAGTATTCTATAACCTGCAGGCCTAACTCCTAGGCTCAATCCTCCCATGTACATGCCCCTCTAAAAGTTGTGTACAATAGTATCGTCCCATGAAACTTCTAGAATTGTGACTAATGGCAGATGCATGTACATAATGAGTACTAATTAACACCAATTTAAGCCAATAATTGGCTAACTCCAATTATTAAATTATATTGTGCGCGTAACTGCCCTTATGCTATAACTTGCACACACAAATTTGCACACTAGACATAAATTTGGGCATACAAATTAATAGAATCTAGGGGTCTATGTGCATATTTTTCATGGTGCTTATTTTGCAGGTGGGCATGCATATGGGCAGAATGTGGGCGGGATTCACATGTAAGTAACTTAAAGAATGCTATAAATTACAACTGACAGACTTGTTCCTCGATATTCAAAGCCGAGCCATGTCTGGGCTTTGGCTTTGAATATCTGGTTATTTTTGAGTCGGCTAACACATAGCCGCTTAAATTGATATGCAGCCCTTAAGCAGCCATAGGCTTGCACATAAAAATAGGATAGAATTTTATGCGGTTCCATTTATGTACTAAGCTTGGCTGCATACAGTAAGGGCTTAATTCTAAAAATGGCATCCCGATTGTAGGTGGCAGTAGGTGTTCTATTGTCATTTAATGGACCAATCAGGATGCATGGTTGTTTGTTTTTTAAATTGATGGGGTAAAGGATACCTACAAAGTAGGTGTTGTTCACATGCCTACGGAGATGTCTAGACATGCCTATGGCTGCCTAAGGCATAGGTAGGGATGGTTTATGCTGCAAGCAGCCTTAGGCATCCATAGGCGTGCCTAGGTGCTTCTTGTAGGCGCAAGTCAGACGCCTTAAATGTAGGCCTGTAAAATGCTAGCCTACATTTAAGGCATCTGTAGAAGAATATAGACATGATTTAGGAAACAGCACGGCAGGCGTCGTTTCCAGAATTAGGCCCCGAGTGCTGAATATTAGCACTTAAGCAGCCAAATGCTGACTCCACCCCCTAGAACACCCCCAAAATGGCCCACTTTCAGTTAGGCGCTAACTGCGAATCTAAGTGGCACTTAGACGGTTAATTGCCACTAAACATTAGAGGCTAGCCCTGACAAAATGATTTAACTGGTCAGCTGATGGCTTAGTTACTTTGAATATCGGCCAGTATGCAAGTATCTCTGGCTTCTCAATGTAACCATTTATATCGACTCTATAGCTGGCATAAAAGCTTACACCTAAATGTATACGCACATATATACACAAAGATATACCCAGTTATGCAACATTTGCTCATTTGTAAAGAAAGGTAGGTGTCTACTGTATAGAATAGAGTCCACTAGGCACCCTCTATATCAGGGATCTCAAAGTCCCTCCTTGAGGGCCGCAATCCAGTCGGGTTTTCAGGATTTCCCCAATGAATATGCATTGAAAGCAGTGCATGCAAATAGATCTCATGCATATTCATTGGGGAAATCCTGAAAACCCGACTGGATTGCGGCCCTCAAGGAGGGACTTTGAGATCCCTGCTCTATATGGTGCCAATATCGTCTTTAAATTCAATGTTAATCGCATTTTCAAATGGCGTTTCTCAATTAACTTAGGCGCAGGTAGGGCACATACCAGTGCCTAAGTTTAAGCCCGTTTATAGAATTTCCCCCTAGATGCCTAAATCTAGTGTTGCTTTATAGAATTGTCCTCTGAATGAGTGAACGGGATTGTCAGCTTGTTTAAACTACAAAGCCTGAGTTTTCCCCCTGAACTTGTTCTATTTCATAGTAAATTACAACAGAACAAGCTGTTTCTAATCCCCAAATACTGACTGTATGTAAATGAAAAGGTCAAAGCAGAACTCGGTTTATAAAGTCTTCTTTCAGAAATAATTATGGAAAATATGGCTTCCGTTCCTAAAGCCCCGTGGTTACCATACAAAAAAAAAATAAAAAATCAAAAAACGTTTTTCCCAATGAGGGTGATCTGTTCGGTTTGTTGACCATATAACAGCGACAGCAGGGTCTGTGGGGAAGATGCCATCTGCTACCATTTGGCATGACTTGGACGCCAAAGCACAGAGCATGTTATTATCCTTGACCTTGGTGGGAGAAACTGGCAATTTGCCTAAAATCTGCTGTCTTCAGAGGAGAGATACGGCAGGAAGGACAATGATCTGACTGACAGTGCTCATTTATCCTTTGATCCTGTGGCATATTGTCTCTGAGAAAAAGAGAGAGATGGGAATGTTACATCTGTTAGAAAGAGAGGCTTTGTCTGTGCTGAAGTGGATTTCAACTGTTTATCACGGCAAGAGTTGTAAGTGTCTTCCAGCTTACATAAGTGGACTTAATAACATTTGCATGCTTTTTTTTGTGTGTGTGAATTTAAAGAGAGATGTTTCTAATGCTTGGTTTCCTTAAAAGCATAGCTGATCACACTATTAAAAAAAGTATTGTTCATTTGTGAAAACACAATTTTCTTTTTCCTGAAAATAAAAAAGGATTCCTTTTTGTCTTATTCCTAGGTAAGAAATATGATTTTTTTTTCTTGTTTTTAAATGCAGCTGGCCTTCTGTTTGATGGCGCTATGGATGATCCCTGAGGCCATTCAAGCATACCATTCTGCATGCACTTCTCCTCTCTTCTGCTTCCTGATTCAAAGTCCCCAGTGGGATCAAAGAGCATTCTCTTACTCACCTCCAGGCCTAAATAGACCTGATCAACCCTCCAATGCACGCAGAAAAACAAGGGTTTCCAGGAACAGTTTATAAAAACAAATATTGAAAAAAAATGTATATCTGCAAGCAGTAGCATAGTGTTGATAGGAGGCGCCCCAGCATCCTTGTCTCCACCCTTCCTGCTCCTTCCCCACCCCCCACGCCACACTCATGCTCTCCCTTCCACCCCCGTACCATTTTAAATCTTCACCAGTGTGATCAACTTTTCCAGCCTGCTGCTCACGCCAGCATTGGCTTTCCCTCTGATGTCACTTCCTGACCCCGCAACCCAGAAGTGATTTCAGAGAGAAGCCAGGCCGGCGTCATCAGCAGGCCGGAGAAGTTGCTCACTGTGGCAAAGATTTAAAGAAGTGCGGGGGTAAGGGAGGGTGTGAGTATGGTGTGTGTGTGGGGGGCAGTGAGGTGTCAGCACCCCCACCAAGATGGCACACAGGGTGGTCACCCCCCCCCCCTTACTATGCCACTGACAGCAAGCACAATCAAGTATAGAGTACAATTCATAAGGAAAGAGTGTGACAAAAAGTGACCAGATTACTCACTGTTCAGGTGCTCTTAGTGGGTCTTCTGTAAAGGCTTCTCTCCTTTCTTCTGCACGGTTTTGTATATCACAAATGCCAACACTTTTGCCTTTATTGTCTCAGCCACTAGTTTGGAGAACCATGTCAGTTTCTTTTTTCTCTGGTTTTGGTTTATTTTCCTCACATAAAGGTCAGTAGCTATTTTTATTACTCCTTTCAGCTTGGACCACTGTTTTTCCACTTCTCTAATGTCCTCCCATCCTATCAGCTCTTTCTTCAGGTATTCCCCCGTTTCACTACAGTCCGTATGTTTGAAATCAAGGACTTTGTTTTGTGTGGCCTCCCTTCACTTTAGCTATTACATCAAACCAAGCTGTGTCCCAGGTGGGCAACCACCCAGACATTATAGATACTCTCTCCATTAGTGAGCACCAGATCCAGTATTGCTTTTTCCCTCATGGGTTCCATCACCATTTGTCTGAGCAGAGTCCCTTGAATCACCCAACGACAGCACCTCCCCTTTCTTTCCCAACTTGTGGATATCTGCACCCAGATCTTTGCCAATTTGCTGTGATTGAGTTGGAGGTCTGTAGACGACACCCACATAGATAAAAATTCCATCTTCTCTTTTCAGAGCAATCCATATCGTTACTTCCTTTCCCCAGGACCCCTGCATTTCAGTTGCACGGATTTTAGTCTTTACATAGAGAGCTACTACTCCACCTTTTTGAGCATCGCTGTTCTTCCTAAAAAGATTATTGTCTGGTATGTTTGAACCATGTCTCTGTGATGACAACAATATCCAAGTCTGCCTCTAACATCAGGGGTGTCCAATGTCGGTCCTCGAGGGCCGCAATCCAGTCGGGTTTTCAGGATTTCCCCAATGAATATGCATGAGATCTATGTGCATTCACTGCTTCAATGCATATTCATTGGGGAAATCCTGAAAACCCGACTGGATTGCGGCCCTCGAGGACCGACATTGGACACCCCTGCTCTAACATCAGGGCTTGCAGATCATAAACTTTGTTGCTTAGACTGTGAGTGTTTGTGGTCATTGCTTTCTAGTTACCTTCCCATGGCAATCTAATTTTTTTGCATAGTTTTTTTGTTTAGTTTCACTCCCTGTTGCATTGCTAAGAAGTGAGTTGCTAAGATTGTTGTTCATATTGCTATCTTTACTTCCATCATATCTCATTAGGCCCTGACAATGAAGCATGGGAAACTCAGGTTGCTATCACCATCCAGAAGGACATGTTGCTTAATCCTGGGAGAAGGATGGGTACAGGAAAGTGCATTTGTTAGCATGGATTTGCTCAGTTACCACTACTTAAAAAGATCCGCAATCGATTTAATGCACGCTAACTTATAACGTAATGCATGTTCAATTGATTTATATATTAAGTTCTAATGTGAATTAAACATTTTTTTTTTTTTAATTAAAATGAATATCTAAAATAAACTGAGATAAAGTTTGAAAAGTCCAAACACATACCAAAACTGTGTACATCCTTAGAAGCAAGGCTCTTTTCAGATGATACATAATGGTAATGACATGGGGACAAATGTTTCCCAATCCCTGTAGCAACTCAATTTCCCTGTCCTGTCCCAGTGAGTTTTGTCGCTGTACCTGTTCCTGCCCCATTCCTGTAAGTTCTGCCTTAACCACACAAGCCTCTAACACTTATGATTTCAAAGTGTTTGAGGCTTATGCAGATGATGACTGAACTTGCAGGAATGAGGCAGGGACAGGAAAAGAACTCACTGGGACGGGGCGGGAAAATGAGTTCCCGTGGGGATGGGGAGAATTTTGTCTCCATGTCATTCCCTAATGCAGTACCATTGCTTTTTTGGCCTAGGAAAAGTGTCCAAACTCAACTGAAAACCCTCAGAAATAGAATTAAAAATAAAGAGCAGCTCAGAGCCCTGGGGCCTTTTTTCCGGCTCAACATTTTCCAGTTCCACCTTCTCTGATACAGGAAGTCTGCATCAGAGGGAGCAGTAGTGGAACTGAGGGGCAAATTTTATAAATGGTATCCCCATTGTAGGCGGTGGTAGGCATTCCACCGCTATTTAACCAGCCAATTGAGATGCATGTTTTAAAAAAAAAAAAACCACCCCTGAGGCAGGCAGCCTACATTATATGCATTTTCCCAAGCCTAGGGAGACGCGTAGGGCTGCCTATGCTCGCCAAAGGCTAGGCGTGGGCACGGTTTTGCTGGAAGTGGCCTTTGGTGAGCTTAGGCGGTCCTAGACATCTCTTTAGGGCCACGATAGGTACCTGAAATGTAGGCTAGCAAAACGCTGGCTTACATTTCAAATTGACGCAGCCAATGAACTGATCAACAGCAGGAGTGATACCCAGTCCCTCCTGCCAGACCCGCCTCCCCCGGAAGATCACCGTCAGGAGGCTTGCCCACTCCCTCCTGCTGGAACCCCCCTCTGAAAACTTGCTCCCACCCTGACACCCCCCAAGCCCACCTGGTTCCCCCCCCCAATATCTTTTTTTGTAGGCGGGACAGAGGAATGCTTACTCCCTCCAGCTGGTAGGCCCGCCTCCACAGAATGGTGGGCCTTCCTCTTCCCGGTGCATCTTGGAATGCACTGGGGAGGGACCTAAGGCCCTGATTAGCCCAGGTGCCTAAGGCCCCGGGCCAACTGGCATCTTAGGCCTCTCTCCCAGTGCATTCTAGGATGCACTGGGAGTGGCCTAAGACTCCGACTGGCCAGATCCCTTAGGCCACCCTCCATAGCAGTGATCTTTAGCGGGGAGGGGAGGGTTTGGCAGGAAGGACTGAGCATCCCTCCTGTCGTTGATCTTCGGTGGGGGGGGGGTTCTGCCTGGAGGGACTGGGCATCCCTCTTGCCAGTGATCTTCAGGGGATGGTGGCAGGAGAAATTGGGCACTCCTTCTGTTGTGGACATTCGGGGGGAGGGGTGCTTTGAGGGTCTGGCAAGAGGAACTAGGCATTCCGCCTGCTGGTTGACTTTGCTCCTGGGGGGTTTCCTGCCATGGCCACTGAGCTGATCATGGCAGGGAGATTCCCTTGTCATAATCAGCTCAGCGGCAACGCAATTCTCTAACTGGCGCCTGTTAGACAACCAGGGTGGTTAGGCTGGGTTAGGCGTCTGCCCGTCAAGATAGATGTGATTCTATATAGGACGCCCATGTGCGATTCTCAAAAGCACTTAGGCGGCTGCTGAGACTGGGGTTCTATACAGAATCCGACCCTGAATATACACACAGGCTCCAAGGAGGCCCCAAGCTGCTCTTTATTTATACTCCTGTTGCCAGCCCAGAGGGATGATAGCAGAGACAGCAGAAATAACAGTTCAGAAAAGGGAAAGGAGCAGAAATGCCAAGGGTAAACCATCCCAAAGAGTGAGATTTACCATGTCAAGGAGTAAGATCAAAGGCCAAAGAATGAGATTTCTCAGATGGTATATTCAGGGTATTAATCTAGAACAGGGGTAGGGAATTCTGGTCCTCGAGAGCCGTATTCCAGTTGGGTGTTCAGGATTTCCCCAATGACTATGCATTGAAAGCAGTGCATGCAAACAGATCTCATGCATAGTCATTGGAGAAATCCTGAAAACCCGACTGGAATACGGCTCTCGAGGACCGGAGTTCCCTACCCCTGATCTAGAATGATTCAAGTGTAGTATTGATTTGCAAATGAATCAAGGCAGCATTAAATGATATTGGCTTTTCTTTGGAGCCTCTGAAAGAATACAGACAAAGCGGGGAGAAATTTGAGCAATGAGCTGAAAATTGCCTTCCATCCAGCAGTTAAAATTATGTACATCGGTTTTACAGCACATGTATTTGCAGAAAAGGGATAAGGAACAGGGCAAGGGAAAGCAGTAGGGAAGACGGTGTGCTCAGATTTCTTTTTACCGGTTGGACCAGGCTTCTCTTTCATGAATGCAGTGATCGACTTCAGTACACAGCTTGCGGCTTCCTCAGAGCCATTTCTCTGCCGTGGTCCAACTAAGTAGAAACACAAAGTTGTGTCTGAGGTGGGTGCACTGTGGCAAAGGAACAGCGCTGAGGAAGCCACGAGCAGCGCTAGAGAATTGCTGCTGCGCCAGTGATCTCTTTGCACTTTAAAAGGCAAGGGGGGACATTGAAACAGGGTGGGGAGAAGGGAAGGGCCATGGGGGCCCCATGGAGCAGCTGAATTTTAAATGAAGAGAGGCATGCTGGATGGGAGGGCATGTGATGGATCCAGGTGGGAGAAGAGAGGAATGGAAGGAAGGAGGAGGAAAGGAGAAATGTTGGATGGGAGGGCATTTGGTGGGTGGGGAAATTGGGGAAGGGGCAGGGAAGAGAAATTGGGGGCCTCCTTCTTAATTTCTACCTTGGGCCCCAGCATGTCTAATACCGACTCTGCCATGTCAGTCTCCATGACTAAACTAGAACAGAATCAAGGTCTCAACACTAATGAGATGTGTCACTGTTCTGTGGATAGGTGCCATCAACTCGTATTTGAATCCTAGCGACTTGATGAACGTCGTCACATTTTTTGTGGCAGAATACATTAGTATATAAGAACATAAGAACAGCCCTACTGGGTCAGACCAATGGTCCATGAAGCCCAGCAGCCTGCCTCCACAGTGGCCAATCCAGGTCAGCACCCGGTGAAACCCAAAGTGTAGCAACATTCTATGCCACCGATCCAGGGCAAGCAGTGCGTTCCACCATGTCTTTCTCATGGACTTTTCCTCCAAGAAATTGTCCAAACCTTTCTTAAAACCAGCTACGTTATTGGCTCTTACCACAACCTCTGGCAATGCGTTCCAGAACTTAACTATTCTCTGAGTAAAAAAATATTTCCTCCTAGTCCTTTTAAAACTATTTCCCTGTAACTTCATCGAGTGTACCCTAGTCTTTGTAATTTTTGACGGAGTGAAAAATCGATCCACTTGTACCCATTCTACTCCACTCAGGATTTTGTAGACTTCAGTCATATCTCCCCTCAGCTGTCTCTTTTCCAAGCTGAAGAGCCCCAGCCTTTTTAGTCTTTCCTCATACAAGATGAGTTTCATCCCCTTTGTCATCTTGGTCGCTCTTCTTTGAACCTTTTCTAGTGTTGCTATATCTTTTTTTTCCATTATTTATTTATCAATTTTTTCCATATATCAAACAAGCATAATCAAGATACTTGAATACAGATTCACAAAATTTAAGTAAATTATCTAAGGCGGGAAAAAAAATTTCCCATCATTGGAAAACTTAAAAATTATTTAGTCCACCAGTATGAAGAGTCAAGAACTAGAAGAAAAAAAAATCAATAGAAAACAAATAAATCCAATGGGAGCATTCTAAGAAGATATAGCCAGCAGCCAGTTTGCATTATTCTTTTGGAAAGGCGATCGAACTAATTAAGACACCTCCACCTTTGCTAGTCACAATAAATTCTAACAATTGTTTAGGCTCAAAAAAAGAAAGTTTTTACCACCATAAGTAGCACAACATTTTGCTGGAAATTTCAATATAAATGAAGCACCTAAAGAGAGGACTCTCAGTCTATCAAACTCAAGAGCAAAAGTCACCACTAGTATAGTCCTTTCCACAATCACTTCAAGAGAATTTTCCCCAAAGTTTGTCAACTCAATTTCACCTCCATCATTATCAGCCTTAGTATTGGTGGAAAATTATCAACAGGTATCAATATCACTTCCCACATATATCTATGGACCATCTCAATGGCTGAGATTTTTCCTTTGATAATTTTCCATATACTCCAACTTTTTCTGAATAACAGATTTTTAACCATATCTAATTGGAGATCTTTAACTTGATTTATCTGTTGTTCATGTTTCTGAATAGTCTCACCATACTCTTTTAGGATTTCACCACTGTGGCAGTGGCGTACCAAGGGGGGTGGCGGTCCACCCCGGGTGCAGCCTTAGGAGAGGTGCACAGCCGGCCAAGTCTGGAAATGGTTGATCGCCAAGGCAAAGTGAGTCGATTGTTATAGACTCACTTTGCCTTGGTGATCTACCGGGCCGATCAGCCTTCCTCTCCCCGACTTCAATTCTGCCGTCAGAGAGGAAGTTCGAGCCAGCCAATTGCTGCCTGGCTGGACGGAACTTCCTCTCCGACAGCAGAATTGACGTCAGGGAGAGGAATGCAGGTCGGCCCGACGCAGAGAAGCAGAGAGAGCTTGGGGCGATGGCGGCGGCTTTGGGGCCTGTTCCCCGATGGTGGCAGTAGAGGCTTGGTGGAGGGCAGGCAGGGAGAAAGAAAGAAAGGGGGCAGGCAGGGAGACAGAAGGGAAACAGAAAAAAAAAGAAAGGGGGCATGAAGAGAGAAAAAAGAAAGGGAGGCAGGGAGAGAGGAAGAAAAAGTTTGGGGAGGGAATGAGGTCTGGAGGAGAGGAAGCATACAGGCTGAAAGGGAAGAAAGATTGAATGCACAGTCAGAAGAAGAAAGTGCAACCAGAGACTCATGAAATTACTAGTCTTATAGCCCGTTACATTAACGGGTGCTAGAATATATGTGTGTGTCTCTCTCTTTATTTCTTTCTCTCTCTCTCTTTCTTTCTGTCTTTCTTTTTCCTTGGCTGTCCATCACCACCCCTTGCCTGCTCCCCCTGTCCATTGTCCCTTCCTTTTACCTCCCCTGTGTCCACCACCACCCCTTCACAGCTGTCCTTATGCAGCAGCAGCCCTTCTCCCTTTGTTTTATCTCCCCCCTGTCCAGCAGCACCTTCCTTCTCCCCCTGTCCAACATTAGGGCTCCGTTCCTTTTTCTTCACCCCCCTGTCCATCATCACCTCTTTCCTTCTCCCCCTGTCCAGCAGTAGGCGTCCCTTCCTTTTTCTCCCCCCCTCCTCCTTCTTATCCCTATGATACACTTACCTTGCTCTGCCCCTGATCAGAGTTAGGTAGGAAAAATGATTTTATTTTCAATTTAGTGATCAAAATGTATCTGAATTTATATATGCTGTCTATATTTTGCACTATGGCCCCCTTTTACTAAACCGCAATAGCGGATTTTAGCGCAGGGTGCCTATGAGCGTCAAGAGCAGTCCAGGGCATTCAGCGCAGCTCCCTGCGCTAAAACTACTATTGTGGTTTAGTAAAAATGGAGGGGGGTATTTGTCTATTTTTGTATGGTTGTTACTGAGGTGACAGTGCATAGAGTCATCTGCCTTGACCTCTTGGAAAAAAACCCAGAATAGGAATGATAATTAACATTTTCTCAGTGTACAGTGTGCTTTGTGTTTTTTAAATTTTATTGTTGTTAGATCATTTTGACATGGTCATTTTAAAAGTAGCTCGCAAGCCCAAAAAATGTGGGCACCCCTGAGCTAGAGCATTGAAGCTGCATGTGGCTGCCGTAAAGGTCATCTCTGACACAACCGGAAGTTGCATCAGAGACGACCTTTACGGCAGCCATATGCAACTACAACACTCCGGCTGCTGTAAGAAGGCAGTTTAGACATCGCCGGCCACAGGGCAGGGAGATTTGTCGGACTGGGCCTGTTGTCCGGGGGGGGGGGGGGGGGGGGGCGCGTTGCAGATCTTGTTGCCAAAATTGGAAAGGTGAGGAAGGGAGAAAGATGGGCCTGTGGTGGATGTAGAGATTGAGAGAAGGGGGCAGATGATGGAAGTGGGTAGAAAGGGGAGAGAGAAGAGGTCAGTTGATGGAAGTGGGGAGAAGGGAGAGCAAATTCTGAATGAAAGTGGAGAAAGAGAACACATACTAGATGGAAGGAGGGATAAAGAAAAAGGACATATGCTGGATGGGAGACTAAGATAGAGTTAGTGAGATAGTGGAGGGGTGAAGGAAAGGGGTGGCATGCTGTGGGTAGACATAGTGAAAAGAGGGAAACTGAGGACTGCATAGTAAGAAAGAATTTAATTTAGACGGAGGCAGAAAATAAGGAAGGAAGACCAGAGAAGGAAAGGGAAGAGAGAGAGGAGAGAGAGATGCCAGAGAACAGGGAAGGAGACAGAGATATCAGATCTGAGCGGAGGAAATGAGAAGAGAGAGATGTTAAAAACCACAGGGGGGAGGGAAAGAGAGATGAAAGGAGAAAGATGCCAGACCATGAGGGAACAGAGGGAAGATGATGGATGCCAGACTAAATCGGGGGGTCTAGAGGAGAAATGGAAGGGGGAGGCATACAGTTTCTGGAAGGGGCATAGAAGGAGAGAAGATGCCATATAGGGAGGGGCAGAGAGATGGCAGACAGTGGATGGAAGGAAGACAGTAACAAGAAGATGAGGAAAGCAGAAACCAGAGAAGACAAAGGTAGAACACAATTTTTCTATTTATTTATTGCTTTAGGAGACATATGTCACTGTTTCTGTGGTGTTGCATTTTATGCAGAGTCCAGCTTCTTGCTGGTTCAATTTAACCTTTGTCTATGTATTTCTATATTATCCCCCTTTTTACAAAACTGTGGAGCGTTTTTTAGCGCCAGCCGTGGTGGTAGCAGCAGCTCTGATGCTCAGAATTCTATGAGCGTCAGAGCTGTTACCACAGTGGCTAAAATCCACACTACAGTTTTGTAAAAGGGGAAGGGGTTAGTTTGTGATGACATATTCCATACTAGGCGAAGGTGTTTTCTGTGTTCTGTGTGTTCGGAAGACATGGTTTTCTGTTAGGATTGATGGTGTAGGATCGATCTGTACTGGTCTGGCTTGTTTAGTTTTACAATGGGTGTATTGATGTACTGCTCACTGCAATATGTAAGATGCTGCCTTTTCGTAAGTACTCATGTGTGAGGTGTTGCTTGTTACTAAAAATCATGTTTTTTGTACAGATGGGGGGGAGGGGTGCCAAAAAATGATGGGCCCGGGTGTCACATATGCTAGGTAAGCTACTGCACGGTGGTTCACCTTAAAGTTGATATTTCCACAGTCTGTGCTCAGTACAGCTACGGCTTTTTTCAGGTTAGAGTCTATAATTTCTATTGCCTTCCATATAGCTTCCATATTTATGATGGCAGGTTTCACTAACTCTTCAAAATGTAGATTTTCCTCCCCGGGAGATTGTTGATATATCTCTCCGGCTGGGACTTCATTCACACAGGGTCCTCCAGCTGCTCCTCCAGGACCCAACGCTTCCATTTCCTCTCCTGGGGACTTTAACACTGCCTGCAGCACAGGATTGAGCACACCGGGCTAAAGGTGTGCCAGTCGTGATTTAGGGCTCAACGAAGCCCCATCAGTGCTAAGGTTCTCCGTTTTAGGCAGAGTCCCTCCCGAAGCAGGCTGTGTCTCCTGTATCGCATGGAGAGCCAAATTTTCCAAAGTCGTGGAGTCGTGGCTGCTGGAGGCACAGCACATGATGATCCTTTACGCTTTCCCATTGCAAAACAGGTAAGGTAAAAGTCAGTATTGTCCAAACTACATTTAATAGCACAGCTCTCTGTGTGGCTCTGCTCCTGACACCATCTTGACACTGAAGTCCTGGCTATATCTTTCTTGAGATAAGGAGACCAGAATTGAATGCAATATTCCAGGTGTGGTCACACCATGGAGTGATACAGAGGCATTATAACATTCTTAGTCTTGTTAACCATCTCTTTTTAAATAATTCCTAGCATCTGGTTTGCTTTTTTGGCCGCCACCGCACATTAAGCAGAAGGTTTCATTGTATTGTCTACAATGACACCCAGATCTTTTTCTTGGGCACTAACCCTCCAAGGTAGACCCTAACATCTGGTAACTGTGATTTGGATTATTCTTCCCAATGTGCATCATTTTGCATTTGTCCACATTAAATTTCAGCTTCCACTTGGATGCTCAGTCTTCCAATTTCCTAAGGTCTGTAGGGGTGATTTCTGCTTTACCTGCTGGAAAACTGCAGGCCTGAAACTTAGGCCAAGAACCATCTTTGCTGTCCTGAAGCATTCTGGATGTGTTTACAAGCTCTGTGTGTGCCTAACCAAGGACATCTACCATCACTAGAACTCTGTTGCCATGTGAACATGGAGGAGAGGTATCTTCCCATCTATGGCTATGAACAGTGCCTTATGCTGTTATCATTTTGGCACATCTGGCAGTCTCCCAAGGATCTTTCACAAGAACATTAATCATTATGCTTCTGTATGACTTATAAAACCCTGCTGGACTGGTTCTGATTGGTCTTCTATGGGTCATCTGTGCACACCCTATAAATCTGAATGCTATCCTGAGTTAGACAATCTTGGTTTGGGGGAGCTCAGACCTATAGTTGTGTAGTTCCTTTGCACTGTGCAGGAGACAATAAGAACTGATAAGAAAGAATTGTCCTTGTGTGTATAAACTCGGCTGAGAGCTAGGGAATCGAGCAATGTTTGTTTTTGGGATACTGCTGAACTTTGTATCTGATTTACAACGTGCACCACGAAGGACTGGCAATCATTTGCATTGGCTATTACCAGAGGGAAGTGACCTTGTGCTGACTGAACGAGGATTCTCCATCTGCTGGACTAGACTAAGGCACGTTATATGCTTGTAGCCTAAAGAAAATAATTTCATCACTGGGGAGCAGACGTCTGCTGGACCCAAGGGTGAGGCAGGAATTTATCTCTTACTTTCTGGGCTAGAATAGAATCTTTTTTGGCAAGATAAGGTTTGTTTGGGACTTTTGGTGATTGTGCCAAGCTAATCATATAAGATTTGCTGCTATTTTCTTATCAGGAATTATTATGTAAGGAAATATATATTATGTGATGATTTGTCATATTTTCTAATTACTTAGTGATTATACATATGTACTAGTTGTATGCTGACATATCTACAGAGATATTTTGTGAATAATTATTAATTTTGTTATTATTTACAGCTGGCTATATATATTATTATTCTATTTTCATAATAAAATCAGTTTCAGATATTCTGGTCTCATCATTCTAATAAGATTGTGTATATCTGAACTTGGTGGGTGTACCTAGACCTAGACACAAGTTACAGATGCTTATCTGACTGCCTAACAGTTTTATTACACCCTAATTATTGCTACAGGTCTGCCTGCAATTTTTCACAAACTGCATGCGTTTTAACAACTTTGAACAGTTTAGTGTCATCTGCAAATTGAATCACCTCACTCGTTGTTCCAATTTCTAGATCATTTATAAATGAGTTAAATAGCACCGGTCCCAGTACATAGCCCTGTGGCACTCCCTTGTTTACTTTCCTCCATTGAGAAAAACGACCATTTAACCATTTAACCCTCTGTTTTCTATCCAATAACCAATTCCTAATTGCCACCTATCTCATTCTTTAATTTTCTCTGGAGCCTTTCATGAGGAACTTTGTCAAAAGCTTTCTGAAAATCTAGATGCACTACATCAACCAGCTCACCTTTATTCATACCTTCAAAGAAGTCAAGCAAATTGGTGAGGCAAGATCTCCCTTAGCTGAACCCATGCTGATTCTGTCTCATTAAATCATGTTTGTCTATGTGTTCTATAATTTTATTTTTTATAATTGTTTCCACTACTTTGCCCGGCACAGAAGTAAGGCTTACCGGTCTGTAATTTCCCAGATCTCCCTAGACCCCTTTTTAAAAATCATTGGCCACCCTCAAATCTTCAGGTACTACAGATCACTAACAGCAAGTCAGCAATTTCATGTTTGAGTTCTTATAGTACCCTGGGATGTACACCATCCAGTAAAAGTGATTTATCACTTTTTAACTTGTCGATTTGGCTTAGTACATCTTCCAGATTTACCAAGATTTCTTTCAGTTCCTCTATATTATTACCCTTGAAAACTATTTCCAGTTCAGGTAGATCTCTTACATCTTCTTCCATAAAGACTGAAGCAAAGAATTCATTCCATTGGCTATGGCCTTATCCTTCCTGAGTGCCCCTTTTGTTCCTTGATCAACAGTCCCACGGATTTCCTCATAGGTTTTCTGCTTCCGATGTAGCTAAAAAAATTGCCTCTTTGGTAAGCTTATCTTCATATTCTTTCTTAACTTTCTTTATCAATGTTTTGAATCTAACTTACCAGTGATTATGTCTCTTCTTATTTTCTTCATTGGAATCCTTTTTCCATTCTTTAAAGGATGCTTCATTGGCTGTAATAGCTTCTTTCACTTCATCTTTTAACCAAACCGGCTCTCGTTTTCTCTTCTTTCCACATTTTTTAATACATGGAATACATCTGGTCTGGGCTTCCATGATGGTATTTTTAAATAACATCCTTGCCTGGTTTACAGTCCTAACCTTTGCAACTGATTCTTTTAGCTTCTTTTTAATCATTTTCCTCATTTTATCAGAGTCGGGCCTTTCTTCTGCACAGTATAAATTAAAATGTTGTCACATCAAACGTGATCCTTCGCCTCCAACAATGCCCATCTGCTGCTGCCCAGATGGGTGAAATATCATTTGTCCAACATCTCCGCTTAAATCTATCTGCCTTAAGAGACCCTGCTGGTAGTAAAACTACTGACGACATAGCTTTCAGCTTCTCAGATGTAAGCAAGCCCCAGTGGCATGAAAAGCCCATGTACCATGACTGGAGGTATTTTGTGGACAGGCACAGTATTTGTAGAGCTGCCATTTTGTGTGATTTTAGCTGATTGCATGAGACATTACTGCATTGTGGGTGGAGCCACAGAAGTCAGCCCACTACCTAATGTTGGCCCTGCATGTGAGTACCAACATATTTGTCTTAGAAAAAAAACACAACCTTGAGGAGTGTCTAACATAGAGACTTGCTGAGTGGCGGTGTCATGTCTGTATTCCCCTCCATACTAGGACCCTGTGATCCCCATCTAGGCTGCAACAGGAAAGAATGTTATGTCTTCAGACTAAGAGGCCAGTATAGTTTTCACAGGAGTCAAATTAGCTGCTGTTGAGAAGGAAGAAGGCAGATATGCTCTTGCAGCTCCATCAGAAATCCCCCTGAAAAAATTGTATGGAGAACTATTGTCAAGCTGGAAGCTGTGATTAGCTCCTCCCCACCTCCACCCCCCAACAATTCTTTTAATTGTCTTGTTTAAAAATGGCAGTACCAAAGTTTTCAATAAGGCTTTAAGTTTGAAAGGACATGCTGCTAAGCTTATGGAAATTGAGGATCAAGTGCCTATAAATTCAGTTTTTATAAAGGAAGGTTGAATAGCTTAAGCTTATAAATTTTTCACAAGCTCAGCATGAATCGGCTTTGGAACTTTCAAATGTTACCTGGTTGGGGTTCTTTTAATACTTAAGTTATGTGTCACAATACCTTATATATATTATCTGCCAGAACTGGTCAAAATCCTTAATTTGAAGACTGAACATAAAGGAAAGTTCTAGGATGTAACTCAAGTTTTGGAATTACCATGGAGGATTAAAAATTGTGGGGAAAGTTACACTGTCAATATATTTTATTCTCAAGCTCAACAGAACTGAGTGCTGAAATTGATTTTGTTTTGTCCTTTTATTTAAACCGCATTTTTGTGGCCATAAAATAAGGAAACAAACAATGGAAGTCAAGAAAGTTTATCAGACTGTGCTCCCTTTCTCTCATGGTTCAAGTCCCTTAAAGGGATCTGGATTTAGCTCTAACAATCCAGTGGTAGCTCAAGATAAGTTACTTTCAGGTACGGCAGGTATTTTCCTCTCCTCAGATGGTTTATAATCTAAGGACCTGATATTCTGACAGCAATGGTCAGTGTGGTGCTGACCAACATAGAAACATGATGGCAAATAAAGGTCAAATGGCCCATCCAGTCTGCCCATTCAAAGTAACCATTATCTCTTCCTCTCTCTAAGAGATCCCACATACCTATCCCAAGCTCTCTTGCATTCAGACACAGTCTCTGTCACCACCACCTCTTCAGGAAGACTATTCCACGCATCTATCGCCCTTTCTGTAAAAAAAATATTTCCTTAGATTACTTCTGAGCCTCTCACCTCTTAACTTCATCCAATGCCCTCTCATTCCAGAGCTTGCTTTCAAATGAAAGAGACTTGCCTCGTGCGCATATATGACATGTAGATATTTAAACATCTCTATCATATCTCCCCTCTCCCCCTTTCCTCCCACCTGGAAATTCAATGATGGGCTATGTCTGGGTTCTGGCATCAAATTTTTTACTACTGCTCCTACTAGTTAACGTTCCTATAGTGCTGAAATGCGTATGCAGCGCTGTACATTTGACTGTGAGTGAGAATTAAGAGTTGAAAGCTGCCTCGAAAAAGTGGACTTTTAGCTTGGATTAGAATTCTGCAAGAGATGGAGCCTGACGTAATGACTCAGGCAGTCTGTTCCATGCATACAGCACAGCAAGATAGAAGGAACGTAGTCTGGAGTTGGCAGTGGAGGAGAAGGGGCTTCTAGGTATATGGAGGCAGCAAAAACATAGTACTTTCCCAGATAAAATAACCACGTAAATAGGACTGCATAAAATGCAGTCCTGTTTTTATATAGGACACCATAGCAAGTTAAGTGCTCGCCAATGGAAAGTTCACAAAATAGCTGGTGTAAGCTTGGGCGCAAACCCAGCATTTTCAGTGGCAGTATCTTCTCCTGGCTATTTAAATTGTTTTGTATATCGGGGAGAGAATGACACGGGGACAAATTTTTCCCCATCTCCACAGGAACTCAGTTTCCCCGTCCGTCCCCATGAGTTTTGTCTATGTCCCGGTCCCAATCCTGTAAGTTTTGCCTTAACCGCAGAAACCTTGAACACTTATGATTTTAAAGTGTTTGAGGCTTGTGTAGATGAGGATGGAGTTTGCAGGACTGAGGCAGGGACTGGAAAAGAACTCACGGGGACGGGAAGGGGAAAAATTAGTCCCCGTGCCATTCTCTAATATTGGGCCCTTAGTTTGTAGTTGAGACAATGAAGGTTAAATAACTTGCCCAAGATCACTTGGAGGAGAAGTGGGATTTGAACCCTGGCTTCTCTGGTTCCCATGGCATTTTTCAAACCAATAGGTATTTAAGATGTATATATAGCAATCAGTTATTTATGCTGTATATAGGGGAAGGGGTTCTGAGATTGTGGCTTCTCCTGGACCCTTGATGTCAGGTCCAGTTTCACTATTGAACACCAGGGACCAGTGATGCTTCTTCACCACTGACAGCTTTCTTTCTTTATCTTTGATTTGAGTCCTTTGGCACCCAGAACCTTTGCCCAGACTCCTCCCATTCTTTTGCAGCCCCCGTCTTCCCATAAACAGTTGCTGTGGAAGTAAGACTGGTTGTGGCCAGTCTTACTTGCAAGGCAGCTCAGCCTCTGATGCTCAAAAGGGTTTTTAGGGGGCATTTACCAATTACAGTAGCAGCCACCAAGAACCCTACGCAAATGCATTGCAAGGAGCTCATTAGTATTGAAATTAGCACTCCTTGTAATGCACAGCAGGGATCACCCACCTCTTACTGTACAAAATTTTCCAGCTGCCGGTAGCCATTTGTGCTTGTTTGATGTGCATGTGTGCCCTGTGCCTAACGGTTGCGTTCTGATCACAGGCACCGGGACACACACTCACTCAAAACATGCAAAAGGGTAGAGGGTGCACAACAGCATCCATATCACGTGTGAAACTCAAAAAAGAAAATAAAAATCAACTTGCTCGAGAGCTCCGGTGATCTCAGGAACTGTACTGGGCCTGCGCACAAGAGCTGCACCTACCACTCAGCTCTTGTGCGCAGGCACCAGGCACAGTTCCTCCCCCTTTTACCAGGGTACTTGGCACAAATAGAATACATATATCACCACTGTAATGACAGCGTGCAAGAATTTAAGAGCAAATGGGATGCCCATGTGGGATTCCTTAGAGGGTTAAGCCAAGGGAACCTGTCACCAGGAGTGGGATCCCTAGGATAGTAGATTTGGGGGTGGGTCAGTAGAGTGGGCTTACCTGATGGGCTATGGCCCTTATCTGCCGTCATCTTCTATGTTTCTATGTTAGGACTGCCTCACGCTACTCTATGTAAATATTCAGCACCAACCGCTCTCTGGATCCTGTTACTGAACATCCAGATGTTTTCAGACTGCCACTGCAACCGAATATTGGTCCAAAAAGATCTATATGCCGATCTTTTCCAAAAACTTTTGGTCTAATCAGCGAGGATGGTGGTAGATTAGAAAATGGAACGGATGAGCGTATTTGTGATTCTAATGACTAGTTTGGCTTTCCTATAGTTTTTTGGCGTTCCATTGTATTTTTTTTTATTGCATTGCTATTATTGGGTTGTAAACCACTCTGACATGTATTACAAGTGGTATATCGAGATTTTTTAACTATTATACTGTTAAGCCAAATTTAAAGGACTCTATGGTAGACTAACCTGGTTTGGCTGGCTAGCCTGTCTTGCCCAGAGAGGTCAGCACATATACAGCCAAGACACAACTGCATATAAAGAGACTTTTTTATTTATCATCGTTTGCCTCACACAAAAATAGAATTAATTTGACTTACTTCCGCCAAACTGCTACAGGCATCAGTCTGTTTTCCCAAAGCCTGCCTCCTGTCTATGTCTAGGGAAAACTTGAGAGTTCCTTTTTCTCCTTCAGGGACCTTTCTAGAATAAACCCAGCCTGGGTAGAAATACCTCTCTCCTGTGAGTGCCGCTCAACGCTGAGCTCCATAGCCCAGTGCATGCTGGGACCTATAGTTCCACATTTGATTAGCACCTCCTGCTGCCTGGAGGTATAATGTTTGTATGGGGGAGGGAAAAGCCTGTAATCTGTTACACAATCAGACCTTTTTCTTACCAAAATTAATAATCATATCACGGTGCCCTCATACATAGACATTAGCATATTTGGGCACCATCAAAGCCGTATGGGGGTAATTCTCTATAGATCACCTAAAGTTAGATGGTGGGATTATGTGCACTAAATACAAATTCTATATCAGGAATTGTGCATGGAATTACTGTCATAGAATGCTAGAATAAGTCCACATTTATGCACCTAACTTTAAGCATAAGCACTTATGCTAGCTCAACGGGAAGTAGGTGAGTAACTGCTACTATTCTATAACATATGTATATAAGTTTAGCCATGCTACTAACCCGTCCATGCCCCTCCTAGTTCCATGCCCCTCCCAACCCCATATAATTGCTCATGCACTTTACAGACACAATGGTATTTATTTATTTATGAATTTAATTTGTTTTCTATCCCATTTTCCCTAAAGAGCTCAGAACGGGTTATAGGTTGACATATATAATATACAGTTAGCAGGTTACAATTTGCCATAGTTATAATACACTCCCCCGCAATGGGATGGGCCTAAGGGTCCTGATTGGCCTAGGCTCTGAAGGTCCCTCCTATAGGAGGGGTCTCTGGTGCCTGGGCCAATTAGAGCCTTAGGCCCCTCCCCAGTGCATCCCATGATGCAATGGGAAGGGGAAGACCCTGCCATTATGAAGAGGCAGGCTTGCCAGCGGGAGAGAGTGGGCATCCATCCCACAGGATTGTCCTCGAAGGTATGGGATTGTAGGGGATGGTGCCGGGATAGGGTGCCAGGGATTCATGGGTGCCAGGCATTTGTGGGTACCGCATTTTAGTGCTAGAGGTTCAGGGGGTGGCGCGGTTTGGTGCTAGGGGTTCAGGGGGTACTGAGGTGAGGTGGGGTGTTGGGGTTCGATGGAGCCCAGCAGCAGCAAGGAGTGGGCATCCCTTCTGCCGATTGTTCTAAGGAAAAGTACAGGGGGATGTTGGGGGTTGTCAGGGGATGTTGGGGGGAAGGGTTTAGGATGGGGGTCTCTGTGTAGGGGGCTGGGGGATCAGTGAGTGTGAAGGAGGGAGAGAGAGAGGAATCGGATCTCTGTCGGTTCAGCTGATCCTAGTAGGGGAATCCCCCATCAGCTGAGCCAGCAGGACTCCCCGAAACCAGCTCAGCTGATCAGGATTCCCCTGCAATTAGCTGATAGGAAGCCTGTTTGTCCCCCCTCTTTGGGTGATGGGAAGGGGTCATGGCCACTGTGGGAGTAAGGGGGGGATCATACCTTAAATCCTTCAGTGGTCATCTTGTCAGTTTGGCCACCTTTGGGGCACTTACTGTAGACCTGTTTTATATTCATCTAAGTCCTGGCATGTAAGTTCCACCTACGATATCCTGAGAAAGCTTTAATTATTGCTTCAGGATGTCCAGGTTTAAGCACACCCATAACACACCTTCCAAATGCCCCTTTCAGCTCTGCACACACAGCAGCTTAGAAGTATTGCTGAACATCCAGAAAGTTGTTTTTTATTATCGGCACTTGGACATCCCTGCTATTAGGACGTCCAAGTACTGACTTGGGCTGTTTTTTTGAAATTTCATAGTTTTGATTATGAGCTTCATAGTATACAGTTAACAGGTTACAATTTGCCATACTTCCAGTACAAGGTTCTTCAATACAAATTTTATCCTACTTGACACATACTAGGGATCTAATACCAATGGTTCATAGTCAGCTGCTTTCAAGACATAAGCGTGCAGACAAATGGGAGCATACAAATGAGCGCAAAGACAAGTGAGCGCAAGATAAATGAGCACAAAATAACAGCGCCAAGACATATGCACGCAGACAAATGGGAGCACACAAATGAGCGCAAAGACAAGTGAGCGCAAGATATGTGAGCGCAAGATAAGTGAGCACAAGATACAGCGCCAAGACATAAGCACGCGGACAAATGGGAGCACACAAATGAGCGCAAAGACAAGTGAGCGCAAGATAAGTGAGCACAAGATAACAGCGCCAAGACATAAGCATGCGGACAAATGGGAGCACACAAATGAGCGCAAAGTCAAGTGAGCGCAAGATAAGTGAGTGCAAGATAACAGCGGCAAGACGTAAGCACGTGGACAAATGGGAGCAGACAAATGAGCGTGAAGACAAGTGAGTGTGAAGACTAGTGAGTGCAAGACAAGTGAGCCAAGACATCTGAGCGCACACAAGTCAGTGCAAGACAAGTGAGCGCAAGACATTTGGAAGTGGTGTCGCTCTCACCAAAGACGTGTGAAATCCGAATTTGGAAGTAGAGTCGCTATCGCCAAAGGCGAGTGAAATCCGCGCAAGAGAAATACCTGTTATAGAGCAAGTTCTAGACCAGACAGTCAGGCAGCGAAAGGAAGGTGGACTGTTCTGAGCAAGTATAAAAGGAGCAAACGTAACCAATCACAAAGATGTAAGCAAAGGGAGGGTGGGCTGTTCCAAGCACATAAAAAAGGAGCTAACGTAACGAATCACAAAGAGGCTAGCGAAATGAAGGCGGGCTGTTCTGAGCACGTAAAAAAGGAGCTAACTTAACCATAGTAATGTGAACGTGCACGTAATTGTCGTTGCACTGATTTGTCCTTCCGCTCAATTGAATTGCACGCAATTGTCATTGGGCTCAATTGTCTTGCATGCAATTGTCGTTGGGCTCAATTGGTACCAGGTATATTGGTACCAATATACCTGGTACCAATATACATTTATATTTCTTTGTAATCGATTGGCCTTAGGCAAGGGAATTAGGTGAAGAGGTTTGTTTTTATTGCTTTCCTAAAGTTGAGGAGTCCTTCAAGGGATCTGATCTGTGGGGGCAGTTGATTCCAGTAGCTCGGTATGAAGTGGGAGTAGGAACATCATTTCACGGTTTGCAGTTTAAGGGTACAACCAGAGGGCGTTTTGAGGCGTATTTCATTCTGGGAGCGGAGGGACCTCTTCAGCACATACAGAGGAAGCTTAGTCATTATGTAGCCTGGCACCATGTCGTGCAAGGTTTTGAACACTAGGATCAGGCCCTTGAAGATACAATGTTTGGCTACAGACAGCCAGTGAGCCGTTGATAGAGGCTGGGAGTTATGCGCATAGTTGCTAATGAACGCCAATTAGCGCCAATAATAGACTGCTAACACCAATTAGCAGCTAACCACTAAATGAAGATGTGTGTGCAACTGACACTGTTCTAAAATTGAGCGTGCAAGTTGAATAGTATTTTGGAAACTAACCCCCCCCCCCTTTTTACAAAACTGTAGCACGGTTTTCAGCACTGGTCGTGGCGGTAACAATTCTGACGCTCATATAATGAACTGATAGTTACCTCCTCCCTTTTACAAAACTGTAGTGCAGTGTTTAGCTGCGGTTGTGGAGGCAACAGCTCCAACGCTGATAGGAATTCCTATGAGGGTCGGAGCTGTTACCTTCGCAGCGGTTGCTAAAAACCACGCTATGGTTTTGTAAAGGGGGGAGGGGCAAATATCAGTTCATTATATAGACTGATAGAGATACTTGATTTTCTCTCAGACAGACACCAGAAAGGCTCTGTATATTACAACATATTAATATGTTGGTTTTTTTTGCTTTGGGGTTTTTTTTTAGTCTCCTTAGCTTGCTGTAATCATACTCCTGCAGTTACTGGTAGCCTGTCCCTACTCTAGGTTCAGTTTCTTTTGTGTGTGTAAAGTGTGCCCTCTGCAGCTTCTGTTCAACTGAGCTCCAGAAGTGATAGCTGGCTTTATAAGATCAGTCCTTACCTGGATAACAATGGTGAGGACTTACTGCCACTGAGCCCCCTGATCTTTCCAGAGGCCTCCTGTTAGCACGCTAACACACAGAAGTGCCGTTGCCTGGCACGCTGGGACTTCTATCAGTCCTTTTCAATAAGCCTTTTGCTTCACCGAGGACACTTTTATTATGCCAGCGACTCGCTTCAGCTTTCCGATGTGTGATCCAAAGCTGCTTTATGCAAGCTTAATGATGCACCGGACACTTGTTAAGACAGGAGTGTAGAGCACTGCTGTTTCCTGCGGAGACACTAAGGTGAGTGGTTTGATGCCCACATGATAATCCCCTTGTCGGTGTCAATATTTTTATTTGATTTCCTGCTCACATGCAGTAGAGCCGAAAGTTCTTTTCTGCTTTTTATGTGCATTCAGAGATAGATGGCTAGGAAAAAGAGTCCACTGAAAGAAAGCTAACAGAAATTCAGCAAAAGACATCTGTTAGACCTTACAGTTTTTGAGGTTTGAAAGAACGTATTATTGGTACATGGATTTCTTAAATCATCTATTAGTCTGATATTATTTTGATTCAGGAACACTATTATTATTATTAACATTATTATTTTCCCCCTGTTTTTTTATTTTTAAATATGCATATCAAATAATTTATACCGTGAAAAAAGACTGAAATTCCACCTGGAAGACTCTTATTATGCTTACAAAATGCATATGGCTATGTAATTTGGTTCTCTTCTGCAGTGCATGTAAGAGATGGCTTGGGTATAAATGAACACGTTTGTGAATGCTGTGGCTTTCCACAGTCACTTCTGAAACTTTGCAGATACCAATTTCCTTTAGACTGTCCTAGAAATCTGTGGTGCTATGTGGTGTGGGCAGTGAAGAGTATGCTAATTAGTATTTTTCTGTGAGCAGAGATGCGGCGAAGATCAGTCTTTAGATGTGCATTGTCAAGATCTGTTTGTATGTACATTTCATAGACTTCCTTTCAAAAAATATGAGCTAAAATGAACTACTTACTTAATTGTAGCATTATGATTGACAATGCAGTCTAATTCCGTGCTAATATACTCTATATTAAGATCTGATAAATGTGAAATATTTGCACCCGGATTTCCAATACCCTTTAAAGTTGTAAAATAAACTGTAAAGTTTCCTAAGTAGTGTATTATTACACTAACCACAGTATTGGATGTTATAAATGTCATACACTATTGCTAGAAATATGAGAAAATGTCTAAAAAGAAGCCAAGAGAGAGTGAAGTGAAAGAACTGTAAAGGAGAACAAAATATGCCGCCTGTATGCTTAAATTATCACAAGGAGAAAAATTCAATGAGATAAATATACACTTAAATAGAGGAAAAGAACTTCAGGAACGAAGCTAGTAAGTGCAAGAATCTGGAGCGGCAGACCGTGGCTACCTGGATTCGCACTAAAGGAGAGATAATATAGTACCTGAGAAGTGAGTGAGTGAATTTAAGAGCTCCTTTTACAAAGGTGTGCTGGTGTTTTTAACGCACGCACCAGATTAGCGCGCGCTAGCCGAAAACCTACCTCTTGCTCAAAAGGAGGCGGTAGCGGCTAGCGCGCGTGCTATTCCGTGCGTTAAGGCCCTAGCGCGGCTTTGTAAAAGGAGCCCTAAGTAACTTGAGTAAAATTGTTTAAGGGAGCAGAGGAATGGTAGTAAGATGACCGTTTGAAAGATGGGGAGAATTGAAGAGTCACAATCGAGATTCCTTAGTTTTCTAGAATTATACAGGTGAAACTAACTGTGTATGACAGTACCCTGGTCACTAATTGTAAAGGAATTTTTGTCTAATTTTTACTTTTAAGGTATATAATAACTGAACAAAAAAGTCACTACTCTGCGAACTGTCACTGTACACAACAACTTAATCAAACGAGCCTCAGGCACACTGACTGAATATAAAATTACAATTCAGATACTTTTAGCCAATAAGACAACACGTCCTTAATCATCGGCTCCTCTTACATGTTAGGTGGGAAATTCAGTAAAAAAGCTCAGACATTTAGGGCTCTTTTTACTAAGGTGCGCTAAACGCTAACGCCTCCATAGAGCTTGCGTTAGTATTTTTCATTTAGCGCGTGGTTAGCGCCCGCTAAAAACGCTAGCGAACCTTAGTAAAAGGAGCCCTTAGTCCGAAAAAAGCCTAAACACCACCTGACTGTAGAGTGGGGTATAATCACCAGTGTACAGTCACACAGTAGTGTGCCACAAAGTTAAACAAAAAAAGTGCACAAAACAAAACACCAAAAACCAAAAAAGCCAAGTACAATGGTACCTTGGTTTACGAGCATAATTTGTTCCAGAAGCATGCTCGTAAAGCAAAATACTCGTATATCAAAGCGAGTTTCCCCATAGGAACTAAGGGAAACTCGCTTGATACGTTCCCACCCACCCCCAGAGGCCAGCGGCGCTACTCTATCCCCCCGAGAACCGGCATTGCTCCCCCCGAAGGCACCCCCTGCGTGATCTGCTACCCCCCGCGATCCGGCATCCCCCCGCTCACGTTGCACCCCCCCCCCCGCCACGATCTGAAATCCCCCAGCACCCACCCGAATACGCTGCTTACTCCCATCTGGCCACCGGCACCGGCACCAATGCACAGGACATGCCGGTGCCGGTGGCCAGATGGGGGTAAGCAGCGTGTTCGGGTGGGTGATGGGGGATTTCAGATTGCGGCGGGAGGGGGGATGTGACGCGAGCGGGGGGATGCCGGATCGCGGGGGGAGGGTGCCGGATCGCGGGGGGCGCCGCTCGCAAATCGAGGCAAGCTCTGTTTCCGAGGTGCCGATTTTGCAAATGTTTTGCTTGTCTTGCAAAACACTCACAAACCGGTGCACTCGTAAACCGAGGTACCACTGTATTTAGCTGGGAGATAAAAATAGTAGTGGGTCCTCCCGGCTTTTTTGTTTTTTGTTTTTAAGTTGTTGTGTACGGTGACAATTCACAGAGTAGTGACTTTTTTGTTCAGTTATTATAATACCTTAAAAGTACCCTGGTCACTTTCACACACACTTAGGTTTCACATCTTAATAAGACGAGGTGGTGTTAGTATAGCAAGTGTATAATGGCCATCACATTGATAGGATCAGCAAAATCAGACTACAGAATTGAGGTCAGGTGCTGAAGAGATGGGATCTGACCCCAAGGAGTACCCCAGTCACTCAGACTGATATATGAAGATTATTTTTGATAAAAGGAATTCCTATCATGTGTTTTCAGAAGAGCTGTTTTGGGGAAGAGAGCAAATACCATGTTTTTATTGGTACCTTCACCTCACTCCAGTGGCATAGTATAGGTGAGTGATGCCCCGGGGCGGTGGCGCCCCTCCACGCCCCCCTACTGCACGCGCCCCCCTTTCCCCGTACCTTTTTAACTTTTCCGGCGTGAGTGGCATGCCCACATCGGTGTCAGCTTGCCCTTTGACATCACTTCCTAGGTGCGAGTCCCGGAAGGGATGTCAGAGAGAGTGCCGATGTAGACGCGGGCAACAACCTTACGCCAGCGAAGTACAAAAAGTTACGGGGGAAGGCAAGGGGGCATGAGACACTGCTTGTGCCTGTCTATGGTACTAAGGTTGGCATTTTGTGCCAGTGTTTTACATATAAGTCTAGAGAAATCTGAGGTGCCTGTATCTTGGCCCAGGAAGAGTAAAGAGAATAATTGAGAACCTACATTCCTTTGTTTCTCAGGACTTAAAACAACATTCTCTTGGGACTAGTGTGATAGAGGCATGTGTGAAATTTAAGTTCGGCTTTTTTTATTTTAAGATTTTATTTGGGTTAGCTCCTAAATATATAACTGACCTCTTTTCTTTTTCAACCAATAGACACAAGAGAAGCTCACACTTGAATTTTGTTTCCCCACCGGTTAGAGCAGGGGTGTCAAAGTCCCTCCTCGAGGGGCACAATCCAGTCGGGTTTTCAGTATTTCCCCAATGAATATGCATGAGATCTATCAGCATACAATGAAAGCAGTGCATGCAAATAGATCTCATGCATATTCATTGGGGAAATACTGAAAATCGGACTGGATTGCAGCCCTCGAGGAGGGACTTTGACACCCATGGGTTAGAGGAAATTTAAAAATATCATCAACATTTTTCGTATCAGGCAGCATTATGGGGTAAATATTTGGAAAAATTGCTTTTGCTTACTAATACTTATGAGGAATTTAGAAGACACCTAAAAACATATTTGTTCTTGAAGCACTTATGTAGCTGATTTGGTAAGGTTTTTTTTTTTAGTTACTAGTTTTTAACTTTGTAAGTTTTACTCAATTTGTAGTATTTTTAATATTGTAAACCGCATAGAACTTTACAGTCCTGCAGTATACAGTACTCCCCCGATATTCGCGGAGGTTCCATTCCAGGAACCCCTGCGAATCTTGAAAAACCGTGAATAAGGTTTTTCATGGGGGAGACTGGAGAAGACAGCGGGAGAGGCAGGAGAGAGCAGCCGGAGCGCCATTGAGTGCAGGAAATCACTCGCTGTATGCTCCGACCGCCTCTTCCTGCACTAAGTCGGGCTTTACCAGGAAGCAAGAAGAGGCGGTTCACGGTCTGAAAATACCGCAAATGACCGGGACCGCGAACCGCTGACTGCAAATGACCAGGGGAACACTGTATAAACTTTTATTATTATTATTATTATTATAGCGTTCACAGGGGCAAAATTTCTTCTCCATTGTGCAGTTAGGGCCATATTGTATATATGATGCCTAAAATATTGGTGCCGAAAAGCACAGCAATTAACATGATTCTGTAAAATGCTTCTAAAGTTATGTGCCATTTATAAAGTTACAGCACTTGTACATGTGATTATAATTTAGGCGTATCCATGTAAGCCAATGAAATGCAGGTCTAAATACCTGTGCCTGTTATGTGTGGATCAGACATATTCTATATCAGTGCTCTGAACTTTTAGGAATTCCCATGCTCATCCCCTGGCCACACCCCCATTTGAGATTCGAGCACTAGAATTTATGTGCATTACTTTATAGATTATGTTTGGAAAGTTGTGCATGTAAATTCTAATTAGTGCCAATTATTACTTGTTAATTGCCAATTGTCAGTGCTGATTAGCTTGTCAAGCAATCAAGTTGTACGCACAGATTTGCACACGTAACTTTGGTCGCATTATATAGAATCAAGCCCTTAGTGCATTGTGATCATTATGAATCTAGGCAGAAAGAGTTCTTACTTTAGAGATCTTTTGAATAACAAACCCGATACCCCTGATGAAGATAAGAGCTGAAACATAGCCATGTCAACTTTTATATTTTTACTCCAATAAATGTGTCTCTCACCATACTGCTGCAGTTAGAGTTCTCATTCTTATTATTCCTCAAGCTTGGACTGCACAAGGGAACTCATTCCTATTCTTGCTTTGACTAGGACCAGGGGGCATGTGATGAAGCTACTAAGACTGGAGAAAATATTTCTTCACACAACATGTAATTAAACTCTGGAATTCATTGCCAGCATTATTGAGATGGCTTGGGGAAATCCACTGTTCATTCCTACGATAAGAAGCATAAAATCTGTTTTACTACTTGGGATCTAGCTAGGTACTTGGGACCTGGGTTACCCACTGTTGTTGAACAGGATATTGTCCCAATATGGCAATTCTTATGTTCTTATGACTCAGGACACACTTAGCCCATTACTGTAGGTGTTGAAGGCATCCACTATGAATATGCATGAGATAGATTTGCATACAGTGGAGGAAGTCCATTGAAATGCATCTCATGCATATTAATTGTGGGTATCCGGACTGTCCAGGTGTGTTCCATGGACTGGGTTGAGAACTTTAGAGCCTTTTAGCTCCAACAAGCTAAAAGAAAGGAAGCTGGGGACATGGACCTGACAGTCCAGTTGCCGGTGGATAGTTTGGAAATTAAAAATAAAATTCCTGGAGGAATCTAGTGATGAACAGGTGTTTAGTTCTACTCTCTTAATAAGTTGTATATTGAATCATGACAGGCTTCGATAATTGAAGATTTATTTATTTTTTAGATCAAAACACATCCTGTTTTAGGAATCTATCCAGATGTTACCAATCCACTCAGAGGAGAAGGAAGGACTTTCTGGTGCTTAGACCTAGGGTTTTGCAACTTAGAAGATTTTCTTTTTGTGTTTCTCATGTAAATGTTTGATCATGTTTCAGGGTGTCTGATAGAGTTGTTTTGTTTGTTTGATATTCAAATTGCTTAAGCTGGTAGGAGAGGGTCCTGCCCACTCAAATCTTACTCAGTGGGCCAGCCACCATTCAGTGACATTTAACTTGGCATTTGATCCCCCTCCCCTCTCCTGGGCCTACCTATGAGCCCAGGTGGTCTAGTGGTCCTTGGGGCAAGAGTGAACTCCACTCACTCCTGTCCCTCATGGTTCCTAAGCAAAAATGGCTGTCCTGACCTCTAGCAGTAGTATCATAGTAATCATGAGATTGCCACTATAGGTTGTAGCAGCTTTTTTTGCTTAGGAACATGGGGGCAGGTTCCTAAGATTCACTGCTGCTCAGGTTGGCACCTGAATTCAAAATGGTACTAATGTCCCTTAGCAGTAGTCTTGTAGTATTACCACTAGGGGTTAGAGATTGATGCAGGGACAAAGATTCAATCCCTTTCATTCACCATCCCCGCATTTTCAGCCCCATCCCCTCATTGTTCCCGCAGTCTTAATTTTCTTCCCTGCATCTCCCCGCTCATAGCAGAAAGAAGATTTTATGCAATTTTATGGACATTTTAAGCCTGTAAGGGGGGGTGGGGTGTTTCTCGAACTTTTATTTTGATTGAAAGAACATTGTGCACGGAAAACCAAACATCAGTTCAATACAAGTGATATTTTAGTTCAGATGATAATTCTAGTTCTAATTATGTATGTGCAAAACATATCAGGAACAGCATTCAGAATATCACACACAAATAACTTAGTGCTATTTTTCCATTGTAACAGCAAACCAATAGAACATGGCTTAGTGCTTTTCTCAGTGTGAAGGCAAACCAAACAACACAATGTTCATTTTCAAGCAACAAAAAATTAAAAAAGCCAGCAAATAAAGAAAAAAAAATTCAACCAAGTACAGCCCACAGAATTTCACATGCAAATAACTTTGTGCTTTTCTCTTAGTCATTTCCATGAACCTTGAAACCTATACAAACAACGCTTAACATTAACACGTAGCACATGGCTTACTGCCTTTTCAATAAGAAACCAAACAGGATGTGCTTCAGAAAAAAGGACAGATTGAGACATCTGGGTTTTGCAATGGAAATAAAATCCAGATGTTTTAATTTGTCCTCCTTTTCCTGGAGTTATGTGGTAACTCTAGGTTAGTGGTCTCTGCTAATTTTTAAGTGAGGACTGTTTTGGATCCAAACGAGCTGAAGAAAAGCTTGCAAATGTGTTTTTTTTATTTTTACTGGGGCCATGATACCAATAATGCTTCTCAACCTTCATTATGGACATAAGAAAATAAGAATTGCCATACTGGGATCGAAGGTCCATTAAGCCCAGTATCCTGTTTCCAACAGTGGCTAACCAAGGTCCTAAGTATGTACCTAGCAAGATCGCAAGTAGTCAAACAGATTTTATACTGTTTATCCTAGGAATAAGCAGTGGACCCCCCTAAACCATCTCAATAATGGCCTATGACCTTCTCTTTAAGGAGATCATCCAAACCTTTTTTAAACTCTGCTAAGCTAACAGATTTCATCACATTCTCTGGCAACAAATTCCAGAGTTGAGTAAAGAAATATTTTCTCCTGTTTGTTTTAAATCTACTACTTAGTAGCTTCATCGCATACCCCCTAGTCCTAGTATTTTTGGAAAGAGTAAACAAACGATTCATATCTACCCTTTCCATTCCACTCAGTATTGAGTCATCCCTTCTCCAAGTTGAAGAGCCCTAGCCACTTTAGCATTTCCTCATAGGGAAGCCTTCTCATCCCTTTTATCATTTTTGTCACCCTTCTCTGTACCTTTTCTAAATCTGCTATATCTTTTTTGAGATATGGCGATCAGAATTACACACAGTATTTCAGGTGTGGCCATACCATAGAGTGACAAAAGAGTATCATAACATTGTAATCTTTGTTTTCCATTCATTTTCCTATAATTCCTAGCATTCTATTTGCTTTCTTAGTTGTCACCACATATTGAGCTGAAGGTTTCAACGTATCCTCAACGATGACACTTAGATCCTTTTCCTGAGCAGTGACTCCTAACGTGCAACCCTGCATCATATAGTTCGGGTTCCTCTTTCCCACATGCATCACTTTGCACTTATTTACATTAAACATCATCTGCCATTTTGATGCCCAGTTTCCCAAGGTTGTCTTGCAATTTTACACAATCCTCTTGTGATTTAACAACTTTGAACAAGTTTGTGTCGTCAGCAAATTTAATTATCTCACTAGTTATTCCCATCTCTAGATTACTGATAAATATGTTATAAAGAAGTGGTCCTAGCATAGACTCCTGAGGAACCTCACTATTTACCCTTCCCCATTGAGAATATTGACCAGTTAAACCTACTCTCAGTTTTCTGTCTTCCAACCAGTTCTTAATCCATAATAGTATATTACTTCCTATTCCATGACTTTCTAATTTCCTCAGAAGTCTTTCATGAGATACTTTGTCAAAATGCCTTTTGAAAATCCAAACACACAATATCAGCTGGCTCACTTTTATCCACATGCTCATTCACCCCTTCAAAAATTTGCAGTAGATAGGTGAGGTAAGATTTTCCTTGACTAAATCCATGTTGGTGTTCTCTCATTAATCCATGCTTATGAATGTTTTGCCATTTTGTTCTCTATAATAGGCAGCCCGAGAGCTCGTCTCGACGGGTGTACCTAACGCGGAGCTGGGAGGCCCGCGTGGTAGCCCGTCGGAGACGCGGGACCGTAAGGGGGGAATAGGAGGCAGGGGATTGGTCGGCAGGTCTACCCGCCGCTGGGAAGACCTGCCATTGGTAGTCGCGGCCGCGGAGGGCGTCGGGAGGGGGGAGGGTTTATAAGTCGAGCCTCGGAGGACTAAGGGCGTTTCTGGTCCTCCGAGGCGGCTTTGGCGGCATGGAGTCGGGTTCGGGTTCCGGTGGCGGTGCGGTCGAGCTCTCCTTCGCAGCAGGGAGCTCCTTTGATGAAGAAGAAGAGCCGGTGAGTACCGCGCTGACCCGGGAGCGTTCCCTGCCGCCGAGGCGTTCTCGGGAGATTGCCCGGGAATCCATTGCGCTGGGGGCTGGAGGGGGACCGTTGGAAATCGCGCGGTCCGGCGGGAGGGCCCGCAAAGTGGTGAGGTCCGGTGGTTCTGTCGGGGGGAGGGTGGTGGCGGAGTCTGGGCGTGCATCGCTGACCACGGGGGAGGTTTATGGCATGGCTGAGCCTGAGCCACGTGCTGATCTCGTGAGTCAGCCGGATGTGTTGCATACTGCAACAGTGGTGTCGGATTGTTCATTTCCCCAGTCTGGTGACCACTTCCTGAGCGGGGGTGCGGTTGCGGGCCCAACGGAGAGAGCGGTGCAGTTCAGGGTTCCGGCGAGTGCAGGGACGGTCGGGGTTGGGGGCCTGGGAGATCCTGTTGGTGGTTTGAGCGTGGGTGTCTCTGCGCCAGCGCAGAGCATCGGCTTGCCCCCTGTTCATTCTTCCTTCTGGCCTCCCTGGGCTTCGGGGTCTTGGGGTGTGGGTTGGAGTCCGGTGCCCTGGCCGCTGGGGGGCGCTGGAGAATTCGATCCTGCGTCCGCGTGGGGCCGTGGGATTGGTTGTGGCGGTGGTCCTGCGGATTGGTGGGCCCTTGGGGGAGTGGGGAGTTCTGGTGGTCCTTTTGGGGTTCCTCCTTCTGGTGCTGTGCAGTTGTCTGGTCCTTGTTTGGGTTTGTCTTCGCAGGTCTTCGCTGGTTTGTAGGTAGGACGTGAAGCTGCGGCCACCTCCTTCCAGGAGCAAGTACAGAGTTCCGGTGGTGTTCAGACGGCGGAGCCCGGACGGAGGGGACTTGGTCGTGTGGTTGCTGCGGAAGGCGCTGCTGGCGGAGGAATATCGGCGATGTCCAGACAGCGGGGTCCTCACATGGTAGCTGCTGCGGATGGCGCTGCTGGAGGGTCGAGTGGACCGATCATCGCTGGAGGAGCACAGGACATGGGTAACATGGCCTTAGAGGCTGCTGAGTGTGGGGAACGGGGTAGGGGGAATGGGAAGGGTAAGCGCAAGCGCAAGCGCAAGCGGAGGGCCAGGGCTTCCTCCTCTTCTTCGTCTTCTTCTTCTTTAACCTCCACTGCTTCTTCGTCTTCCTCCCGGTCTCGGTCGAGGGAGTTGGGTGAGCAGGCGGGGCAGGAGAGTCAGAATAGGGGTGCTCCGGCATTGGTGGCGCTCATCGAGCTTTGGGAGAAGGTTCCTAGAAGGTTGCGTCGGAAAATTAAAAAGTGAGCGTGCATTGATGTGTTTCGGCTCTTAGAGGGCAGGAGTAAAAAGAAGGTTAAGAAGGAAGAGGGCAAGGTTAAATCGGATCAGGTCTCCCGTAATATGGTTAACTGGACGCGGGCGTTTCTTCGTCTGGCCAGCGTATGGGGCCAGGCTCGTCCTCAGGATTATGGCCTGCTCTTGGCGTACATGGATTCTGTGCTTGACGCTTATCAGCGCTTCGGTGGTTGGGCCTGGCTCAACTATGACGAGGCCTTTCGAGATAAGATGGAAGAAAACAAGCACATGTCTTGGGGTACTCAAGATATCAATTTATGGCTAACGAATATGGCTAGACCTGGGGGAGCTGCGGCGAGTTTTGCGGCTCGATCGATGCAGCAAGGTTCGACGGGTGTGTACCGTTCCTTTCGGTCCGGAGCAGGGCAATCGGGTCAGGGTTCTGGGGGAGGGAATGACCTCTGCTGGAAGTTCAACAAAGCGACGTGCCCCTTTTCGGATTGTAGATTCCGGCACGCCTGTTCGCTGTGTGGGCAGGGTCACTCAGCGCTTAAATGCCCAAAAAAGGGAGTGGCCTTGCCCTCAGGGGCAGCAAAATGATATGGGTTCCTCTGGGGTGCCCACTCCGATTAAGGTGGGGGCCCTCCGGCCATGGTTGCGCTGTTATAGTGATCGGAGGGCTGCAGTACTTTTGGAGAAGGGTTTTGTTGAGGGTTTTGTTATACCGTACGAGAAACCGGTGGCTTCGGTGCGGGTTCCTAATGCATCCTCCGTGAATAGCCTGCGGGAGGTGGTTCGGTCGAAATTGCAAGAGGAGGCTAGACTTGGACGCATTGCGGGGCCTTTTCGAGAGCAGCCTTTCTTGGTTATGATGGTCTCCCCGTTGGCTATCATTCCTAAGAAGGACCCTGGTAAGTTCCGTTTGATTCACAATCTGTCCCGGCCGTTGGGCCGCTCGGTCAACGAGGGCATCCCTCGTGACCTGTGTACAGTTCGCTATTCGTCTTTTGATTGTGCGCAGCGTCTTGTTGGACAGGCTGGGTGTGGTGCTCTCCTGGCAAAGGTGGACATTGAGTCTGCCTTTCGGCTTTTACCTGTCCATCCCTCCTCGTATCCGTTGCTGGGTTTTCGATTCGAGGGCGGGTTTTATTACGATCGTTGTTTACCGATGGGCTGCTCCATTTCGTGCGCTTACTTTGAGATGTTTAGTACGTTCTTGCACTGGGTTACGGTCCGCGTTGCACGGGCGGATTCGGTTGTTCACTATCTGGACGATTTTCTCTTTGTTGGAGCGGCGGGGTCTGCGGTGTGTTCTTGCTTAAAAGCGTCATTTGAACGCGTGGCTGCTGCATTTGGTATTCCGTTGGCGGCAGATAAATCGGAGGGCCCAACTACGGTGCTTACTTTTCTGGGTATTGAGATTGATACCGTGGCAATGGTTACCAGGTTGCCACTGGACAAGGTACAACTCCTGTTGTTGCAGATTTCTCGGATGGCCGAGTCTTGCAGGGCTACCCTCAGAGACGTTCAATCACTGCTGGGATCTCTTAACTTCGCGTGTCGGGTATTGCCTATGGGGCGGGCTTTTGCTCGACGACTGGCTGCTGCCACCTCAGGCGTCCGTGACCGTCGCCACTTCGTGCGTATATCTGCAGGTATTCGGGCGGATCTTAGGATGTGGGTCGGGTTCCTCATGCGGTTTAATGGCACGTTGCCGATTCAACAGCCCGAGTTGTCTAACCTGGATTTGGAACTTTACTCTGATGCGGCAGGTGGCCTCGGTTTCGGCCTTTACTGCCAGGGGGACTGGTGTGCAGCGCCGTGGCCTGCTGCCTGGCAGCGGAGTGGTGTTACACGTAATGTGACTTTTTTGGAGCTTTTCCCGCTTCTGGTCGCCTGCGAACTTTGGCCAGCTCGGCTGCGTAATAAGCGCGTGCTATTTTGGTGTGATAATATGGGGGTTGTGGAGGTCGTCAATCGGCATGCCGCAAAATGTTTGCAGGTTAATCAGTTGATGCGTGAGATCGTTCTGCGTTGTTTGCGGCTCAATTTATACATTAGGGCTAGGCATGTGCCAGGGAGTCGCAACTGTATTGCTGACGCGCTTTCTCGCTTTAACTTTTCACAGTTTCGTCGGTTGGCTCCAGACACGTAGCCTCGGGGGTTGCAGATGCCAGATCATTTATGGAGCCTGGTCGGGAAGGGCTCTGGGACTTGCTGAGACAGTCGGTGGCTCCTACCACCTGGACGCGATACAATGCTGGATTCCGTCGATTGTTCGCCTTCCTGTCTTCCCGGGATTGGTCCCCGGGACATGTATCCGAGACCCTGCTGGCGGAATTTGTGCTGGATTCACATCGTGAAGGTTTTTCGCGGGGAGTCGTGGCTGGCCATTTAGCTGGTTTTACATTCTTCTCTAGGGCCTTGGGGTGGCGTTGTCCGTCCTCGGGTTTCCTAGTGCATAGACTTCTGACGGCTATGGCTAGGATTGCACCGCGGCAACCCGATGCACGGCAGCCAATTTCTCACGACTTGTTGACAAGGTTGATCGTGGAATTGCCGGCGGTGGCTCGGTCCCGATACGAGGTGCTGCTGTTCACTGCTGCTTTTTCGCTTGCCTTTTTCGGGGCTTTCCGCGTCGGGGAGCTATTGGTGCATCCTGCCGATACTGTGGGTGCGCGTGGCCTCTTATTGCGGCATGTACAGTGCGGCGACAGTACAGTTAGTTTATATCTGGCCAGATCTAAGACGGACCAGCTGGGCAGGGGCCGTACGGTGGTTTTGAATAAGATAATGGGTGTTACTTGCCCGGTTACGGCTCTGTGTGCCTATATGGCGGTTCGTCCTCCTTTGGGGTTGGCCTTGTTGTTGCATGAAGACGGCGGGCCCCTTACACGTTATCAGTTCTTAGCAGTGCTGCGTCTAGTTTTGCGCCGATGTGGTGAGGACCCAGCGCGCTTTGGTACTCATTCATTTCGGATTGGGGCTGCCACTTGCGCCTTCCTGGCTGGGGTGCCCGGCGAGGGGATTCGACGGTTAGGGCGTTGGTCCTCGGACTGTTATAGGAGTTACATCCGGCCTCACGGGGTTGCATGAGGTTTAGATCAGGGAGGGATCTAGGCGGGGCAGCTCAGTCTATGTTTCCACTGATGGGTACCTTGTTCTCGGGGGAGTGGGTGGCTGTAGCTGGTTGGTGCATGCTCGGGTCAGACACTTTACTAACCAGGGTTTGGTGTTTTTACTCTAGAGCTGGATTTGATTGTTGGATTTGCCTTGCAGATGCGGTGCGGCGACAGCGTACTGTGTGGATTGTCGGGCACTCCTTCGTCCACTGGGCGGGAGAGCGTGCCGCGATCCGGCCTGGTGGTCAGCACTTGGGTCTGCAGCACTTGGGCATTCGCGTGTCCTGGTGGGGTCAGCGGGGTATGCGGTGGCATCAGCTGTTACCGTTGCTGGCTGACTTCCGTCGTCGCCCTCGTCGTCCGGATATCCTGCTGCTGCATTTGGGGGGTAACGACGTGGACTCCCAGACGGGGAAGCACCTGATTGACACTATTCTGGGGGATCTTCGGATGATATTGGAGTGGTTCCCTGGCACGACGCTGCTGTGGTCGGACATTATTCCTCGACCACGTCGGCTGGAGTCCAGGAGATGGACCAGGGGTTTGTGCAAGGTTAACCGTCAGGTAGGGCGCTGGGTGGAGTCTAGGGGGGGGGTGCAACTACGACACGACTGGGTGGATGTGTCCTGTTTAGGTTTGTTTGCGAGGGATCGGGTACATTTGTCGGACGTGGGCTGGGATTTATTGTTGGACGATTTCTCGTCGGGTTGTGAGCGTTGGGCACTATCTTAGTCGCAGCTCTGTTCATTGGTGGGGGGGGGCCTGTAAGGGTTTACAGGCCCCTATGGCGGTATCTCGAGCTACTGGCTGGGCTCATCAGGTGATGAGCGGTGGGCCGGCTGGGAGCCGTGCCTGGTGGGTCAGGTGACCCGGGTTACTGGGGCATGTGGGGGACATGCCACCCCCCCAGATTCTTGCTTCATGGCGGGGTCGGGGGGCATAACTTGTTTTATTACAGTAGCTCGAAATAATTGTTTTATAATGTTTATACTGTTTATACATTGTTATGTTATTTAATAACCTGTTATGACCAATAAACAGGGCTGCGGCTAATTTTTACCATAATTAGTGTTGAGTATTTTGTGGGATAATGTAGGGGAGGGGGTAAGGGTGTGATATATATATATGTAGCGGGCCTATCCAGATTCCGCTGTTATAATCTTTACCATTTTGTTTGGCACAAATATCAGACTCACAGGTCTATATTTTCCGGAATCACCTCTGAATCCTTTTTAAAAGTCGGTGTCGTGTTGGCCACCTTTCATTCTTCTGGTACTATGCTGGATTACTAACAATAGCTCTGCAAGTTCATTTTTCAATTCTATCAGCACTCTGGGATGTATACCATCTGGAAAACAAAAAAACACAAATACAGGAATAAGAAAGAAAACATAAAATTCCAGATCCAATACCTCTCTCAGAGAAATTGCAAATTCTTGTCAAAGATACAAATTCATTGAACATTTCTTGCATCAATGATATTGTTATAACTTGTACTGCAAATTGTATAAAAGGGAGAGCCTCAGATCCCCGTGCGTTGATGATTGTTTCAACCGCACTGGAAAGGGAAAAACTCTTCACCGGCTCTTTATCCCCCTCCTCTCTGCAAACTCACTCCTTGAAGTTTTAAAACTTTGAACAAATCAAGCTACTTAGCTACAGGGTATGGTCTTGTCTTTTCTGGGAGCTCCTTTTATTTCTCAGTCATCTAGCAGTCCAACTGATTCTCTTCCTGGCTTCTTGCTTTTAATATACCTAAACATGTTTTTTACTGTGTGTGCAGGAAGCAAAAACAATCTCCTCTTCAAGGTCTCTCTTACATGGGGCAAAGGCTGTAACCCCTTGTACAATATGGATGTCCTATATCAAAAATCTGTACAAATACACTGTATGTGCATTTTCAATTGAAAATATCTATTCGATATTTATCAAAACTCAGCTAATTACAAATGCAGCCTTTCCATACAGTTCCAATATAGTTTGTACGGCGGAGACGTCTCATAGAGTTTCAAGCCATGTGACTCTGTCCAGAGGTCTCAGCTTTACTCTGGTTCCTTGTAGTAAAAAGGCCTCTAAAATGCCTAATGAGTATAAGCCTGTTCTAATTAATTGCAATTTCAATAAAACTGTGAGAAAACCTACTGCAGTGGACTCACATTTTTCCCTAGCTGAGAGTGAAATCTGAAACACCACATGCTGTTGTAACAGGCCTCATTACTCAGGCATTTAGGCCTACTGGTCTGGGAGAAAAACAAATTGTCAATTGTTATAACTTTATTTGGCCCAGTGTTAAAATTATTCCTGAGATATTGCAGTACATGAGTTTCTGAACCACAAAGTCTCTGGATATAGATGTGATAAACTTTCTATAGCATTTTAACAAGACTTTAACCAATATAACATGAGCTGAGAGAGGGAGGGAGAGATGAGAAATGTATAACATTATAACAGCCTCCTATAATACAAATTGTTGCTGCAGCTTCAGAAGTTTGAAATGCCATAAGAAATGTCAATGATATATCCTCTATTGTTTCACAACATTAGTCTCTAAACAGAGTGATAGAAAAAGCTCAGATTTGGGGGAGGGGGGCTTCATTGTCATAAAAAAATGCATTATTCATAGTGGGGATGATATTCAGACTGCAGGAATTAGCCGGGCTGACTCCTGCAGTCGGTGCTGAGCCCGGATATAATGTCGGGCCATTTCTGGCAACCGGCATTGAATATATGGTTTATTTTTGGCCACTATAAATTTAGCCGGCCAAGTCTATTTTTAGTGCTGGCCGGCTAAGATTACAGTAGCCAAAGATAGACTACCTATGTAAGTGGCCCAATTTGATTAAATATAGCCAGTTAGCGCTTTAAATTTCATGGATTGCCAGCTAAGTCACCTGATAGAGCTAAGCACCGATATCCCGTGGACACCTGGCGCTGAATATTAGCGCTTAGTCACAGTGGTGTAGCATGAGTGAGAGGTGCCCGGGGCGGAGGTGCCCCTCCCCCACCCTGGCCTCCGCTCCCCGTTCCTTCCGCTCCCCCCTGCCACGTGTGTGCCCCCACTTTCCTTCACCACCGCAAGAAATTCAATGTGCTCTTTGCGACCCCGGCAGCTCTTCCTCTGATGTCACTTCCTATGCGCGGCACCCGGAAGTGACATCAGCAGGAGAACTGACGCGGTGAACAACTAGAGGTATGGGGGAAGGGAAGGGGGAAGTGTGTGTGACGAGGGAAGGAGTGAGAAGAGGCAGAGGGGGTATAGAGGAGGAGGGGTGCTGGCGCCTCCAACAACATGGTAACTGGGGCGGACTGCCCCCCCTACTATGCCACTGCTTAGCCAGCTTAGTGCTATTTAGCCAGCCAGGAGCCATTCCTGAATAGCTAAATCGCACTGACTATTGGACAAAGTGTGTCCAAATCTTACTTACAAATAAACGAAGCAGAGCAATCCAGGTCTCCAAATCCAAGGTAATTTATTAATATCCATATATATAAAAGTGTAAAGACTCGGCACGGACTTGACATGAACACACTTTATATGTGATACTGCTTACCAACAGTCCATACATCAACATTTATTTTATGACTTCACCAGAAAAAAAATCTTTTCAATTACAGCATCTACAGCATGGAACTCCCTGCCCTCACATCTCCGGAAAGAGATCCCGTTAGATAAATTTAAATCAAACTTAAAAATTTTCCTTTTTAAAGATGCCTATGATTAGTAATAATTAGATCGCAAATCAAAGGAAGAGCATTCCCTTCCCTCATGTGTTGACCCTTTTATGGTCTTCTTTTCTTTAACAAATTGCATTTCACCCTTAATCCTTTTGTTTCCTATATGTCAATTTAGTCTAATTAGTCAATGTTTTCCCCATGATTTTAATGATAAGTCTGTGAACTGCTTAGACAATTTTTTAAGCGGTATATCAAATCTTGAATAAAACTTGAAAACTATTTTAAAATGTGCTCCTTAGTGATTCACTTGTTCTGTTTATGCACTTCTTTTGATATAAGGATTTTAAACACATATTTCTTCTTGCAACACCTTATTGAGTGAATACACATCTTAGTAGACACACTATTTATTTGCAATTTACCTTGAATTATATTAATTTATATTTGATTTTTCTTAAAAAATATTTTTTGTCTTTTATGTTATATGTGGTTTGACTCATTATAAGGTATGAACATAAGAACATAAGCAGTGCCTCTGCTGGGTCAGACCAGAGGTCCATCATGCCCAGCAGTCCGCTCACGTGGCAGCCCATCAGGTCCAGGATCTGTATAGTAATCCTCTATCTATACCCTTCTATCCCCTTTTCCTTCAGGAAATTATCTAATCCTTTCTTGAACCCCAATACCATACTCTGTCCTTTCACACCCTCCGGAAGCGCATTCCAGGTGTCCACCACCCTTTGGGTGAAAAAGAACTTCCTAGCATTGGTTCTGAATCTGTCCCATCTTAATTTTTCCGAATGCCCTCTCGTTCTTGTAGTTTTTGAAAGTTTGAAGAATCTGTCCCTCTCCATTTTCTCTATGCCCTTCATGATCTTGTAAGTCTCTATCATGTCCCCTCTAAGTCTCCGCTTTTCCAGGGAAAAGAGCCCCAGTTTCTCTAATGTTTCAGCATATGAAAGGTTTTCCATACCTTTTATCATTTGTGTCACTCTTTTCTGGACCCTCTCGAGTATCGCCATATCCTTCTTAAGGTACGGCGACCAGTACTGGATGCAGTACTCCAGATGCGGGCGCACCATCGCCCGATACAATGGCAGGATAACTTCTTTCGTTCTGGCTGCAATACCTTGCTTGATAATACCTAGCATTCTATTTGCCTTCTTAGAGGCCGCTGAGCACTGTGCCAACAGCTTCATTGTCTTGTCCACTATTACCCCCAAGTCCTTTTCTAGGGTACTTTCACTCATTACCAACCCTCCCATCGTATAGCTGTTCTTCGGGTTTCTGGTTCCTACATGCAAGACTTTACATGTCTATACATTAAACTTCATTTGCCATCTCGTCGCCCACTCTCCTAGTTTGTTCGGGTTCCTTTGTAAATCTTTGCAGTCCTCTTTAGTCCTAACTCCACTAAATAGTTTGGTGTCGTCTGCGAATTTTATTACTTCACACTTCGTCCCTGTTTCTAGATCATTTATAAATACATTGAACTGCAGCGGTCCGAGTACTGGCCCCTGCGGAATACCACTCGTGACCTTCCTCCAGTCCAAGTAGTGGCCCTTCACTCCTACCCTTTGCTTTCTACTCGCCAACCAATTTTTGATCCATCTATGTACGTCTTCTTCCACCCCATGGTTTTTCAGTTTCCGTAGTAGGCGTTCATGGGGTACCTTGTCAAAGGCTTTTGGGAAATCTAAGTATACGATGTCTATGGGGTCCCTTTTGTCCATCCGTTTGTTAATTCCTTTGAAGAAGTGCAATAAGTTCGTTAGGCACGATCTTCCCTTGCAGAAGCCATGTTGGCTTGTATTCATCAGTTTATTCATTTCTAGATGCTCATCGATGCTGTCTTTTATCAGCGCTTCCGCCATCTTCCCTGGAATTGAAGTCAAACTTACCGGTCTGTAGTTCTCCGGGTCATCTCTCGATCCTTTTCTAAAGATGGGCGTAACATTTGCTATCTTCCAATCCTCCGGGATCACACCTGTTTTCGGGGATAGATTACAAACCTGCTGTAGTAGTTCCATTATTTCCTCCTTTATTTATTTCAATACCCTAGGGTGGATTCCGTCCAGGCCCGGAGATTTGTCAGTTTTTAATCTATTTATCCGCTTGTGTACATCTTCAAGTCTTATTTCCATGGATGTTAATTTTTCTGTTTGATCTCCTTTGAAGATTTTTTTCAGGTTCCGGCACGTTGGATGTGTCCTCTTCTGTAAATACTGATGAAAAGAACATGTTTAGTCTATCCACCACTTCTTTTTCCTCCTTCACCACTCCTTTCCTATCTCCGTCATCCAGCGGTCCCACCTCCTCCCTTGCCGGCTGTTTCCTTTAACATATCTGAAGAACAGTTTGAAATTTCATGCTTCCTTGGCTAGCCTCTCTTCGTATTCTCTTTTTGCCCTTCTAACCACAAGGTGACATTCTTTTTTATGCTTCCTGTGCTCTTTCCAGTTCTCCTCGGTTTTGTCCTTTTTCCATTTCCAGAATTCATTCTCCATAGCTCCTATCGCTTTCTTCACTTCTTTAGTTATCCACGCCAGGTCTTTTGTTATGCTCTTTTTGCATCCTTTTCTAAATCTGGGGATATACAGATTTTGCGCTCGCTCACTGTGTCCTTGAATAAAGACCAGGCTTGCTCTATAGTCTGTGATTTCTTTGAGCTGTTCCTAAGTTTCTTCCTTACCATTATTCTCATAGCTTCATAGTTTCCTTTCTTGAAATTAAAAGTTGTCGCTGTGGTTCTCTTTCCCTTCAATATTCCTACTTCAACTTTGAACTTGATCATATTGTGGTCACTATTTCCCAACGGTCCCACTATTTCCACTTCCTTTGCAGGTCCTCTTAGCCCATTAAGGATTAGATCCAGAGTGGCATTCTCTCTCGTCGGTTCTTAGGTGAAGTCTCCCATAACAATCGTGTTACCGCTTTTGCATTCTTGCTTTATCTCGGCTTTCATTTCTTCATCGTTTGCTTCGGTTTGCCCAGGTGGACGATATTACAGGCCCATCTTTATCTCGGGCCCTTTCCTTCCTGGTATTTTAACCCATAGTGATTCCAATTTGTTGGTCGTCGCTACTGTGTCCACTTTGGTCGAGTGTATGTTTTCTTTTATGTATAGGGCTATTCCTCCTCCTTTCTGACCTGACCTGTCTTCGCGATAGAGTTTGTACCCCGGCAGTGCTATGTCCCATTTGTTTTCTTCATTCCACCATGTTTCAGAGACCCCAATGATGTCTAGGTTCTCTTTTTTGACCATGATTCTAATTCTCCCATTTTATTCCTTAGGCTCCTTGCATTAGTATACATGCACTTTAAGACCTGGTATTTTTTTGTCTTCATTTCCTTTTCCTGTGCTACGATCTTCTTATCATCCTCTTCTTGATCTGTCAACTCTTGTTTTTTTCCCATTGTGTCTTCCCAGCATTTTCGCCACTCAATTTCCTCACGGGATACCTTCTTCCGAATTGTTGACACTTGGTCGACTGTCGGCTTTCCCCTTTTTCTTAGTTTAAAGCCTGCTCTATTCCCCTCCTGATGGTTTGCTAGAAGTCTAGTTCCCGCCGCGCTCAGGTGCAATCCATCTCTCCTGAAGAGCTTGCTCTTGCCCCAAAACATTGTCCAGTTCCTCACAAAGTGGAACCCTTCTTCCTCACACCATCTCCTCATCCATGCATTTATTGACTGAAGTTCCGTCTGCCTCTTCACATCTGCCTTCGGTACTGGTAGGATCTCTGAAAACGCTATCTTCTGAGTCCTCATCTTCAACTTCCTTCCCAGAATCTTGAACTGTTTGATCAGTGCATTTCTACTGTAGTCTCTTCTGCTGACATCATTTGTCCCGATGTGGATCATCACTGTAGTCTCTTCCGTCTCTGCTCCTTCTAGGATCTTTTCAATTTTGTCGACGATGTCTTTTGTTCTCACTCCTGGGAGGCAGGTCACTAGTTGATCCTTTCTTCCTCATGCTATGTGGCTATCTACTTGCCTTAGGATTGAGTCATCCACTAGGATCGCAGACTTTCCCTTCCTCAGTTTTCGCTCCAGTTGCAGGTCTCTGACCTCGGTGTGCTTCGCTGCTTCTTCTTCTAGGCATCAACAAGACCTTGCCTCCCCTTCCTGCGGGATTCCTCTGTGGGCTTCTTCTTTGGAGTCTTCCTTGGAGTCATCTTCCTCTTGTTCTCCATTCCATGTGGGTGTATCTTCATCTTTCCTCTGATGTTCGTGTTCTCCCACCCTCCTTCTGTAGGCCTCCTCAATGAACTCCGCAAGCTCCCTGACTTCCTCCTCAATGTGTCTCTCTCTCATGAAGTATGGTTTTATCTCTTCAAACATATGGGTATATATGATGTATTCAATTTTACTTTTGATGCATTCAATTTCATATGTAGTTTAACTTTGGTTTTGTTTGTATGTTCCGTTAATAAGACTCTAGAACTCCTGAGGCAGGCCCTCTGGCCGAAAAATGGTCTATGTCGAGTCTTTACACTTTTATATATCTGGATATTAATAAATCACCTTGGATTTGGACATCTGGATTGATCTGCTTCATTTATTTGGATGTTTTGATTGTGCAGAGGTTGATATTCCCTATTTACTAGTTGTCCAATTCTTACATACTACATGCTAAGTAAGAATGGTGCATATTAATAGTGAAGAAAATTGCTAAAACAAAACACTTTGTAAAACAAAATAAAAGGCAAAAAGGAAACAATATGAAAAACTTTTCCAGTACATATTCCTAGAGAAAATAATTGGTCTCCCTGAAAATATCAGGTGAAAGAATCTGCTATCCCTTCTCCTCATTACACTTCTCCCTCCGTATTCGCTGTGATAGGGGATTAACAGAACCATAAATACAGAAAAACTGTGAATAACTTGTTTATATGTTATTTGATGTTTTCTATTAAAAACATCGTGAATATGGTGAAACCGCAAATAACATAGTGGGAGACTTGGCCTGTTGCTGAAGAAAAGGCAAAACATGGTGAAGAAAGTGCTGGGAATCATCGATTTTCTCGGTAAACGCTTGGAATCAGCGATTTCTCTATGCAAGCTGATGTAATTTGGGGGGAGGAGCCAGCAAGCTAAAAACCGTGAATAATCGAAACTGTGAATGCTGAAACCGTGAATACGGAGGGAGAAGTGTACTGATATGTCAGATTCCAAACCCCTAGCATGGAGCTTCCAAGATATAAAGTGGGCATCCAACCACAGCTATTACTATGGGAAAAATGTTGCTCTATGGAATATGAAAATACCTATTCATACATCAGGTAGGCCTGGCAAAAGTCCAGCGGTCTTTATGATTATAGGCTTCACGTTACCTTCCCAGCAGATGATTACATAGAAACATAGAAATAGACGGCAGATAAGGGCCACGGCCCATCAAGTCTGCCCACTCCAGTGACCCTCCCTATCTATCTTTGCGGATAGATCCCACATGTCTATCCCATCTGGCCTTAAAATCTGGCACACTGCTGGCCTCAATAACCTGAAGTGGAAGACTATTCCAGCGATCAACCACCCTTTCAGTGAAGAAGAACTTCCTAGTGTCACTGTGCAGTTTCCCGCCCCTGATTTTCCACAAATGCCCCCTTGTTGCCGCGGGACCCTTGAAGAAGAAGATGTCTTCTTCCACCTCGATGCGGCCCGTGAGATACTTGAATGTCTCGATCATATCTCCCCTCTCTCGACGTTCCTCGAGTGAGTAGAGCTGCAATTTCCCTAACCGCTCCTCGTACGGGAGCTCCTTGAGTCCCGAGACCATCCTGGTGGCCATTCTCTGGACCAATTCCAGTCTCAGCACATCCTTGCGGTAATGTGGCCTCCAGAATTGCACACAGTACTCCAGGTGCGGTCTCACCATGGATCTATACAGTGGCATAATGACTTCAGGTTTACGGCTGACGAAACTCCTGCATATGCAACCTATGATTTGCCTTGCTTTGGATGAAGCTTGCTCCACTTGGTTTGCAGACTTCATGTCTTCCCTGACAATCACCCCTAAGTCTCTTTCTGCTTCAGTTCTTGTCAGGATCTCGCCATTTAGGGTATAAATCTTGCATGGATTTTGGCTTCCCAGGTGCATGACTTTGCATTTTTTGGCATTGAAACTGAGTTGCCAGGACCTAGACCAGTGCTCCAGCAGAAGTAAGTCATGCACCATATCGTCTGCCATTGCTTTTTTGTCTGTTGTGCTTTTGCTCACTACATTGCTCAGTTTGACATCATCAGCGAATAATGTTATTCTACCTCGGAGCCCTTCTGTCAAGTCTCTTATATAGATGTTGAACAAGATCGGGCCCAGGACGGAGCCTTGTGGCACTCCACTTATCACCTCCGACATTTCGGAGGGGGTGCCATTCACCACCACCCTCTGAAGCCTACCTCCAAGCCAGTTCCCAACCCATTTGATTAATGTGTCGCCCAAACCTAAAGAACTCATCTTGCTCAGCAACCTGCGGTGTGGCACGCTATCAAATGCTTTGCTGAAATCCAGGTAGACGATGTCCAGGGACTCACCAACATCCAGCTTCCTCGTCACCCAGTCAAAGAAGCTGATCAGATTGGATTGGCAGGATCTCCCCTTAGTAAATCCATGTTGGCGGGGATCCTGTAGATTCTCCTCGTCCATGATCCTATCCAATTGGCATTTGATTAGGGTTTCCATTAGTTTGCTCACTATTGAAGTGAGACTCACTGGTCTGTAGTTTGCCATCTCCATCCTGGAGCCTTTCTTGTGTAGTGGAATGACGTTAGCCATCTTCCAGTCCATCGGGACGTTACCTGTACTAAGGGAGAGATTGAAGAGCGCGGATAGCGGTTCCGCCAAGACATCACTCAACTCCCTGAGTACCCTAGGGTGTAGGTTGTCAGGCCTCATTGCCTTGTTGACCTTGATTTTTGACAGCTCGCAGTAGACGCTGCTGGGTGTAAATTTGAAATTACTAAATGGGTCTACTGATTTAATCCTTGTCTGTGGCTGAGGGCCGATTCCCGGCACCTCGCGGGTGAAGACTGAACAGAAGTATTCATTTAACAGTTGGGCTTTTTCTGAGTCCGTCTCTACATAGTCTCCATCTGGTTTTCTGAGACGTACTATCCCGCGAGTTCTTTTTTCTGTCACTGATATACCTGAAGAAGGATTTATCTCCCTTCTGGATGTTCTTTGCTAGAGACTCCTCATGCGGAATTTGGCCTCCCTAACTGCCGCTTTGACGGCTCTTAACTTGGTCAGATAATCTACTCTGGAGTCCTGTGTCCCTGATTGTTTGTAAGAGATGAATGCTTTTTTCTTCTCTTTGATGAGGTCCGAGATCTCCGTAGAGAACCACTGTGGCTTGTTGTTCCTACTCTGTTTGCTTACTGATTTAACATAGCGGTTTGTTGCTTCCTGTATAGTGGTTTTCAAAGTTGACCACATTTCTTCCACGCTGTCGGTGTCTGCTTGGATTTGTAGCGCCTGGTGAACGGAGTCTCCCATGTCTTGGAAGTTTGTGTCCTTGAACTTGAGAACCTTGGTCAGTGTGGTAGATTTCGTGAAACCTTTCCTGAGATTGAACCATATCATATTGTGGTCACTGGAATTACTCCTGAAGGTGTGGTTATTTGAAATGGGAAGAGAGATTATGAGATCCTTGTTTTGAAGGATAGTATATGCACTGAAAAGCAGTATACAGTGTAGTATGCTTGAATCTTTTATTATTATTATTATTAATAATACCCAAAGTTATAAAACAGTCCAAATACTGCAGTGACACATTCCAAATTTTGAGTATTACAGCAAATGCACTGATCAGTATCCAAACTTACCTTCATCTCTACACCTCCTCCCCCCTCCTATGCTACCTCTCCCTCTTCTACACCTTCCCTCCCCAACTTTTGATTTCTCAACCCTCCTGATCAACATGATATAATACCACCACTCCACTAAAAATCTAGAATTCTGCTACATGCTGCCAGGGTTAAGGTTTTGAGAACTTGGGAGGGAACCTGGCTAGCAACCATGGTCGGTGCTGACCGCTGATATTCAATGCCAGGCCATTTCTGGCCATGCACATTGAATATCTGGTCTTTCCTTGGCTGGCTCAAACTGAATTGGCTATGTGAGTTTTAAGCACTGGCTAAGTTATACTAGCCAAAGACAGATCTGCTCCTTGAGCCACCCGATTTAGCTACTAAACCTGGCTGGTCAGCACTTAAAATTGACGCTATCATGCATTATAGCTGGCCAAAGATCCATTAGGCTTCCGCAGCTAGCATCATGATTGTTGCTGTTGTCCGGGTCTCGTCACATCTGGGTAGGTAGAACATGCTGTGGCTTTCTTCAGGATAACGATAGCATGGTGGCTAAAACATTGATTTTACCTACCCAGTTGCGGCAAAACCCGAACAGCAATAATCATAGCTGGCCAAGTTTAAGCAGCTGTTTCCCACTGAATATTAGTGGTTAGCTGGCCAAGTGCTATTTAACTGACCAAGGGCCGTTCCTGGCCAGTTAAATAGTGCTGAATATCAGGCAGGATATTTTTAATTCCATATCTCTCCATGGTTAACAAATACATCATTTGAGTCCACCACACTGCAAGTATGATACATTTAAATAGAGCTTTGTGGCCTTTCATCCATGTTTTTTTTGAAAGTCAGCCATCTTATGATGAAAGTCTACTGACCGCTTGAAAACTGAATAGAATACCAAGACATGAAGATTAGTGATGTTGAGTGGTAATGCCAAGGACCTTATCTGTGAAACTGCTAATTGGTGTACCTGCCTACTGGAACACAAGATTGGCCTTGAGATCATCTCTTCAGGGCACCCTACAGCTTGCTACGAAAGCCAAATTAACGCTATCAAATTAGGATCAACTGCAGTATAGAAAAGTCTGGCATATCATATCCTACCTTTGTACAGTATATATGCTCTTCAAAATTAAAATACTATTATGGATTAGTGAGGAAGCACTCTCCCTAGCAGTATATGTAGTTGAGGATGGGCTGGGATGGTTTAGAAGGGCTGGAGTGAGCTTTGACGGAGACTCCAGTAGATGGAACCTATGCATAGTACCGAGCAGAGCTCTGGGTTTCTGACCCAGAAATATCTAAGAGAAAGAACAATTTAAATTAAATCATTAAATTATAGAGAGTGTATGTTTGGGCAGACTGGATGGACCATTTGGGTCTTTATCTGACATCATTTACTATGCTACTATGTAATGGTGCCCAAGTTCTTCTCCATCCTTATACACACCTAATTTGGAGTTAGGCAACATAAGATAGGCGCCTATCACCCAATTAATTTTTATTTTTTTCAATTATGAGTTTATTAAAGCTCATAATTGAAGCCAACAGACTAATTAAGTTAGGTGCCATATAGCATTTCCCTCTATACGGCCATGCGTTAATGTTAGCATTAGCGCACGGCCATTGAAAAAAGTTACAGTGTGAGCACTAGGGGGCAGTAATGCTCCTGTATTAAGCCCATGTCAGCCTACTAGCTGGATAGTACAGACATGCCCACTCTCCATGCCTCCACACCCGCTCCAAATAATAAATGAAGAAAATACCATCCCACAAATTCTATAAACAGTGCTTAAATTTGCAGACACAGATTTGGGCACGCGCCCAATTGGCATGCACTGTTGAATTGCATTACCAGCCTATTAGTGCCAATTATTAGGTGTACATAATTGGCAACAATTCTGAATTACACATACATCTTTCTATGTGCTGTTCTTTAAAAATGCACGCACAAAGTTTTTAGCGTGCAACTCAAAAGGGACCATGGCCACGGGAGGGGCCTTCCCTTAAGGGGCATGCACTGTTTAATAGAGTTTCAGCGATCAACTCAAGTTTCAAGTTTATTATAAAATTTGATTAATCGCTTATTCAAAATTCTAAGCTATGAACAAATCAATAAAATTACAAAATTGGGGGGACAACAAATCTAACAAAAAACTGAACCTTACTGTACGCTGTTCTACTAATACTACTGCTATTACTGTGTTTATCATTTTCATAGTGCTGAAAGGCTGTGTTTATCATTTCCATAGTGTTGAAAATGTATGCAGCACTTTACATTTAATATATATTGTATTAGATGGTCCCTGCTCAGAAGAGCTTACAGTCTAATTAGGACAGACAGACAGAACAAATGGGACAGAACAAATGGGACAGATAGGGGTTAAGGGGTTTCTTGCAGAGAGAATGATAGAATAGACATAAGTATCTTATGGTGAGTGGGAGTTGGGAGTTAGGAGTTGAAAGCAGCCTCGAAAAAGTGGACATTTATAAATGGCGCCCAGTTCAGAGCGTTGTTTATGGAATAGCACTCAGGCCCAGATTCTATAAATAGTGCCTGAAACTAGGTCCCTAAATCAGTGCGTCTAGCTGATCTAGGTGCCTAACTTAGGTTTCTTAATTAGCTCAATTGGCGCCATTAAAAACAAATTGAAAAAAAAACCAAAACATTAAAAAAATTAATTACCTGGTAGGCATCTAACTTAGTAGGTGCCTACCATTTCAAGGTGAATGTCCACTCCAAAGCGCCTACCATAAAGTAGGTGTGGTTAAGGGGCAGATTTTGGGTGTGCTTTGACTTAGGCGTTTATCTTAGGTGCAGTGGGTGCACTCATTTAGGTCATGAACGCCTTGGCCTAAACGGGAGTGCACCAAAAGGTTCAACACCTACCAGTGCCTAAGACTGCTTAGGTCAGGGGTGTCCAATGTCGGTCCTCGAGGGCCGCAGTCCAGTCGGGTTTTCAGGATTTCCCCAATGAATATGCATTGAAAGCAGTGCATGCAAATAGATCTCATGCATATTCATTGGGGAAATCCTGAAAACCCGACTGGACTGCGGCCCTCGAGGACCGACATTGGACACCCCTGGCTTAGGTACTGCTAGGCATAATTCTATAAACAGCATTAAAATAACTAATATAGAGATTGAGGTTGAGCGAAAATCGAAGTTCATTTTGCCTGACTTGAAGTTTATTGAATAATTGTTTTCCCGTTATTTTTCTTAACTCTTTGGAGACTCCATCAGGATAAGTAGCCCTCATATAATGTGGACTTGATAAAGATTTTTGTTTTTAGTTTGAAGTATTCTCCTTGAATTGTTTTGTTATTCTGTGAAATTGTTATATTTTGGAACAAATGAATAAATTTATTAAAAAAAAAAAAAAAAATTCTATAAACAGCACCTTGCAGATGATTGACGATTTTGCTCAATGGTGCCTAGATGTTAGGCATCGTTTATAGAATCAGGACCTCAGTGTGCATTTGGGTGACACTGACTCAACTTAGTCACATGTGCTTATTAGACGCATATGTTAAACTGGTTTGGGTTACTTTAATTTGTTCTGCAATGGGTCATTTTTGCTGCATTAGGCATGGACTAGCTCCTAATGCAGCTTAGGGGTCCTTTTATCAAGCTGCAGTAGGGGGGTTTAATGCACGTAATACCGTGTGTTAAACCACCTGCCGTGCTAGCCGCTAACGCCTGCATTGAGCAGATGTTAGTTTCTTAGCCGGCTGCGGGGGTTAGCGGGTGATGAAATGTCCGACACACTAACCCCGCTAGCGCGGCTTGATAAAAGGACAACTTAGTAAAAGACAGTGGCATTGTAATGGGTGGCGGGGAGCGGTCCACCCCTGGTGCCGTCTTGGGGGGAGGGTGCTGGCACCTCCCTCCGCTACATGCGTACTTCACTTCCCCTTCCCCCACCGTACCTCTAGCTTTTCACCGGAACGAGCAGCAACTCCAACCTGCTTCTTACCGCAGCGTCGGCTCTCCCTCTGACGTCATTTCCGGGTTCCGCACCTAGGAAGTGATGTCAAAGGAAGAGCTGACGCTGACACGGGCAGCAAGTTTGTGATGTTGCTCACGCTGGGAAAGTTAATGAGGTACAGAGGAAGAGAAGGGGCATGCGTGCATGACAGAGAGGCGGGGAAGGAGCAGGGCGGGGGGGGGGAGCAAAGAGGAGCAGGAGAGGGGCACCACTGCCCTGGGCGCCTCTCATCCTCGTTAAGCCACTGGTAAAAGGGCCCTTTGTTGGCAGGAGCAGAGTCAGCAGCTTGCACCTAGTTAATGAATACGGTTGTGGCTTCTGAGACCTTCTGAGTTTTAACTCGATTAATAAGGGCCTGTTTGTTGCATCCTGACAGGGGCTCATTGATTCCTTTGCTTGTTCATATCATTGCTTTATATGTTTTTTTGATGTTTCTCATTGACAAATAAATTAAATAAATTACTGTATTTTGATTTTTTTAAAGCTCAGTAAATACATTCTACTGCCTGAGAGAGCTCTACAGATTATTTCAAGGAAGATGTTTGTCATTATCTTCACTGTTTGCAGAGCTGGATTCAAACTGTGGAATGTTTTGGCAAATGTTCATACTATAGCTGGGATTTATGCTCTAGAACACATTAAATTAAGCAATTGGATTCGATGATTTATCGTTTTCTGCTACCCAGATCCCCCCTGTGTGGACAATATGCGCTGAAACCCAACATTTGAATCTGGCCTGTAAATATTTGTACAAAAAAAATGTGTTTTATATGTACTGGCTGAAAGATTTTGAGAGGTACAATAAAACTATGAACATCAATCTTATTTTATTGAACTGTTCTAATGTCTTCTTTATCAATGTAATTGGGGTTTTTATTTTCCACAATTGTTCTACTATTTTACTTTTAATATATTACATGTATCCTGCCTTTGCATAGGTCACAGTTGAAAAACAAAATGTTTGTCTTAATTTAACTTTCCTGTAGCTAAATTGTATTAAATATAACAGTATATATACTATGGGGCTCATTTTACTCACAAAAATGACCAAGTGCCTATGTTCAAAGCTGACTTTCTAGACGTCTATGCTAGGCTTCTTAGCCACTGTGCAGCCAAAGTTAAAGGAGGCATGTTGGCGGTGTGATGTGGATGGGACTTGGATGTGCTTAGGAATTGGACATCTTGTGGTGATAATCAAGCATTTCCCAAGATGTCCAGGATGGAACTTAGACGGAGCTAGACCTGTTTTAAAAGCATCTAAGTGCCAAAAAGATATCCAAACTGACCAGATGACCACTGATGGGATTAAATTATGACCCTCCACACTGCCCCAGTGGTCACTGACTCCCTCCCATCCTGCACAAATCTGAATGAACAGTACATACCTGTCTCTAAGCAGCACCTGGTATGGAAAAGCCTAATGGAGCACACAGGTGTCTAAAGTAGCTTGTTGGGTGGGTCAGTGAACCATGGAGAGAAGGACCTAGGTCCATAAACCACAGAAAACACTACATTTATGGTGGAAAGTGTGAGCCTACCAAACCTTACTATACAGTACTCCCCCAAAATTCACAGGGGTTAACGTTCTAGGAACATCAGCGAATTTTGAAAAACCGCGAATGCAGTTTAAGAGTTGATCAAAGGCAGGAGAGGGCAGCTGGGGTGCTGGTGGGTGCTGAAAATCATTTGCGGTATTTTCCATCTGCTTCTTCCTGGTATTAAAGTCAGGCTGCACCAATCAGGAGCTGCTTTGACACGCCAGATAACGTATTAAAGCAGCTCCTGATTGGTGTAACCATGACTTTAGTACCAGGAAGAGGCGGTCAGAAAATACCGCAAATTACTGAGTCTGCAATTCGCGAACCGTGAATTTGCAGGGGTTTACTGTACTGCCATATAGGTGCCACCTGCAGCCATAAGGGCTATTGTTGTGGGAGACAAATGGATATAGTAGGTTTTGGGGGAGGTTTGGAGGGCTCAGCATAAATTATTAGGGGATTATGGTGAGATGTACATCTGGCTCTAGGTGTCCTACTTCTCTGTTGGCATTAAAATGCTGACCCCTCCCACATCCAAATGGTCTGGATTTGGACGTTTTGAACTTGGATATTATTCTTTTTGAAAATGGGCAAACAAGTTAGACTTCTTAGGAGCCAAGACGTCTAGATAGACAATTTTCAGAAAAAAAAGATAGATGTCTAGAGATTTCAAAAATGGTTGGTTTTGCCTCCCGATTTTTGGACGTCCTTGTGGAGACATCCAAATCACTATCAAACATGGCCCTCCAAATATATAGCATGCACAAGAATACTTACAACAGATTAATATCATTGTTATTGAGAAATAAGAGTTGGGGAACAATTATCATATGAAACCCATTTCTTTAGAATTTTAAACTTTCAGTTAATACACTTATGCCTGCCCTGTATGCCTGGAATAAACTACCTGAGTTTGTCCTCCAAGCCCCTTCCCTTGTTTAAAAGCAGACTGAAAATCCACCTTTTTGATATAGCCTTCAATCCATAACCCTATTCCCCACTGACCACCAACCTAGCCAACAGATTAACTGTTCCTCTTAACTGTATCCATGACATCCTGTTTGTCTGTTTAGATTGTAAGCTCTTTCGAGCGGGGACTGTCTTCTTTGTGACTCTGTACAGTGCTGCATATGTCTGGTAGTGCTATTGAAATAATTAATAGCAGTAGTAGTAATAATTGTATATAATAAAATGAATCATGCAATGGCTACTACTAGTGGAGCTGCTATTTTGTGTAGAATGTAATCTAAATTAACATTTCTTTCAGTAAGGAAAGCATGGAGGATAATATTTTAAAACATAAATGTTTTCCTATTCTGCATATTAGTCACTATGGGCTAGATCCAATGAATAGCGCCCAGAGTTAAGCGTGGAATAATCTATGCTAAACTACTGCTCTATAAAGGGTGTTCTGCATGGAGCATCCTTTATAGAGCTGAGCATGCATTCTGGGCCCAATTTTATATATGTTACCTAAAACATTGGTACCGCCTAGTGCAGTGCTAAACATAGTTCAATAAAAGGCATACCCTATTTATGCCAGGGCTTTTTTGGCCTTAATGCCTAAGTTAGGCGCCCATTGGAACCTAACTCAAAACAGGCTCCTAACTCAAAAACATGCCCACAATCCACCCCTAGTCATGCCCACATTTAGCTGCACACTTTGCACTAGGCACCTAGCTATTGTAGAATCACGCCTATCAAGTTAGGCGGCTAACTTTCAATTATCTACACTTAGTGACAATTAAGAGGTGTTGAGCCCGGATTATAGGTGTTGATTTTGCCTATTACTCAATTAATTTGGGTGCCTACATCAGCTAGGCGCACTGACGTAGACACCTAACTGTAGGTGCATGTTATAGAATTTGGGGGTTTGAGCCTAACTTTGGGCATGAGCATTTATAACTGCCAAAAGCTGGGGTAAATGCCGGCATTCAGCTCACAGCAGGTTAGGCACACAAATGCAGGTATTTATAACACCGTGCTTAAATTCTGGGAATACCCCTGAATTGCCCATGTTTCTCTCATGGGCACGCTCCCCCCTTTGGAATTGCACGTTATGGAATTTAGATGTGCACAAGACAAGTACTCCCAAGTCTCTTTCCGGGGGGGGGGGGGGGGGTCTCTCCTGTATTCATGTATAAGATTTTTGTTACCAACATGCATCACCTTACACTTATCCACGTTAAACCTCATTTGCCATGTCGCAGCCCATTTCTCGAGCGTGTTTATATCCCGTTGTGGGTCTTCGCAATCCTTCTGCATCTTCACTACTCTGAATAGCTTTGTATCATCCGCAAATTTAATCACCTCGCTCATCGTACCAATTTCCAGGTCGTTTATAAATATGTTGAGCACAGGTCCAAGCACCGAACCCTGCGGCACTCCACTCGTGACGCTTTTCCAGTTCGAGTATTGTACATTTACCCCCACTCTGTTTCCTATTTGCCAACCAGATTTTTATCCACATGAGTATTTCACCCTCGATTCCATGGCTCGCAATTTTTCGAACTAGTTGTTCATGCGAGATCTTCTCGAATACTTTCTGAAAATCCAGATATACAATATCATAGAAACATAGAAACATAGAAAGATGACGGCAGAAAAGGGCCAAGGCCCATCAAGTCTGCCCACTCTATAGACCCTCCCCTCTATAGACCAGCTCGCCCTTGTCTATCTGTCTGTTTACTCTTTCGAAAAGTTCAGCAAGTTCGTCAAACAAGATCTTCCCTTGCTGAAGCCATGCTGGTTGGTCCTCATCAGATTGTGTCCGTCAAAGTGATCGATGATGCAGTCCTTTATCAGCGCCTCTATCATCTTTCCCAGTACAAAGGTCAGACTCACCGGGCTGTAGTTTCCTGGATCTCCCCTTGAACCTTTCTTGAAGATCGGCGTAACATTCGCCACTTTCCAGTCTTCCGGAATCCTTCCCAATTTGATCGACAGATTGGCTATTAGTTGAAGCAGTTCAGCTATAGCCCCTTTCAGTTCCTTGATTACCCTTGGATGGATGCCATCCGGTCCTGGGGATTTATCATTTTTAAGTCTATCAATCTTCCTGCATACCTCTTCTAGACTGACCATCAACCATGTCAGTTTCCCGTCTTAGTTTCCTGCATATAGCCTGTCAGCTTCCGTTATATTGCGTATATCCTCTTTGGTAAATTCCGACGTAAAAAATGTGTTCAGTTTGTTGGAGATGGCTTTGTCCTCCTTTAGCATTCCCTTTATTCCATGGTCATCCAACGGCCCCACCGCTTTCTTCGTGGGTCGTTTCCCTTTAAAGTAGCGAAAGAACGTCTTGAAGTTTTTTGCCTCTTTGACTATTTTTTCCTCGTAGTCTCTTTTGGGCCCTCGTACCGCCTTATGGCACCTGCTTTGATGCTGTTTGTGCTTTTTCCAGTTTTTGTCCGTTTTATACCTTTTCCATTCCTTAAACAAAGTCTTCTTGTCTGATCATTTCCTTCACCGCTACAGTGAGCCACGCCGGTTCCTTGTTCTTTTTCCTCTTGGATCTCTTGTTGATACATGGTATATATAGATTTTGCGCCTCGGTGACTGTGTCCTTAAAAAGGGATCATGCTTGCTCTAGTGTTTTTACAGTGCTTATCTTCTTTTTAATCTTCTTCCCCACCATGAGTCTCATCCCTTTGTAATTCCCTTTTTGGAAGTTCAGTGCCATGGCCATTTTTCTGGATTGATGTTTCGCCTATGTGTCCAGGTCGAAGCGGATCATATTGTGATCACTGGTTCCTAGCGTCCCCTCTACTTCTACACCTTGCGCCGGTCCTCGTAGTCCATTTAGAATTAAGTCCTGAATTGCATTTCCTCTTGCATTTTCCTTGACAAGTTGTTCCAGGAAGCAATCGCCTACAGCATCCAGGAACTTGGTCTCCCTATCGCAGCCGGAGGTGCTTAGGTTCCAGTCTATCCTTATACCTTCACTATTTTCAAAATATTAACCCCATACATATATCAACTTTAAAGCTGGAGTGAATAAAAATCTTTATTAGAGTCGCCAGTGTCGTCCGCTTAACTAAAGATTTTCAAAGCAAGATGGTGGCAGCATCTACTCTAAGCCTAATTAAAAGTTATCAACTGATATCCCCTGCACCTCATTGGACAGAGCTCAAACCAATGAACACCACTCCACCTCCACATTCAGTCCCTTAGGAGCAACAGTATCTAGACAGTAAATCCATCTTTATTCTTTTATATTCAAATTCCTCTCCAAATTACTGCCCGCCCTGCCCTGTTGAGAAAAATTCACCCATGCCGGACTTAGGTTGCTAAATCCACATAGTTCTTGAAGAGACTAATTGAGACCCCTGATGAAGACCTTTCTGGTTGAAACATGGACTATGGTGGGTCCTCATCATTGACTGAAATTGTGGATGTACTTCACTGTTTTAAGAATGTGAATTATCTTCTTGCTCTAATAAAGCTGACATCAGCAACATCAGATTCCACAAACCATTTCAACTAGTGTCATCCATAAAAATACTAGCATCTATAGGAGTGCAAAGCTTAAATGATTCATCACTGCCTCAGGACTTTCGAACCAATATTGCTGATGCCAACTATTTTAAGCAGAGTGTAGGATTGCTACACAATTGGCATCAGCAATATTGGTTTGAAAATCCTGAGGCAGTGATGAATAGTCACGAAACAATCGGCACTATATTTTTGAACCTGAGAACGCATGATTAAGAGAAATCAGTGTTATAAACTTTCTAAACAACAGAGTTAGTGCAATTATTAATGATAACACGAAAGTTTTTTATGCCGATGATGCAGTAGAGGTAGGTTCATACGGGCACTCCTAAAACTGAGGCTTTTTCTTTCATGAGCATTAATATATCTTTAAGTGCTCCTGTTTAGTTAACAATTAGTGAAGAGCATAATACAGTCAAACCTCGGTTTGCGAGTAACCTGGTTTGCGAGTGTTTTGCAAGACGAGCAAAACATTCTCGCAAAATGTGTCTCGCAAACCGAGTGTTGACTCAATTTGCGAGCACTCCCCCCGATAACTGGCATCGCTCCCCCCCGCTCGCAAAGGCCCCCCCCCGCTCGAACTGGCAACCCTCCCCCCGCGTGAACCAGCACCCCCCCACTCGAACAACTTAAACTTACCCCCCCCCCCCCGTCTGGCACCGGCACGCAGCCCACAGGACGTGCCAGTGCTGCTAGAAGATCTTCCCTGCTTCTGCCGGCCTTGAGCATGCATCTGTGCATGCTCAAAGACTTCTGATGCTCCCTCTCACCGAGATTCTCAGAGGAGGGTCTTTGCGAGTGGGGGGGGAGCAGCGCCGCTGGCCTCGGGGGAGGGGGGAAACGTATCAAAGCAAGTTTCCATTATTTCCTATGAGGAAACTCGCTTTGATATACGAGTATTTTGGTTTACGAGCATGCTTCTGGAACAAATTATGCTCGTAAACCAAGGTTCCACTGTACTTTATTAAGGTCACTCAATAATAACACATCAGTGTTACTAAAAAACTAATAAGATGTATACAACCCCCCCAAAAACAAACAAACAAACAAAGCTTGGTTTTAAAAAAAACAACATAATTTGTCACATAGTATTGTATATAGTAAATCCAGCTACTGTAAGTAATTTAATGAAGTTTATAGCTCATTTATAGGAAACTGAGCCAGTTCTAATGAATTCTATGGTCTAAAGCTGGGTGAACCTGAAATACCTTATGATTTACCCATTTTCATCCTACTTGTTTCTGTTTAGCCTCCTGCACATCCTCATGTCCAGATTTAACTAGTAAATTTTATTTGCTTGCCTAGTTGTAAAGCTGTTCACCTCGGCCTCTTTTGTGATTTCAAGATGGATGATTTGACTCCTGTGGTCTGTCTCCATAGTAACACTGTATCACTAGGAACATTTTCACTATTGGTAACACCTTGCATATATAGAGCAGCACTGCTTGGTTCGTTTTTGTTTGTCAACCCTCTGTTTAACCTGAAGCCTGCAATCCCTTCCACCAGATCCCAAGGTACATGATAACATCCAGCCTTTTTGTTGCTAATGGGCGTCCGTAAATATCCCTCTGCTAACTCTGGCAAAGTGGGAGGAGTTGAAGCCTCTCAATTTTCTGTCAGTAAACAACAGAACTTACCGTTTTAAGCTGATGATCTTGTTTACCTTGGTCATTTTCTCCATATTGAACCCATGTGTACAATGTTAAAGTGTAAAAGCCAATAATAGCTTTTGATCCAGTTGTGACAACATTGTGGCATCATTGGATGGATTTTTTGACAGCTCTGGAATAAATCTGTTTACATATGATGATAGGCTAAGGAAAAACCTTGAAAAATGCCAATAAAGGACTAACAAAAGACAAAATAAAATGTTTTGTCTTTTACATATGATGATGACATAACATTACTCCTTACTTTTTCTTCAATAACAAATATTTTGCCTGAAATCCATTCTTATATTTTGAGGGTAGCATGCTGGGCTAATCAATTTCATTATTTAATGCAAATAAGACCACATTATTGTGGCTAAGACCATCAACTGGTGATTTATATAGTGATAAGTTTTTGATCTTAGATAAAGAATTTGTTATGGAACCCTCTCTGACAGTTTTGAGTGTCAATTGGATGATGTCATTTCATGATGTCATTGCCGATGTACAACATCAGTTTTGATGCATTAGGAAATATCTCTCACAAGATAGACAACTACATTCAATGCTATTATTGTAACCCTCACAACACCATTTATCACTTCTTCAAGGACACAATAAATGTTTGCACGTGCAATCCTGATGCAGGCTTTTCTTTGCCAAAACGCAGCTGTGCCAAATCAAGCTACTTGCGCCATCTACCATTAGACATACATTTGTTTTTGTTCTATCAGCTAGGAGTCACTGTCTCGTTTTGTTGATATTATCTACATTGCTCCACAAGAGGATGTTCCATCCTTGTTTTCTTATACACTTGATTGCATATCAATAAGCTACTCCATTAAAATTATGAAGTTACATTTGCCCATATACTGTACTGGTCATTCAGGTGGTTATACCATCACAATTTTTTATTCTAATCTGCTATATTTAGGTTTTGCAGATACATCAATGATACGACTACAACTAGGTCAAAAATGAGGCAGCCAAGTTGATCTCTGGGGTGCATAAGTTTGATAGAGCAATCCTTTCTTGATTGATCTATACCAGGGTGCCCAATACGTCGATCGCGATCGACCGGTCGATCGGTAAGGCAATGCGAGTTGATCACGGAGCCTTCCGTGATAGACTCATGTTGCCGTCCCGATTGACCGGCCGATCAGCCTTCCTCTTCCTGAGGTTCCCCACCGGTCATCACTTCATGCACACCCATTCTTGCTGCGTCCTTCCTTGCCTGACTGCCAGAACCCGTCTTCCTCGTGCACCTTTGTCCCGGCGCGCTTTTGACCTGACACCCTTGCTTTCTCCCGTAGAAAATCTTTGATAGACTAGGGGATGATGTCACTTCCTTCGGGAGAAGGCGGGAGGGAGGTCTAGGGAAGACACGTCACTGGAGAGCTGAGCGCCGGCTGCCCCTGGCTGAATCAAGCCGCCAGACTGGAGAAAGGCGGTCGGGAGCAGGAGGTGCTCTGCCCAAAAATGCAAGAACTGCTGCTGCTCTGGCATCTTGAGCCTGAAAATGGGAAGTTGAGGAGTAGGGGGGGGGGGGCTATGGAAGGATTTATAGATTGGCTTTTTCTTTTCCTCGGCCCTGGGCGTCCGGAGATTTGGGCCTGCAGAAGCCTCACACTGACCAGCATTCCTTTCCCCGACGTCAATTCTGACATCGGAGAAGAATTTCTGGGCCAGCCAATCGTTGCCTGGCTGGCCCGGAACTTCCTCTCCCACATCAGAATTGAAGGGGAGCGGAACCCTGGTCAGCGCAAGGCTTCTGCAAGGAAAGCTTGGAGACCTGTTTCCCGGTAGCGGTGGCAAACCTAGTGGCTTGGGGAGGGCAGGGAAAAGAAACAAAGGGGGCAGGCAGGGAGACAGAAAGAAGGGGGGACAGGGAGACAAAGAAAGAAGGGAAACAGAAAAAAAGAGGGAACAGGGAGACAGAAAGAAAGTGGACATGGAGAGAAAGAGAAAGAAAGAAGGGGGCAGGGAGAAAGAAAGAAAAAGTTGGGGGGAGAATGAGGTCTGGAGGAGAGAAAGCATATAGGAGGCTGAAAGAAGGGAAGAAATATTGGATGCAGGAGTGGGCTGAAGTCAGAAGATGTCAGAAGAAGAAGTGCAGCCAGAGTGAAGTGAGAAGAAGTTAGAAGAAGAAAGCGCAACCAGAGACTCATGAAATCACCAGACAACAAAAGTAGGAAAAATGATTTTATTTTCAATTTAGTGATCAAAATGTGTCCATTTTGAGAATTTATATCTTCTGTCTATATTTTGCACTATGGCTCCCTTTTACTAAACCTATGAGCCTATGAGCGTCGAGAGCAACGTGGGGCATTCAGCGCAGCTCCCTGTGCTAAAAACTGCTATGTGGTTTAGTAAAAAGGGAGGGGGTATATTTGTCTATTTTTGTATGGCTGTTATTGAGGCGACATTGCATAGAGTCATTTGCCTTGACCTCTTTGAAAAAAACCCGGAATATGAATTATAATTAACATTTTCTCTGCCTTTCAGTGTGCTTTGTGGGGATTTTAAAAATTATTTCATTGTTGGTAGACCATTTTGACTTGGTCATTTTAAAAGTAGCTCGCAAGCCCAAAAAGTGTGGGCACCCCTGATCTATACTGGATTCCTGTTGTATTTAGCATTGTACAAGCACCAATATATTTAAGTAATATACTTTTTGTGCTCATTGGACTCATTAATTCTTTTATACCCCTTGCTGCCACATTTGCATTTCAAGCTGTGAGATGTTGGAATGTTCTTCCTTCCTCCATTAAATCAGAGACATATTATTTAAAGTTTAGAAAATCATTGAAGGCATTTTATTGCATATGTTTTTGAGTGTTAATTGAATTCTGTATTGTAAGTTGCCAGCAATAGCTAGCACTTACTTATTGTTATTCATGCAGTGTCTTTTTTTGATGTGCAGCAGAAGATAAGAATTGCATTGTATCTACAAACAGAAGGAAGAGCAGCAGAGAACACAGTACAGGATATGGGCAAATGTGACTTCATTAAGTTTCAAGTTTATTAGGTTTTTTTATATACTGCCTATCAAGATTATCTAAGCGGTTTTACAATCAGGTACTCAAGTATGTTTCCCTACCTGTCCCGGTGGGCTCACAATCTATCTAACGTACCTGAGGCTATGGAGGACTGAGTGACTTGCCCAGGGTCACAAGGAGCAGCACGGGGTTTGAACCCACAAACCCAGGGTGCTGAGGCTGTAGCTCCAACCACTGTGCCACACACTCCTCCTTACTTTTCTGGAGTAGCTTATTGATATGCAATTAAGTGTATAAGAAAAGAAGGATGGGGAAGCCTCATGTGGAGCAATGTAGATAATATCAACAAAGCGAGACAGTGACTCCTAGGTGATAGAATAAAAAATAAATCTATGTCTAATGGTAGATGGCGCAAGTAGCTTGATTTGGCACAGCTGTGTTTTGGCAAAGAAAAGCCTGCATCAGGATTGCACGTGCAAACATTTATTGTGTCCTTGAAGAAGTGATAAATGGAGTTGTCAGTGTTACAATAATAGAATTGAATGTAGTTGTTTATCTTGTGAGAGATATTTCCTAATGCATCAAAACTGATGTTGTACATCGGCAATGACATCATCAAATGACATCATCCAATTGACATTCAAAACTGTCAGAGAGGGTTCCATAACAAATTCTTTATCTAAGATCAAAAACTTATCACTATATAACTCACCAGTTGATGGTCAAGTAGCTTGATTTGGCACAGCTGTGTTTTGGCAAAGAAAAGCCTGCATCAGGATTGCACGTGGAAACATTTATTGTGTCCTTGAAGACGTGATAAATGGAGTAGTCAGGGTTACAATAATAACCACCAAAAAACTGAGACAAGTAAAGGTCAAAACTAATTATATATGGTATATCCAATAGTGGAGATAGAACATCAAACACCCGCAACACGCTGGTATTTTTGCTGGGGTAATGAATATCATCACAGGCTCAATAATCTCCCACAAGAATTGTGCCATAACTTTGAATAAACTGAACTGTAATAAGATGAAGCCGATATTTAGCTTTTAACCCGACATTGTCGTTTTGCTTTTAAAAGCTTCGTCCGGGGTTTTTAAGTTTTTAAAGTCTTCATCTTATTGCTCACAGCACAATAATAAGGTTACAATAATAACATTGACTGTAGTTGTCTATGTACGTACGGTCACAATTAAGTGGTCAGTGCACTGCCACAATGTGCTCAGCCCCATATATAATCAGTCATTATGGGGTATAAAGACTCATTCCTGTAGGTCTGAATGTCTTGTCAATACATTGTACTAAGAGACAAATAGGAAGTTCTTGGGGTTAATGTATAAATGTCGTAGTCCATTTTCTTTTAACGGCAGCCATATTTATGTATATTTTAGTCCTTTTTTTTTTTTTTAAATTATCTTTATTGACAACTGCAAAGGAACACACAACCATGAGTGAAACAATCAGAAAACATAGCAGCCAGAAACAGCACTGGATACCAGAACAACAAATGATCGCAGTACAAAAAACCCCATGGGTGGGTTCCCATCACAATTGACATTTTAAAATATCAAACCCCGCCACACAAACACACGCAAGTCCCACTCCCGCAACCCAAACCACAACAATCACTCCCCACGCATACCACTAGACATCCAAACATCCCAATGCTCACCCCCTACATCCACACCGGTGCAGCCACCCGAGAAAGATCAAAAACAAAACAAAAGCAAAAACAGAAAGACAGATGGAAAAAGAGCAACAGCCCCCACTAGGAAACAAATCAAGGAGAGGAAGTCATGCCCTCTGTCCCCAAACCGGAGCAGATCTGCAACGCTCGCTGCCACAGATCTCGATAGCAGCGGTGAGTCAAATTCCCAGCCTTAGGGACACGCTGAAGCTCGTAGCGCCCCACCACAGCCAAACGAGCCAGCCAATGCGAAAAGGATGCCACAGACTCGTCCACCCAATGCTGCAACAGGAGCTTTTTTACTACCAAACAGCCATGTAAAGAACCCTGCGTTGAGGAAGCGTGAGCCCCCACTCAATCACCCAAGAGCAGAAAACCATAAGACCATGGTACAGCTCATTGGAGAAGGCGCTCCAAAAAGGGGAGAGCCTGCAGCCATATTGCAGAAGAAAGGCACTCCCAAAAAATGGTGCGTTAGGGTACCCACGAAACGCTTACATTTAACACAAACGGCGTCCTCCCAAAGGCCCATATGAGCTCCCTGAGCCCGAGATAAATAAGCCCGATGCAAAATTTTAAATTGCATTTCCCTAAAGTCCGTGGAACCCCCCAGGGCGTGCACAGTGGCAAAAAGATCAAGAAAGGCCTTACGATCCAAGGCAATACCCAGCTCCGATTGCCACCAGGATGCCAGTCGGTCAATAGATCCCAAATCCGAGGTGGCCTTCAGAATCCGATACCAGGTAGCTAATTTATTAGAAGATGGAGAGACCTGAAAAAACTGAACATCCAAGGGACCACAGAGCCAAGCATCCCCCCAGCGACGTTCGAGAGATAAGTAATAATGCCAGGCCTGAAGGTAAGCCCAGAAGTGAGTCCAAGGCAGTTGCCAGTGGGTCTGCAGTTGTGCAAAAGAAGGAAAATGACCCCCCCCCCCCCCCACGGAGACAATATCATGAAGAATTCTACCCCCTCTCTGCTCCCACTGCCGGAACCAGGCGTGTTCCACTCCCGGCGGAAAGTCAGAGTTCCCATACAACTGCAACAAGAGAGATGCGGCCGGAGATTTCCCCTGCCGCCGTCTCCACCACCGCCACGCACTCCGCAGAGGTAAAAGATACGCAAACTTAGCCCCTCCTCCCGGAATAGCCGACAATGGGGTATGCAAAAGAGACAAAACCGAGTGAGGGGCACACCAAGACTCCACCCAACTCTGGGAAGAGAATTTATAACAACCCGACCATCCTTCATGGATAAAGCGAAACAAAGCGGCGACATTATAATAGCGAAGATCAGGAAGGTTTAAAGCACCCCTATATTTATCCAAGGCCAAGGCAGCAGAGCTAATCCGGGCCCACTTATGACGCCAAACGAAAGAGGAGATAAGCGAACGAAACAGACGCACCTCCTTAGCATTAACCCAGAGTGGCATAGCCTGCAACGGATACAAAATCTTGGGAAGGAGGACCATCTTAGTCAAAGCTACACGACCCCAAACCCCCAGGGGAAGTTCTCTCCATTTCTCACACAAATGCCAAATCTCCTCCAAATGACATAGCACATTATAGCGATACAGAAGCTTGAGATCAGGACTTAAATATGCTCCCAGATAACGCATCGGCCCCTTCACCGGAGGAATCTCAAGGCTCGCATGCCAGGACTCCACCCGGGTAGACCGCAATGGAAGAAGTTCAGATTTATCACAGTTAACATGCAGACCAGAAATATCTCCAAAGGAGTGGACCAAAGCGAGGACCCTCCCCAAATCCCTCCTGGGATGGTCCAGATAAAGAAGAATATCATCGGCAAAAAGATTAATGTGACTCTCCGGTCCCCAATATGAATGCCCCGAATATCCGGATCATCTCGAATTCTAGCAGCCAGTGGCTCAATAGCTAACACGAAAAGCAACGGGGACAGCGGGCAGCCCTGTCGCGTCCCCCTTCCCAAATCAAACGGTGCAGTAAACTGACCATTGACCAACAGCCTGGCCTGCGGCTGTATGTATAAGCTACTGATCCAATGATGAATAGCACCGTCTATGCCAAACTGCCGCAGAACCCAGAAGAGATATTGCCAGGAGATACTATCAAAGGCCTTTTCCATGTCCAGGCCTACAATAGCCGATTCACCATCCAGGCCATGCCTGGAATGAAGGGCCATCAAAGCTCTAACTAAATTCATCGATGCATAGCGGCCCGGCACGAATCCTGCCTGGTCCTCGTAGATCAAGAGCGGCAAAAAGGCATTCAAGCGACGCGCCAAGAGTGCGGCAAAGAGTTTAGCATCCTGATTAAGGAGGGAGATAGGCCAATAGGAACCCACCTGGGCCGGGTCCTTGCCAGGCTTAGGCAGCAGCACCACATGGGCCATATTAGGAGTCCCCAAACCGCGAGACTCAGAGAGCGCATTAAACGCTCCCGCCAAAGCCGGAGAGATCTGATCCGACAGAATCTTATAATACTCAGATCTAAACCCATCTGGGCCCGGTGCCTTAGTTAACTTAAGCTGCTTGATACCAATCTGCACTTCTTCCGGACTAATAGGGGCATTCAATTGCCCCAACTGGGCTTCTGTCAACCGAGGGAGCCGAAGCCCCTGAAAGAAAGCATCCCGGTCAGCGTCCAAGAACGGTCTATTCGCATACAGAGATTCATAAAAGTGAACAAATTGCTGCTGAATCTGCCGCTCCTGCGTGTAACAGGTACCCTTGGGGTCCCTGATGGATAGGATAACCTGCCTGGTACGCGGAGGCTGGACCAAACTAGCCAACAATCTCCCTGTCTTACCCCCCCAGGCATACAATTTATACCGTTGAAAAAAAAATATCGCGAGAAGCCCGCTGTGTCAAGATGGCATCGATCTGCCGCCGGACGTTCAATAGTTTGTCATCCAGCGAGAGAGAAGTACAATGGCGTGCCCTCAACTGTCGAAGCTCCCCCGATAGAGTCAACAACTCCGCATCTAGGGACCTCCGTTTGCAAGAAAGATAAGCAATAATGAACCCCCGCAGAACCGCCTTGGAGACCTCCCAATAGGTCACTGGACCAACATCATCTGTATTGTTGTGTGAACTATACTCCGACCACTGTTCCCGAAGATAATTATGAAAGTCGAGATCTCGATAGAGAAAGCACGGAAATTTCCAATGGCGTTCCTCGGGGTCCGGCGTGAACTGAAGCTCCATGACTACTGGCGAATGGTCCGACAGGGGAACCTCCTCGATATCAATCCCAGACACTCTGGAGAGCAGAGATGGCGACACCAACAAGTAATCCAATCTTGCATATACATTGTGGGGATGCGAGTAGAAAGTGTAAGTACGCTCCGCAGGGTGCAAAATCCTCCAAGTGTCCAACAGCTGCAACTGGCTAAGCAAAAAGTTTACCCCCTTGGCTCCATGGTCCCTGGTCCCACCCTTGGCCGGTCTACAATCCAGTGCGGGATCAGCGGTAATATTGAAGTCCCCTCCTACCACCGGTTGGTACTCAGGATACATGGCTATCGTGGCAAGCAAAGCTGAAAAAAATTTATGATTATACACATTAGGAGCATACAGATTACACAATAACCACTTATGTCCCCATAATTCCCCCAAAACAATAACATAGCGGCCATCCCGATCTTGGAGAACTTTATGAGTATGGAAGGGCAACTGTTTATGAATAAGAATGGCAACCCCTCGCTTCTGGGCACCAAAGGAGGATGAACAGACCTCGCCCACCCAATCTCGCCGCAGCTTGAGATGCTCCGCAACCGAAAGATGGGTTTCTTGCACAAAAGTGATATCCGACCCCTCCTGCGGAACCAGGATAACAATTTTTTCCTCTTAATAGGGGAATGAATCCCATCTACATGTAAAGTAGATATGGTCAACTTAGTCATGATGAAAAAATGTCCCAAATGTAAGAGCAGTATACATGGAAATAGTAGAGACGGGCAGCCCCCCAGCTAGGCCTCCCATCTTGAACCCTGGGAACCAAAAACCCCCCAAGCAGGAACACAGAACAAAAAGTCCAGTGCATCCACCCCCGGGATCGCTGCACCCCCACACACGCAGCCCACTCCTCAACCCATACAAACCACAGCCATCCAAACCCACAAGCAAACACAACAGCCCCCCCCTACCCTCCCACCCCCAACCTCCTCCTACCCTCCAACCACAGCCCACCCCCCTAAGAAACACTATCCCAGAGCCATCCCCAGTGCCCCCAGCACAGAATGAAAAAATTGGGAACAGCCCCACCCCTTCCCCCAGAGGAAACTATCCCCGGAGGCATCCCCAAAAACCCTACCCCTGACAAAAAGGAATAAGGAAAAGGAAAAAACAATGTACAGCACGCCCAAAAACAGAAACAACTTAAAATCCCCTACAGAGCTCTCAAAATCCCAGGGTCGCTCAAAACAAAGAAAACTGGCAGATATTTAACAAAGAAACCCACCCACCACTGGAGGAAAAACAATGCACATACGATCCCAGCTAGAAAATCAAACAGCAACCAGAGATAGAAAATAAAGAAGGCTGGGATCCTTAAAACCAGTCCAGCCCTCGGCCCAACAGCAGAGGGGGAGCACGGCAAAAACACCAAGCCCTGCCGGTCCTCAGTCTCGCCAATCTCCCCTGCTCACGCCAGAAGAGACTAGCCAGCAGAGCACCGGGAAGCGCAGAATCACAGTCTCGACCACCTAACAGCAGGCAGAAAGTCAAGAGGCAAAGACTGGTTGCAGACCGCCCTGACCATGTGGCTCAAACCACCCGGTCTGCTGCAGGGACTCCTCCATTGTCGGCCGCAGGCAGGGAATCCAAATAGCGCTGGGCCTCCGCTCGATCAGGAAAGGTATGAGGCTTCCCCTCCCGCCAGATACGCAGAGACGCTGGGTAGACGAGCGTAAAGTGTACTCCTCTCCGATGGAACGCTGTGCACAGGGGCGCCATTTCTCTGCGGAGGGACGCCACGTGGAGGGAGTAGTCATTAAACAACAGCAACTTCCGCCCCTCATATTCCAGCAAACTGGCTTTCCTGTAAGCATGAAGGATGAGTTCTTTCTCTCTCCAGTTCAGGTACCGCGCTATCGCAGCTCGGGGACGGTTGGAATCCCCCGAGCGTTGCCCCAGGCGATGAGCCCGTTCGCACAGAAAGCCCGCCGCCGGCGGCTCCAGACCCAGCCGCGTCGGGAGCCAGACTTGGAAAAAAGTATACAGATCTTGATCCGCCCGAAGCTCCGGCAGACCCACCACCCGTAAATTGTTCCGCCGCTGGCGGTTTAATTGATCATCTAGGCGGCTGGTTAGGGTGGCCACCTGAGCCTGCAGGGCGAGCACACTTGCCCGATCCTGTAAGGCCGCGTCTTCCCCATCCGATATGCGTTGCTCCGCCGCAGCAATACGGGTAGAGTGGGACTCGAAGCGCTCATTTATGCCCTCCACAGCAGATTGCAGTTTATGCAAGCGATCTTCCAGGGCCGCTGTTACCATGCGGGAAATTTCTTGGGCCCATTCACCCCACTGTGCCGGTGCCGAAATGGGAGTCGGGGATGCCGCCATCTTAGACCCAGACAGGGCCGACTTCTGCTTCGGTGTCTTTGCTAACCTTACCGACATTCTGGGTCCCAGCGACCCTGCGAGCCACCCCCCGCACACTCGCAACCGTAGCAAAAGATCCGGTGGAGGCTAAGATAACCAGCCAGTAGGTTAAAGGGAGTTAAGCAGGTATTAGGAGACCCGAGGTCAGAGAGCTCAAAAAACACGTCCTCTCACTCCAGACTCATCACGTGACCCCCCCGTATGTTTTAGTCCTATTATCTGCAGAAGCACAAAACCGATTTCTTTTCAGATCCGCAATTCATCAAGTCGCTAGGACTCAAGCAGGTGTCGATGGCACCTAACAGCAACATCAGTAGAAGCAATGTGCTGAATATACTTAGAGGCCAATGATTGCTGCCGGCTCTACCAATGGGAGCAATATTCAGTCACTATCCATATTGCTAAGTGGTTTAAGTCGGGATAGCCTTCTGTTACCGTAACTAAAACCTTACAGCTATGTAGATAGCAACTAGGAGTTAAGATGACTGACCCCCCAGCACCATCCAGATTGTGCCACTGAAGTTTCTTGATAGGGGATTTTTCCACAGAGCGGTGGCCTCCATAAGGATATGTCCTTTTGAATTGTATGCTGTACCTCCTATTCTAACAGTCAATGCATTAGGCTATGTTCTGTGGTGGTTCTTCCTGCTCTCTAGTAACCACAGGCAGAGTAGACTTGCTCCTGTGCTCCTTTCCAGTGTAATTCAAGCTGACCATACTTCAATCAGTATTCTCTTTCTTTTAAATTTATGACGGGAATAGCCATGCAGATGATAACACGTAATTGGAAGAACTATGATCGACTTAACTTTCCTTTCTGGTGGACGAATTTATGCTCCAGCTACAAATATGAAAAAATGAATGCTGAAATTTTGGGGTACAGTAATGTATTTAACTTGGTGTGGGGCCCATTGGCATGCTTTTATTGTCATTTCTCCCAGGGTGGGAGGGAGGGGGATGGGAATGTGGTATTATCTATATATATAAAATCGGAGGTATGTATGTGTGTATGTATGTGTGTGTGTATGTGCCGCGATCACGCAAAAACGGCTTGACCGATTTGAACGAAACTTGGTATGCAGATCCCTCACTACCTGGGGTGATATGTTCTGGGGGTCTCGCGGCCCACCTGCACACGTGGGCGGAGCTATAAACAGAAAATCATATTTCACCCATTCATGTCAATGGAAAAAATGTAAAAAAACTGCCATTCTCACAGTAATTCAAAAACGGCTTGACCGATTTGAACGAAACTTGGTATGCAGATCCCTCACTACCTGGGGTGATATGTTCTGGGGGTCTCGTGGCCCACTTGCACACGTGGGTGGTGCTACAAACAGAAAATCAGATTTCACCCATTCATGTCAATGGAAAAAAAGTAAAAAGCTGCCATTCTCATTGTAATTCAAAAACGGCTTGACTGATTTGAACGAAACTTGGTATGCAGATCCCTCACTACCTGGGGTGATATGTTCTGGGGGTCTCGCGGCCCACCTGCACACGTGGGCGGAGCTACAAACATAAAATCAGATTTCACCCATTCATGTCAATGGAAAAAATGTAAAAAGCTGCCATTCTCACAGTAATTCAAAAACGGCTTGACCGATTTGAACGAAACTTGGTATGCAGATCCCTCACTACCTGGGGTGATATGTTCTGGGGGTCTCCCGGCCCACCTGCACACGTGGGCGGAGCTACAAACAGAAAATCAGATTTCACCCATTCATGTCAATGGAAAAAATGTAAAAAGCTGCCTTTCTCACTGTAATTCAAAAACGGCTTGACCGATTTGAACGAAACTTGGTATGTAGATCCCTCACTACCTGGAGTGATATGTTCTGGGGGTCTCGCGGCCCACAACTCTATGTTGCTTGCTCAAGGGTGGGTTCACCCAAGAATTTATATGTTCTTGCTCCAGGAGGTGAAACAATGTTGTTTATAATCACGTTTTGCGTTAGTTGTATTGTATTCATTTTGTCAAATATTTCACATTATAATTTGAATATTGTACTTTTTATTAAGCTGTAAAAAAATAATTTCATTCACCACTATAAAGTATCTTTATTTGAATCCATTTACAGTGTTATTGCTATAATTAAATACCCATGCAACGCCGGGGCATCAGCTAGTTTTAAATAAGAAAGGGTTATTGGAAGAATAATTGCATTTATATTATTGATTAAATAATAAGAATAGTTTACTAGGTCAGACCAATGGTCCTTCTAGCCTACTATCCCGTCTTCTTGGAGGCCAATCCAAGTCACAAGTACCTGGTAACCTAATAATCCAAGCAAGAGCTGGAATATGACTTAATACCAGGAGCTGCCTTTGGCTATATTAATTTGTGGTTCTAAGCTTATTTTCATTCAACTTCTTTTGTGTGAATTTATAAATTACTTGTTACATAGATGGGGTTTTCATTTCACAGAGAATAATTCACTTTGTTGTAAACAAATGTTTTAAAGGAAGAGAATATTTTCTCATGTGTAGCAACTAATGGACTTTGGATTGAAGGGAATGACCTTCTAACTTTCTTTCTAACTTAGAATACCTCACTTTTGGAGTTTCATGTCTTATGCACATGTAGATCCTTGATTCTTCTCAAATAAAGCTCTTTGCAATGAAACTACTAGGTAGTAAATTAAAAACAAACTGGAGAAAATATTTTTTCACTCAAAGTGTAATTAAACTGGAATTTGTTGCCAGAGAATGTGATAAAAAGTATTAGCTTAGCAGGTTTTTTTTAAAAAAAGGGTTGGATAATTTCATAAAAGAAAAAGCTATAAGCCATTATTATGATGGACTTGGGGAAAATGCACTGCTTGTTTATGAGATAAGCAGCAAAAAATATTTTTTACTTTTTGGGATCTTGCCAGGTACTAGTGACCTGAATTGGCCCTTGTTACAAACAGGAAATTGAGCTTGATGGGTCTCCAGTATGTCAATACTTATGTACTTATGCTCTTAAGTGATCTCACTAACAGCTAGAATGTGTTTGTTTGGGTTTTTTTTTATTTCAAATCATAAAATATAAATCTACACCCACAATTTATGTAATCACTGCAAGGGAACACAAAAGCAAAAAAAGCTGGAATCAACAAAGTAAGTTGGAAGTGAAATGTGAAGCAGAGATGTGGTCACCAGTGACAGCTACTGTGCAGGTCAATATAGCATGCTGTCATGACTGCTGATAGCTTTGCAGCACTCATCGTCACCTTGAGAGGAAGTGGGGGACAAGTGCAGCTGCAAAACCAGCAGTCTGGTAGTGTGGTTGCAGACCTGAGAAGTGTCATAGTGGCGCGTCCCTATGGCCTCCTCATCCCCTTCCTCAATGTTTGTTCGTTTGTTTATTTATCTCCCGCCCTTATCCAGGGCGAGTTACACACTTACATACAAAATATAAAATAACATACAAAGCACATCAATGACAGACACCACTGTAATAATAAAACAATCCAGACCAAAGAATACATCAGTGACCAGCACACTCCTCCTCAGTTCATCAATCTCAGACCGTGTATTTCATCTGACAGAACAGGTGTCTTTTGAGTAATTTCTTAAAACTTAGTATATTCTGCTGTTGGCGAATATACTCAGGAAGGATGTTCCATTCTCTTGGACCGATGCAATGGAAAGCACTATCCCTTGATGACGAGAGCCTCAGATCCTGCACAGATGGAATCAGTAGATCAAAATAGTCAGTAGACCGAAGCAATCGGTATGTCCAATACCCCTCTTCAACAACGCCCCTTCCCCTCCAAGTTTCAATTTCCCTCCTCTCCCTCCCCCTTGCTAGTTGGAATCCTCCTCCTGATCCAATCCCTCCTTTCGGTCACAGTATTCCTGATAGCCTTATTGCACACCCTGACAGAAAAGCCCTCCCTGACATGTTCCATGTTCCAAATCTCACCCTCTCAAACCCATAGCCTAACTTTACCATCTCCACCCCCACTCCTAGGGCCCTCCCCAGGCCAGCGGTCAGCAGTGATCTGATTAACCTTCATTGATGTCAGTAATCTCACTTTGTTGCTGCCCAAATTTGTGCCAGCCTCCAAAATGGCACCTCAGTCTCCAAGCAGGGATCTGAAGGGGCAGGGTTTATGTCAGATGAGTGGGCTTTGACAATTGGGGCAGGATTTATGTTGGGAGTGGGCTTTGGCTGTTGGAGGATAGACTTTGGCTATCAGGATTTTATGTTGGGTGGGTGAACTTTGGCTGTCAAGGAGATGATGTGTTTGCAGGGGGAGATCAAATCTGGAGGGGGGAAGGTATGTACAGCAAAGGGGGGAGGGGAACAGGAAGGAAATCAGAACTCAAAAGAGAAATCAGGAGGGGAATTTGGACTTTGGGGAGATGACTGGATCAGAGGGCAGTGTGTTCTCTGGGAGGAGTACGCCACCATGTCTTCAAATTATTTATTTATTACTTCAAATAACATGGTGCTTGTGTGATAAATGCAAGACAAATGCTGGACGTGCTCCCTGCATTACTGTACTTTGCATTTATCACAATTTAGTAAGAGGCCCTTCTATTTTTCTGACTTTTATTTCTCAAGAGAGTTAACAGCAAGAGAAGAAAGAACACAGTTGTGTGCAGAGCTATCAATTATGCGCCTTTTATAAATTTTCAAACACGATAAACATATCAATATCGGAAACTATATTCTGTAGTAGGTATTTGGTCTATGTGCTTGTTAATTTAACTGTTAGTCCAGAATAAAAAATGGCTTCAATAATTCATAATTTATCCAAATAGCTTTCCCATGGCATCATAAGAGGACCATTTTATGTCAAACACCTTGCATGGTTATATTTACAAACACAATCACCATCTGGGAATGCTATCATTTTTTATCTTTTTATTTTTCTTCAAATAGACAGTCATCCATAAGAACATCAGTTATTATACATATACTAGCATATAGATAGAAATGGCAAGGATGCCATTTTTCATAGTATGTGGGAAGCCCAGGAAAGAGTGGCAGCTCAATTCTCTGACACTTTATAATTTTTAAAATTCATGCACATTACAAACTGTAGCCATTTATATTCCTTCCATGCTGCTGCTCACACACTGCAGTCAATTACACTGACAAGCTTCTTGAGTCATTGAAAGGAAACAAGACATTGGGTTAACCATCTCTCAACAAAACACCCAATACTTCAGTTGTTTATTCAGAATAAAGGAGCCAATTAGCCCATGCAATTTCATGCAATGCTACAAATGGAAAAAATAATGAGTCCATTCACAGGCAAGATAACATTTTGGGCAAATTATGAACTCTACGGGAAAAATGCTTAGTATAAAGAATTATGAAATATTAGGAATTTGCTTTTGTTGGAAATAAAACAAGAACTTTCAACAAAATTTCCTGTTAACTGGAGAGAAAATTGGACAAAATTTTCTTCGTCTTTGTTCTACTGTAACACAGAAGGGCCCAGGCCTCGCCACTTGCGATATGAAAGGGAAGAAAATATGGTTCAGTTCATTTCCAGGTTAATCATCCATTCAGTTCATTTTTTTGAATACTGAATAGTTCATTTCATCCATTTCCATTAAATTCACAGGAGTATGTAAGTTTGTACTATAATGATAAGATTTGTCATCTGTTTCCAATGAAATTTGATTGAACCTATAATGGAAGAATAGCCTAGTAGTTAGACATAGACTAAAAGAAACCAGTGTTTAAATCCCACTGAAACCTCATTGCCTCTAGCACAGACTTGCTAAGGTGTGCTAGCGTTTACCGCGCACTACGCTTCTAGAACTAACGCCAGCTCAATGCTGGCGCTAAGGTCTAGCGTGCGGGGCAACGTAGTGCGCGCTAATCCGTGCGTTACAGCCCTAACGCGGCTTAGTAAAAGGAGCCCTATGTTTATGTTTATTTAAGATTTGATCTACCGCTCCTGCATTTTACTGACCTAAGCAATTTACAATGTATCAAACAAAAATGAAATTAGGTACTTGAGAAAAACTACCCTATCTGTCCCGAAGGCTCACAATCTAGCTAAAGTACCTGATTAAAATAAAAATATGTTATATATTTCCAAGCTCAAAAATCAAAGAAATAGAAAGAATAATAATAATAATAATAATAATTACCCAGAAGAGTTCTAGGCGGTTCACATCAATTAGACAAAGTTACAAGCGGTTCCATACCAAATTGATCAAAGTTGCGAACAACGAAGTAGAAGTGGGGGAGGGTGGGTCGGGGGGGAGGTAGTTCGGTAGGGGGGGGAGAGGTGGAGGTTAATAAAGGGGCATTGGAATAGGTGGGTTTTGAGTAATTTTCTAAAGCTGAGATAGTTGGGGGCCTTAAAAACAAAATAAAACAAATTTAAGAGATAGATAAGAACTCCTACTGAAAAGGAGTGAAAAAAATCAATATTTTAAAAAAAATGCTGGCAGGCATCTGGAACAGAAGCAACAGTGCTATAAGACATGAAAGGTAGCATGAAGACTTCCTGGCATTACGAGGGGGTGCGGAAAAGTTCTCAGCCCAACCAACCAACTTCTGAGCGTTATTTGGCCACTGTAGCTGAAAAGGGTATTATCTTATTTCATTAAGTACCAATTTGCAGAAACAAAATTTTATGTTTTTTGACTTTGTTTCAGATCATTGATTGAACCATATCCATGACGTTCTCTTCTTGGTTCGGCTGAGAACTTTTCAGCATCCCTTTGTAAAAAGATGGGCAAAGTGGCAGAGAGTGCAATGATGGCCCTGAAGTATCATGAAAATTGCAAAGCAGCTCTAACATTTGCAGACACCAGGACAGAGGTGAAACCGCAAAAAAAACAAACAAAAAAAAACAACCCCAAAACAAAACATTGGCAGTGATTTTTTCAGTTAATTTTCTATCAGGTTTCTCACTGGGTGGTCTGTCTGCTCTGCACCAAAGAAGTTGACTTTTCTCTAACACACAAATTCAGTTGTGCCTAGCCCCTCTACCTGAGCCTTTTGTCTGTTTTTTTCATAAGAACATAAGAGTTGTCATACTGGATCAGAAGAAAGATCCATCTAGTCCAGTATCCTGTTTCAAAGAGTGACCAATTCAGGTCATAAGTACCTGACAGAATCCCAGAACATAGCAACTTCCTACCTCTATCTTAATAATGCTTTATGAACTTTGGACTTGATTCTGTATAGGACCCGCAGTCTCAGCAGCCGCCTAAGCGGCTTTTGAGAATTGCACACTCCCTCCTGCTACCCCCCCCCCCCAAAGAATCCCTCCCTCTAAAGCATCCGCCGGCAGGAGGAGTCCCCAATCCCTACTGCCGGAACCCCCCGAGCAACCCCAGTAGGAAATTCCTCCTGCCGGAATCTCCCTGAAACACTCCCCCCACCCAACTGCGATAGGAAGGAGGGATGCCCACTCCCTCCTGCCAGAACACTCCCCCAAAACACCCTCCCACCCAACCGTGATAGGCAGGAGGGATGCCCACTCCCTCCTGCCAGAAGTATGGCCAGCACAGAGAGCTGGTGTGTAGGATGGGGGAGAGAATGTGGCCACTCTACCACCCTACACACCAGCTCTCTGTGCTGGCCATACTTCTTCTCTGTCCATGACCTGGCCCTACCCATGCCAAGCAGTTATCATGAAATTTTTGCCCTGCTGACGACTTTTAAAGTGTAGTAGCCATTAACGTGGGTCTGCAGAAATAACTACCATACTAAACATCCCCCTTAAAATTATATTGACCGTACTCTTTTGCCATCTCCTCAGTCAAATAATGTTCAAATGTACATCTGCATATTGCCAAAAGCCTGATTCAGCTCTAATAATCAGGCTTATGGGACATAATTTTGTATGAATGATTTCAAGCTTTATTTTTTTTTAAGCAAATACAGTAATTGCTAAGTTCTCTCAGTAGTTATGGCACACTATTCCACGTAGCAGAAACGCTGTTTTAGAACAGAGATGGCTGGTACGGATAAACTTTGAAACCTGTGTCCACTTTTGAATAGTTTGTCTTCTTGGAGTTGTGTCTGCTAGAAATCAAAGTCACCTGTTTTGCAAAAGAATAAAAGCAGACACAATATACTGGGAAACATGCAGTTCCTGTAGGAAACTGAGATCTTCTTTCCTTAAATAATCTATATTAGCTGTCCAGTTCTGCCTTGGGGGGAAACCAAGACAGCATTACCTAAAAAAAAAAAAGGAAGCCAGCTGGCAATCTCAGACTTATTCAGATAAAGCAGTAGTTCATAGCCTAGCTTTCCAGACAAGTAATTAGACTGGTTTTCACAATGTTTATCCATGAAAGAAATTTTCATCCAGTATCTCCACTGTATGCAAATCTCTCTCATCCATATTCATTATGGTTACCCTGAAAACCTGACTGGCTGGCTTTGTCCCAAGGACTGTGTGAGAACCTCTGAATTAGTAAAGATATAACAGAGAAGTATCTAAAAGCTTGGCACTATTAAATATCCATCTGGCCTAGTAAAGAAGCCCATAATGACATATGATTGAAGATAAGTTATGTAACACTCTAATTTTAATAAGACTCTTGGTCAGGTTTCCATTTGTGGAGTCATTGAATTGTTACGGCATGCCTGACTTCTTACGAGTTTATAATTGTATTCATTTATGCACGGAATGATTAAGCACAATTTTGTCAATTGGTAACTATGAGTGTTACAGATTTATCCAGATTGTGAGCTTTAAAAATGAAGACATTTCAAGGCAGTTAAAGTACTGTTTATGAATGAAGGGAAAAAACAAAACCCTGATGTAATACAAGAGAATACTTAAGTTTCCTTAGGGAAAAATCATTTTGCTATAGGCACTGAATCAATTTTTAATTTACTGCGTTTTAGTTGAAGTCTACTGTGACAAAGCATGGGCCTTCCATAAAAGAACTGCTACATTTAACTTCATCAGTAGACTGTGCTAGTGGGAAAGGCTTCCCTGGTTTCTTTGTATTAAGTGGGACCCTATAAAAGCAAAAACTTGATGAATTTTCCCAGGTAATAATGTTGTGATTGATCTGCGAAAATTTAATCCTGCCCTCGAATTCCTGAACAGAGATGGCCTTCATTGTTATCATTAAGCACATCAAGCAGGTGTTTGACTCAGCCATTTTAACTCATGATTTGGTATTGATTCTCTGGAAAAACTGAGGTACTGTTAGCTTTTCCTGAGCTGCTGCATTCTGCCGCTATTTTGTGACAAATAAGATACAGAGAGTTCATATATCCACAGAGGTGGAATGTGTGAGTTAGAAATGTTTAGATTGTCAGTTCTAACTCTGGTTTCAACTGTGTCAGGTCCTGCTACTCGTATACGTCATTCCACTGTGTCCTGATATATATACAATTTTTGCTTTAGTATATATATTTTTTCATACAATTTTATAGTTTTATATTTTTTTGCTTTCCTGTGTCATCCTTATACTGTATATTCACCACTGTTTTTCCTTCAAATGTAGCATACCATACCATACAGGGACTTTTGTGTGAGCAATAAAACAGGCTGTGTTTAGGCTAAAGTACCTTCATCAGGAGTCTGAGAAAGGATCATCGGGATGGATTCTAGGCTTGATTGATCATCCTCACTGTTTTGTTGCTCCTATCTGTGTGTTGTGTGAAGATCTGTTCTTCTGTTTTGGTGAGTGGGTCTTCTCTGTGGTCATTTTTGTACAAATGATGCCAGACAGACATTTTTATGCCTGATTTTTTTTGACATTCATGTTTTCTATGTTTCAAAAATGTCCCTCCTATGTCTAACATAGTTGTGTGAGATATTTTAATTAGTTTTACTTAAATTGGTAATTTAACGAATTATCTCTAAAATACTGTGAAAAGATGACTTAGAAGCCTTCATCCAGTATTGTCTAGTCATCATCTGAGATAAAGACTCACAAATAGAGGCTTCAGGACTTCAAACTCAAGATTGTCCTTTATTTTCTTCCTGGAAAATCACTGATTTGTAACTCATGGCATATGGACAATACAGTTTTCAACACTTCTCTAGATTCAGGAGTGGTACCAGAGGACTAAAGAAGGGTGGATATGGTCTTTCTCTACAAAAATAGAAATAAGGAAGAAGTAGGGAACTGCAGGCCCATAAGTTTGACTTCTGTTGTAAGGAAATTAATAGAAACACCTTTAAAACAGAGAATAGTGATGTTTCTGGAATCTAGTGGATTACAGGACCCAAGGCAACATGGATTCACTAGAAGCAGCCTTGTCAGACAAATCACATCAATTTCTTTGACTGACCAGAGAATTGGATGGAAGGGGAGCACTAGATTTGGTGTATTTAGATTTTAGCAAAGCCTTTGACACTGTTCCACACAAGCATCTAATAAATAAACTGAGTGCCCTTGGTATGGCCCCCAAAGTGACGGACTGGGTGAGGAACTGGTTGAGTGGAAGGCAAGAGAGTAGTTGTCAATGGAGATCACTCTGAAGAAAGGAATGTTATCAGTGGTTTGCCTCAAGGTTTGGTTCTTGGGCCTGTTCTTTTTAACATTTTTTGTAAGTGATATTGCTTTTTGTAAGTGAAAGGCTGTCAGGTAAGATTTGCTTTTTTGTGAATGATATTAAAATCTGCAATAGAGTAGACACCCAAGATGGTGTGAATAACATGAGGAAGGACCTAGTGAAGCTGGAATGATCTGAAATTTGGCAGCTAAGATTTAATGCTAAGAAATGTATGATCATGCATTTGGGCTACAAAACCCCGAGGGAACGGTACAGTTTAGGGGGTGAAGAACTTTTGTGCACGAAAGAGGAGCAGAACTTGGGTGTGATAGCATGTGATGATCTTAAGGTGACCAAACGGTGAAAACTAGGCTGCAAAGGGAAAGGAATGGCCAGAAAGAAAAAAGAGGTATTGATTTCCCTGTATAAGATTCTTGTAAGACCTCATTTAGAATACTGTGTACAATTCTGGAGAACGCCCCTCTAAAAAGATATAAACAGGATGCAGGCAGTAAAGAGTAAAGCTGCTAAAAGGGTCGGGAGTCTACTTCATAAGACGTACGGAGATAGACTGAAATATCTAAATATGTATACTTTGGAAGAAAGGTGAGAGAGGGGAGTTTTGATAGACATTTAAATAGCTACGTGGCATAAATATGCATGAGTAAACTTGTAACTCGTGAGGATGGGATATAAAAACATAGAAAGAGGCCAAATGACCCATCCAGTTTGCCCATCCACAGCAACCACTATCTCTTCCTCTCGCAAAGAGATCCCACCTGCCTATCCCAGACTTTCTTGAAATCAGACACAGTCTCTGTTTCCACCACCTCTACCGGGAGACTGTTCCACACATCTACCACTCTTTCTTTAAAAAAGTATTTCCTTAGATTACTCCTGAGCTTATCACCACTTAACTTCATCCTATGCCCTCTCATTCCAGAGCTTTCTTTCAAATGAAAGAGACTCGGCTCATGCGCATTTACATCACGTAGGTATTTAAACATCTCTATCATATCTCCCCTCTCCTGCCTTTCCTCCAAAGTATTCAGATTGAGATCTTTAAGTCTCTCCCCATATGCCTCATGACAAAGACCACACACCATTTTAGTAGCCTTCCTCTGGACTGACTCCATCATTTTAATATCTTTTTGAAGGTGTGGCCTCCAGAATTGGACACAATATTCTAAATGAGGTCTCACCAGACTTATACAGGGGCAACAACACCTCCTTTTTCCTACTGGCCATACCTCTCCCTATGCACCCTATCATCCTTCTAGCTTTCAATGTCACCTTTTCAACCTGTTTGGCCACCTTAAGATCATCAAATACAATCACACCAAGTCCTGCTCTTCTGTCGTGCACATAAGTTCTTCACCCCCTAAACTGTACCGTTCCCTCTGGATTTTGTAGCCCAAAGGGACACCCAAATAAATAAATGAGGTGAGTCTCAACTGAAAGAAAACTCCAGAGTGAGAAGGCATGGGATGAAGTTAAGAGGTGATAGGCTCAGGAAATATCTTTTTACAGAACGGGTGGTAGATGCATGGAATAGTGTCCCAGTAGAGGTGGCTGAGAGACAGACTGTGTCTGAATTCAATTGAGTGTGGTACAGGCATGTGGGATCTTTGAAAATTTTACTTTTTCAACAGTCATTGATTGATTATTCCAAATAGAGGTCAGAAGACTTAGAACTCTGTCATGTTCAATTAACTTAGTATTTTTTCTAATTTGTTCTGAGTCTTTACCTTACTTAAAATTCATATTGCAAACCGAGTCAAGCCTCTGGTATAGGAGATGGCCCAGTATATAAACCTAAGGATTGGACTGGATTGGTATCTCTTAAGGAGAAGAGGAGATAGTGGATGCTGTGGAAGGGCAGACTGGTTTTGCCATTTGGCCATTGTCTGCCATCATGTTTGTATATGATTTTTTTTCAATCTCTGTTGTTGCCATGCAAACCTTTCTCTCATCTTTGAAGACTCTTTTCTTGTCCCTTGAAATAAGTACCATGTTACAGTTTTTAACAGATGCTGGACTATTCCAAGTTCTTTAATTCTCTCATTTTTTATGACAAAGTTTTTATACTTCTGGGTTGGGTCCTTCCCTATCCAGGTGCGGCATCCTTCAGTTCCTTCAGTGCTTTGTCTTATTCCTTTTCTTTAGCTGTGATTTCTGTCTTGTTTTAAAGTTGGCATTTTCAAGAATCTGGAAAGTCAGAGAATTAGATAATCACTGGCTCCCAGGAGAGCATAGAGCATGCTGAGTCACCACTACAGCTTCCTGAAGGATCTAGAGCTTGCTGGTGGCTTCCTTGCGTGTACCACTTAGAGCTATATCTATTTGCCTTTGGAGATCTCAGATCATCAGAGTCCATGGTACTATGCTGTCCTGAAAAGCCTATACACAGTAACTGTCAATAATGTAAATAGTACAAAATACAAATATTCCAAAAACAAAATATTCCAAATACAAATTTTATAAATATTCACAAAAAAACCCAAAACCTGATGTCGTTGAATAAATCCCCATGATGTAATTCTTAACCAAAACTAATGCTGTACTGTGTTCTGACTTAAAATAAAATCTGATCTGATAGCTGGTCTACATGGAGTTTTTATAACTGTCTGTGAATAAATGACTTTATACGAACTTTGGATTGACAACATAGATGCCTTAGTCCCCGTTGCATCTATGATTTGATTGTAAGGAACATTGTAATTGTATGATATCCTTATTTTTGATTTGTGATTGGAAGTGATACTTTTAACTGTAAAATATCCTTGATTTATTTTATTTATACGTGTGAACATGTGGAGGGGCATAATAAAAAAAAACGTTCAAAGCAGAAGCAGGGAAAGTGTCCATAATCAAAACAAACGTCCTTGATTAGATTATGGCCTTCCTCTGCCCAAACGCCCAATCACCACTACGTCTAAAAGTACACCCCCACGACGTCTACACATTTTGCCCATAATGAACCAAAAAACGCCTAAGCCCCAAACGTCCAACAGAAGGGCTTTTAGGCGAAGGAGGAGCCAGGCCTTCGCCTAAAAGCTGGATTCTGTAACCAGTGTCTGTGAAAAACAACACCGTTTACAGAAACCCCCCCCCACAATGATCCAGGCAGGAGTGTGCCCAAGCCCTCCTGCCATGTTGAACCGCGACCCCCCCAGACAACATCGGGGCAAAAGGGAGCTCAAGCCCTCTTGCCCCGTCCAACCGCGACCCCCCCCGACGATATCGGGGCAAGAGGGAGCGCAAGCCCTCTTGCCCCGGCGATCGTGCACCCCCCCCCGCCGAGTACAAGCAGGCCAGGAGGGAGCCCAAGCCCTCCTGGCCCCGGCGACCTCCCCTCCAATTTAAGGGGCCAGGAGAGAGCCCAAGCTCTCCTGGCCCCGATGACCCCCCCTACTGGATTGGGCCAGGAAGGAGCCCAAGCCCCCCTGGCCCCGGTGACCCCCCTACCCCCACCCCCACTACAATATGGGCAGGAGGGATCCCAGGCCCTCCTGCCCTTCGGCACAACCCCCCTCCCCCCAATGACCGCCCCCCAGAACCCCCGATCGGACTCCCCCGCCAACCCGCAACCCCCCGGCCGGCTCCACGACCCCCCCACCCCCACCCTTACCCCTTCCCCATACCTGTATGTTGGCCAGACGGACGGGTGCCTAGCCCACCTGTCCGGCAGGCCAGTCGGGTCCAGAATGGGGCCGGATTGACCCAGGTGGAAGAAACCCCTCCCATAGGTTGGGCCTGAGGCGCCTGGGCCAATCAGAATAGGCCCGAGAGCCTTAGGCCCCTCCTGTGGGCGGGGCCTTAGGCACATGGGCTGGGTAGGGCATCTCTCCTGCCATGGGTCATGGCAGTTCGGGTAGAGGAGTGATGGCATCGCGGTAGGGGAGATGAGGCATCTCTCCTGCCGCGATGCTTGCGGTGGGTAGGTTGCTGGGCCACTGAACTGATGGCGCCAGCGGCCATCAGCTCAGCGGCCCCTTTTTTGGCACTTAGACCTGGTTTGACTTCGTCTAAGTCAAAAAGGTCTAAGTGCCAACTAGGCAACCTGTAAATGTTTTGGTTATACCTGTTGTGCGCCTAGGTGTAGGTCGGCCCACCTCCCGCCCACTGCCCGCCCTTTCCCCTCCTCTAAACACACCTCTTTTATCTCTGTGTGTCTAGAGGCAGGGGAAAGGCCTAAGCTGTTTTTAGATACGTCTAAAAACCAGCTTTGGTTATGGGTACTTGGACGATCAGACTTTTTGATCGTCCAAGTAGCCATTTAGGACACTTTTTAGACGTGGTTTTTTTTTTTATTATGAACCCTTTATTGTGTTAAAATCCAATAAAAAAAATTTTTAAAATGAAAATATATCTTCCACTCATCAAGGGACCCTCTACCTCAGTGGTCTCAAACTCAAACCCTTAGTGGGGCCACATTTTGGATTTGTAGGTACTTGGAGGGCCGCAGAAAAAATAGTTAATGTCTTATTAAAGAAATTACAACTTTGCATGAGGTAAAACTCTTTATAGTTTATAAATCTTTCCTCCTGTGGGCGGGGCCTTAGGCACATGGGCTGGGTAGGGCATCTCTCCTGCCATGGGTCACGGCAGTTCGGGTAGAGGAGTGATGGACGTATCTTTCGAAAATGTGTCTTAGGCTCTTTTTAACTTTGGACGACTTGTGAGATAGACGTAAACAGACTTAGATGTCCCTTTCGATTATGCCCCTCCACATATTCAGGAGGCTATATGACACAAATAAACTTTCAGGGATTGGATCAGAGATTCAGCAGGGCCAGGAGACATAAACATAAATTAATTTCTAGACCGCATAACCTCACAGTTCTATGAGGTTTACAAAAGACTAAAAAAATAACATTTGGAATAGGAATGAAATTAATTACCTAAGAACCTAGTTTTCAAGTGTCTCCTAAATTCCAGATAGGAAGATGAAATAGTAAACAAGGGGATGCCACTCTAGACCTAATCCTCAACGGGCTAGAAGGACCCGCAAAGGAAGTGGTGGTACTAGCACCGTTAGGGAACAGCGATCACAACATGATCCAGTACAAATTAAACATGGGAACATCAAAGGTGAAAAGAACCACAACGACAGCACTCAACTTCAGAAAAGGAAACTACAAAGACATGAGGAAAATGGTAGGAAAAAAGCTCAGCTACAGCTCAGGGAAGATGAAGACCGTAAAGGAAGCCTGGACACTGCTTAAAGGCACAGTGCTCGAGGCACAAGACCTATGCGTCCCAAGGTTCAGGAAAGGGTGCAAAAAAAAATCGAACTAGAAACCCAGCATGGATAACAACTGCAGTTAATAAGGCGATAAGCGACAAGAAATCATCCTTCAAGAAATGGAAAAAGGAACCAACAAAGGAGAACCAGGAAGAGCACAAAAGGCACCAGAAAGAATGCCATCGAGAGGTCAGGAAAGCAAAGAGAGAATATGAGGAAAGACTGGCAGGAGAAGCAAGAAACTTCAAACCCTTCTTCAGGTATGTGAAAGGGAAACAACCAGCCAGAGAGGAAGTGGGACCACTGGACGACGGAGACAGGAAAGGAGCGATAAAGGAGGAAAAAGAGATAGCTGACAAGTTAAACAAATTCTTCTCGTCAGTCTTCACCAGAGAGGACACATCCAATATCCCAGAACCCGAGGTGATTATAAACGGGGAACACGACGAAAAGCTGGTAGAACTAGAGGTAAGCAAAGAGGATGTCCTCAGACAGATAGATAGACTGAAGAGCGACAAATCACCAGGCCCGGACGGCATCCACCCAAGGGTACTAAAAGAACTGAGAAACGAAATAGCAGAGACACTTCGCCAAATATGTAACCTCTCCCTAAAAACTGGGGAGATCCCAGAGGACTGGAAAATAGCAAATGTCACGCCCATCTTTAAGAAGGGATCAAGGGATGACCCGGGAAACTACAGGCCTGTGAGCTTGACCTCGGTTCCGGGAAAGATGATGGAAGCAATGGTAAAGGACACAATCTGCGAACACATAGAAAAAAATGGACAACTGAAGGCGAGCCAGCATGGCTTCTGCAAGGGAAGGTCGTGCCTCACAAACTTGCTGTACTTCTTCGAGGGAATAAACAGCCAGATGGATAAGGGGGAATCCATAGACATCATTTACCTTGACTTCCAAAAAGCCTTCGACAAGGTACCTCACGAACGGCTACTAAAAAAGCTGTGGAACCACGGGGTGCAAGGGGATATCTACCGATGGATCAAACACTGGTTGGCAGGCAGGAAACAGAGGGTTGGAGTAAAGGGCCAATACTCAGACTGGCAATGGGTCACGAGCGGAGTTCCACAGGGGTCGGTGCTGGGACCTCTATTGTTCAATATATTTATTGACGATCTGGAGACAGGGACAAAATGTGAGGTTATCAAATTTGCTGATGACACCAAACTCTGCAGCAGGGTTAGGAACACGGAAGACTGTGAAAACCTGCAAAGGGACCTAACGAGACTGGTAGACTGGGCAAATAAGTGGCAAATGAGTTTTAACGTAGAGAAATGCAAAGTCATGCATGTAGGGAAAAAGAACCCGATGTTCAGCTACAAAATGGGGGGAACACGGCTAGGGGTGAGTAACCTTGAAAGGGATCTGGGGGTGATGGTTGACACATCACTGAAACCATCGGCGCAGTGTGCGACAGCCTCAAAGAAAGCAAACAGAATGCTGGGCATCATCAAAAAGGGTATCACAACCAGGACGAAGGAAGTCATCATGCCGCTGTATCGCGCAATGGTGCGCCCGCACCTGGAGTACTGTGTTCAATACTGGTCGCCGTACCTCAAAAAGGATATGGCGGTACTCGAGAGAGTGCAGAGGAGGGCGACTAAACTGATAAAAGGTATGGAAAATTTCTCATACCCTGACAGGTTAAAAACGCTGGGGCTGTTCTCTCTGGAGAAGAGGAGACTTACCGTATTTTCTCGCATATAACGCGCGCTTTATACGTGGTTTTTACAAACCGCGCATACCCTTGCGCGTTATACGCGTGAGCGCGTTGTACAAAATTTTTTTTTACATAGTTCCCCCCCCCCCCGACGCCCAATTCATCACCCGGAAGAAGCGCTCGCACTCACACCCCGAAGGACCGCTCGCACCCCCACCCGAAGGACTGCTCGCACCCCCACAGCCTCCCCCCCTCCCCCATGGAGAAGCTGTCTACCTTGTTTCCGGATGCCAGCCCAGCTGCTTCCTCTGCTGGTGGTCCTGCCCCTTCTCAGAGCCCTGTGCTGCGCTGCTTCCTCTTCAGGCGGTCCCGCCCTTTCTCTGATGTCAGAGAAAGGGTGGGACCGCCGGAAGAAAAAGCAGCGCAGCAGGGCTCAGAGAAGGGGCGGGACCGCCGGCAGAGAAAACAGCTGGGCTCGCTGGCATCTGGAAACAAGGTAGACTGCTTCTCCATGGGGGAGGGGGGTGAGGCTGTGGGGGTGCGAGCGGTTCTTCGGGTAGGGGTGCGAGCGGTACTTCGGGGTGGGAGTGCGAGCGCTCCTTCGGGGTGGGGTGCGAGCGGTCCTTCAGGGTGGGGGTGCGGGTGCGTGCGAGCGGTCCTTCGAGGTGGGGGTGCGAGCGGTCCTGCGGGGGGGTGAATCGGACGTCGGGGGGGGCATCAGGCTTTCAGGGTAGGGACAGGACTTCAAGGAGGAAAGGAGAGTCGGGGCGGGCGAAAACAGAGTCGGGGTCTCCAGAGGAGAGTCGGGGCGGGCGAAAGGAGAGTCGGGCAGCATGCGCGGTATACGGGTGTGCGCGGTATATAAAAATTTATGTACATAAATATGTGTTTTTTGCGCGCTATACCCGTGTGCGCGTTTTACACGGGTGCGTGTTATCTATGTGAAAATACGGTAGAGGGGACATGATAGAAACCTTCAAAATCCTAAAGGGCATAGAGAAAGTGAATAAGAACAGATTCTTCAAACTGTGGGGAGCCACAAGTACTAGGGGTCACTCGGAGAAATTGAAAGGGGACAGGTTTAGAACAAATGCTAGGAAGTTCTTTTTTACCCAGAGGGTGGTGGACACATGGAACAAGCTTCCGGAGGAGGTGATAAGCCAGAACTCTGTACAGGGATTCAAGGAAGGTTTGGATAGGTTCCTGGAGGATAAGGGGATAGAGGGGTACAGATAGAACTTGAGGTAGGTTATAGAAGTAACCACTTCACAGGTCGCGGACCTGATGGGCCGCCGCGGGAGCGGACCGCTGGGCAGGATGGACCTCTGGTCTGACCCAGTGGAGGCAACTTCTTATGTTCTTATGTTCTTAACAATTGTTTGAAGTCTTTATCCCAAATGGCAGCCTGATAAGAGAGCATACATTCATGATATCTTTTGAACTTGCAACCCCTTACCGATGGATACATAAATATGGCGTGAGTTTTACAAGAAGATTTTTGTGTAGAAGCTGAGAACAAATCCATCAAGTACAATGGAGCTTGACCCATTAGGACTCTATAATAAATGCAACCCAATTTAAAGACAATATGTGCCTCAAGCGGTAACCCATGTAATTCCCAAAGCAATGGAGTAACATGATCATACTTATTCAGTCCAAATATAAGTCTAGCTGCGGTAGTCTGAATGACTCACAGCTTGGAGACTCAGGCTTTCACTCCTTACCAGCCACTAAGAAAGCACAATGATCCCAGGCCAGGATTGGTCTGGTCTCAGATTGGTGCAGACTGCTGGGTTTTAGATGTAATCTGGAAGGGGTACAAAATGGAGTTCTGTGCCCCCCTGCCAGACTACTTTGTAATTTCTCCAGCAGGTCAGCTTGAGAGAGCTCTCAAAGTTCGGGCTATGATTAAAAAAAAAAAAAGGGCTACTGGCTCTTTGGGGCATAGAGCCAGTCCCGGACGTAGACTGGGGCTCTGGCAGAGGCTCCATATACCTTATTGTGCCAAAGAAAGGCTCTAATGACTGCAAACTGATTTCAGACCTCAAGTCGGTCAATGTGGCTCTAAAGCATTGGTCTCTAACTCAAACCCTCTTTAGGGCCACATTTTGGATTTGTAGGTACTTGGAGGACCTCAGAAAAAAATAATTAATGTCTTATTAAAGAAATGACAATTTTGCATGAGGTAAAAATCTTTATAGTTTATAACTCTTTCCTTTTGGCTGAGTCTTAATAATAATATTGTAATTTATAGCTAAAGAGACATTTGATCAAGAAACTGTTTCATTTTACTTTTGTGATTATGATAAACATACTGAGGGCCTCAAAATAGTACCTGGTGGGCTGCATGTGGCCCTCGGGCCGCAAGTTTGAGACCACTGCTCTAAAGGTACCATACTTCTGCATGGAGACCATTCGGTTGGTTATAGTGGCAGTGGCACTGGGAAATTTCTCACCTTCCTTGATCTGACGGAGGCCTATCTTCAATTTTCCCAGCCCATAGGAGGTACTTGTGATTTCTTGTGCTGGAACAGCATTTCCAGTTCTCATACTTCCCTTCGACCTGGCCACGGCACCTCACACCCTTACCAAGGTGATAGTTGTAGTGGAAGCAGCAAACTTTTGCAAAGCTGGGAGTCAGGTGCACCCATATTTGGACGAATGGCTCATCAGCGCTCTGTCCAAGGAGGAAGGCAAGCTGGCAGTTTCAAGAGTGGTGCAACTCCTTCTGGGCTGGATAGTCAACTTCAAGAAGAGTCAGCTGGGAATCTTGTTCGACACAGCATAGGGCCAAGTGTTTCTTCAAGAGCCAAGCAGACTGAAGCTCCAGAAGCAGATTTTGAAGCTGCTCCAGAAACTGGCTCCCACAATGTGGCATTATCTGTAGGTCCTGGGGTCAGTGGCAGCAACCATAGAGGTGGTTCCTTGAGTCAGAGCACACATGAGACCTCTCCAAGTCTCTCTCCTCTCTCCCTGGTCTCCTCAGTTGGACTTACTACAACAGCCTCTTTCCCTGGCTACCTACATTGAAGAGCTGCTTGCTGTGGTGGCTGTGGTCAGCTGCCCTTTCTAGGGGCATGCCTCTTCGCATATACTCCTAGGAGATACTAATGACCGATGCCAGCCTTTACAGTTGGGGGAGGGGGACCATTGCAACAGACACCCTGTCATTTTGGAAATGGGCTCTGGTTCAGCAGAAGTGATCCATAAATCACCTGGAACTCAGAGCCATTCTAGCACTTCTGGAAGTCTCTGGAAGGCTGGGGAGTCAGAGTCTTCTTGGACAATGGTAGCATATGTCAACAGGCAGGCTGGCTGTGTTTTAGACTTTTGCTGTGGACTTGAAATGCTTCTAAATGTTAAATGGTTTCCTTATTCAGAAATACACAGTAACAGGACATCCAACAAGCTAGCTCAGATTTGACAAAATGTAAGTTACTGTTTTCTGGCTTTTCAGGGCAGTATGCTGTTGGAAACCGTGCTGGGTGCTTCCTGGATACCAAGGGAGGAAAATAAGAGTCCTTCAGATGCGGATCTCAACAGAAATACCAGTTTTGAAAACTGGTAGCAACTTGTTATTTTTACCACAACATGCACCAATTAATTATCTAGTAATTCAAATCAAATTGAGGAAATGTGATCTGTTGCTTTCCTTGCCGCTTGCCAGACGCCTGAGAGAGTCTTCATGCACAAGTCACATCCTTTTTTAAACACAGAATTTGAGCACAACAGTTCAATCCTACTTCAATCCTCCCAGAACCCCCTGTGACACCATATCTTTCAACCCTGTGAAGGTCAACAAATCATCTAAACCTTATGTGAGAAAATGGTGCTGATGAAGCAAATGTTTGTTTTTACTTAGATTTTTTTCCTACGATAAGGATGTAAACATTATTCTTTGTGGCAAGGCAGTTTGTTAACAGAGGTCACAATTATAGAAACTGAATTCTTCTTGTAAGATATCTTGTGGTGCTGTTTTTTTTTTTTTGGTTTTTTTTTTACCAGGTCACTGAACTTCAGTTGAAACTTCCAGCTGGGGGGGTGGGATGGCAGATGGATTACCTTCCAGTTTCGGCTTAATCAGGCTTCCTTCGGGTCACATCAGGAGCAACTGCAATTATCTGCCTGAGCTACAATCATTTGTCTCTAAGTTTTTAGAATGAGGATTGTATGGCTAAATAGGTTTCTAATTTTCTCAGTTGCTATGCCTGTAGCTCTTGTTTAACATTGGTTTTCTTTTTTTTTCTTTTTTTCCAAATAATATTTTATTGAATTTTAGATATACAGAAATATATAGATAAACCAGTGGTCTCAAACTCAAACCCTTTGCAGGGCTACATTTTGGATTTGTAGGTACTTGGAGGGCCTCAGAAAAAAACAGTTATTGTCTTATTAAAGAAATGACAATTTTGCTTGAGGTAAAACTCTTTATAGTTTATCTTTCCTTTTGGCTGTCTTAATAATAATATTGTCATTTATAGCTAAAGAGACATATGATCAGAAAACGGTTTTATTTTATTTTTGTGATTATGATAAACATGCCAAGGGCCTCTAAATAGGACCTGGTGGGCCGCATGTGGCCCCTAGGCCGCGAGTTTGAGACCACTGAGATAAACATATCAGTAATACAGTACTACAATAGAATAAGCTGCGTACTCTCAAATCATAATAGGGTCAATTAACATCATCATTGAAGTCCTTACAGAACTCATCTAGAGGGGCCCGCGTTCTAGTAAAATTAGCAATATTATTTTGCTTAATCGCTATTATTTCCTCATATTTCCTAATAACACAGAGATGGTTCCACCATTCAAGGAAGTTAAGCTTAGAGTTATCTTTCCAATTGCAGATAGCGCAATCATAGAATCAAAGATTTTATTGAATGATGCTGGTAACAAGATATCTGTGTTTGCTACAGCGGTCAGATGCCAAACGTGCCTTTGTCGCACTTATTATTTTACTTCAGTTAATTAGTTAATTTTCTTCTGCCAGAGGATATTTCTTAGCCTTCATTTTTACAAAAAGTAGCCAAGCAACTAGCACCGCCAACTTTGGACAACTTCGACCCTAGAAATAAGTACCTCAAAGCTTTGAAGTATTTAGAGGTCCCAAAAATACTAATTGCGTTACCTGTCCATGAACATCTTTTGGAACAACAGACGGCCATCTGGCAAGAGCCACTTACATCCCAACCAACGAGAAAAGGAATAGACACAAAATATAAAGTAAAGTCTGCATTGGGACACAATAATCTTCAACTGTCTCGCCAGCATTCGGTGCTGGTAGAATCAGCACTTTAACGTGCTAAAAGTACCCGTAATTTCTTCACTGCTCCACCTGGCAAGGACCATAAGCTGCTGGATCTTGTTTCATGAAAGGTTTTCCGAAATGCTATGCTGTTATCCTGCATTGCAGGATCCAGATGAAAGTTGAAAAAGTTTGGGTGTGGGGAGGAGGGGTGTGAATATTCCATTTGTACGATTGTTTAGCAAAGTTGCAGAGACCATTTCATGAATTTCATATTTCAAATGGTACTTGAAAGATATTTATCCATACCAATTAATCTCCCTTCCAAAAAAACCCAAACCAACCACCATTTTGTGGCAGTGGGCATTCAGCAAAACCTGAGCGTAGACTCAAAATGATGGATAGCAGTAAATCAGGCCCAATAGAATGGCCATATACTCTATTTTACAAATGTATTTAAACCAAATGCCTATTTTTCCCTGAGAAATGACAAATTTGTACAGGACATGTGGGACTTTTCTCCATAAAATCCGTGGGCTTTTCAGACATAAATAAAACTACTGCAATCCTTATCATTCCATAGTGAGCCATAACTCTTTCAAATTATAACAGGGAACATAATCACAACATGAGGACTTAAACTGATTCTGTTCACAGCACACATCAAAGCATATGGCTCCTTTACTGCTCTGCAGCCTTAATTATTCCCATGCAAGCATTATCCAAATTGTTGTGCAAATTGCTCTAACTATATTGACTCCTGACACTGACAGCTTAATGAACCAATGTGCTCAGCTGACTGTTTACCAGAAAAATAAACCCACTGGAAGACAGTGGAAAATACAAAGTTCAACTTTTTCAGAGACAAAATAGTGGTATACAATAGTGGTACACTTCTGGAGGAGTGGCCTAGTGGTTAGAACTGCTTCCTTAGCACCCTAAAGTTGCAAGTTCAATCCTTTTTTCAGCTTCCCGCTCCTTTCCCACCCCCGCCGCACGTATGCCTTCCCTTCTCCCATGCCTTTAATTCTTTTCTGGCACGAGCAGCATCTCTAACCTGCTGTCCACCCTGGCCTTGGCTCACCCTCTGATGTCATTTCCTGGGCTCATGATTGGGAAATGACTTCAGAGGGAGAGCCGAGGCTGGCGTGGGCAGCAGGTTGGAGATGCTGCTTGCGACAGCAAAGAGCTGAAGAGGTACAGGAGGAGAGATGGTAGTGCCCCCCCACCAAGATGTCACTCAAGGCGGTCCACACACACATACTGTCCTCCCTTACTACGCCACCGAATCCCACTGCCACTCCTTGTAATCCTGGGCAAAGTCACTCAACCCTTCATTGCCCCAGGTATCTTAGCTAGATTGTGAGCCGACAGGGATAGATAGTGGACCATTCAATGTAAACTGCTTAGGATTCCCTTGGGGTATATAAATAATTAAATTAAATAAAAATTTTAAAAACCTTGATGCAAAAAAAGTTAACATAGGTGTTAATTACTTCCTCTGTTCCTCTCTTAGCCCTCCCCTGGCTTGTTGTGTATCCACCGTGCTGTTTTGGTGCATTCTCTGCACTGGCAACTCCTAAGTGACACAAACATACATACTTGATTCCAGTGGAAAAGGTACACAGCAACAGTACCTGTGCATGAACACTGAGGGCCTGATTCTATAAATGGTGTCTAATCTTACCTAATTTATAGGCACTGATTCACACGGTTGTCAATCAACCGCTAGACGTCCTTAGGTGTTGCTAGGCATCATGGAGGTAGGCACCAGTGAATTAGGCCAGGTAAAACTGCCTTGGAGATTTTTGAATATGAAACAATTACATTAATGGCCTACTTCTATATATGGTGCTAAAAATTGCAATTGCAAATTGGAGCACATCCCTAATTGGTACATGCAATTTATTTGCCAGATGAGCCAATTAGTGTTGACAATTGGGCGCTAATAATCAATTATCATACGAGTTGCCATAGTGGAACAGACCAAAGGTCCATCAAGCCTAGTATCCAGTTTCCAACCCAAGCCATAAGAACCTGGCAAGATCCCGAAGAGTAAAACAAATTTTATGCTGCTTATCCTAGGAATAAGCAGTGGATTTCCCCCCATCTATCTTAATAATGGCTTAAGAACTTTTCATTTAGGAAATGATCCAAACCTTTTATAAACCCTGCTAAGCTAACTGCTTTCACCACATTCTCTGGCAATGAATTCCAGAGTTTGATTACACATTGAGTGAAGAAATATTTTCTCCAGTTTGTTTTAAATATACTACTTGGTAGCTTTGGTGCATGCCCCCTAGTCCTAGAATTTTTGGAAAGAGTAAGGGCTCCTTTTACAAAGGTGCGCTAGCGTTTTTAGTGCACGCACAAGATTAGTGTGCGCTAGCTGCTTAAAAGGAGGTGGTAGTGGCTAGCGCACGCTAAAACCGCTAACACACCTTTGTAAAAGGAGCCCTAAATAAGCGAATTGCACTGATTTAAATGTATTTATTTAAAAATTTATACACCGCCTAAACCTAGGCAGTTTCCAAAAAAACAAACAAAATAACATACAAAAAGAACAAAGTTTATGTGTGCATCTTTAGGTACCAGGATACATGCACAGATTGGGATTGGGAAAGGGGATATGGATTGGGAAAGGGACATGGCCATGAAAGAGTTATGGGTGGATCAGGGTTATTCCTGTGATTTGTGTAGCATTACAGAATAACGGAGATCCGTGCCTAATTATTTATTTACTAGTGTTTAAGTCAGTTACTTTAATGGGTGCTAGAATAGATGTGTAGACTTAAAAGCCCACAAAATCTACTGAAAACGTACTGTGTGAGCTTTAATATCCTTTGTACGGTTGATTTCCAGGCTTTAAATAGTTTTCTGAATTTTCATTTTTTTTTAAAAAATTATTTTTTGTTGGAAGTGGACCTAAAAAATAGTTTACTTTTGCATTTTTCCAGCAGACCCCTGTACCACTCACACACCCCAATCAAGTTGCCTCTGCCGGAGAGGCATATATATAGCTGCAATTAAAAATCCCAAAATGCCTCACAAATCTCCTCATCTCATGTGATCCTTCGCTCCCGCACCAATATCAATGGCACTATCTTCTTCCAAACTGCTCCCCCTCCCCAACTAACTATCCGTACAAACATGTAAACATGTAAACCGACGCTTCGGTTACCCCCAAACCCCCCCTCACCTGAACATAACACAAACACTTTCCAGCCAACCCAAGAAACCCTGACTAACCAAAGGGTCCAAAGGAATGCCTGGCGCTTAGACGCTTCCCTGCTTGGTGGTTCTATTCTACTGTGCATGTGGAGGCATAGAGGCACGGAGTTTCAAAGTGTGCATGTGTGGCTAAGTGTTTTATTATTATTGGTTTTGTTTTATTTAATGTCATATATCTATAAAATTTCCTTATAGACAATATTCCTTGTGAATATTCTATTTGAGTTTGGTAATAGTTTTCTATGGTTAGGGCCGTCTACAACTGTCATCAGAATGTCAGAAAAACTCCTAACTCTTGAAAAAGCTACATATAAATGGCCATGGCTGAATACTGTTTCTGGCAAGTAAATGCCAATGTTTTCCTAAGGTTTACCCCTGAGCTTTATGGAGAAGGCTAATATGACTGGAAATTGTCGCCTTCGTAATGTAAAGGGCAAATCAGTAGAGGTTGGAGCCAAATCAATACGTGGAATAAAAACTAATTCTTAACTTATACATGCCTCTACAATTTTTGTACGGTCACCATGAGACACCACGGGAAGTGTTTGACGGAAATCTCCACCAAGTAAGAAAACTTTTCCTCCAAAAGGTTTGCTGCTATCCATTATTTCTTTCAGTAGTTTGTCAACTAATGTATGAGCTACAGAGGGAACCATAGTACATTTGCCCCAAATGATTAGTTTAGCAGATCTTAAATTTTCAGCATCAATAGAATTGAGATGCATATTTGATATTGAGATCTCAAGTATAGGCACAGGTAATTTGAATTGGGAGTAGTATATTCTCCCACCCTTAAGAAGATTTGCTGTGGAGACAATGTTATTAAATATTCAATAGATATTTATTAAATACTTCAATTTTTATTTTAAGTCTTCAGAATATGCCAACCTCCAACCAATTAATTCCTGGTTGAGGCATTTCCTGGTAGATTGATCCTCAATTTGATTCGATTCAGCCTATTGAATCAATTTTTCGATCCGATTCGATTCAATTTTCCTGCCCAATTGGGTGTTTTTTTCAAATATCCTGGTGGGTTTATTTTATAGCCTCTTCACCTCTTTTATAGTCTCTTCAACCCCTTTTCCTTCTCCTAATCACACTGGCGCTGTGGTGTAAACAAAATAAACAAACAAAAATGACTTTTCCTCTCTCTGTTAAATCCTAGCTCACGTTTGCGGTCTAACACCAGCTCTGGCAGGATACACGTTTCAAATCTGGCATACTGTAATCACAAAACAGAAATTAAAATTATTTTTTCTACCTTTTGACTGGTCATTATTCAGATCTTGTTGGTCCCTGGCTCTGGTTGTCTTCTGATAACTTGCTTGCCAGGGTCTCCTTCTTTCTTCTTTCTCCGTGCTAACCATCCATCTTCTATCTCTGTCCTTCCCTTCCATTTCCCTTCCCTTCCCCGGAGGTCTGGCATCTTTCCTTTTTTTCATCTCCATCCACAGATCCACCTTTTCTCAACTACCCTTTCATCCAGCATCTCTCCCTCCTTCCCCACCACCCCAGGGTCCACCATATCTCCCTTTCTTTTCCCAACTACCCTCCTATCCAGTATCTCTATCCCACCCTCGACACCATCTCTCCCTTTCTGTTCCTTCCCTCCCTAAATCCCACTGTCCACCATCTCTCTCCCTCTCCTCTGTTTTTAGACCCATTATTTCTTCCCCCCCCCCAAAGTCCGGCATATGCACGTCTCTTTGAACCTCCCTTCCCTTTCTCCCTCCGTGTACTTCTATACCAGGGCACACCTCCCCTGAAGGTCTGCCCCCCCTAAAGGCCTGCACCTCCCCTGAAGCCCTGCATCCCACCCCTAAAGACCTACACCTCCCCTTGAAGCCCAGCACCCCACCCCTGAAAGTCTGTATCCCCGAAAGGCCTGCACCCCACGAAGGTCTGCACCCACCCCTGAAGGTTTGTACCCCCCTCCCCCCGAAGGCCTGTACCACCCCACCAAAGACCTGCACCCTCTGAAAACTTGTACCACCCCATCTAAGGCCTGTACCCCCTGAAGACCTGCCTGTCCCTCCTGAAGGCCTGTACCACCCCCTCCCCCAAAGGACTGCACACCTCCCTGGGATGGCCTGCGTACCCTTCCAGCTATTCCATACTTTTCTTGACACTTTTCATTTCATTTCACATCATTGAAACGAAAAATGTCAAGAAAAGCATGGGATAACTTGTAAGTTTCATGGCTCCACGTCATTCTCTTATGGTTGGGCTGAGAACTTTACAGCGGCCCCTCATATATTATCCTGGTATCCTGAAGCATATATTTGTAAATTATTTACAATTATTTTTGGTGGGAACCTCGCTCATGAGCTGAAAATAGCAACAAAAATTACTGCTAAATTAATTCACTTAGAACAATCAAAAAGAGGAGCTTTTTAAACATGAAGTGCTTGTTTCTATGCAAAAATCACTTTACACACGTGGCAGTGACAGCTTCTGGTTGAAAAAATAATGACTTTGATCAAGAAAATTGGCTAATGCTCCTTTTCTAATGTAGCCAACTCAAAGGTAACATGATTTATTACTCTAAAAATAGAGGTCACGAAAAATGTAAACCAAATATCCCTCAGAGGATAGCACAGTTGGAAGGATCATCAGTCCAGCAGCACTGACAAATTTAGTAACATCTGTTCCAGAGAGCCCATTCTGCTGTATACCAGCAGGGGAAAAGAGTTGTAATTAACTGAGCAGATAGGACAGTGAAATATTGATAAGATTTCTCCATCTGGGTGGGATATGCTTGAAATTATTTCAGTGGCTATAAAGTGCTGCAGTATATTGACAAATCTTTATTTTAAAGGTTATCTCGTTAATCTGTGCAAATCCAGTGAAGTTATCAAAGTGGGGTAAAAGTCAAGCTTTTTACCTCACATTAATTTATCAAAGGAATCAGCAGCTAGTGGTATATGAATAACATTGCTTGTGACCAACCTAATAAGCAGCAATATTCTAAACTCCCAAGAGTTGCATTATTCTAAAATCTCAGGAGCATTGGGCTGCAAAGTCAGGGCCTGATGCTCCCAGGTATTTCTTAAAGCATCTGGCCTGTGACCCTCCACCTACTGATTTCAATCTCCCACCATCACATACCTTCCCCAAAGCCTTAGTGTTGCCGGGCATGAACGATCCTCAGTCGCTTCTGCCCTTGTCGGCGGGAGTATAAAATGTTGCTTGTGGTACCCCTTGTGGTTGGCTTCTAGTACTACAGCTAGAGGTCAGGTTTCTGTATAAGGGTGGGGATGGCACTTCAGTTGCATATCTTGAATTGGGAGGCTTCTGGATCAGGGGACCTTTCATTGAAAGGGGGCTACCAATAACCAAAATCTCCACTCTCTCTTCCCTTCTCTTCTTTCTCCATCCATGTCAGGTATCTCCCCTTTCTCTTCTTGGCTTTTCCTGGCCCCTTTCCAGCATCCTCCTCCTTCCACCTACCCCATATTCAACTGGACTATTACAGATTCCTACACAGACACTACATGATAGCAGAATCTGGCAGCACAATCACTCATGTAACATAGAAACATAGAAAGATGACGGCAGAAAAGGGCTACAGCCCACCAAGTCTGCCCACTCTACTGACCCACCCCATTAAGCCCGAGTGCTAATGACCCAGCTCCTTAACTCGACCCTCGCAGGGATCCCACGTGGATGTCCCATTTATTCTTAAAGTCGAGCACGCTGGTGGTGTAGAACATGAACCATGGGCGTCGGAATAGGGGGAGCCACGGGTGCCATGGCACTCAGAAAAATCTCCCCTTCTACTGCTTCTGCTGTATCAGAAACAGCAAAACAAAGATAAAGGCATTAAAGGGCAGCTCTATTCATCATCGTGGCTGCCGGCTCTGCCCCAGAACTGAAAGTGACGTCAGAAGAGGGTGGGGATGGCAGCCATGAAGATGACTAGAATGGCCTCACAATGTCTTTATCTTTGTTTTGCCACCACCATAGAGAGGGGGAGAGACACACTGGATGGAAGGAGGCAGGAGGGGTCAGGTAAGGTATGGAAAGAGGGAGAAAGGAGGTCAGGTACTAGATGGAAAAGGGAAGAGAGGGGGTTTAGATGCTAGATGGAAAGGGGCAGTGAAGGGTCAGGTGCTGAATAGAATGTGGAGGGAAGGGGTTGGGGGGGGTTTGGGGGGTGGGTTGTTCTTGGCTTTTGATGAGTATCTTTTGTCACGCGGTAGACCCTTTTGTCTTGTGTTTTGATTTGTTCCTGGTTCTTTGTATTCAGATTGTGGTTTACTTCTTTGTATTTTTCTTTTCTTAATAAAAGAAAATTTAAACCCCAAAAAAAAAAAAAAAAATTTTATTAACTTGACAATTTTCTTTTTCATGTCACGTGCATTTTTTTTTTTTAGTTAATTAGATATGGAATTAAATATTGTTAAACTAGTAGATGGAATTCTTATTAAAGCAGCAGTAATTGGGAAAGAAAAAGGAGAGGCATTTTTTATGAGATGATCTGAGTGTTTGAGTTTTATTACATTTTAAATAGAATGGGGGTTGATTAGCTTGTTGTATTAGCTGCTTTATGAGAGCGAGAGAGAGGAAAAACTCCTTTTAGAACATGGCATTAAGGAATGCAGATGTTTCAGTGTGCTTTGTGTAGTTTAATTTTGTGGTTACCATTATATATTGTTAATAAGATTATATTGTGTGTATATGAAGAATGAATGAAAGAAATGGCATTACTATTAGTACTATTATTATGTGGGCGGGATCCGCGGCAGGGCTTGTGCACCCCCAAACAAAAAGGCTTTCCACTGCCTCTGACATGAACAGACCATCACCTGATACAGAATAGGAAGTCAGAAAAAACAAGCAGACAAAAACTAAAATGGAGACCTCCAAGACAGCCAGATTCTATAAGTAATGCAATATGGTAAAATAGAAATGGAAATGCATTTCCTCTAGTACGCTGTTAAATACAAAAATTGAAAAGATGTATTTTTTACCTAATGTCTCGGTTGGTCTGTAAGTCTGTTGGTCTTAGCTATTGTTTTAAAATTTTTACGTTACAATAAATGTTATTTGTTTTTCATTGTTGTAACTCGCTTAGTAAAAATTAAATTAAGCAACTCATCAAATTAAAATAAACTTGAAACTTGGATATCAGGTTGTCTGGCTCACAAACGAGGTATTAACCATACAGAAGTTTTCAGGTTTTTCTGGGTCAAAGGGAGTAAAGGTACGGTAGGCGTCACAGAGATGTTCATAGAATGCGGCTGGGGCTTTGGAAATGCTGGTGGGTTTCCGAGAAGCCAACCAGAGACCCTCAAGGATATACTGGCAGTACCATACAAGGAAAGTATTATGAGTGGCGTTATTGGGGTCCCAATTAGGGTCCTGATAAGGGAAATGGTTGTTAATCCAGTTGAGGTCACCTGCATCTGCATCCGCCTGGGCTTTTGTAAGGGATTCTTGCAGAACCCGTTTACGTTCTTCGGTATTTAGGAGACAGAGAAGTAGTTCCTGGCAATCTGACCATGTGGGGGCGGTGTGTGCGAATGATGGACGTAATAAGGTTAATAGTTGCCTGTGGCCGCTTAGAGTAAGGGGGACAATGGGATTTCTAGTTGTATAAATCAGTGGTGGTAAAGGGCTATGAGACTAACAGTGGATGGTCTAGGATGCCTGGCGGCATATGGTAGGTTGGCGAAGGGACATGGCCAGATTTGTAGCCTCTGGAGTCTCTTGTTTCATTTGTCTTCTCATGGGAACTATTTGAGGAGGATCAGGTCTCAAGTGATGGCTGAAAGGAGAATCATCAGAAAGAGAGAGAGAGTCCAGAGGTGGATAAAGGACTGGGGAGGACAGGATTTCATGGAGCTGAGCTATCGGCTGGGACTCGGGAAGGGGAAACTGGAAGTTGGGCAGGGAGTTGTACAGGCTGGGAAACAGAAGGCTGAGCAAGGGAGATAGAACTGGGATTGGGTATGGGCTGTGGCGTTGCCAAGTAAGAAGGCGGAGAGGTGGGTATTTCAAGTATGTCAGTTGAAGGGTTAGACTCAAAGACATGAGTAGGACGATAGCGCTCATTGACAGTCTTCCTGAGGGCGAGGACTTGGAACTGGAGTTTCTTGGGTACAGGAGGGACAAGCCAAGAAGGCTTGCTGTAGACTAAGTCTAACCAACTATCTAAATAGGGGAATTGATCAGGATGGCCAGTTTTAGGGTGGGTTACTATGATAAAAACCTGACAGGTTATGTCCTTTTCCAGGGAGCCAGACGGGGGCCAGCCCACACCGAACGTTGGCCATTCTAACTGGCACAGACGAATAAGGGTTGATCTTTTAAGTGTAGTCCCATAATCAGAGCCAAATCCCTTTTTAAAATTAACTAACATTTTATCAAGGGGGCCCCCATAGATAGACTGACATCCCCCCATTGTGCAATGGAGGGCAAAAACACTTCCCTGTATTCCTGGCCTTGTATTTCAGTTTGGTTACCCAATCAGAAAATAACAGTTCCTAGAATCCCTCCCCGTGACTTCAGCGATGAATCAAGTAGCTTTACTAGGCAGAAGAATAGAGACAGGACAGAAGTGATCAATTTCTGCACTTACCAGATGAGTGGCCCACTCAAAATTTGGACAGATATCAGTTCCTGCATTTTAAACCAGCACTGGATTAATCAATTGAGCTGGTTGAAGTGTCCGAGTTCCACCGATCCCAAGAGAGGACCAAGTCGGCTAGGCAGATATGTCGGCTCTTAGACCAGATACAAGTGACCGATCGAGTGACCAGTGGTCAAATGACCTTCAAGTCCCTGTTCAGGTGCCAAATGAAAGGTCACTTTGGTCAGCCACAAAACTTAGAGATTTGAAGAAAGCACAGATGCTTTATTCAGCATATACGGACTTCTGAGCCCCCAAGCTGGCAGCTTCAGAAGTTCCGATTTTCTGGCTAAACAACTGAATGCTAGATAAAACTTCTCATTTGTTACTTTTTCTTAACAATCATTGGTCCTAAGCTCACACTAGCAGGTCACTTATCTAAGCCCTGCAGTCTTTCTGTTAAATGTCCAGGAGGGTGGAATACAATACTGTGTATGCTGAGATAACCATAAGAAGCTAAAATGCCCAAGCTACAACACCCAGTGTAGGCAGGCTAGAACATGAGATAAGCCAGGTCTGTAATCTAATATAATAAAACCCTAAGCCACGCATGCGCACTCTTACCTGCGTGCTCCCGTTTTCCGTGCGCTGTAGGTCCCCGCAGGTAGGAGTGCGCATGCACCGCGCTTAGAGTTTTGTCGGCTTCAGGCAGCGCGAAGGCTGTCGGCCGCAGCGGCTCTTGGCGTCTGCAGGCCGTGGCGGCTGAAAGCCACGGTCGGCAGAGGGCAGACGTGAGGTAAGGGGTGCTGCTGGACAGGGGAAGAGATGGGGGGGAGAAAAAGGAAGGGAGGCCTACTGCTGGATGGGGGAGCAGGAAAGAAGTGCTGATGGACAGGGGAAGAGACGGGGGGGGAGAAAAAGGAAGGGAGGCCTACTGCTGGACAGGGGGACAGGAAAGAGGTGCTGCTGGACAGGAAGGAAATTAAAAAAAGGAGAAGGGCTGCTGCTGGATAAGGGGAGCAGTGAAAGGGTGGTGGTGGACACAGGGAAGGTAAAAGGAAGGGAGAATGGGTGGACAGCCAAGGAAAAAGAAAGACAGAAAGAAAGACAGAAATACAGAAAGCGGCTAAGGAGAGAGAGAGAAAGAAAGAAATAAAGACAGACACACACACATATATTCTAGCACCCATTAATGTAACGGGCTATAAGACTAGTTAAACATAATTCAGGAAAACTAGTCCCAGACTCCTTCAATGTTTCTATGAATATGCTGGGCACCCCCCTCCCCCCCAGTTACTCACAGCCTTTGCAAGTATCATGTGTTAGTATTTGCTGTTAAAGCATGGTACGTGAAAAAAAAAAATTTGAATAACTATTGCTAAGTAGCCTACCTATTAAAGCAGTAGGAAATAGCACATATTTCTCAAGTGTAAATCACCAAGAAGCAATTTATTCCTCTGTACATAGGTGCCAGCTCTGTGGGTGCTGTGGATGCCTGAGCACCCCCAATATTTTTCCCTGTAAGTTTGTAGATCTCAGACAGCAAACTCCATGCTGCAGAGCTACAGGAAAACACAGCAAGGAAGTGCTTCTGTATCTTAGTTACTGCTCCTGCCTCCCTTGTAGCCTGCCCAATAGAAAACAGGGGAGGAGGGAGTTGCTGTAGCCTAGCAGCAGACTTACATTGACATAAGGAACAGACAGGTTCAGATAACTTTATTGGGCTGACAATTTGATCTATGTTGGCAAAGTAATAACTATAGCAGTTAAAGGTGTTGGGGGGAAGACAGAGATACTGGGAGAGGAATAAATGGAGCAATGAAGGAATGAAGGGAATGGAAAGGGGTCACTGGTTAGGAGAAACAATGCTGCTCTGAAATACTAGAGGAGGCAGAAAGGAACTATAACGAGAAGAGAGGCTGGGTGCTAGGCAGTGGCATAGTACCGGGGTAGGGTGGGGGGGGTCCGCCCTGGGCATGGTGTTGGCACCCCTTCTCCTCTCCGCCACCCCTTACCACTCTTCAGCCTACCGCGCAATGCATGCGCCCCTACCCTTATACCTTTTAACTTCGGCAGGAGCAGCCACCAAATAGCTGCTCACATCAGTTTTGGCGCTTTCTCTGATGTCACTTCTGGGACCCACACCTAGGAAGTCACGTCAAAGAGTGTGGCGAAGCCAACGTGGGCAGCAAGTTGGTGGCTACTTGCACCAAAGTTACAAAGGTATGGGGAAGGGGCGCACGCGCGTGACAGGGGGGCAGAGAAGAGTGTGGGAGAGGGAGAAAATGTCAAATGGGTAGGGGCCCCTGAAGAGCAAGTTAACAGAAGACAAACAAAATCTAGAGCCTGGGACCAACATGATTTGAATAATAAAATGACCAGACAACAAAAGGTAGAAAACATAATTTTATTTTCTATTTTGTGATTACAATATGTCAGATTTGAAATGTGTATCAAGCCAGAACTGGTGTTAGACAGCAAGTATGAACTAGTGAAAGGTCACTTTGGGCAGCCACAAAACTTAGAGACTTGAAGAAAGCACAGATGTTTATTCAGTATATGTGGACCCCTGAGCCCCAAGCTGGCTTCAGAAGTCCCGAAACCAGGAAGTTTCAGAGATATTTAAACATTTTTCTGGCTCTACAACTGAATTCTAGAAAAAACTTTTCACGTGTTACTTTTCTTAACAATCATTGGTCCTAAGCTCACACTAGCAGGTCACTTATCTAAGCCCTGCAGTCTTTCTGTTACATGTCCAGGAGGGCGGAATACAATATCATGTTAAAACACCCAGTGCAGGCAGGCTAGAACATGAGAATAAACTAGATAAGTTAGGTCTGCAACTAAACATAATTCAGCATTTTATTAAAGAGAAAACTTAGTTCAACACTTAGGAAAACCAGTCCCAGATTCCTTCACTAGAACCTTTCAACTCCCCTCTCCTGTGGGTGCTTCTTTATTTCTTTCTCTCTCTTTTTCTCTTCTCTTCCATCCCCCAATCCCTCCCCACCCCCCTCCACCCCCCCCACACACATGGGTGCTCCTCTCCTTCCAACCTTCTGCTGTTTCTGTCTCTCCCTTTTCTCTCCCATCGAGCACTACCCTACTCCATGCTCTTTTCTCTAGCACTCTCTCCTTTCCATAATGCTTTTTCAGCTCCCCCTCCTTCCATGCTGTTTCTTCAGCCCTCCTCCCTCCATGTTGTTTCTCCAGTCCCCTTCCGCCCTCCCTTCATACTGTTTCTCCAGCTCCCTACCATCCTCTGATGCTGCTTCACCTCACAACCTTTCTAGCTCCCGACTCCCCCACCTATCTTTTCCCCGGGCCTGGTCACCATAAAGCAGCAATGAAGTAAGCCTACTGCTGCCAGCATGCCCCACAAGCTTCCTCGCTACAAGCCCCACCTATGCTGGACTAGGAAGTCGCTGCAGAGAGGTGGTTTCTGGGGCAGGCTGGCGACAGCAGGCTTGCCTCGTTGCTGCTGCAGGCTGCTCAAAGATTCAGTTACATTGGATGGCCTGGAGAGGAGGTAGGTGGGGGAGTTGGCAGAACTGGTTAAACCTGGACAGACTCCCTCATTTTTTAAAAACCATCCAGGCACCCGGACAGTCCTTGAAAAAGATGACATGTCTGGTAACCCTAACTGTGGGGAATGATTAGAAACAGATGTGAAGGTGAGAGGAATTCAGGAAGAGAATGTGTGGTGAGAGAAGGTTTTTAGCACAAGGAGACATGATCTAGAACAGGGGTCCCCATACTTTTTGGCTTGCGAGCTACTTTTAAAATGACCATGTCAAAATGATCTACCAACAATAAAATTTAAAAAACACAAAGCACACTGTACGCAGAGAAAATGTTAATTATCATTTATATTCGGATTTTTTTTTTCCAAGAGGTCAAGGCAGATATGCAATATCACCTCAGTAACAACTATACAAAAATAGACAAATATACCCCTCCCCTTTTACTAAACCATGATAGTGGATTTTAGCACAGGGATATGCGATGAATGCCCCCGTGTTGCTCCCGACACTCATAGGCTCCCTACGCTAAAAACTGCTATCACGGTTTAATAAAAGGGGACCATAGTGCAAAATATAGACAGCAGATATAAATTCGGATACATTTTGATCACTAAATCTATATATATAAAATCGGAGGTATGTATGTGTGTATGTATGTGCCGCGATCACGCAAAAACGGCTTGACCGATTTGAACGCAACTTGGTATGCAGATCCCTCACTACCTGGGGTGATATGTTCTGGGGGTCTCGTGGCCCACCTGCACATGTGGGCGGAGCTACAAACAGAAAAACTGATTTCACCCATTCATGTCAATGGAAAAAATGTAAAAAGCTGCCATTCTCACAGTAATTCAAAAACGGCTTGACCGATTTGAACGAAACTTGGTATGCAGATCCCTCACTACCTGGGGTGATATGTTCTGGGGGTCTCGTGGCCCACCTGCACACGTGGGCGGAGCTACAAACAGAAAATCAGATTTCACCCATTCATGTCAATGGAAAAAATGTAAAAAGCTGCCATTCTCACTGTAATTCAAAAACGGCTTGACTGATTTGAACGAAACTTGGTATGCAGATCCCTCACTACCTGGGGTGATATGTTCTGGGGGTCTCGCGGCCCACCTGAACACATGGGCGGAGCTACAAACAGAAAATCAGATTTCACCCATTCATGTCAATGGAAAAAATGTAAAAAGCTGCCATTCTCACAGTAATTCAAAAACGGTTTGACCAATTTGAACGAAACTTGGTATGCACATCCCTCACTACCTGGGGTGATATGTTCTGGGGGTCTCGCGGCCCACAACTCTATGTTGCTTGCTCAAGGCTGGGTTCATCCAAGAATTTATATGTTCTTGCTCCAGGAGGTGAAACTAAAAATGTTGTTTATAATCACGTTTTGCGTTAGTTGTATTGTATTCATTTTGTCAAATATTTCACATTATAATTTGAATATTGTACTTTTTATTAAGCTGTAAAAAAATAATTTCATTCACCACTATAAAGTATCTTTATTTGAATCCATTTACAGTGTTATTGCTATAATTAAATACCCGTGCAACGCCGGGGCATCAGCTAGTTTAAAATAAAATAATTGTTCCTACCTTTGCTGTCTGGTGATTTCATGAGTGGTGGAATCTTGGAATGCTCTCCCGGAGGAGGTTGTGACGGAGACTACTGTTCTGGGTTTCAAGCACAAGTTGGATGCACACCTTCTTGCAAATCATATCGAGGGATACGGGAAATCCAGGTCTTCAACAAGGAGCGCCTAATTGGGCCTCCGCGTGCGTGGATCGCCGGTCTAGCTGGACCTAGGTCTGATCCGGTGAAGGCGTCTCTTATGTTCTTATGTTCTCTAGTTGTACTTCCTTCTGACTATAAATCCAATATTTCTTTCTTTCTGCCTCATGCATGCTTCCTCTCCTCCAGACCTCATTCCATTCCCCAATCAACATCTTTCTCTGTCCCTCCACGAGTCCAACTTTTTCTTTCTCTCTCCCTGCCCACCCTTCTTTCTTTCTCTCTCCCTGCCCCCTCCTCTTTCTTTCTTTTTTTATTTTAACAAGTTTTATTGAATCTTCATAATGGCAAATACAGAACAAAACAATACAATCAATACACCAGATAGTCAAATCCCCACCCCAAAACATAAACAGTCATACTAGTACTCTTCAGTATAAAGCAATACTATCCAACCCAAAATTTCCCCCCTCCCTCTCTTTCTTTCTTTCTTTTTCTCTCTCCCTGCCGCCCTTTCTTTCTCTCTCCCTGCCCCCTTTCTTTCTTTCTCTCTGTCCCCCCTTTCTTTCTTTCTATCTGTCTTTCTCTCTCCCTGCCCCTCCCCCCAAGCCACCGCCGATTTTCTCTGCTTCCCCGACTCCAGGCACATGCAAGTACCGGGACAACAAGCCTTCCCCCCTCCCTCCCCCCCCCCCCCCCCCCCCCCGATGTCAATTCTGATGTCGGAGAGGAAGTTTTGGGCCAGCCGGGGGGGAAAGCTGTGGGCCCGGCACTTCTATGCGCCTGGCCTGGTGTCAGGGAAGCAGGGAGAACAGAATGCAAAGGCAATGTGAGTTTATTACTGAGCCCAGGATGGGTTCCACGATCGACTCGTGTTGCCTTTACAATCTACTGGTCGATCGTGATCGATCTTTTGGGCACCCCTGATGTAGAAGATAGGAAAAAGAGTAGGCAGAGGGGATACAAGGTGCAAACAGAAAGAGGTAGAGAGCAGCTGTGTGGGACTGGGAAAAAAGCAGCCTGAGGGAAAGGGGGAGAGGAATCATGCTGGTGGGAACAGATAAGAAGATGAGGAAAGAGTAAGATAGAAGAAAATGAGATGAGAGAATCTATAGAGAGAAAACATGGAGAAACAAATATACATGAAGGAAAAGGAATGATGAAGGAAGACTAGTAGAAGAGAATTCTTGTAAGAAAGAACTTGAGGACAGAGAGAAATCCAAGATCAAGTAGAAACAGAAGACTGAAACTAAACTACAGACACAAAGGTTGGAAAATTGTTTAAGATTTTAGTAAAGATTTCTGTTCCAGTTTGCCTGGATCAAGAGTAGGCAATAGCTATATTTTGCCCTTCTCCTCAGCCCCGTTGTCACCCAAATTAATATATCATTTTACTGAAAGGACTTGAGGGAGGAGGAAGGGATTGAGCCAGTATTTGATGCCATAGTCTGAAAAAAGAAATCTTTAAAATTGCATCTTTATGGCAGCTCTGATAAAGAGACCTATGATTGAGTCTCAAATAGACACAGGAATAGAGAGTAATACCATCTTTTTTCACAAAAATAAAACACTCATTCCCTTGTTACATCTTATGGGAGACAGTGGTGTGAGACTAAGTGGGCTCATTATGCTGTGTAGTCCTAAAGAAATAACATGGCAGCAGCTGGAAGAGGTTTCAAGTGAGATGGATGAATTTGGAAAGGGTAAGTAGTTTTGGACCGCCTCTCATATGAGGAAAGACTAAAAAGGATAAGCCTCTTCAGCTTGGAAAAGAGACGGCTGAGGGGAGATATGATTGAAGTCTACAAAATCTTGAGTGGTGTAGAACGGGTATAAGTGGATCAATTTTTTACTCTGTCAAAAATTTCAAAGACTAGGGGACTCTCCAAGAAGTTACAGGGAAATAATTTTAAAACCAATAGGAGGAAATATTTTTTCACTCAGAGAATAGTTAAGCTCTGGAACACGTTGCCAAAGGTTGTGGTAAGAGCGGATAGCGTAGTGTGAGGGAGTCGGGGATTCTCCCTCACGAGTGATGTTGTTATGTTGGTGGGCAGTTGAGGGCGCTGGCCAATTAGTGTGTAAACTACAGGTCCAAGATGCATTGAGCTCTGTAGCTCAGAGCTCAACCCTCATTCAACAGGTGGCACTGAACTGCACGAAAAGGCTACCCTACTGAGTCATGGGGTGGAACCCAGGCAGGAAGAGCTTCATATGCCCAGTCTGGGATTCATTCTGGGAGGACCCTAGGAGAGGGTACCTGTGGGAAGATGAGAGCCTCCACAAAGAGACTTCCCTGAGCAGAGAAGGCTCAGAAGTGGTGGGTTATGGAGAACCCCGGGAGAAGACTGATAAGGATTGCTTGGAAGAGCTGGTATGGTGGATGGTAGTGTGCTTTGCTGGATGAGAAGCATGCTGAAGGTATTGGAAGCTTGGACAGTAAAGGTGCTGGCTAAGGTAAGCCCAATTATTATTTGGTTGAGGCTGTGTGCTGAAGAGCCTAAAACTGCTGGGAAAGGAACAGCTAATGTCTGGTGTGGCTGAGGTAAGCCATACAGGTTTTGAAATTACTGAGAGCTGATTAACTGTCTAAGCACTGAATGGGAATTGATACTGTCTATAGAGTAAACTGTTACACTGGGCTAAGAGACTGAACTTAAAATATAGAGTTTTGGTTTCTCTGAGCTTGTGACGGAACAGCGTTGTTAGAAAACCTGGCCCGGAGCACTGCAGGTCCTGGCAATGTGATGGGAAAATGACCGCTTGGCTCGTCACACGTAGCTGGTTTTAAAAAACGGTTTGGACAAGTTCCTGGAGGAAAAGTCCAAAGTCTGTTATTGAGACAGACATGGGGGAAGCTACTGCTTGCCCTGGATTGGTAGCATGGAATGTTGCTACTATTTGGGGTTTTGTCAGATACTAGTGACTTGGATTGGCCACTGTGAGGACAGGCTACTGGGCTAGATGGACCACTGGCCTGACCCAGTAAGGCTATTCGTATGTTCTTCTTAAGTTTTCTCTGGGCTTAGCTGCTAAGCCCTGGCTTTCCATTCTCACTGTCAGCACAACTCTGCTACAGGCTAACTTTTGGAGTCTATGACCTTTTTGACTGTGCAGAGCACCATGAATGAGGACGTACTGCTCTAGTGGTGTGCCACCCAATATCCTTCCACATAATGTGGGCCAGGAAAAGAGGGGAGTGGGGGTATAATGGTGCTGGTCAATGAGTGGAGGAGAAAGAAGGGGATGTTTGGTAAAAGGAGAGAGTAAGAGGGATGTTGTACTGAAATTACTACTAAACAAGGAGAGGGCACTGTGCCAAAGCTGTTACCACCAAATCAGGTGCCAGTGTCCATTTCTCAGAGGGCACTAGATTCAGTGCTAACTCAACTCCCCAAGCACTTACTTTGTAACCGCTAGAGTCAGCTGATATGAATGCACACAGTTAGATTTACTGATTTCCTTCCCCTCATGTGATCTTTGGGATTTTCAACCTGATAGCAAGAGGAACCACATGCAAATGTGGCCCTGGGGGCTGTGGAGCAACTGATTGCTGAGCTTCCAAGGTTTGTGCATTCAGATGGTGGAGCAGCTCATATGGCCTTTCAGGATGTGGAACTCCTATTGTAATTCAGTCTGTGAGTTTTAGATATGAATTGTGTCTGGGGCTCTGGGAAGGGGGAGGAGGGGAGGAATAGGATCCTTGCCAGGAAGGGTGGGGATGAAAATTTTGAAATATACAATGAATCTTCTTAGGAAGTATGAGGGATGGGTGTGCCTAGCCTGCAGGGGAGGGGCACTGACCAAGGTAGAGTGAGAAGGAACCAAATGGGGGAAGGATTTAGTAGTGGGCAAGGAAGATAAAGTCAGAAGAAAGTAGAGCAGTGTTCTTCAACTGGTCCATAGAAATTTCCTGCCGGTCCACAGGGCCGTCATGTGCTTCAGGCCCAAAACTGTGTTCTTCAACTGCCAGTCCACGGTGCGATTGATGCGTTGTTAATAAGATTATATTGTGTGTATGTATGAAAAATGAATGGAAAAAAATAGTGTTACACTTAGGGCTATGGAGGCAGGGTCTGGGGTGGAGATTGGGTAGAGATGGGCAGGGTCTGGCCCACGACTTAGCCCAGTATTCTTCAACCGCTGATCTGCAGACTGATGCCGGTCCACAAAATAATTCTTATATTTCTGCCGGTCCATAGGTGTAAAAAGGTTGAAGAACACTGAAGTAGAGAGCAAAGACGTTTAGAATAGGGGAGTGAAGGAGGTACAGGGGGTTGATATTTAGCATCCTACCCCAAAACAAAAGTCAAACTGCACTGAAATGAGGGTAAAACAGAATAAGAAGGTGAGAGAAGGAAAAAGGCAGGGAGGGACTGAGAAAGAAGTAGAGATGGTCTAAGAGAAAAGGAAATGTATGGTGTGCACAGGTCTGTTAGGGAAGAGGGATTATCGAGGACTGGAGGGGAGAATATGGGTTGTATAGATGGACCATGGTGGACTGGATGGCATAGCATGAGTGTGGTGTAGATGGTCTGGGAGTAGGATGGTAAACTGTGGCGATGAGTTGGGGCAGGGGAGGAAGAGAGACTGGTGGGACTTGCAGTGCTACTCTTAGCATTTCTTTTACCCACAAGTCCTCCCTGTGTGCCACCACCTGCTGTGCTTTTCATTTAAGGTCAGCCTGGCCTGTTGTGTTCAGTTCATAACCCAAAATACACACTAACCAAAATCCAGTGAGGTGGATTCTATTGACTGCGGGGTGTCAGATTGACCATATCAGCAGATCTGTCAATTCCTCATTCATCCCCTACAGACAGTATTTTTTATATCTTTTTCATATGCTTTTTATATAAGTATATATTTGTAGACTTTCATTTTTGACGTTTTTTCATAATAAATTAGTGATAAGAACAATATTAAAGGTGACTTAGCTTATTTCTGTTAGTATATAAGTCATACTGGTTTGAAGTTTTTTTCTCCGGTGTTATACATAGAACACTCCCCTCTGCCAACGCGTTTTGCCAGTCTTTCTCAAGGCATGGGGTTCTGAGGAGAAATTATGAGATATATTTTGAAAACCTATCATTTAAGTAAAACAAAAAGCTAAGATTAAAAAGGAAACTACGGCACATACCTGATGCATAAAATGTACCTAGTTTGCGTATCAGCGGCATCAAAAAGATGGCCGCGGCATTATTTTCTCACTGAAATAGAGGTTATTTCTGACGTCAAGCATGACGTTAGTAATTGAGGTCAACTTGAGCAAGCCAGTCAGCTGTTTCATTTAACCCTATAGGAGCCATGGAGTTTAGCATGAACATCCATCTAAGTTCTTTTAAGTTAAGGTTCTTTTCTATATTGCCTCCCTCCCACCCTGCTATGATACAGTCCAACACTCGCCACTTGAGATCTTTTAAAGTGTGATTGCACAGTTTCCAATGATGAACCAAAGGAGACGTTTCATTTCGAGTATGAACCCTGGACTTATGTTCAGTCAACCTTACTTTTATGGGTCTTAAAGTCCGACCAACATAAAGTTTTGGGCACGGGCACTGAATGCAGTAAATAACCTGGCTGGAATTACAGTTAGTTGAAAACCTAGAATGATACATAACCCCTGTGATAGGATGGACCCACGATTCTCCAGGGATCGTGAACGGGCACCATTGGCACCGACCACATGGGAGATGACAGCCCTCAATCCTAGGTGTCGGATTTCTAATGATGCTGTGATTCACATATTCTCCTATGTTTTTTTGTCTCTTGTAAGAACAAATCGGATGATTTTTCAACAGGGGATTAGCTAGTCTAGCAACGTGCCAGTGTTTTTTAATAATTTGAGAAATTTTTGAAGCCAAAGTAGAATATTGTTGGATGAAAGCAATATTCTCATCAGGGCTAGAAACTCCATTCGTCATATCAGAAATGGGCAAAACACTCTTCTCTTGAAGCAGCCATTCACGATGGGCATACTTTGCCCGAATATAGGCTCTTTTGACCACATCATGAGGGTAGCCACGTTGATGAAAACGTTTCTTCATGATTTTGGCTTGTATACGGAATTCTTCTGTGGAGTGGCAAATCCTCCGTAACCGTAAAAATTGGCTGATAGGCAAGCTTCGCCGCAGACCAATGGGATGGAAACTGTGAAAACGAAGCAAGCTATTACGGTCAGTATTTTTTCGATGGAGGGTAGTAATTAATTTCCCTTGATCTTTGATAATTCGAAGATCTAAAAAAGCAAGCTCATGGGGGTCCTGGGTAACTGTGAATTGAATGTTGACATCTAATACATTGAGATCCTCCACGAACTTATGAAAATTAGCTACAGACGATGACCAGATGCAAAAAATATCATCCAGATATCGTTTCCAAACCACCACATATTTGAACAATGGCATGCAATAAATTTTCTCTTCCTCCACTTCTTATCACTAATTTATTATGAAAAAACGTCAAAAATGAAAGTCTACAAATATATACTTATATAAAAAGCATATGAAAAAGATATAAAAAATACTGTCTGTAGGGGATGAATGAGGAATTGACAGACCTGCTGATATGGTCAATCTGACACCCCGCAGTCAATAGAATCCACCTCACTGGATTTTGGTTAGTGTGTATTTTGCATTAGTCTTTGTCTACTTATCAATTTTGAAGAACAGTTCATAACCCACCATGCTTTAATTTCCTTTATATGGACTTGGTAATTAGTGGTGAAAAGCTGGCTCCCATGTCCTTATGCATCTAAAATTGAGCAAACATCTCACCTCAGATCTATGAGCCCAGCCACTGTTTTCATATCATGAGGTAAAGCGGAATTGTTTCTTCCTTGCCAAAGTTTGTGAAACAGTGCACTTACTAACCGCTGATAACATTTAAGTGGTGGTCACTGTGTGCCAAACAGCCTGTCAAAGGAAAGAGTCCATAATTTTCTCTCGGGTTGTGAATCTGTTTCAAGTTGCCATTGTGTGTGCGTGCGCATGTGAATGAGATCTTGAATGAAATGTTGGAAAAGAGCCTAGGAAAACTCCATCCACGGCCATTTTATATGGCTCCGTTTTGGATGTTTCCAAGGAATCTGTAACATCAATTGCCTCCAATAATGAATCCAGGGAGAACAAAAAGGATACCCAGAGGTACACCACAGGGCACTAATAGGCCCAGCATGAGTAATGAAACTAGCAGGGAAAAGACAAGGGTAATAAAAACAAACATGACATAATGGTTACATGGGGATAGCAAACTTGAGCACCTTTATTACTTTAAAGGAGAAGCAGAAATGAGGCTGCAAATACAGTGGCTCTAATTCCACTCCTTTCCAGACATTGGGTCTACTATAATAGGAAAGAAGCATTTTTCCTAATACATTTTTTCTCATATTTTCTGTTTTTCAGCTTATGTACATGCTAGTTTAGCTTTTGTTTAACATTTTAGGATAGCATCCGAGTTATTTATAAGTAAAAATGAAGAAGGAAAAACAATTTAGGTAGAGCAGGGCAGGATTAAATGGTAGGCTAAGTAGGCACGTGCCTCGGGCCCAGAGAGTTCAGGGGGGCCCAGAATGCTGCCTGCTCTGATGTCAGTGAACCTCTGTGTCCGGCTTCAGGCGTCCAAGTATTGCCTCCTCCTGCCTTCTTCATTATTTAGTGCAGCTGAAATCGCAGTCTTCAAAAGGCCATGGGCAGTGGTTCCTACCCGCTGCCCGCAGCTGACCCAGAAGCCATTCCTCTGATGCTGGGATTTTGCATTAGAGGGAAGGCTTCTGGGTCAGCTGTGGGCAGCATGTAGGAACCGCTGCCCTTGGCCTTTTCAAGACTGCAAATTTGGCTGCACTGAATGAAGAAGGAAGTGGAAGGTGCTACTTGGACTTCTGGAGCTGGGAGGGGGACATAGGAGGGCAGAGGCAGGGAGGTGACAGACCCATGGAAGGGCAGGTCCAGGGGTCCCAGTGTACTTGGGTGTCTAGGGCCCACTGAAGAATTAATCCTGTCCTGATTAATATAAGGATATCAGAGAAACTCAAAAAAAGGGAACCCCCCCAAAAGATAGACAAACCAATCTTTCCTGACCCTAAGGGTGGGGGAAGAGACCTCTCAAACCAAAAGTCTAGAAAAGTAAATAATAGTGGTGAACGGAGAGCCCTCAGTTGCACAGCTCGCAATGGGGTTTATACAGCCCCTAATGCACCAGCTGTCACATAAATATGCCCACATGGGCGTAGTCACAGACATCCTCGGGCTCGCCTGAAAGTGATTGAACATGTACTAGTGCACAAAAAAAATGTTCTAAAAGTGCCAAATGATAATCAACAAAAGATAATAAGAGCAGTCTCTGCCTCTCATCCGAGGGTACAGAAGCGACCAAAATCAGCCAAAAAGGCGCAGGTGGGAGAAGCAGGCGAACAATCTAAAAAGTACTTAGCTTCTCCGTGGTTGAAATTAATATAAGAACATAAGAGTTGCCATACTGGGACAGGCTGAAGGTCCGTTAACCCAGTATCATGTTTCCAACAGTGGCCAACCCAGATCACAAGTACCTGGCAAGATCCCAAGAGTAAAACAGATTTCATGCTGCTTATCCTAGGAATTAGTGGTGGATTTTCCCATGTCCATCTTAATAATCGCTTATGGACTTTTTTTTTTTTTCAGGAAGCTAATTGCTTTCAACACATTCTCTGGCAACGAATTTCTATGAGTGTCGGAGCAGCATCTGAGCATTTAGCATTCCAGGCCATGGTCGAAATCTCTACCGTGGCTTAGAAAAAGGGGGCCTAAATTTGCTAATGATTGCTAACTTGGTACTTACTTGGTACTTGGTACTAACTTGGTACTTAATTTTAAAAGTTATATCCCACCTAAAAAAACTAAATAGTTTCTGATCCCTTCCACCCCCACCCCCACCCCCAGATCTTCATGAAACATTACATATCTGTCTCTATGATAGCTTCAGATACTATGGCCAGTCTTAGTAGAGCTACTACTGCTATTAATACTGCATGCATACAGGTCTCTGGAGTAGCCTGGTAAGCAATACGGTGGACTGTAGAGAAGGGGAACCAGGCTCATATGCCATCTTACCTAGAACATTTGTGGTGGAAAGTGTGAGGACACCAAAACTCACTAAAAACCCACTTTACTACCATATAGCTGACACCTGCATGCATAAGGGCTATTGGGGGAATAGACAGGTGGGTACAGTAGGTTTTAGAGGCGTTTTGGTGGACTCGCCATATAATGTACGGAAGTTATGGTGAGATGGGTACCTGGCACCCTTAATGTGAAGTTCACAGCAGTGCTCCCTAGGATGCCCCACTGCTTTGCTGGCAAATCTTTCCAGATCGTCAGACGGCACCCACTGCGTTCCGGCTTTCAACACACAGTATTTTGAATGCTTTTGGCAGTTTACATCTTGTGGTTTAACCCGTATGGACCCCAGAAGAAGGTTGTCTTATACCGAAACACAAACCGTGTCAAGTCCACACCACAGAATTGATACTGTGTATGATTTGGATTTTTCAAGTTAGGCGTGAAAATGCAGGCTTAGACTAGAATTCATGCTTAGTGCACATCATGCTGATGCCAAAATAATTGGTGAAAACTTATCAAAAATCCAATCCCCCTGGTGGCTGCACTTGGGTGGTTGCACTGGTGTGTTAGGTTGTTTGGGGGTATGAATGCGGGGTGTTTGCTGTATAATTGTTGAGACTTGGAGCCGGGTGTTTGGGGCTTGTGTGTGTTTGCGTGAGGTTTTTTGCTATTTAAAACTGTTAATTGTGTTAGGCATCCAGCCAAAGGGTTTCTGTACTATGAATCACCTGCTGTTATGGTTTTCACTTGTTGTTTCTCTGGCTGTTGTATTTTTCTACGCTTTTCTTAATACTGGCTGTATGTTCCCTTTGCAATTGCTAATAAAGATAATTCTAAAAAAAAAAAAAAAAAATCCTAATGAACGATGGATATGATAGTATCTGTTTTATATTGCTACTGATATGTATTCTATATCACAGCAAAACTGGAAAAGGACCTCTAATGTCCAAGTGTTTGAAATACTTATTAGTAAAAACACTTTAAAGGGGCTTGAGCATCAAGTTTCAGGTTTTATTAAAATTTGATAAACCGCTAATCATACATTCTAAGCGTTTAACAGTTAAAAATATTAATTAAAAGGGGGACAATTAACAAACATGGGTGACACGACAGCACTTACATGGAAAACAATAGGTTAGTTAAGATAAATACAAGAAAAGAGAACAATTACAGTTAAAAACAGGAGGGAAAAGTGAGGGATCATATTAGTGATAAATATAAAAAGCAGAATTTGGCATGGAAGGACCCTGAAATCATTTAGCAATCATAGGCGTCTTTGAATAAAAAGCTTTTCAGACCGCCCTTAAATTTATCGAGATTTTTCTCAGACCTTAAGGGCTCCTTTTACAAAGGTGCGCTAGCATTTTTAGCGCACGCACTGGATTAGCACGCGCTACCCCAAAAAATACCGCCTGCTCAAGAGGAGGCGGTAACAGCTAGCGCGCGCTATTCCGCACATTAAGGCCCTAACGCATCTTTGTAAAAGGAACCCTAAATGTATTGGTAACGAATTCCATATTGCAGGGGCTATTGTGGCATCATCACTGGTCAAAAAAAAACGATAATCTTTTTTTTTTCTTTTTCCATTTACTCAAATCAAATGTGTATTTGCATGTGCAGATCATTTAACTAGCAGTCATAAAACTAGCAGTGTATAAATCTTTTTTTCTGCATTGAAAAGTATTTGACTTCAACCATCAAATGCCTTAGAACTGAATAAAGCACTTATCTTGCTCCTGACGGAAGTGTAGCCAGTCAGGGTTCATAGACAACGGCGCGAAAGACAAAAGCGCGCGCCGACAATTGAGCGCAGCGCGCGCCGCCGCACCGCTCTAAATTATGTTTTTTAGGTGCTCCAATGGGGGATTTTGTTGGGGAACCCCCCCAGTTTACTTAATAGACATCGCGCCGGCGTTATGGGGGGTTTGGGGGGTTGTAACCCTCCACATTTTACTGTAAACTGAACTTTTTCCCTAAAAACAGGGAAAAAGTGAAGTTTTTAGTAAAATGTGGGGGGTTACAACCCCCCACATCCCCCACAACGCGGCGCTATGTCTATTAAGTAAAGTGGGGGGGTTTCCCCCCCACACACCCCCGCCGGAGCACTAAAAACAGTAATTTAGAGCGGCGCGGCGGCGCGCACTGTGCTCAATTGTCTGGGCGTGCCTTTGTCCCGGCGCGCCTTTGATCTGACACCGACACCGCCAGTCAGTGTCACTCCTGAATAGCTTCTTCAGGGGAAGTGCTTGTATAATGTGTAATGTGTAATGTGCAAACTGTTGTTACTATATTAATCTTAAGTGCACTAAAGAAAAAAAATGAGAAATAGAAAATTAGTCTGGCATGTCCCGTTGCATCTGGAATTTCTATATTATTAGACAATAATCATCATTATGAATGCTTTTTTTAACCTGATTCAAGAAATATCATTCTATAGCAGTGATCTTCAACTTTTTTACACCTATGGACCGGCAGAAATAAAAGAATTATTTTGTGGACCGGCATCGGTCTGCTGACCGGCGGTTGAAGAACACCGGTCTAAGTCGTGGGCCAGACCCTGCTCATTTCTACCCAATCTCTACCCCAGACCCTGCCCCCCAAAATAGTACTAATTGTAACACTATTTTTTCCATTCATTTTTCATAGATACACACAATATAATCTTATTAACAACACAAAATGGTTAACCATAAAATTAAACTACACAAAACACACTGACAGTAAATTCTCAAAATTGATATAATTCAATCACAAAATTTAAAAATAAAATCATTCCCCCTACCTTTGTTGTCTCCCTCCCTCCATGCTATGCCTTACCTTCTGGCCTGCTCCCGCCTGGCCATTTTATGCCGCCCCCGGTGTTATATTCAGGCAGCTCCCTCTTCCTCACTGATGCAGTGCACAAAGCTGCGGGCAGCAGCTCCTTGCGTGTCCTGTGCCTCATCTGGAAGTCTTCCATCTGATGTTGCGACATCAGAGAGAAGGCGTCCGGTTCAGGCGCAGGACACGCGTAGGAGCCACTGCCCGTGGCTTTGTACACTGAATCAGTGAGGAAGAGGGAGCTGGCTCGAAGATAACGCTGCATCAATCGAACCATGGACCTGCAGTTGAAAAACACTGTTTTGGGCCTGATGCACGTACTGGCCCTGTGGACTGGCAGGAAATTTCTGTGGGCCGGCACTGGTCCACGGACCGGTGGTTGAAGAACACTGTTCTATATGATCTAGCATTATTCTTTTGCTTAGTTTACAGCGTGTATCTTTAATTATATTGGCAACCTGTTCCATCTAGGTGCATATTGATGATGTCACAATGATGTCAAAATTGTGCATCAGACATGTCCACTTGCTCTGATCCACAGCTATTGTAAGTAGGGTTTTTCTTCTTATTTTCTTAAACTTTGGGAATAAGGTTTAGTATACAATACATTTGTTTATTTTGCTTTGCTTGATTAATGCATTATGAAATATCTTTTAACCTTAATATAAAACTGGAGTACTCTTTACGCCAAAAAAACCCCCAAACCTTATGGGAATGAGGTTTAGTATACAATATATTTTTTCATGTGCTTTGCTTGAGTAATGCATTATTAAATATCTTTTACCTTAATATCTTTATCAAACTGGGGCATTCTTTACCCCCCAAACACAAAACTCATGCAACTATATCTGGACGCCTCCAGCACACCAAACCCACACCTAACTTGTGCCTGGCTAGCGCTCAACTCATGCCCAAAAGTAGACCTGGTTTTGCAGTGCCTACATTTTAGGTGGGATTGTAAACACGTCAGGATGCTGAGCGGCATGCGATTCTTTAGATCAGTGATTCCCAACCCTGTCCTGGAGGAACACCAGGCCAATCGGGTTTTCAGGCTAGCCCTAATGAATATGCATGAGAGAGATTTGCATATGATGGAAGTGATAGGCATGCAAATTTGCTTCATGCATATTCATTAGGGCTAGCCTGAAAACCCAATTGGCCTGGTGTTCCTCCAGGACAGGGTTGGGAACCACTGCTTTAGATGGACGTCTAAATGAAAACCACACCCACTTTTATCATGTGAGGCACAGTTTTTTCCAATGGGCATCTATGAAATTATGGACGCCTATTTTGTGAATCACGCACAGTCTTTGTACGTCTGACTTCCAATTATTACTTGTTAAAGTCGTAAATTGGGCTTATTCAATTTATTTGGACACCTAAGTGGTTGGACATCCACACTGTGGATTCCTAATTTTAGGCATCCTTTACAGACTTTGTCCCTAAGTGCCTGAGAGAAAAACAATGCTTTCATAAAAGATAATTTTGAAAGAGGAAGGAAAGAAGAAGAACCCCCTGAGAAAATTTGGGTATATATATATTGGCTTTCCCTTTCTTAAATCCCAGCTAACCCAGCTTTGCTGTCTGCCGTGGTCCCAGGTTTCTTGGTACTTGGCTGCTCACTCTGTTCTATTCCTTTGGTACTATTTATATGTAGTTCCTTTCCTTTCTTGTAACATTTCTTGTGTACAGTATACTACTCTGAGATTCCTGGAAAAGCAATATATCAAGTCCTATTAAACTAAACTATTTCATGTTAATTGAAGGAATCTACACAACTTTTTCTCACTTTTCACTGAGCACAGCCAGATGATAATATTTTAGGACTCTCCATGGATATTTTCATAAACTTTGTAGAACATCACATTTAAATCATTCTCTTGGGCAAATTTTGTGCATGCATGAGTGTGGATCCCTAAAAACATTTAAGAGCTAGTCACAGGGCCATGAAGTTATCTGCAACTTTTGGTTTTCACTGCCGCTTCAAAGCCTATGACAATATGTGATCCCTAACTGCAGGTTTTGGAATATAAATCAGCAACTATTGCTGCCTCTTTGACTGAATTTCAAGGATCATCCAGGCAGGGCAAATGCTGATGACACAATAATAGGTTAAAAATGTTGCTTACTTAAAGACTTGCCACCCTTCCCCGCAGTGTGAACCTGTGGTTTTAACCCGCGGGTTAAAAGCAGGGCTGCACTGCAGGGAAGGGCGGCAGAGAGCAGGAGAGTCGGAGCGGCAAAACCCAGTGTTCCTGCAAGTTTCCCAAGTGCCCGTGCAAGACCTGTTGTGAGCTCCTGTCTCAGATTTGCATTCAGTCCTCGTCAGATTGATATGCAAAGACGGTTGTGTCTCGTAGTGTCTGCCTTGTGAATAGGAGCCGGGCTTTCTAAAGCCCAATAGACTCTGCCATTTAAAGCATCTGAAGCACTTTTATGGGCCGTGAATGAGTGCTGGCAACCCCTTTGCCAGGGCTCAACGCTAACCCGGCTAAACGCTGTCCTAGCTTTCATATTCATTGCGCTCTCCCCTTTCCCCCCCCCCCCGGGGCTACTCCAGAGAGCAAGCGCAGACCATCTATAGGAAAGGCAGATGGTCTGCGCATGCATCAGGATCGCTCACTAGCGATCCGTGTGATCGATGGGGGGGGGGCGTTCCTCTGATTGCCCCCATTTACATGCTAAGCCTTGGTGAATTGGTCGGCCTGCCGCGGATCGGCCACGGATCGGGCACGTAGAGACAGGTTAGTGAATCTAGCCCTTGGTGCATACTTTAGGAAAAAAGTGAAAATGTCTGGATTTACATTGTAAAAAGCCAATTTGCATGCACAACTTAATTGTTTAACAAGTTTAATTGGCACCAATTATTGCCAATTAATACAACACTAATTGGCACTCATTAAAAGTTACACGCACAACTTGCGTTGCCAGGGGAGGAGCATGGGCAGATCATGGATGTTTCTAAAATTTATGCACCCTGTTATAGAATACGCCCAGTATGTACAGAAGTTAGGTGCAGGTATTTAGGCCTGGTTTTCCTTGGCCCAAATGGGTGCGCTTAAAAGTTTCAGTGCACTGGCGCTTAGCATGATTCTATAAGTTGTGTGTACCTTTTATAGAATCACACTAAGCGCTGTTCTAGTAAGCGCCAATTCTTTTGGTGCCATATATAGAATTTTGCCCTAAGAACATTCTTTGCTCAAAATGAGCTTCTCCTTAGAAATACTTTCACAAAAAGTGCATCTAGCTCTGGTGAAATCTATCCACACAGTTTCTTCCACTACTCTACAGAGATACATCCAATCAAGTTTGTCGCATATGAGAAGTATGGTGCTGTCTACTGACCTGAAACCTCCTGATATGTCTTTTCCAGTAAATCACTGTCTCGGAAGCCTTATTAATGGCCTCTGCATGTTTTGTTCTTCCCCTTAAACCAAAAGGACATCCAACAGTTCCACAGTGAAATGATGAAGATCAAGAACAAAGAAATACTGTGGAAGGAGATGTTCAAGGTATTTATTCAGTCAACAAAATGATGCAGTTAGCAGTTCCAAGCAAAGTAATCCACATATGCAATAGATGTTCCAGATCCAATACAGTCCATGTTTTGACTTAACTGCCTTCCTTAGGGGTCCAAAGGTGTACGGTTATATGACAAAAACAAGCTAATGTGGATATTCTCTAGGTTGAAGAGATCAGTGCCTCTGCTAAAAATGCGAGTAGAATACTCGGGCAGCCGCTATGACATGTTTTGTTCTTTCCCTTCACATACTCTTCAAGTTCACACTTCTTATAGGAACGTCTTCTCCTAAACTTCTGCAGATTTCTTCTCTCACACTGCCAACTGGAGGTCAGACTTCCCTTTTGAGTGTATCAAGAGGACATTCTTACTAGAATTACTGGGTCTGTCAAACTTCTCTGTCAGCCCTTGATTTACAGCAGGCCACTATCTTGGTATTCTCCTGTGACACCAGTTGGAGACACCTATACTATAATAGAGAAGGGTGTTTTCTCCTCTGACTCTTCTTTGGGACAAGGTACGCTCTTCTCCCAGATCTTCCATATTTATCCCAGAAGTTTTGATTTCTTTACTCCTCCCTTTTCCCCTCTGAAGATCATTGCATTAGCTACACACTCAGGGAAGAGAGTCTAGAAACATTAAATATGAACCACCATAGTGACTGCCCTGGGGACAGCAACACGAGGGAGGACTCCAAAATGCTCAGAAACACAAGAAAATATAAAGAACTTCAAATCAAACCTCACCATTAAAATAGAAATCAAGTCAAATCAAATCAGTTGTACATACATGATATATTCATTCTGTTGAAGTACGAGACCAAACCTTGCTTGCATCTGTTTTTCTGTGAATGTCTCTGCTATTTAATTTTCTCCGCTATTTGTCTCCCCAGATGATGGTTCTCTGTTTAGTGGACATATATGACTTTTTTATGACAACTTCTGCCAAAGGAACTGACTAATCTGATTTGGGAGAACTTTTAATTCTTTTATCTTTATTTCTTTTTGCTCAGAGCAAAGATTGGGGTATTTTAAACTGATAGTAAATGAGATTGAGTCAATTGAGTATGAAAGGCAGGAAAAGTGAGGGGAAAACAAAATGCTGCTAGAATCATTCAGTTACTGTTTCTGAACAATTATCTCTGAGGTGTATCTTCCATGGGCTTTTTTATTGTAAACCATGGGTTCTTCCATTCACGGTGGGAGGACAGTAACAGACAGTAACAGACAGACTTGCTCTGGTGGGACGATGTTGATAGTCTATTCACATACCTGAACCAAGTTGATCAGCTAACTAACCAATCGGGATGGCAAAAACACTTTGCACAGTACATTTTCAAGTGACATTTAACAACGCCCTGAAGAAACAGCTGTGTGCTGTGAAACGTTGGCTAATGTGTCATTTCATCTTCACAGTTCATAGGCAGCAAACGATCTCAGTCCTGCATAAATAGAGTAGTGGTAGCAGCACACTCCTTCTGGAAGTTTTTTGCCGATGATGTGGGTGGAGGAGGTTTGAGCATTTCGTGCTCTGCCGCAATAATACCTGAGGCCTTTTCTTCCATCGGAGGTAGTGCTTTGAGTCCATATAAGTGGAGCATTCTTACTTATTGTTATTTATTTATCCCCTTCCACTTTTTTTTCAAATAGATTAATATTTTCTGAGTTTCACAAGAACCAGCACTGCGTTGCCATGTCTACTTGGAAAGAAAAACCAGAGGCAGTCTCTTTAGTTTTCAATCAGCCCTCATACGTTCTTTGAAAATCCATCGGGGTCGGCACAGAGAATGCATATCTTTTGCTCTGCATGACCTGTTTCTAAAAGCCTGATTTCCTCACGATTCTGCTACCCTGCAGCTGATGGGAGATATATTGTTGTTGTGTTTAGATATATTTTATGGCCACGGTGTGAGAATTTTTTTTTTCTCCAAGATTTGGGCAATTGATTCCCTTACTCTGTTTTCCCAAAGTTTTGGTTTTATTTTTCTTCTTTAAAATGGCATGAACTTTGTAAAAGTATAGTACAAAAACTCGGATATGGTGAATATCAATAATAATCACAAAAAACACTTTCACCAAAAGGATGTATTGAAGGTATATTAAACAAAAGACACAAGCAAAGACCAGTCTTAATGGAGGAAAAAGCCTCAGACAGGGGCCCACCCACCTCCACAATGGTGGAGTAACGGTGTTCAGGCGATCACTTCACTGGCATAAAACCTCCTACTGTAAAGGTCATAGCAATGTGTCAAATGTGTCAAAAAATTGCTTTCAAGATTGAGTGATGCAGAGAAAAGTAATAATAACTTAACTTTCTCCTTAAGGATCGGAACACCAACGATGGCCAGCGTTTCACTGTTAAGCTGCCTCAGGGTGTCAACAAATCCGATCACACTATGAATATAAACATAAAACACTCAAATCAGAATAAATTTAGAAAGAAACCGGTGTGTATAGTGAATACAAAATATCTTAAAACCGGTTACATACCTCTCTTACGGACGCCGCCGCGTCTCAAAAGATCCTAAGATGGCGGCATGGTTAGCGAACCAGATTAAATCATGCCGGTGTAATGACGTATAATTGCGTCAGCACCGGAAATGACAAGCCGGCTTTTTACAAGCCGGTAAAAGATTGTTTCATACTTGTCAAGTCTATTTGGGATGATACAGAAAAGGCAATAAAAACTGTTTGATATATCAGAAGAATGCTTTAGTTATGCTATCTGAATCGTCTACTACTTCTAAAGTTTTAATCATTTTCTAATTTTCTAATTTTCTATTATTTTATTATTTTATTTCTTTTTGTGATTTTTTTGTGATTTTTCAAAAAAAATTTTTTTTAAAAAAATTTTTTTATATATATAATTTTATTTTTTATTTTTTATTTATTGTGTTCAATTACTTATGTTCATATGTTTTTAAGGTCTTTTCTTACTTCTATTACTTCTGCTTGTGTGTATAGTTATACAAAACATATGAAACTATAAAGCCACATTCCAATCAGATCTAACATTCAATCCAGCAGGTTCTTCACTGTTGAGCGTATGGATCCAGAATTGCTCAGCTCGTAAGAGACGTTGAGGTCTAGAGGTCAGATTGTCCGCAATGTGGTCAATGGCGCAACAGCGCAATTCAGAAAACGTGTGACTATGTTCTAGGCAGTGTGTCACCATCGGAGCTTGTAATCTGTTGTTACGAAGACAACTTTTATGTTCAATGACACGAGTTTTGAATAAACGTGTGGTTTGTCCTATATAAAGTTTAGGGCAAGGGCATACAAACATGTACACAACAAAGGAGGACGTGCAGGTAGTCAAATGTCTTAGTTTGAAAGTTTGCCCAGTGCATGGATGTATTAAGACTTCGTTAAGTTCCAAGGTGACCTGACAAATAGAGCATTTGTCACATTTGTGATGACCAGTGGGAGACTCCTGAGGAGAGATACTTCTGGTTAGGTCTGACGGGCTTAAAAGTTCTTTGAAATTTTTTTGTCTTGTGAAAGCAATGCGAAAATGAGTATCAGCAAAGGTAGATTGGAGTGCCATGATTTCCCAGTGGCGCCTGAGTATTTTAGTGACATCATTAATGCCTGGTGAATATTGTAAAATACATGTTACTAAATTGTCATCATTACTCTTGTTTCTCGGAGCAAACAGTAAGTCCCTATTTAGATATTTAGCTCTTTTATAAGCCTTTCTCAGTGTTTGTGTAGGATAGCCCCTACTTTTCAATCTTCCATACAGTTGTTTACTTTTTGATTTATAATCATGTATGTCAGAGCACAGACGGCGATAGCGGAAAAATTGAGAAGTGGGTAAACTCCGTTTTAAAGGACCAGGATGATTACTTGAAAAATCAAGAAATGTGTTTCTATCCGTGGCCTTCCTGAACACTGTCGTGCTAATGGTATTGTCAATTCTGGTAATCAGAACATCCAAAAAAGATATTTGATGTGGATGACATGTCAAACTAAATTCAACAGTAGGATGTCTTGAGTTTAACCATGTATGAAAAGTGTCTAGTTCATCCTTAGTGCCCTTCCAGATGACAAAAATGTCATCAATAAATCGTAGCCACAGAAGAATTGAAGCAGAATAAGGATTGTTCTTAATCCAAAGATTTTCAAATTTTTGCATAAATAAGTTGGCCACCGAGGGGGCCATAGTGGCCCCCATGGCAACTCCTGAAATTTGCTGAAAAAATCTTTGTTTAATATACCTTCAATACATCCTTTTGGTGAAAGTGTTTTTTGTGATGAACTTTGTAAAAGACCATTTTCTCATTACACTGAATGTTTTATGTGTTACTAATGCTTAACTGAAAGTACCCGAGGACATGTTCTACAATCAATATTAAGGCCACAATGGCAATCACTTCAGTGAAAGAAGCACTATTTTTAGTTCATGTCCACATTCTGCCTCTTGTTGAACCCTGGGAAGCTGTTGCACTGTTTATATGGGAGAGACCCTGCTGGGGTGTGGGAAAGGAGAAAACATTTCTCCCTGTACAAGAAATTCCAGAAGAAAGGCAGAGGGAGGAGGTAGCTAATCAAGGCAAGGTATTTAATCAAACTAGCATGGTGTAATTAAAATGCATCCATTTGCATGATAAATATTTCACTCAGAGGCATCTGTCTCTTGACAAATCATGAATACTGCCTTATGTGTCATCAGATAATTTGCTTGAAATAGACATTCTCAAGAAAATTCTTCCTTTTTTTGTAAAACATTACATTTGGTCTTTTTTTTTTTTTTCTTACAGCTTTCTAAAAACAAAACAAAAAAAACATTTCTCAGGATGATTATTTGGGCTGATGGGAGAGTAAATCTTATGGTCTTGAGGAAAAAAGAAAACTGCTGACTTATAATAATTAAGGAGAATCAATCACTATACATTGATGGTGGTGATGGGATTGCTGGCATAAGCAACGGTTACATTTCTCTCAGTGGTTGTCCAGGGAGGTTTCTGGATATTGCTTATTGGCTCTGTGTCATGTTTTCATCAGCTGTAGTGTCCTGTGTTTTAGCCCTCCCATTGTTTAAGCTGTAATTTACAAAACTGAGTACTGTACTTCTCTAAAGCAGCTGGAATCTGGAGTGTAGGGATTTTCTCTCTCTCTCTCTCTCTCTCTTTACCTTTGAATTGCCTTTGACTGACCTTGTCGAATGTCAGCATTTCATACCTGAGTCTAACAGCAGCTAGTGCTCAGCTTATGCTGCTAAGAGGAGATGGGTTTGCCATTCCTGGGTGATAAAGTCATGGGAGAAACAGCAGTGAGCAAACATATTCTGCGAACATATGCAGAGCTGGACACAAGGAGCATATAACAGCTGAGGCTGTGCCACTCCGTGTACTGGAAGAATCCACAATTGTAAATGTTGGACGCCACTGCTCATATCTCTACACAAGGTGAGAGCTCAGAGTAAAATTGCTTTTCTTTGTGCTGCTGGTTGCTACCTAATGTGTTTTTTGTTTAGCTTTGGTTTTCTGTGTAGGTTTCCAAATAGAATCAGGCTTTCTTTTTGTTCAAACCTGTTGACTACATAGGTGGAGCAGATGATTTGTGCCTCATAAGAATGTAATAACAGCCGTAATGGATCAGACCAATGGTCCATCTAGCTCGGTATCTTGTTTCCACAGTGGCCAATCCAGGTCACAAGTATCTGGCAAAAACTCAAATAGTAGCAATATTCCATGCTACCGATCCCAGGACAAGCAGTGGCTTCCCTCATGTCTGTCTCAACAGCAGACATTGGACTTTTCCTCCAGGAACTTGTCCAAATCTATTCTAAACCCAGCTATGTTAACCACTCTTACCACATACACTGGCAACGCATTCCAGAGCTTAACTGTTCTCTGAGTGAAAAAAATATTTCCTCCTATTGGTTTTAAAAGTATTTCTTTGTAACTTCGAGTGTTCCCTAGTCTTTCTAATTTTTAATGGAGTAAAAAAATTGATTCACTTTGTACCTGTTCTACATCATGTGGAGGGACATAATCGAAAATCCATTTACGTCCATCTCGCAAGTCATCCAAAGATAAAAACAGCCTAAGACACATTTTCGAAAGAGACGTCCAACTTTTTTTTACTTTCGAAAATCGTCTGATTATACATCCTGCTGATCTGATCGTGCAAGCCGCTAAATTGTCTATCTTTATATCACATTTCCATCCAACTTTCCGTCCAAGTCCAAAACACCTAGAACAAGCCCTGTTGGACGTGGGAGGGGTCTGCAAAGTGATGGACTACACACCCAGACATGCCACCTAACTAGTGGGGTATCTTACAGGGCAATGCTATGAACTTCTCCTCACTACAGCTCCCTTGTAGGTGATGGTGAGTCCCCCGAACCACCTCCAGAATCCCCTAGACCCACTTATCTACCACCCCAATAGCCCTTATGGCTGCAGGAGCCACTTATATGCCAGTAAAAAAGAGTTTTGGGGGTGTATAGGGCAGTGCACATGTTTCAGTATCAATGCAGTGAATACAGGGGCTTATGGGCATGGGTCCTCCTCTCTATGGGCCCCTAACCCATCCCCAAGACGGCTTAAGCTGCCTCTGTGCTGGACGACTAGGCTTTCCTATGCCCGGCTGCCAGGTGATGATGGTCTGGAGGCTGAAATTTAAAGTTGTGAATAAAATTTTTATGGGGGTGGGGGTGGGGGTGGGGGTTGGTGATCACTGGGGTAGTGTGTGGGGGTCTGTGTTATGTGTTTTCAGTGCTTATCTGGTGATTTTAGGTGGGTTTTTTTGACTTAGACCATGTTTTACATGGTCTAAGTCACAACATCCAAGTTCCGTCAATCCTGAGCTGTATATACATGCTGTACCACTAAGTCTAAGCCGGCCCATGTCCCGTCCAACTCCCACCCTCGACACACCTCCCAAAACGTCCCGTTTAGCTTTGGACATTGAGCGACACTATGAAGGCCTAGGTCGTTTAGAAATACGTCCAAAACCCGTTTTTATTTTTGGCGCTTGGACGTTTTTGAGAAATGTTCGTCCAAGTGCCGACTTAGGCCGGTTTTTGTATGTTTTTCTCTTTCGATTATGAGCCCCTTAGGATTTTGTAGACTTCAATCGTAGCTCCCCTCAACCATCTCTTTTCTAAGCTGAAGAGCCCTAACCTCTTTAGCCTTTACTCATAAGAGAGGAGTTCCATACCCTTTATTATCTTAGTCGCTCTTTTTTGAACCTTTTCTAATTTCGCTATATCTTCTTTTCTTTTTTTTTTGAGATACGGCGACCAGAATTGAACGCAATACTCAAAGTGAGATCGCATCATGGAACGATACAGAGGCATTATAATATTCTTAGTCTTATTTACCATCCCTTTTCTAACAATTCCTAGCATCTTGTTTTCTTTTTTAGCTGCTGTCACACATTGGGCAGAAAGTTTTAGCATATTGTCTACAGAGACACTCAGATCTTTTTCTTGGGAGCTAACCCCCCAAGGTGGACCTTAATATCTGGCAACTATGATTTGGGTTATTCTTCACAATGTGCATCACTTTGCATTTGTCCGCATTAAAATTTCATCTGCCACTTGGTGGCCCACACAATAACAGAGCAAAGAGGGTCCAAAGTGATAGGAAATCAAAACTCTTGAGATGATAATGTAACAAACTCTGAGGGTCCTAAAAATCTCTTGTGCACTTTTGTAAAAGGGGAGGGGTAAATTTTTTTAATTGTTTGTAATTTTTTTTATTTATGGTGCTTTCAATTAACGGCGCCAATTAAGTCCGTTAAAAAAATTAAGTTAGGCACCTAGATCAACTAGGTGTGCTGATCTAGGCCATTTATAGAATCAGGCCCTCGGTGTGCTTCAAATAATGTATGCAAATAATCAGCACTTTTGCAGTTAGTGTGGGACCATTTACTGTCACCTAAATAGGAGGCGCTAAGGTCCAAATTCTAAATATGGCACCAAAACAATTGGCGCCCATCAGTACGGCACTTAGCACAATTCTATAATAGGCTCCCATTATATACAGAATCGCGCGTAACAGCCGTATGTGACATAACATTTAAGCCAAGAAAAACCAGGCCTAAATACCAGTGCCTAAGTTGTGTGTGGTTCGAGCGTATTCTGTAAAAGTGCATTTAACTTTTAGGAACACCCATAATCTGCCCAGGCTCCACCCCTGACCCTACCCCCTCTAGAGATTTATACATTAGAAGTAACAGGCACCACTTTATAGAATGCACCTAGCTACCAAAATTTGTGTGCTTAACTTCTAATTAGTGCCAAGTAGCTTCAATTATTAGGTGTTAATTTCTAATAATCGGCATTGATTGTCTTGTTAAACAACTAAGTTGCATGCACAAATTGGCTATGTGTGCAATTTGCACACTCAGCTTATGGCGCCATATAGTGAATTGGGGGGGTAAGTGCTTCTCCATTAGCTCCAAGCACCGTACTGTGCAGTAGAGAATGACACGGTGACAAAATTCATCACCGTTCCCGTCCCCGCGGATAACCGCGGGAAATAATCCCAGGTCATTTTCTAGTGTCTATTTCAACCTCGGTCCTTCTACACCAGCATTCTTCAAAGCAAAGCTTGCGGGTCAGTGGTTGTGGCCACTCATACTCTGATTCTTCCCTCTCTCTTTAAAGAATGACATGAAGATGGTTTCCCGGGAACGGTGATGAATTTTGTCATCTCTAAAAGCAAATGCTGGGAATGTTCCAACATTTGCCGCGTTCAATTAGTAGCTACCACACAATAAAGTCTACGTTAAGCCATAGTAATTGCAAATTTTACCGCAGCTTAGTAAAAAGACCCCAGTTAGATTTCCGGTTTCAGAATTTTGAATTCTAATCAGGGTGTCCTTATATTGCTGTCTTTCTTGTAGCGGATCTGCATGAAGTGATGCGTTCTGCCCCATGGTTTGAAAGTATACTTGTCTGTCTTAGTGCAATGGGCATGGGGGTAGGAGGAGTCATTATGACAGTGTCAATTCTCGCGGTTTTCTTTGGATTTCTGCATAAGGTCTACTGATGTAGGCATTTTATCAAGTGTCTCTGCCAGCCTGAAAGTGATTTGAAAATCTGAATTTTATCTCTTGAGAAGTGATTGCTTCTTCGTTTTATGCAGTTGACTGCCGGTCACCCTGGTGAACTATCCAAAGGTTTTGATGTTTGTGTAAATGCTTTACAGCCTATATTTTCTGTACATAGTTGCAGAATGGTATGAGTGTTCATTGCCACTTATCATATGTATATTGATATATTTCTAAGCATAGGTTTATATTTAAGGAATCTTGGAAAAAAAGTGGAATAATGAGTCAATGGTCTGCAAAACAAGCATCAGCACTAGAAAGTATTAAATTTTGCAATTTGGATGCAAGTGCTGAAAACTGTAGTCACCTCAGATGACCTTCAGGGAGCCAGTCAGAGCAGGGTCAGCTGAAGCAAATAGCTTTGTCTCCCTCCATATGAATCTTTTTGTTTGTTTGTTTGTTTTAACCTGCGGGAGAGGGGAGATATGATAGAGAAATTTAAATACCAACATGGCATAAATGTGCATAAGGTGAGTCTTTCAATTGAAAGGAAATTCTGGAATGAGGAGATAGGATGAGGGTGAAAGGGATCAGATAGACTAAGAAGTAACCTCAGAAAATACTTTTTCATGGAAAGGATAGTGAATGCGTGGAATGACCTCCCGGTGGAGGTGGTGAAGACAAAAATATACATATCTGAATTCAAGAAAGCTTGAGACAATATGTTGGACCTGTAAGGAAGAGGAGGGGATAGTAGATAATAGGACTTCATTTTTCTGTTTCTCTGTTTGCAACTGTTATACATGCTTTAGGATTTTTAAAGTATACAAATCATTATACATGCATAGTTCATAGATTAATGCACATCAAAGTGACTTTATGTGTGCTAAAAGTTATAAAGCATCGTAGTGAATATGTGCTAAACAGGGGTGGCCCTATAATGAAGCCAACTGAGGCGGAGGCTTCAGGCGGCCCTCTTCTGGGAACGGCATCCTGCCACCCACCAGCCTTCCTGCCATCTGCTTCTTTTATCACAATCCTTCCCTGGCATCTCTCCTTACATTCCTTCCCCCTCAGCAGAGATCTTCCCTCTTCCTTCTTCAACCCTCCCCCTTCCCCACATCTGATTCTACCTTTAATTTTTTTGCAAAGGGTGGCAACTCAACGTAATGGTCTGTCTGGGGCTGGCTCGACATCTGTGTACTGCGGCCCACCGTCTTTGACATAACTTCCTGTTTCTTCTGAGGTGGGCCACAGTAGAAAGAATCGCCAACCTTTGGAACAATTAAAGGTAGAATGGGGGAAGACACCCTCTGATTATTCGTCTCAGGCAGCAGATTGCCTTGAGCCGCTCCTGGTGCTAACAAATATGAATCCCTAGTCTTTATTGTAAAAACGATGGCTGGAATGCCGCCCTTGAAAGCGTGCTTGTTTTGCTGGAACCTAACATTGACCCTGAGTCACAGTAATAAAGGAATGGGGAACGTTAACAACTTGCTTGGTTAGATAAGCCCATTTGGATGTGGGAGGGGGCCAGCATCTTAATGGACTGGCCACACAGACATTCCAACAGAACAGTGGGGCACCTTAAGGGGCACTGCTGTGAACTTCACATAAAGGGTGCCATATACACATTTCACCACAACGCCCATATAGTGTATGGTGAAGTCTCCAAAACTCCCCCAAAACCTACCATACCTGTCTACTACCCCAATAGCACTTAAGGTTACAGGTTTCACCTATATGGCAGTACAGTAGGGTTTGGATGGGTTTTGGTGGACTCGCACCATAAATGTAGTGGGTACCGAGGAATTTGGTCCAAGATCCCCCTCTCTTTGGTTCACTACACTGCCCCAGCGAAAGAGACAAAAACTAATGGAATAAGCAAAGAAGGATTTATTGGGTAATTCTAGGAAGACTTCTTGTAACAATAGTTTTCAAGTTTTATTTAAAATTTGATACAATCGCTTATGACTTCTGAGCGAGTTACAAGTAAAAAAAAAAAAAAAAGGGGGGGGATTAAAATAAACATCAATTAAAATACAAAATGATTATAACATAAACATTTTAAAACAGTATATAAAACAAATAGCTTAATTAACATGAGACGAGTAAAACTTAACTAACATGAGGTGAAAGGTAAGTGGGAAGGAAATACAATTGACATAGTAAAGGGGAACGTTTAAGGAAAGCCCAGAAGGTATGGGGGTTGCTGAAAGTTGTTTCTTATGGAAGTTAAAGAAAGATTGAAAAAGTACAGGAATCAAGTTTTGAATGCTTCTTTAAATAAATGATTCTTATGGAGGCCTTTAAAGCGGTCTACATGTCTTTCTTCTCTCCATAAAATGTTCTTCTTATTATTACAAGAAGAGCAACGTTACGAGTCTTCCAGGAATTACCCAATAAATCCTTCTTTGCTTATTTCATTGGTTTTCGTCTCCTTCGCTGTGGTTTTGTTTGCTGGCGGTTTGCGGAGGATCATTTGTCTTCTGTTTTTTGGTTGTTCACTACACTGCCCACAAGGCTACTCCAAAGACCTGCTTGCTGCTCTACTAGGATTTCCCATAATATCTGCAGCTGTCATAAAGGCTGGTATGTACTGTTTCTTTCATATTTTGGAGGGTGGGGTGGGAGGGGGGGTCAGTGACTGCTGGGGGAGTGTGGGGAGTCATGCCTTCATGCATCCAGTGATCACCTTGTCAGTTTAGGTACCTTTTGGCTCCTTATGTTTCCTCCTATACTTTGTGCTCATTATTTACCTTCTAGTACAGTGTCTCTCAAACTTTCTCGAGCCGGGGCACACTAAAGGTAGTGGCCACAGCTCGAGGCACCCAGAAGTGCACGGACGTTGCCGTGATGACATCGCACGCATGCGTGACATCATTATGTTGACATCCACGTATGCTCAGAGGCCCTCACGACAGGCCCTGAAATGCCAATAAAGTGTGCCAGCAGGAAAGTCTAACAAATATCAACTGAGTACCCCCAACCACAGACCTCCCAAGCTCCACCCTAGACCCAACCAAGCTCTTCCCCAGATCCTGCCCCCTTTACTAAATGCAATGCAATTTTTTCCATTCATTTTTCATATACACACAATATACACAGCAGATATAAATTCTCAAAACTGATACATATCAATTGCAAATAAAATAATTTTCCCTACCTTTGTTGTCTGATGACTTTATTTTTCTGTGCTTTTAACTATGTTTCCAGTGCTTTCTTATCCATTGACTGTTTTTTTCTCCGTCTTCACTTCATTAAGTTAACATTCAATTTTTCAATTTGTCTGCTTTTTTTTCTCAAAATCTACTTTTTCATGTCTTCCCTTCCTATCTCTCTCCTTCCCTCCCTATTTCCATGGTTCGACATATCTCTCCTTCCTTTCCCCCTTCCAAGTCTGGCATCTCTCTCGTCTCCTTCCCATAATCTGGCATCTCTCTGTACTACTACTAATATTATTTCTATAGCACTACCAGACTCCCCTCCTTCCCTTTTATTCCCTGGTCTGATATCTCTCTCTTCCTTTAGTCATCTCTCCTCTCCCCCCTCCCCGAGTGTACCATTTCTCTTTCCCATCCTCCTTTCTTCACCTTGCAGTCCATCTCCTTTCCCTTCTTCCTTTCTAGCCCCTTTCCCAGTCCAACATTTCTCCCTCCTTTCCACCAGTTTAACATTTTTTCTTTCTTCCTCCTGCATGCTTCTCCTCTGGTCCTCCTTCCCTCCCCTAGCCAACATCTCTCTCTCCCTCCATGAGTACAACTTTTCACTCTCTGCCCTCTCTCCCTTCCCCCCGAGTGTGACATTTCTCCTTCCCTCCTTTCTGTCCTCTCCATCCATCTCGCCCTCTCCATGAGTCCGACCTTTTCTGCCTCCTCCACACTTTCTCTCTCTCTCCTTGCCTCTACCCTCAAGTGACTTCCTTCCTTCCCACTCCCCAACCCATCTCCTCTCCCCATGCACAATTTCTCCCTCTCCTCCACCCATGTCCATTTCTCCCTCTCTCATCACTTTCAATCCTCCTGTAACAATTTTCCTTCCTTCCCTCCCCCCAACCCCACTCACAACTAATATACTCTCTCCCCATTCACCATTTCTACCTCCCCTCCAGTGTGTAGCATCTTTCCTTTCCCTTCCCTTCTGCCAGGTCCATCAGCACCTCTTCTCCTTTCCCTTTCCCTGCCCCCTGTCCAGTAGAACCTCTTCCTCTTCCCATGTCTAACAGTACCCCTTCTCCCTTCCCTTTCCCTCCTCCCTTCCAAGCAGTACTTCTCCTGTCTTGCAGCAGCTCAGTGTGCTTATAACTTGGCCAGAGAGCTGCCGCGAGGATTAATTTAGATGCGGTTTTCATCAACAGCCTCAGGTCCTGTGCTAGGCCGGCCCATTACAATGATATGACTTCCTCTTTGGAAGTTGCATCATTGAAATAGGCCAGCCTAGCAAAGACTGAGCTGCCACTGCTGTTCCAGGGGTGTGGAGAAGTCACGGAAGGCAGGGGTCCAGGGAGATATGCGGCAAGAGGCAAGTCAGCTGGCCAGCTCTTCTCTTCCTCCTCTGTAAGCTGCGGCACACTTGTAATCTCAGGAGGCACACTAGTGTGCCATGGCACACAGTTTGTGATACACTGTTCAAGTAGGAGGGCTCCATCTCAAGCAGAAGATCAAGAAGAGACCTAACTATGAACTGATTGCAGTATTGGAGACATTTGCTGAGCCAGCCATGAGAGCTACATTATCGGTCTCTTTTACTTTGATGCATGATTGAAACTGGGTTCTTAAATTAATTTTAGCATAAGGCTCTTTGTCCAATAAGCATAAAGTCAGGGCTTTCCCAGACTTTCCTAGAGCTGTTCAGGTTAAGCATTGAGGGGTTTTTGGACCTTAAGGGGGGAGTTCATCAAGGGGCACTAACTGATTTAGTGCACGCTAACTGTGTTAGTGTGCACTAAATGGTAACAATATAATGCTAGGAATATAATGGGCATCTAAGCAGTTAACGCATGCTAATTTTTAGTGCCCCTAGATGAGTTCCTTCTGGGAATTGGCTGTGGGAGGTAATTTCTTCTTCTTTAGCACTCTCCAGACCAGTAGAGGTTAACTTTACGAATGGGTATATATCAAATCATGACCAGCAGGTGGAGACTGAAAACAAAACTTTGGGACAGTATATCCTAGCCCCTCCTCTCTATTTCCCTCAGTCTTCTTTCAGTCTCCAGCAGGTGTTGAGTGATCTGTACCCATCTCCCTTGGTAGGGCTGTTGGAATTTGTTTAGGGGGTTTATTGTCCCTGTTTTTAGCCGGACGGAGCTTGGACGGACTCTGTTTGGGGGTTCGTCCGACCTCGGGGGTGTCAAACCCGGCGGGTCACGAGCGGGGTCCCTCCCCCCACTTCCTCCACCTCCCCACATTTTTTTAGAGGAGCCTCAGCAGTAAGCCTTGCCCCCTAAATCAAGCAAGGCATATTGCTTCGAGAGCCTGTGGAGTCTGTTCTGTAAAAAAAAAAAAATCCTGAGGTAGTGCTGGTCTGGAGGGTTGTATCCCTTTAAGAAAACTGTATTTTACTGTATTTGTTCAACTAACCGGCACTTTTTTGCAGCTAGGTCGCGTATGGAGCAATGAGCACTTCTAAAGGGAAAAAGTGCTCATTGTGCTCCAGACGCGAGGCACTCGCGGCCGGCCTGTGCAAGCGGTGTTCAGGCCGGTGCGGTGGAGGAGCTCCGTCGGCAGCGGCTGCAGGCGCCCAGAGCTCCCCGCCGATGGTGCCTCGCGAGTCGGCAGGGAACGGTGGGGAAGCCCGGTCTTCTCCGTCCGCCCACGGAAGGATTCCCCAAACCGCCGACGGTCGGGTTTTAGAGGATTCCCTCTCAGCTGATTTTTTGACAGCTGATGCCGGCTTGCCTGCTTTAGCGGCTGAGACTATTCAGGTTTCTCAGCCGCTTCAGGCTATGGAGGGAGCTTTTTTGGCGGGAAAACCGCCATCTTCTCTGTCTGGCCCCTCCATTTTGTCTTCCACCTCAGGTGACCTTCCCCCTGTTTTGACTATGCAGGGGCAAGGTTCTGCTGGGTCCCCTGCTGTGGCAGGGAGTCCCTTGGGACCCTCGGGGGGTTTTTCTCCTGAATTTTTCTTTTCTTTATGCAGAGCCTATTTTCAGGCGGCTGGGGGTCCCGGTTGCGCCCAGGGGGTTTCGGGGGGTGGGTTTTCCTCCGCGCTCCCTGCGGCTTTGCCTCTTTCGTCTGGCGTGACGTCCCCTCCGCCGCCTCCCTTGTCCAAGCGTCCGCGGGTGTCGTGGGACGAGAATTTGTGGTTGGAGGAACGGGTCGGTCTGGAGGAGGACCTGGACCCTTCTGAGGAGTTCCAGGACTCTCTGGAGGGGACGGAAGCTGGCGGCGGGTTGTCGGATTTCCCGTTCTCCAGTGACGAGGCGTCCGTGGTGCGCCTTTTTCAGAAAGATGAGCTGCCTGACCTTATTCAACAGGTTTCTTCGGTTTTGCGTTTTGAGGACGCGCCGCCGGAGACTCCGCGTGTGGGGGACCCCCTGTTACGGGGGATCCGTTCCGTTTCCCGCTCTTTTCCTATGCATCAGGATATTCGGGATATTATTCTGGAGCAGTGGAAAACGCCGGAGACGCCGTTTCGGCTGGCGCGCAGCATGGCTCGCCTGTATCCCATTCCTGAAGGGGATCGGGCTACGTTAGCTTCGCCAGTCGTGGATGCGGTGGTCTCGGCAATTTCCAAGCGGCATACCGTGCCTGTTGAGGGCGGTTCTGCCTTGCGGGACCCTGAGGAGCGCAAATTGGAGAGCATCCTTAAGCAAAATTTTCAGGTCTCTGCCTTTGGGGTCCAGGCGGCTATTTGTGGGGGACTGGTCGCTCGCGCCGTGTTTCGGTGGGCGGAGCGGGTCTTGGATCGAGAGTCTGACGACTGGTCTCTGGTGGATCAGGAGGTTGCGAAGATTGAGATGGCGGCCTCATTCCTCTCAGATGCTCTATATGACTTGGTGCGGATATCGGCTAAGTTTATGGCTTTTGGCGTGGCCGCAAGGCGTGTGTTGTGGCTGCGCGCTTGGGCGGCGGATGCTGCGTCCAAAGCTAAGCTTACTAAATTTCCCTTTCGGGGGTCGTTTTTGTTTGGAGAGGACTTGGATAAGTTGATTCAGACTCTGTCGGACTCGAAAGTTCCCCGTCTGCCGGAGGACCGTGCCCGCCCGGCGTCTCGGGGGGGTGCGGCCCGGGGGCGTTTGCGGGATTTTCGCAAGTATCGCCCTGGGCGTGGGGCTGCTTCTTTCCAGTCTCCGGGATTTTCCCGGGGTCGGTTCTTCCAGCGCATGCAGCCCTTTCGGGGGGCCCGTCGGGGGGCAGGGAATCCCTCCGCCGGTTCCCCCGCTTCCCGTCCTGCACAATGACGCCTTGCCGGCGCCCCCTTTGGTTCCGGTGGGGGCTCGGCTGCGCGAATTTTTCCCCAAATGGGCCGAGATCACGTCCGATCAGTGGGTCCTGGAGGTGGTGCGGGACGGTTATGCCCTGGAGTTCGCCCGCTCTCTGCCGGATTTTTTCCTCGCTTCTCCGTGTCAGACTCCGGGGAAGACGCAGGCTTTTCGCCAGACCCTTCAGCGCTTGCTAGATCTCAGGGCAGTTGTTCCGGTGCCCCCTCCGGAGTGGGGCACGGGCAGGTACTCCATTTACTTTGTGGTGCCCAAAAAGGAGGGGACTTTTCGGCCCATCCTCGATTTAAAAGGGGTCAACAGGGCTCTCAAGATTCCCTCTTTCCGTATGGAAACTCTGCGGTCGGTCATTCTGGCGGTTCAGCCGGGGGAGTTTCTCACTTCTCTCGATCTGACGGAGGCCTACTTGCATGTTCCCATTCGGGCCTCTCATCAGCGTTTCCTGCGCTTTGCGATCTTGGGTCGGCACTTTCAGTTCTGTGCGCTTCCCTTTGGGCTGGCCACGGCTCCTCGGACGTTCACCAAGGTGATGGTGGTCGTCGCGGCAGCCTTGCGGTCGGAGGGCATCCTGGTACACCCCTACCTGGACGACTGGTTAATTCGGGCAAAGTCGTTGCAGGAAAGCTCCCGGGTTACTGCTCGGGTGGTGGAGTTTCTCCGGTCGCTGGGCTGGGTGGTCAACCTTTCCAAGAGTCGGTTGGTCCCGGCTCAGCGTCTGGAGTACCTAGGGGTGCTGTTCGACACCTCCTTGGGGAAGGTCTTCCTCCCAGAGGGCCGGGTGAGCAAATTGCAATCTCAGATTCGCCTGCTTTTGGCGTCCCGGTGTCCTCGGGCGCGAGATTTCCTCCAGGTCTTGGGGTCGATGGCGGCGTCCCTGGACGTGGTGAGGTGGGCGCGGGCCCACATGCGTCCTCTCCAGTATGCTCTGCTCCGGAGGTGGTCTCCCCAGAGGCACGGGATGGATGTTCCGGTTCCCCTGCGAGGCTTGGCGCGCTGCAGTCTGCGTTGGTGGCTCCAGACCCCTCACCTAGTTCAGGGGGTGGGTCTGGATCTCCCGCAGTGGACGGTGCTCCTGACGGATGCGAGTCTCCTGGGTTGGGGGGCTCAGTGTTTGGGTCACTCAGCTCAGGGCACCTGGTCCGCGGAGGAGGCCGCCTGGTCGATCAACGTGTTGGAGACCAGAGCGGTCCGTCTGGCGCTGTTGGCTTTCCACTCCCTGTTGCTGGGCAAGTCGGTCAGAGTGCTGTCGGACAATGCCACGGCGGTGGCTTATGTCAATCGTCAGGGGGGCACCAAGAGCACTCAGGTGGCGCAGGAGGCGGCTCTGCTCATGGTTTGGGCGGAATCCCATCTGCTGGACCTCTCGGCCTCTCATATAGCCGGAGTAGAAAATGTTCAGGCAGACTTCCTCAGTCGTCACTTCCTAGATCCAGGAGAGTGGTGTCTCGGCGCTGAGGCGTTTCAGTTGATAGTGCAGGCTTGGGGGCAGCCCCTGATGGACCTGATGGCCACGGGTGGCAACGCCAAAGTGCCCCGCTTCTTCAGTCGTCGCAGGGACGGTCTGGCCGAGGGTCTGGATGCTCTGGTCCAGCAGTGGCCAACGGAGGGGCTGTTGTATGTGTTCCCTCCTTGGCCGCTGGTGGGCAGAGTGCTTCTTCGCATTGTTCACCATCCGGGTTTGGTGGTGCTGGTGGCGCCGGATTGGCCTCGACGTCCGTGGTATGCGGATCTGGTGAGGCACCTGGTAGCGGATCCTCTTCCTCTGCCTCTCTCGGACGACCTTCTGATGCAGGGTCCCATTCCCATGTTCGACCCGTCTCCCTTCTGTCTTACGGCGTGGCTCTTGAAAGGGGTTGCCTTAGCAAGAAGGGATATTCAGACAAGGTGATCTCTACTCTGTTGGGGTCCCGGAGGCTTTCTACCTCTCGGGCTTATGTGCGGGTTTGGCGTCTCTTTGAGGAATGGTGTCGGGCGCGGGGAGTGACCTCTTTTCGCGCTTCTCTGCCTAACATTCTGGAGTTCTTGCAGGATGGCCTGGATAGAGGCCTGGCTTGGTCTTCTCTCCGGGTTCATCTTGCGGCCCTGTCGGCTTTTCGAGGGTTGGTGTCAGGTCAGCGTTTATCGGCTCTTCCTGATGTGATTCGGTTTTTGCGGGCGGCCAAGTTGCTTAGGCCTCCCCTACGGCCCTCGGTTCCCTCTTGGGATCTTAATCTGGTTCTCTCTGTTTTGGTGCGTCCGCCTTTCGAGCCCTTGGACGACTGTTCTTTGAAGGACCTTACTTTGAAGGCGGTCTTTTTGGTGGCCATTACTTCTGCTAGGCATGTTTCTGAGCTGCAGGCTTTCTCTTGTAGGGCTCCCTTCTTGGAGTTTTCTAGGGAGCGGGTCGTCTTGCGGCCTGTTCCTTCCTTTCTGCCGAAGGTTGTTTCTCCTTTTCATGTCAATCAATCGGTGGTTCTCCCGGTCTTGGGTGGTCGGGAGGGCTCTTCTGAGCAACGGCAGCTGCGCAAGTTGGATGTCGGTCGGGTCCTTCGCTCTTATGTGCAGCGGACCCAGGAATTCCGGAAGTCCGATCATCTCTTTGTCCTCCTGGCGGGTCCTCGTCGGGGAGCTGGCGCTTCTAAGGCTACTATTGCGCGCTGGATCAAGGAGACGATTGCTTCCGCTTATCTTCTGAAACAGCAGCCTGTTCCGGAGTTTCTCAAGGCTCATTCCACTCAGGGTCAGGCGGCTTCTTGGGCTGAGTCGTCGCTCGTGCCTCCAGTGGATATTTGTAAGGCTGCGGTTTGGTCTTCCTTGCATTCCTTTGTTCGTCATTATCGGGTTGATGTGCAGGCGCGTCGGGACGCGGTGTTCGGTGAGCGTGTACTGGTATCGGCCCTTCGGGGGTCCCGCCCGTGAGAGGGACTGCTTTGGTACGTCCCATTCGTAAAGTTAACCTCTACTGGTCTGGAGAGTGCTAAAGAAGGAGAAATTAGGTTCTTACCTGCTAATTTACTTTCTTTTAGCTTCTCCAGACCAGTAGAGGTCCCCACCCTGTCTGTTGTTGTTGTTGTTGGGGCTGTTGCGCGGGCAGTTTTTGGTTTTTGCTGCGGGTTCTAGTATTTTTCTAGGGCCGGGGAGAATTGAAGAACAGCGGCTGTGGCTCGGCTGGCTTAGCTGGCGAGCTGTGGGGACATTCTTCCTTCGGGAATTTCTCCTCTGCATTTTCCAACAGCATTTTGGGTATGTTATTTGTTACTCCTTTCGGAGTATTGTTTTTTTCTCTCTGTTGTTTTCCAGTTCTTGGTTCTGCTTGGCTATTCGGCAGACTGAGGGAAATAGAGAGGAGGGGCTAGGATATACTGTCCCAAAGTTTTGTTTTCAGTCTCCACCTGCTGGTCATGATTAGATATATACCCATTCGTAAAGTTAACCTCTACTGGTCTGGAGAAGCTAAAAGAAAGTAAATTAGCAGGTAAGAACCTAATTTCTCCTTTTTTTCATCTCCTGCATTGTTGACAAAAATGGGGTTAGTCATTCTTTTTTTGCATGTGGGAACAAAGGAAAAGATTTATTTGGGGGGGGGGTGGATTTGCTGACTTGTTCGACTGGCCTATATTATTGTGAGTGACGTCAACCATAGCTTTTTTTGTTTGTTCATTTAAGAAGTTTTAACTTTCCTGTGCATCTTATATTCCCCCCGGCCCCCCCCCCCTTTTTTTTTTTTTTTACAAAGCCACAGTTGTGGCTGCCGCATGGCAAATGCTCCAACACCCATTAAACCCCTGTGGGCGTCGGAGCAATTACTGCAACAGCAGCCACTACCACGGTTTTGTAAAACGAACCCTTTTTTTGGTGAGCTCAGTCTTCTAGGATTATTAGTACCAGTATTTATTTATTTTTAAAATTTATATACCATCTACAACTAGGTGGTTTACAAGAATACAAACATAAAAAAATAAACATCACAGAGCAAAATCTTAAAATACCTTCTCATAAAATGCACCCACTATAAATTTTTTTTTTCCTTTTAATATATACACGGAATTTTCAGTTACCGGTATTTTCTAGCAATATGTTGTTTTCGGTGTTAATACTTTTGAAAATTAAAAAAACTGAACTGAAAGGAGCATTTTAAAGTCACCGAGTTTAGAACTGTGTATAAATGCATTGATTTTCTTCCAAAGTGAAGCCAACTGTTTTATGGTGATTATAGAAATGAATTCCCAGGGCTTCAAAATCTGATTAACCAGGACAGCTGTGTACTGATTTTTAAAGTGATAATTCTAAGCTTATGGTGCCACATGGCTATTTTTAAATGGAATTTCAATTGATATTTTACTAGCACAATTCTTTAACGTTAAATAGCATTTCATCCTTTGAGATTTGAGATCAAATCTATCTTATGTTAAGACATAGGCTGGGGGGTCAGAATTTTGACCACATCTGAGAAACACTGCAAGCCTGACAGATTCTGTTCATGGACACCCTCAGAGGAAACAGTCAAGTGCACAGCCTTTGTCTGATCCTTGAAAAAGTCACTGTGAATCCTTGAGCTCAACTCTTGCTGAAGAATCTCTCATAAGAGCATAAGAAAAGCCCTGCTGAGTCAGTGCAATGCCCAGCCTCCTGTTCCAACAAATAAGGATCCAGTAGATGTCCTCCCCAAAATCTATATCTCATAGCTCATTTCCAGGGATAATAGTTGGCCCCAGTCTATTTGGCTAATAATGGTTATAAATTTTTTCTTCCGAAACTTGTCCAAACCTCTTTTGAACCCTATGTTAATCACCTCGACCACCTTCTCCAGCAATAGAATTCAGAGCTTAATTATGTGCCTCATGATTAAGACTTTGTATGATTTGTTTTCAGTGTGCTATCATTAGCTTTGCATTGTTTGAAAGGTTAAAACAGTTGTTCCTTAGTTGCTCCCTGCTAATAATGAAGAGTCATAACTGTAAGCTAATGAAAAGTTGCTATACTGGGACAGACCCAATCCTATTATCCTGTTTCCAGCAGTAGCCAATCTAGGTCACAAGTATGAGAAGATCTCAAACAGTAAAACAGATTTCATACTGCTTATCCCAAGTCCATTTAAATTAATGATTACAGCAGACCATCAATATTCGTGGGGGTTAGGGGCAGAGCCAGCCTGCGAATAATTTTGGGGGCCGGCTCTGACTTACCCCGCCTCCCTCCTGCGTCCCCCAACCTTACCTGGTGGTCTAGCAGCCACACGGGGCAGAAGCGATCTTCCTACGCTCCTGCCATGCAGTAGTCACCCATACTGTGAGTTCCTGTGGTCTCAAGAGACTACAACGGGCGTTTCCGTTGTAGTCTCGTGAAACCACGGGTGCACAGCATGGCTCTGCATGGGGTAGGAGCGTAGGAAGATCGCTCTTGCCCCGCATCGCCGCTAGACCACCAGGTAAGGTCTGGGGAATGACCGGGGCAGCATTTGTCAATGAAAAATCAAGGCTAAAAAAAAAATCGCGAATAACTGAATTCGCGATTGGGTAAACCTTTTTTTAAACCCTATTAAGCTAACTGCTTTCAGCACATTCTCTGGCAACAAATTACAGAGTTTAATTACATGTTAAGCAAAGAAATATTTTCTCCAGTTTGTTTTAAATCTACTACATAGTTGCTTCATTGTATATCTGCATGTAGAGTATGTAAACAGCAAACCGCGTCTTCTTTTTTTTTTGTTATTTTTCTGTAGATTTTCATTTCCACAGTATCATTAAAGATATATATAAGTTTTGTTTATACCTTCAAATGTGATTATGGACATATAATTTTTTCTGCATTACATGAGGAACTACAAGATGAATTCAGATTGACTTCATGCAAATGATCCTTTTTCTGGAATGGTAGTGGATAAGAGAGAAGAGGTCCATGTGAATTTCAAGAATGGCAGAAGGGTCTTTAAATTCTAGCATGACAGCTGACGTCAAGTCCCATTGGTAGTGAGTGAAAGTTGCATCCATTTGGCACTGAGTTGATGCCTGCAGTGATTTTGTAATTTGTCATTTGCACAGGACACAGAGGAGAGAAACAGGATCACAATTTGAGACAATCTAAATGTAGGTAGGGGACAATTTTCATACTGTATGGATAGCTGCAAAATCGTTGTTACATGCCATGTATCAAAAAAATAATAATTAGTAATGTGATGACATCACACCATTTCTGCAAAACCTTTACTGGCTACCAGGACAATACAGGCTAAATATAAATCTGGTCTTCCATCTGACTTCCATTATTTGTGAATAGAAGGCATTAGAAATAATTTGGGCTTGTGCAAATAAAATGGGTTAATTCAATTTTACAGTAGTGAATCTGCCCCTTATAAATCTTACAATAAACTTCCCTATCAAGTAACTTTTTTCAAACCAACTGGTTTTCCTGGGAAACATGGAAGGAGTGACACTATCCCTAGTCTATTTGCGCCTTTCTAAACTTTGCTTTGGTTTAATGCTAAATTATGATTTTCAACAGGGTAGAATGATGTACCATATAGATATTTTTTTTCAGTACTCTGCGATTCATACTTAGACAAAGCCAAAGAGCACATTATTAACAATATGATCAAAACATTATTATTCTGATTTCCAACAGGGTGCTTTAAATTGGCTCTGTCAAAATCGATTGACTGGTTGCTATGAGATAACCTGTGAACATTTCAGCTTAACTTGAAAACTCAGATTTTGTTTCTCTCCTGGGTATTTTGGTAACAAGATTAGAGGATGGATTTATGTAAAGTTTCAGTATAACTCTCATAATTTTCTTGTAGACTGAACATGGGAAACAAAGTAAGCAATTGTCTTCATTTATCATTTTTTAAAAAAAAAATACATTTGAAACTGATTTTAAACAACTTTCAAATGAACGGTGAAAATATCAAAGGAACAACATTATTTTTGTCAATGGATTTTAAATGTTGATTCGAGAATTTTAAAAATAATGGTGGTGGTGGGTGGGGAGTCTCACTGACATTTTCCCAATATTTTTGTTTACTGAAATTAGACAGAAAGTTCATAGCCTGCCACTGGGTGCATTCCCTTTCCTTCTCAAACTCCATATTTCTCTGAGAATATGTTAACCGCTGCAAGTTTTAAAGGATCTCCATAAGCAAGAGGAACTTTGGGCTCCTTTTACGAAGGTGCGCTAGCGTTTTTAGTGCACGCAGGAAACTACCGCATGCTACACCTTGCGCTACTCGTCTAGATCTAACGCCAGCTCAATGCTGGCGTTAAGGTCTAGCGTGTGTGGCAATGAAACGTGCGCTTAGTAAAAGGAGCCCTTTGTTTTCCAAACTTTAACTTTATGTTCATTTATCTTCTTGAATCCTTTTCAAAATACAGTAAAACTTTGGTTTGTGAGCATAATTCGTTCCAGAAGCATGCTTGTAATCCAAAGCACACATATCAAAGCGAATTTCCACATAGGAAATAATGGAAACTCAGACGATTTGTTCCACAACCCAAAAACTTTAATACAAAATACTATGGGGCTCATAAACGAAAGAGAAAAATGTCCAAAAACCGGCCTAAGTTTTCACTTGGATGAACATTTCTCAAAAGCGTCCAAGCGCCGATAATAAAACCGGGTTTTGGATGTGTTTCTAAACCTAGGCCTTCATAGTGCCGCTCAACGTCCAAAGCTAAACGGGGGGTTTCGGAGGCGTGACAATGGCGGGAGTTGGGAGGAACGTGGGTTGGCTTAGACTTAGTCGTACAGCATGTATAACCAAAAGTTTAACAACAGAGCCTAGACGGAACTTGGACGTTGTGACTTAGACCATGTAAAACATGGTCTAAGTCACAAACACCCACCTAAACTCACCAAATAAGCACTGCAAACACATAACACAGACCCCTACACACTACTCCAGTGATCACCAACCCCCCCACCCCTATAAAAATTTTATTCACAACTTTAGGAAAGCCTAGTCGTCCAGCACAGAGGCAGCTTAAGTTGTCTTGGGGTTGGGTTAGGGACCCATAGAGAGGAGGACCCATGCCCATAAGTCCCTGTAATCACTGCATTGATACTGAAACATGTGCACTGCCCTATATACCCCCAAAACTCTTTTTTACTGGCATATAAATGGCTCCTGCAGCCATAAGGGCTATTGGGGTGATAGATAAGTGGGTCTAGGGGATTCTGGAGGTAGTTTGGGGGGGGCTCATCGTCACTTATAAGGGAGTTGTAGTGAGGAGAAGCCATGGCACCCTTTTTGTGAAGTTCACAGCAGTGCCCTATAAGGTACCCCACTATATAGGTGGCATGTGTGGGTGTGCAGTCCATCACTTTGCAGACCCCTCCCACGTCCAACAGGGCTTGTTCTAGGCATTTTGGACTTGGACGGAAGGTTCGACAGAAATGTGGTATAAAGACAGACGATTTAGTGTCTTAGACGATCAGATCGGCAGGGCGTATAATTAGACGATTTTTTGAAAGTAAAAAAAAGTTGGACGTACCTTTCGAAAACATGTATTAGGCTCTTTTTAACTTTGGACGACCTGCGAGATGGACGTAAACGGACTTAGACGTCCCTTTTGATTATGCCCTTCCACACATACTCGTATTGCAAGACTTTGCTCGTTTAGAACAGTCACTACACTCCCGCAGCTTCCGAGAGAGAAGAACCATCAGCTCAGTTGTGATGTGTGTATACTGTATGTATATGTATTGCAAGACATTGCTTGTATATCAAGTTAAAATTTAATAACATGTTTTGCTTGTCTTGTGAAACACTTGCAAACCAAGTTACTTGCAATCCAAGGTTTTACCGTACAGTCTGCCAGATATCACACAATATTTCCATACTGTGCATCCAAAGTCAGGAGTCTTCTTCTCTAGCTATGAGACATTAATATGTAGTATTTTCTACTGCAGGGAGATATTCAGAGGAAAGCTAGATGCTTTGGATCATTACTTCAGCATTTTAATTACTTTCACAGTACATCTACTGACATTGCTTTCAATTCAACATTGCAGCAAAATTTTTCTGTTCACAGCTTTATTAATTCTTTGGATCTGTCGGACTCTTTTTGCACTTCATTATAAAAATATTTTTTTCTCAGACTTTGACAGCATGCTGCTGGTAACCAAAAGCCACTCGAACTTCTTTAATCTTCCACATTTTATATATTTCTTCTGAGTTGAAATGAAATGATGGGGGAAGACGACTAAAACCAAAAGATACATCATCCTAAAGTAGCCTTTTCTACATGGTGTCCCCGTTTCTCAGAGACAGAGCTCTGTAGCTTTGTCAGATGGTTGCAAGTAACTGAGCAGAGAGAAGGAAACTAGACCTGCTCGAGTGTCTACAGCAGTGGTTCCCAAACCTGTCCTGGGGGACCCCCCAGCCAGTCAGGTTTTCAAGATATCCCTAATGAATATGCATGAGAGAGATTTGCATACCTGTCACTTCCATTATATGCAAATCTCTCTCATGCATATTCATTAGGGATATCTTGAAAACCTGACTGGCTGGGGGTCCTCAGGACAGGTTTGGGAACCACTGGTCTACAGCATCGTCAAAATTCGCCCCTTCCTCTCTGAGCACACTATGGGCTCCTTTTACTAAGGTGCGCTAGCGTTTTTAGCGCACGCTGAAGATTAGCGTGCGCAAACCATGCGCTAAATGAAAAATGCTAACGCAAGCTCTATGGAGGCGTTAGCATTTAGCACGCGGGGCATCCTAGCATCTCTAACCGACTACCTCTACCAACTCTTCTCACAGGGAAACAGCGCGCTAATACTCCAGTTCAACCTCACCTGGCTCACAGGCTTCTTAAAAAACCGCACATACCAAGTACACAACGAGGGAACCTACTCCCACACCTGGTCCAACCCCTGTGGAGTTCCACAAGGCTCCCCCCTATCACCTTCCCTATTCAATATCTACATGACCTCACTGGGACACATGCTATCTGACCGAAAGTTGAAATCCTACATCTACGCAGATGACATCACAATTGTCATCCCTATCCACTCATTCTCACAAGAAATAGAACAACACATCTCATCAGTACTTACCATGGTTGAACACTGGACCACCCAGTCCAAACTGAAACTAAATCCAGAAAAGACTAAACTCTTCCTAGCAAGTCCCAACCACAAATTAACGAATACCACCTTACAACTCAACGGCCTAACTTACCCTATTAACCCCACCATCAAAATCCTTGGAGTCATCCTAGACCGCTGCCTGACCTTCGAAGACCACACCAACGCCCAGATCAAAAAATGCTTTTACACCCTCTGGAAACTTCGTACCACCAAACATTACTTCGACTTCCCCTCCTTCAGACTGCTGGTCCAATCCCTAATCCTAAGCACACTGGATTACTGTAATATAATTTACATGGGCTCCTACAAGAAAACCATCAAACGACTGAGACTTATCCAAAACACTGCGGTCCGCCTAATCTATGGCCTCAAAAAGTCAGACCATATCACCCCTTACTATAGAAAATTGCACTGGTTGCCAATAGAAGCAAGAGTCATCTTCAAATTCGCCTGCCTCTGCTTCAAAACCTTAACTGGCTTGTCCCCGATATATCTGTCACACCACTTCGTGTTCCCTGGAACCACTCGCATGCGCAATACCAACCTTTTTACCTACCCTTCCCCAAAGGGATGCACCTACAAAAGATTCTTCAATAGAACTCTCTCATACCAAGCTGGCAGATGGACAAACTGCCTGACCACCCTTTTTCTCATCTGCCCCATCTTACCCATCCTTTAGGAAATCTCTCAAATCTTTCCTCTACGACAAATTTCTTGAACCCCCCTCATCACCAAATACTCAAATACTTCCATCCTGTAACTGATACTGGTTGTCTTCTTGACACTCTCCACCCTGCATTGGATTTTTGTACACTGCATTGCTCTTTATAAGCCTCTCGCACTGCCTCTCCACTATATATACATCTCTGCTGCATATGTACAATCTCCTGCATGGTAAATCTATATTGTTTTTCGCTGTATAAACACCTTTACTGAATATGTATAGTCCTCATTGTAACTTCGCTGTAAATGTACAGTCTCTTACTCTGTAAACCGCTCTGAACTGTTTGTGGTACTGCGGTATATAAAATAAAGTTATTATTATTATTATTATTAGCACACGCTAAGCGCGCACTAAAACCGCTAGCGCATCTTAGTAAAAGGAGCCCTATGTTTATGTTTATTAAAAACTTTCTATACTGCATAACAGCCTAAAAAAAGGATCTAAGCGGTGTACAATATATAATACACATTCATCAAGAAAGGAACTCCGTTTAAAAATAGGATAGGAAAGAATAAAAGCAAAAGTCAACATTTTTTTTTTCTAAAATACTAAGCAATCAACATCTCCATAATAATAATAATTCTAATAGCAATTCTAATAAAACAGACAATCAAATCACAGTAAACCATAATTAATACATGCAGTTAAAAAATTGCTTTCTATATCAAAAATTAATCGCACATAAATACAGATTACAGTCCCAAACTCAATTATTCAATTTGAGAAAGCCAATTGAAAAAAAATGCGCTTTTAGGTGTCTTTTAAAATTTATGTATGATTCTTCTTTTCTCAAATCTAGGGGCAAATTATTCCATAACTGCAGAACTAGATAAAAGAACGCACAATCTCTAGTTGACGCCAGATGTGCCTTCGAGATATGAGGAACGACTGCTCTATTGTCATTGTAATAGACGTCTTGGGGCATAAAATAACACATTACATTAAATTACATTAGGGACTTCTATTCCGCCTATATCTTGCAGTTCAAGGCGGATTACAAAAGAGCTAACTGGACATTTCTAGTGAAGTTACAACAGTTTTGGGCTTTTTTTTTTTTTTGGTTACAAGGGAGGAGAGGTACCTGGATTAATTCCGGAAGAACTTGCAAATTGGATATTAAATTGACTGTACATTACTGTGTGATATAACAAATAGATTACAGTTAGAGTACAAACAAGATTACGTTACATTTCAGGGAACTGAATACTTGGTTGTGTTTTGGGGAGGAAGAGATTATTTAAGTGGAGGTTTTGGGGGAGAATTTATCTAGGAGGAGGTGGAAGGGTTGGGTTAAGATATCTGGATAAATTTTTTGAAAAGTAGGGTTTTGATTTCTTTTCGAAAAGTTTTGAAGTCGCCCGTTGCCGTCAACAGGTTGGAGGTGGAGTGGTTAAGTTTTGCTGCTTGCGTCGCCAGTTAGAAAGATATGAAGGCTGTAAGTGAAATAATGCTCTATGTGCCAACAACAATATCTTAAATTTGATCCTAAATTCCATTGGTAAGCAATGGAATTTTAAATACAGAGGTGTCACATGATCACGAATAAATGCACTACCCAGATTCTTGTCCACACTTTTGTAACCTCACGTCAGTGGCGCCTAAGTCCTTTACAGAATTGTGCCTAGTAGCACCTAAGTCACTCTTCACCCCTAAATATGCCTACTTTAATGTTAGACACTACAAGGTGCCATGTGATAGGTTTCTATCTTTTATAGAATCACACCTAAGAAGAGAGGCGCCGATCGCCCAATTAATTTTTTTTTTTTTTTTCAATTATAAGTCTTGCAAAATCAGTTTGCATTCTGTAATATTTGTAAGTAAGTGCTGGGCATGGCCCTGAGGTAGAACGATTCATCGCAGCCGTTTCAACACAGTCAGTTCAGTGTAACCGTTTCAGCGCTGAATCATACTATGAAATGTCTTGTGATGAACATGCTTAACCCACCACCCCCCCAAAATAAAAATTCTACCTTCAGCCTCTCTTCCCTGTCCGTGATCTGGCACCTTGTCCTCAAGTAGGGACAATTGGGGGGGGGGGGGGGTGATGCCCCCCACAGGAAAAACGCAATCCCTTAGACTGAAGCATAAAATGTTTAAGAAAGGATGGTTGAGAATCTCAGAAACCAGCCTGGACAAATAGCAATAAATTCCTCAGCCAAGACTTACAAGTTCCACGTTTCCATCATTGATTCTCAAAACCTCCCCCTCCTATTTCTAACACACTATGGGCTCCTTTTACTAAGGTGCGCTAGGGCTTTAACGCGCGGAATAGCACGTGCTACATTGCCGTGCGCGCTAGACCTTAATGCCAGCATTGAGCTGGCGTTAGTTCTAGAAGCGTAGCGCGTGGTAATTTCCTGAATGCGCTAAAAACGCTAGCGCACCTTAGTAAAATATATTATTTATTGCTTCTTTCCTTAAAATGCTTTCAATGGTGGTTCCTTTCTCTCATATTCTTAATAGTCTTCCACCCAGCAAAGAAATACAAGAATGTATTTATTTATTTTAAAAATTTCTATACCGTATAAAACTTAAATAGATGCAAATTCCAAAGCCCAACGGAACCCGTTTTGCCCTTTCTTAAACATTTTATGCTTCAGTCTATGAGATTGCATTTTTCCTGTGGATATCTCCTTTTTTATCCTATATAACATCTTTAAAGAAATTAGGGTGATGTCCCCCCAACCACCCCAATATTCTACCCTCACCCTTTTATTCCTGTTCACGATCCAATACCTCTCCCTCAAGCACTCCCACCCCCACCACCCCTATCACCTGCACCACCAATAACGCAGCACACATTGGAGCAGTGAGAGGGGCAAAGATGGCAGAAGCGGAGGACAGCAGTAAACCACTGGTGAGAGAAACAGAGAGAGAGAGAGGATGCATGCATGGGGGGAGGGGGACGCGGATGTCAGGGTAAAATGCCGAGAGACTGTCACCCCGGTTCTGGAATTACTAGGGACATCAATGGGTGTTGGTTGCAGAGCTTCACTGACACCGGGTAACCAGATCTGTGAAGTGGACGAGGCAACATCACGTCACTGAATCGAACGATTCAGCAAGGTCACTTCAGCACGACTGCGATGAAAGTTTCCGTGATGAATCGCCCCATCCCATGCCCCTGACCCTCCCGTGCCCTTCTCAGGTCCACACACTCCCTTGCAGTTGTGCACTATGGATTTTGTGAATGTAATGTCTCGAATTCTAAAGTTATGTCTATAGATGCTAATAAATGCCAGTTGGCACCAATTAATAATAATAATAATAATAATTTATTTTTTGTATACCGCTATACCAAAAGTTCAAAGCGGTTCACAACAAATGAAAAATACATACAATCTGTAAATATAAAATACATAATAAAACAGTCAATAAAAGAATACATAAGGTAAAAGCATGGAAAAGTTAAACAATGGCCACAACTAAGGTGTAAGCATGTCGAACAGATGTGTCTTTAGTGATTTTCTAAAATCAAAGTAAGAAGTAGCCTCTAACATAGGTTTTCCAAGCCATGTATTCGGTTTAGTGGCCTGGAATGATAGAATTCTGTCGAAAAACTTCTTATATTGACATGATTTTTAAGCAGGATAGTTAAATAGATTTATTCTACGTGTACTCTTATTAGAGTAGTTCAAAGAAAGCTGAGAAGCAAGATAATGCCAATAATTGGTGGTTAATGCCAATTGAGACTTACCTATTAAATTAAGTGACACATCTACTAGACACTATTCTATAACATGGGCACATGCTAAGCTTAAAATTGTGTGCTCAATTTGATTGAATCAGTTGTAGAGGGTGATGTTTTGGGAGTGTTTGCATGCTCCCTGCATGGATACTGTGATCTTCCTACTTGAACCAGAACTGGACCATAGTACCTTAGCGGGTTTTTTTAAGATTCTGAAAGATAACTATTGAATGTCATTCATCCTTCTAACTCATACCACTTCTCATAGGAACAGCTGTCATGTGAAATTCTCTTACTATTCCCAAAAGACGCATAAAGTTGACTGTACAGACACTGACATTTCCCAGGATATAGCTGTGAGAAAAAATTTTAAGAGCAGATCACACATTCTGTAAAAGTTGATCTGGATAGAAGATAAATTGCAGTATAAATTGGCAGCTGTTTGTGTCACATGCATTGGGGATTATAAGAAAATTTTCATCTGATTAGTGATATTGGTGAATACAAAATAATGAGAGGTTAGTTCCATTGAATCTGAAAGGGTGAAAGAAGATGTGAAAAATGATAATGCTATTTACCTACTCATATATAGCAGTACTGTACAAGTACAGTATGTCCCTGCCTCCAGGAGCTTATAATCTCAAGGAGCTTGCAATCTATGGTGCATGGGTGGGCAACCTCAAGACCTGCAATCCAGTCGGGTTTTCAGGATTTCCCCAATGAATATGCATGAGAGCTATTTGCATACTATGTAGGCAGTACAAATAGTTTTCATGCATATTCATTGAAGAAATCCTGGAAACCCAACTGGGTTGTAACCCTCACAGACTGAAGTTACCCTCCTTCGCTATAGGCCTCTCTCCCTGAGGCAATGCGTGCCTGATTTTAAGGCCAAATGGGATTGACATGTGGGATCTATTCACAGGGTAAAGGTAGGGGAGGGTCATTAGGGTGGGCAGACTGGATGGGCCGTGGCCCTTATCTGCCGTCTATTTCTATGTTTCTATGGGAGATTTTAAAAAACTGCCCTTCAGGAGATCTTGGGACATTACCTTAACAGGGCAGCCACATTTACACACCATTTTAGATATTCTACAAGGTTGTGCACAAGTGACATAGCACGTAAACATAAGACGGGGGGAGGGGGTACATATGGGTAGAACATGGGTAGGGCTCCAATTTTCACACATAATTTTCAGACTATTTTGTGAGCTTGTTTTATTTATTGGGCTTTATTAACCACCTTTGTGAGTCACCCAAGGTGGTGTGCAACAGGTACAGTTTTATATTAAACTTAGGATTTGTTAACAGCATAACAAAAGTAAACCAACCAAATAAAAGCATTAAAAAAATGGCGGATTAGAACCTATGTAGTAATAGAGCTAACATGGAATCCTGTCAGTAATACACACATTTAATAGCGAACAGAGTGTTACAAAGCTACATGTGATCCCGCTTCATTTAAGTGAGCACAGTTCCACCAGAGGTTAGGTGCACCAATACCAAGTCACGGTAGTATTCTAGAACAGAATCTGAGTGCCTTTATTGTATAGGCTCTTGACGCGCATCATTAGGTCACCCAAACAGAGTGCCCACCTCATAGAACAGCCCTAAAGAGCATCAGTGGCAGGAGCGAGAAGCCTGGCTTCCCTGAAGCTCAGCTCATTGCTCATATCATTAGGCTACTTCCCCTCTATCTGCAACCAGGTGCAGGAGATAACTGTATAAAGCACGTTCCGCATGAAAGTGTTTTTCAATTGCTAAGCCAAAAGATGTCTTATCTAAGTACACACTGACAAGATAGCACATTTCACTGTGAGCACAGACATCCCTGGGACATAATTTAGCCAGAGAGGGACAGGCCTGCAATGTACTTAAAACCTTCCTTTTTAAAGATGCTTTTACATTATAATTTTAGTTTTAGTATTATGTTTTCTATATGAAACCTGTGTTAATTATTTCCTTTTGTGTTTCCCATCAATGTTTCTTCTTTACTTTATAAATTGTAGTTCTTTCCTTCTTTCCCGTTTATCAATGTTAATAATCATGAGTTCTTACCCATTATTTAATAATTGTATGTACTGTATTGTTTTTTTTTTTTTTATATTTACTAATTGTTTAAATTTAAAGTGTACATCGCTTAGAATATTTGATTAAGCGATTTATCAAATCATCTAATAAACTTGAAACTTATATACAATGAGGACGATATTCAGCCAGCTAACTCCTAGCAGCCAAAGATAGGCCTGTTTTTTAGGGACTACTACTACAACTATTTATTATTTCTAGAGCGCTGAAAGGCGTAAGTAGCGCTGTACATTTTAACATACAATAGACAGTCCCTGCGTAGGTCTATCTGGCCACTGAACTTAACCAGTCAGCTGCTGAATATTCACAGTAACTGGCTACGAGTCACCGGCCAATCTGCTGACCTGGATATTCAGTGAGCGCTAGCTAGCTATGTGCTATTTGGCCGTTCAACTGGCTATTTCCCACTGAATATCCAGGTCAGCAGATTGGCCAGTGACTGGTAGCCGGTCACCGCCAATATTCAGCAGTTGACTGGTTAAGTTCGGTGGCCAGACAGACCAACCTAAAAAGCAGGTCTGTGTTTGGCTGTTAGGACTTAGCTGACCAGCCAATGAATATCGACTTAGATGGCTATGTCTCGGCGGGCCAAATGTAAACTGGAAATTTTATGCCGATTGCCGGATATGGCGCCAGCAAAGAATTTTTGGTTTTACCGCAAACTGCAGGCGACAGGCGGCTATTTCCCATGCTCTGAATATTGGGCAGAATATGCATGTAGGCACAGTTTACTTCTACTACTATTTATTATTTCTATAGCGCTCAAAGGCGTACGCGGCGATGTACATTCTAACACACAATAGACAGTCCCTGCTCAGAAGAGCTTACAATCTAATTTAGACAGGACATTTCAGGGTTGGGGAGATTATAGTGGGTATAGGTGTTCTCCACTCATCGGGCAAGTCCCTCTTATCTGTACCCTTCTCTTCCACTTCCAACTCCAGACTCCATCCCTTCTTTCTTGCGGCGCCGTATGCCTAGAACAGGCTTCCTGAATCAATATGTTGTGCTCCGTCCCTGGCAGTGTTCAAATCCAAGCTAAAGGCCGACTTTTTTGAAACTGCTAATTGGTGTTAACCCATTGGCTACAGTTGGTGCTAATTACCAGTTATGTGCATAACTAACTTGCAACATTGAATGCAAAGTTAAAAAGAAAGCGTGTAAGTTTATAGAATTAGGGAGATGGGGTACAGTTTTTGCACAGAGTGCACATGCTTTCTCGTTGTGTGCAAGATTATTGGCATGCAACATTTGGTTTCTAGCGATAGCCCATTCTTGCATGATCCCTGCGCAACAGTTTTCATTGTGTCTTAACATGTGCTTGCCCAAGGGTTTTAATGAACATGCTTTTTCCCATACTTTTGATCTTATCTATTCAGCCAGTCCAGAGAGTGCGTGGAGGTGCCAACTGTTACCACGCTGAGGACACCGCACAGATCCACTGTCCAAATAAGCCCTTTATACAGTGTTTATTGCCCTGAGTAAAAATGAAGGAAATTTAGGCTATATATTGTATGTCTGGTTCTAAGCACTTGTGTGGGTGTAGGCTGGTAAATAAGCCACTTAGCATTTTAGATAAATAGCAGTTATTCTGCATCTTCTTTAGCATTTCAGATTTTGTTCATTCCATTACACTATGTAACACATTTTTTGTTCCTGGGCAGTAAGTGTAATTTCCTATTGCTCATGCCTAAAAAAATGTTTTTCCATAAAATTTTGCTTTTGTGACCAGGATAGTCAAATTTTGCAATTTACATATTTAAAACATGAAAATGCCGACTTTTCATCTTTTCATTCTTTTAAAAAGTCATAAAAAGCAACATATGAATCACAACTAACATGCATTTATATTGAAGTTATACAAAGATGAGCACAGAAGATTTAGAATTGAGTAGTTTTTTCAAGATTTGCAATTATATTGCAAATCACTTTCACAAATCAGTCCCCAGATGTAGTCTCCCATAATTTTCTCATTATATTGTGCTTAGTAATGGCATTCAAAGTCCAGTATATCCTGGAGGAAGCATTCACTTTGCTCATCTGAGTATGCTCCCATGTTCTGCTTGAATGTCTGAAGATGAGCATTAAGGACATGGACTTTGAGAGACATCCTACAGCCTATTTTACAGTAATTCTTCACCAGATTCTCAACCAACACCATGTACTTTTTGGTCTTGTGATTGCCACTGTGACAAAGTTATTCCAAGCTTCTTTCTCCTTCCTAGTTAGCTTCTTGGGAAATCCCTTGCATTCTAGAATCTTCTTTATCTGTGGTCTGATGAAGACACCAGCTATGACCTTTGCCTCAAAGAGATTAGGGAAGATGGGTCTTGAAGGTACTTGAAGGCTGCCAACTCCTTATCTAGAGTTCTGACAAATTGTTTCATTAGGCCTGATTTGTTGTGCAGTAGTGGCATCAGCACCTTCCGGGGGTCCACCAGTGGTTCCCATTTGATGGTGTTTCTCCCCATAGAGAACTCGGTTCGCTGTGGCCAGTCCCGCCTTTGGTAGTGCACTTTTGTGTCTCTGCTATCTCAAAAGGCAGAGATAGTAGGGAATCTTGCCAAAACCACCTTGGAGACACATTAGGAATGCCACCATTTTGAAGCCTCCGATGACATCCTAGCCTTACTCTTCATACTTCAAGGCACCTAGTAAAGTCTTGATGCTGTTATAATCCCCTTAAGGTGCACTGAGTGAGCCAGTAGAAGAAATGGGTACTTGTTCCCGTTATGGAGCAGCAGGGCTTTGATGCTCCTGATGAGCTGTCAATGAAGAAATACTACTTTTTCAGGTGATTCCAATTGCCTCAAACAGACTGGTCAAATTGTGACAGAAGCAGAGCCAATCTTAACATAACATAAGAACATAAGAGTTGCCTCCGCTGAGGCAGACCAGAGATCCATCTTGCCCAGCGGCCTGCTCCCGCGGCGGCCCATCAGGCCTATTGCCTGAACAGTGGTCCCTGACTAATTTTATAACTTACCTCTAATCCTGTCCCTATAATCTACCTCTACTCTTATCTGTACCCCTCAATCTCTTGATGAGTGAAGAAGATGGAGAAAGCTTGGTGATGGTTCCTCTGATCTGTGACTTGCACCCTTTCATCTAACAAGTTCCACCACTTGTGCCGAGACATAGAAAGGGCCCCTAAATTTACTCAGCTTGAAATCTGAAATGTTCTGCAACAAAAGGTAAATGTCAAAATATCAATGTCCTGGTCACAAAAACAAAGGGCTCTTTTTACTAAGCTCCGGTAGCATTTTTAGCACGCGCTGCAGATTAGCGCACAGTAACCCCCCTTTGCTAAGCAGAAAAACTAACGCCAGCTCAATGGATGCATTAGCGTCTAGCACGCACGGAATTGTAGCACGCGTTAAGCTCGCGCTAAAACTGCTAGCTCAGGTTAGTAAAAGGAGTCCATAGTTTGAGGGGAATGTTAGCCATTTTCTATACTTCTGTGGCATAGGCAATTAGAAAAGAACATTTATTACAGAGGAAAAAATAAATAAATAAAATTTTGTTACATAGTGTTATGAATATGGAAGAACTGCTGAGGAAGAACTGCTTTAAATAGTAAAGCTTATCCTACTGTATTATTTTATTGTGCAGCACTGAATGGTATGCTATAATGTGCTGTGCTTTGGAATTTTAATACTAAAGCCATGGGGAAGAGGGGAGGAGAGATGTGATGGTGACATTGAAGATGAAGTGTTTATTGTGTAGGACTGAACAAAATGCTGTAATCCACTTTGCACTGGCTGTAAATCAGGAGAGCTAGACTATAAATCTTATATAAAGTTAAATTAAATCAGCTGTGGTGTTCCATATTGAATGTGCCTGAGGAAAAACATTTCTGCGTGTACGTGAATTGCACCTGATTTCAGACTCTCTTTATGTGATTAAAACACGTTGCTACATGTTTTTGTGCTGTAATAACGCTAGAGCAAGCATGGTCCCTTTTTAAGGACACAGTCACTGAGGCGCAAAATCTATATATACCGCGTATCAATAAGGGATCCAAGAGGAAAAAGAACAAGAAACCGAAATGGAAAAGTTCAAAAACGGACAAAAACTGAAAAAAGCACAAACAATATCAAAGCAGGTGCCATAAGGCAGTAAGAGGGGCCAAAAAAGGCTACGAGGAAAAAATAGCCAAGGAGGCAAAAAAACTTCAAGCCGTTCTTTCGATATACTAAGGGGAAACAACCCGCGAAGGAAGCGGTGGGGTCATTGGATGACCATGGAATAAAGGGAGTGCTAAAGGAGGACAAAGCCATTGCCAACAAACCAAACACATTTTTTTTTGCGCCTGTATTTACCGAAGAGGATATACACAACATACCGGAAGCCGACAGGTTATATGCAGGAAACGAAGATGGGAAACTGACAGGGTTGACAGCCAGTCGAGAAGAGGTATGCAGGCAGATTGATAGGCTTAAAAATGATAAATCCCTGGGACCGGATGGCATCCATCTGAGGGTAATCAGGGAACTGAAAGGGGCTATAGCTGAACTGCTTCAACTAATAGCCAATCTGTCGATCAAATCAGGAAGGATTCCAGAAGACTGGAAAGTAGCGAATGTTACGCCGATCTTCAAGAAAGGTTCGAGGGGAGATCCGGGAAACTACAGACCATTGAGTCTGGCCTCGGTACGAGGAAAGATGGTAGAGGCGCTGATAAAGGACCGCATCATTGATCACCTTGACGGACACAATCTGATGAGGACCAGCCAGCTCAGCTTCAGCAAAGGAAGATCTTGCTTGACGAACTTGCTACACTTCTTTGAAGGAGTAAACAGGCAGATAGACAAGGGTGACCCGGTCAACATCATGTATCTGGATTTTCAGAAGGCGTTCGACAAGGTTCTGCATGAATGACTACTTTGAAAAATTGCGAGCCATGGAATCGAGGGTGAAATACTCATGTGGATTAAAAACTGGCTGGCGGATAGGAAACAGAGAGTGGGGGTAAATGGACAATACTTGAACTGGAAAAGCGTCATGAGTGGAGTGCCACAGGGTTCGGTGCTTGGACCCGTGCTCTTCAACATATTTATAAATAACCTGGAAATTGGTACGACGAGCGATGTGATTAAATTTGCAGACAATACGAAGTTATTCAGAGTAGTGAAGATGCAGGAGGATTAAGAAGACCTGCAAACGGACATAAATACGCTCAAGAAATGGGCCACGACATGGCGAATGAGGTTTAACGTAGATAAGTGTAAGGTGATGCATGTCGGTAACAAAACTCTTATACATGAATACAGATGCAGTACTTGGAGCAGGTGCAGTACTTGGAGAGACTCCTCTAGGAAAGAGACTTGGGAGTACTGGTTGACAAGTCAATGAAACCGTCCGCGCAATGCGCGGCAGAGGCGAAAAGGGCAAACAGAATGCTAGGAATGATTAAGAAGGGGATCACGAACAGATTAGAGAAGATTATCATGCCGCTGTACCAGGCCATGGTACACCCTCACCTGGAATACTTCGTCCAGCACTGGTCGCCGTACATGAAGAAGGACACAGATGAAGGTCCAGAGAAGAGCGACTAAAATGGTTAAGGGGCTGGTGGAGTTGCCGTACAGTGAGAGATTAAAGAAACTGGGCCTCTTCTCCCTTGAAAAGAGGGGACATGATCGAAACGTTCAAGATAATGAAGGGCATAGACTTAGTAGATAGAGACAGGTTGTTCACCCTCTCCAAGGTAGAGAGAACGAGAGAGCACTCTCTAAAGTTAAAAGGGGATAGATTCCATACAAACGTATGGAGGTTCTTCTTCACCCAGAGAGTGGTAGAAAACTGGAACGCTCTTCCGGAGGCTGTTATAGGGGAAAACACCCTCCAGGAATTCAAGACAAAGTTAGACAAGTTCCTGCTGAACCAGAACGTATGCAGGTAAGGCTAGACTCAGTTAGGGCACTGGTCTTTGACCTAAGGGCCGCCATATGAGCAGACTGCTGAGCACAATGGACCATTGGTCTGACCCAGCAGCGGCAATTCTTACGTTCTTATGATCTGGACTTCTCCAGGGCACAGAGACTGATACTCCACATATGTTACAGAGTAGAGCCCAAATCCAAAACAGAAAGAAAGGGTGGCATGCTCCTATGAGAAATTGGTAGGTTTGCCAATAAAAATTTTGTCTTTGGCAAGATTGTCATGTAAAGTCGAGGTTCTATGAACATCTGATTTCATCTTATGTAACTATGTCAGTGGGAAAGCTACAGAAAGCAGGAAATTAACTTCTCTTGCATTATGTCATGTCTATTTTAATAGAAACAGGGTTTGTCCTGTCAGGAAAGGGTCATAGAGGGGAGATTCAGGACTCATTAAGCTTGCTGAGGGATGAACAGATCGAAGTTAGATTATGTCAGCAGCCTGCGGTATGTATGAGCTGCAGTACACTATCTGGTTCTTTAAATAAATCTGACAGAAAGTTGCTTCCCTTTAAGAAGAAAAGGGGGAAGGAAACTACAACTCCCAGAAAACCTGCACTAGAGCAAGGAGCTTCCACAGCTCAGAAAGGAAAGGGCCAGCTGGGATAGTTCAGGCCCGAGCCGAAGGTGAATGGGAGGAGTGTCCTAGAAAGGAGGAAAGCCGCAACCCCAGAGGAAGCTGTGCCCATATTAGGAAAGGCTGAGAGGAACAATACTAATTATCATAATTAGGAGGAGAATGAGCAAAGCTCAGAGGTGGAGACCTAATGAGAGGGAAATGGCTTTAGAGCAGTGGTCTCAAACTCGCGGCCCACCAGGTACTATTTTGAGGCCCTCGGTATGTTTATCATAATCACAAAAGTAAAATAAATCAATTTCTTGATCATATGTCTCTTTAGCTATAAATGACAATATTATTATTAAGACTTAGCCAAAAGGAAAGATTTATAAACTATAAAGAGTTTTACCTCATGCAAAATTGTCATTTCTTTAATAAACATTAACTATTTTTTTCTGAGGCCCTCCAAGTCCCTACAAATCCAAAATGTGGCCCTGCAAAGGGTTTGAGCTTGAGACCACTGCTTTAGAGGCTAGAAAGCCTAGCAGTAGAGCAGGCAGAGGAAAATGAGGGAAAGAAAGAGTCATGCTCCTGTGCTCTGGGAAGAGAGAATAGCCTGAGGCATTCAACTGAATGGGATCTGAAGCTGGACAGTGGAAAACTCTGGAGGGGGGGGGGGGGGGGGGTGGAAGTACTTACCAGTACTTGGGACTGGAAACTTGGACAATGTTCTGATTTTTTTTTCTTTTATGAGAGTCATATTGATTCTGGTCCTATCCAGAATGAGAGTTTGTTAGATTGGGGCTCCTAGCGCTTGCTTTGAAGGTAAAAGTCTTCTTGATTTTGACTATTATTGAAGGGAAACGGGAGAGAAAAACTCCAGACTGTGCTAGAGGAAGGCTAATTTGCATAAGCATGGATTTCTGCCATGGTATTTTTCCTGTCCCTCCTCTGCCAGAAGGAGGCTCAGAAGGTACTGAATAATAAAAGTATTATCTTATCTTACAGGAATAGTGCTAAACTTATGGAAGCAGCAGTTTGACCTGTGGGTGAATTCAACCTGAGTGTTAAGCTCCTGGGAATATGAAATCCTAATGCTGAAGGAACTCTCTTTTGCAGTTTTATTGAGATTTATTAACCACCCTTTTCAAGAAGAGATCCACTCAAAGCGGTTTACAATACACTAAATAGTAATCAGATACTCTTTAAGTATTTATCTCTGATCTTTTTATTAACTCAAATTCTTTAAACCAGCTATTAAATATTTAATACAAACAAGTATTATCTGAATCAATTCCATTTTAATCTTATCTCCCACAGTTCATTTCATTGCAGTACTTTAACAACTTACCAATACTTAATTTATTAATAAATATCAGAATAATTTAGTCAGTGAACCTAATCTCCATTACTCACACTCACTTCCCAACTTTCACACACAGCTCCTGAAGACGCCAGGTTGTGAAACACAGTCTTGAGGACAGAGAGGCCTGCCGATTGTGTTTAAGAAACTGTGATTTTCATGTGCTAGACTGTTGTGCAACTCTCAGTTTGAAGCCTCTCTGACTAGATGATCATGGCCTAATGAACTCATGAACTAACCAAGATCCAGTTTTGGATAAAAGTAATCACAATGACTATAGTATGTGTGTAAAAGTTGGGAAGTGAGTGTGAGTATGAGTGATGAGGATTGGGTTCAATGACTAAATTATTCTGATATTTATTAATAAATTATGTATTGGTAAGTTGTAAAAGTACTGTAATGAAATGAATTGTGGGAGATAAGATTAAAATTGAATTGATTCAGATAATACTTGTTTGTATTAAATATTTAATAGCTGGTTTTATGAATTTGAGTTATCCAATAGGCAGCTATTTAACTAACTGGAAAAAAAATACCCCAAGCATAGGCTTTAGGTTGATCCTTTTATTAGAGGCAAGGTGTTTATTCTTAGTTCTGAAAGACCAGTAATTAGACCCAACTCTTAACACAAGGGAAGCAGGGCCTTAAACTACCCCCTGAAGTGCTGAGGACCAGGGCTTTGAATCTATCACCTGTTTCAGCTTCTGCACCATAGGAAAAGCTGCACACAGTTTGAAATATACAGTATCTGTTTGTACAAGATCCAGGGTCACCGTGTGCACATATACAGTCGCTAATGTGTTTATCATTATGGCGCTGAGAGAGGCAGGAGTGAGTGAGAATCGTTCCTGCCCCAACGCCCCACTAGACCACCATAGAAGCACTGAAGGCCTGGGGGGTCCTGCTGCTGAGTCCAGGAGGAGGGTGTGTTGTGCCTCTTTGAGGTGGGAAGAAGAGTGAGGGGTGCACTAACAGTGAGTAAACTGTCAGTTTGGTGAGAGGGGCACTCTGACAGCCAGGAAACTTCTGGTGTGGTGGGGTGGGGGCAGGGACACCACCAGGAAGGAGAGTGGGTAGGAATACCTGTCACCAGAGGGGATGTAGAAGAGGATTGATAGAATATAAACCCTCAGTTTATGTCAAGTTACCATTTTTCCCCTAAAACAGGGGGCTCCACAAGGTAGTGAATGAGTCCAAGGAGATGCCAAAGCAATAGCCAATCAGGGACTTCCTTAGGTTACTCCCTAAGGAAGTCCCTGATTGGCTCAGGGGCCTCAGGCATCAAATGATACACTGGGGCGGGGTCTGAGGCCTTGTACGCATCGTTGGAGTCATTGGAGCAGGAGGGACAGAGCACCACTCCTTCTCCCTTACAGGTACGGGGAGGGGGGGTGAGGAGGGGACTGGGAACGGGGAGGGGAAGTCCGGTGGGTGGCAGAAGGGAGTCGGCATCCCTCCTGCCATTTGTTTTTGGGGGGAGGAGTCGGGAGTGGGACCGATGGCAAGAAGGAGTGGGAATCCATTCTGCCATAATTTAGAAGCAGCGTCAGGCATTGGCAGGGGGTGCCCTTTTCTTTTTTGGTTTGGGGAAGGAGGAGGGAAGGGGCATTTGTCTGGAGGGGTGGGGGGCCTTAATTTTTTTTTTTTTAAATCGGGCTAATATTTTGCATGTGTAAGAAGTTTACAGATGGGTGTACACAGGGCACACAGATACTTATGTAACTTACAGAATACTATCATTGTTATGTGTGTTATCAGAACTTAAATGTAAACATTTACACCAATTCTGTGTCTGGCATAGGTACTCAGATTTAAGTGCATATGTGTGTATATACCTCATTAAACTAGGCACTCACTTTCTTATATAGAGCACATGCCAATCAGGGACACTCTAGGTGCCTGTATATAAGTGTATCCTTATAGAATTACCTCTTAATATTCCTTATCTGCTGTGTTAACAGCTGAAGTAGATGAGAGAGAGAGAAAATATGGCAGTTATTGTTTATTAACTGGTAACAGGACAGAGAATGTGGCACAGTTAACGTCACTCAGTAAGTGTAGCTAACTGCATGATGTTATCTGCAATGGATTCTGGTAAATAACATTTCCTGTGCATTAATTGAATGGAAAGCTGCTAGGAACACCCACAACAGTTAGTGCAGAGGTTTTGCAGCTAGCTTTCATTAACATTGGCAATTAACGCATAAGAAAAACAAACTTTTGCTGCACTCTAGTAAATAGGACCCTATACGTTAGGGCAGTGTTCTGCAAACTTTTCGGCACCACAGCACACTGAACCCAGTGCCGCGGTCGGATCCTGTCACTTTGCTGGTGGGGGGAATCCTGAAGGAGGGGAGGCACGGGGAAAGGAGGAGAGTCGTTGGCGCTGGCTAACCACTTATAGGGCAGTCAGCTGGCGCCGGTGCTTCTCCTCCGTGCTGGCGTTTCGCAGCCCACCTGGAATCTGCCACACAGTTTGCGATACAGTATATATGAACCATAATCTTACTAGGGCAACAGACAGGGAGGTTCATTCAGAAAATCATTTTATTTATTTTATTTATTTTTATTTCTTATATACGTCTATACTGTGAAGTTCAAAGCGGTTTACAGTAAGGATACATTTTTACAGTACATGGGATACAAGTGGTTTACCATAAAGATACATTTTGTCAGGACGTGTTGTGCGAGGGGAGAGAGGGTAAGAGTTAGTCTCAAATGTAGAATTGGGGAGGCGGGGTAGAGAGGAGAGCCGTTGTGAGGAAGAGGAAGTTGGGCATTTAGAATTTGTTGAGTTGGGCATTTAGAATTTGTTAAACAAATTCTAAATTTTCTAAATCTATATCTCTGCAGATCTGTAGCTACAATATCTTTGATGTACTAGAGCAGGGGTAGGGAACTCCGATCCTCGAGAGCCATATTCCAGTCGGGTTTTCAGGATTTCCCCGATGAATATGCATTGAAAGCAGTGCATGCAAATAGATCTCATGCATATTCATTGGGGAAATCCTGAAAACCCGACTGGAATATGGCTCTCGAGGACCGGAGTTCCCTACCCCTGTACTAGAGCAAGCAAAATAACATTGACTTTTATTACTGGTGCACATCATTGGTTTTTCTTGCTGTTGGCTGTGTAAAATCTAAACAACAAAATGGCTTTGAGCTTTGTTTACACTCACTGATGGGCGCTTTGACTCAATTTATTCTGTATAGGTTTCTCCATTTAAGACAGGTATGGAGAGGCCCCGGCCTACAAGGGCATGTCAATTTGTGCCCATTTCTATCACCCAAGTATGACAGCTGTTCTGGAAAATACATGTGCAGCACAAGTTATAACAATGACTCATCAAAGATACGACGGCTAGCTGGAACATGACATTTCTGACATTCAACTGACCACTGTAATAAGAAACCTGCGAGTGCCTGAATTCTTGAGAATATGGTCAGTGATGCGTTCCTCAGCTTCCTATCTCAATTCTCTAGTCATCTGAGGAAGTGATAAGAAAAATTACAGCACAGCAGTTCTCAGGTCATGTCACTGCAAAGAACATAGTTAAAATTCATTTGTATCAGATCACAGACATGCAGAACAATTCTAACAACCTGCCACCAAAATCAAGAATGCATAGAAAAATAGAAATATGATGGCAAATAAAGGCCAAATGGCCCATCCACAGTAACCATTATCTCTTCCTCTCTCTCAGAGATCCCACATGCCTATCCCACGCTTTCTTGAATTCAGATACAGTCTCTGTCTCCACCACCTCTTCCCGGAGACTCTTCACACATCTACCACCCTTTCTGTAAGAACATAAGAACATAAGCAGTGCCTCCGCCGGGTCAGACCATAGGTCCATCCTGCCCGGCAGTCCGCTCCCGCGGCGGCCCAAACAGGTCACGACCTGTCTGAATCACCAGAAGGGGCTCCCTTGCCACCTTGGTTTCTCATTGAAGTCCTATCTTCCCATCGAAGTCCTAACCCTCTGGTCTTGCGCATGCACGACCTGGTTGGGTTTCTATACTTATTACCTGGTTAGCTTTCTATACTTGTGTTACATCCCAGCTCCTCCCTCAGTATCCCACGATCCCTTTATCCCTCAGGAATTCGTCCAATCCCTGTTTGAATCCCTGTACCGTACTCTGCCTGATCACTTCCTCCGGTAGCGCATTCCAAGTGTCCACGACCCTTTGTGTGAAAAAAAACTTCCTTGCATTTGTTTTGAACCTATCTCCCTTCAGTTTCTCCGAATGCCCCCTCGTACCTGTTGTCCCCTTCAGCCTGAAGAATCTGTCCCTATCCACCCTCTCTATGCCCCTCATGATCTTGAAGGTCTCTATCATATCTCCCCTGAGCCTCCTTTTTTCCAGAGAGAAGAGCCCCAGCCTATCCAACCTCTCAGCGTATGGGCAGTGTTCCAGCCCTCTTACCAGTTTCGTTGCTCTCCTTTGGACTCTCTCAAGTACTGCCATGTCCTTCTTGAGGTACGGCGACCAATATTGAACGCAGTATTCCAGATGACTTTCCGTGTCCTGGTTGTTATGCCCCTCTTTATGATGCCCAGCATCCTGTTGGCTTTTTTCGAGGCTGCTGCGCACTGTGCAGATGGCTTCAGTGATTTATCCACCATCACACCCAAGTCTCTCTCAAGACTTCTGTCTCCCAACAATGCCCCCCCCAATTTGTAGTTGAACAATGGGTTCTTTTTCCCTATATGCATGACCTTGCATTTTTCCACGTTAAAGCGCATTTGCCATTTGTTTGCCCAGTCTTCCAGTTTGTCCAGGTCCCTTTGTAGGTCCTCACTCTGCCGCACAGTTTAGTATCATCTGCAAATTTTATAACCTCGCACTTTGCCTCCTTTTCCAGGTCATTGATAAATATGTTGAAGAGTAACGGCCCCAGCACCGATCCCTGTGGCACACCGCTCGTGACTCCCCGTAAAAAAAGTATTTCTTTAGATTACTCCGAAGCCTATCACCTCTTAACTTCATCCTATACCCTCTCATTCCAGAGCTTCCTTTCAAATGAAAGAGACTCGACTCATACACATTTACATTACGTAAGTATTTAAACGTCTCTATCATATCTCCCCTCTCCCGCCTTTCCTCCAAAGTATACAGATTGAGATCTTTAAGTTTGTCTCCATAAGCCTTATCATGAAGACCATGGTCTAGTGGTCCAAGGGAAGGAGCAATCCCCAATCACTTCTGCTCTGCTGTCACTGGGATCCAAAATGGCCTCTGAAACTTCTAGCAGTAGTCTCGTGGTACTACTGCTAAGAGTCATTTTTCCAAATAAGGGCTTCCTGACAAGGCTGAGTTGACATGAGAGATCCTTGTCATGCCCACTAACAAAGACCCCTAGAGAAAAGGGGGGGGGGGGCCTTGACACACTTCTACATCCCCTCTCATCCAATACAGTAGAGCTCCTCCAGAACTTAGAAAGACCCTGACCCGCTTCCATCTAGGTCTGGTGTCTCAAAGTCCCTCCTTGAGGGCCGCAATCCAGTCGGGTTTTCCCCAATGAATATGCATTGAAAGCAGTGCATGCACATAGATCTCATGCATATTCATTGGGGAAATCCTGAAAACCCGACTGGATTGCGGCCCTCAAGGAGGGACTTTGAGACACCAGACCTAGATGGAAGTGGGTCAGGGTCTTTCTAAGTTCTGGAGGAGCTCTATTGTATTGGATGAGAGGGGATGTAGAAGTGTGTCAAGCCCCCTCCCCCCCCCCCCTTTTCTCTAGGGGTCTTTGTTAGTGGACATCAGGGCCGCCATCAGAAATTTCTGGGCCCCTTACTGAGCAATCCTATTGGGCCCCCCACGCACCCCTTCCCCCCCCCCCCCCCGACGCCCCCCCTCTTCTTCCATGGGCCGAATACACACATACTTTTCTGCTAATGCTCCACCTAAGCCAGTCCCGTAAAATCTTCTCACGTACATTGGGTGATTTGGCACAGAGGAGATATTCATAAAAAGAACGTCCGTCAAGATCTTTACTCATAGACTGTGCCATTTGCTTTAAATCATCTTCCATCATTAATCCAAATTGCACAATTCTTTCTCTGTCTTTGTCCTGAATGGCATTTTCCAGTCAACAAATTTATGAGCAGGCGCGGAGAACGCATTTTTAAACAAACGTAGTTTATCCTTGTACTCCTTATGTAATTTTAATCATCTATGGATATGTTTGTATGTTTATTGTTCAAATGGTTTTATTTATTTCCCCAAATTTATTTTTGTTATACGCATTGAAAATATTTGATATTGCGTTTAAATCAAAATCTCAAGAAACTTGAAACGAGTGCCCGTGAGATTGTGGGAGGGTTAAATACTCAAAACTTAGAAGAATAACAATTTACTTAAAGTTTTTGCTACGCCAGCTTTCTGGTATCTTTACATACAGTGGCGTACGTAGCATATGTAACACCCGGGGCCCATCATTTTTTGGCACCCCCCCCATCTGTAAGAAAAACATGATTTTTAGTAACAAACCACACGTCACACATGAGTACCTAGGAAAAGGCAGCATCTTACATATTGCAGTGAGCAGTACATCAATACACCCATTGTAAAACTAAACAAGCCAGACCAGCACAGATCAATCCTACACCGTCAATCCTAACAGAAAACCATGTCTTTCGAACACACAGAACACAGAAAACACCTTCGTCTAGTATGGAATATGTCATCACAAACTAACCCCTCACTCTTTTACAAAACTGTAGTGTGGATTTTAGCCACAGTGGTAACAGCCCTGACGCTCATAGAATTCTGAGCATCAGAGCTGCTACCACCACGGCTGGCGCTAAAAAACGCTCCACAGTTTTGTAAAAGGGGGGATAAAATAGAAATATACAGTTTCAACGCTCTAGCTCAGAGGTGCCCAAACCTTTTGAGCTTGTGAGCTACTTTAAAATGACCAAGTCAAAATGATCTACCAACAATAAAATTAAAAAACACAAAGCACACTATACGCTGAGAAAATGTTAATTATCATTCCTATTCTGGGTTTTTTTCAAAGAGGTCAAGGCAGATGACTCTATGCATTGTCACCTCAGTAACAACCATACAAAAATAGACAAATATACCTCCATCCTTTTTATTAAACCACAATAGCAGTTTTTAGCACAGGGAGCTGCGCTGAATGTCTAGCGCTGCTCTTGACGCTCATAGGCTTCCTGCGCTAAAAACCACTACTGCGGTTTAGTAAAAGGGGACCATATTGTAAAATATAGTGAGCAGATATAAATTCAGAACTGTGCATAGTAAGTGAAGGGATGTTTTCATCTCTGGGAATTTACCCAGTTAACTATTAAGTTATTTGGGCAAATTCCTTTGAAAACTGTGGTAATACTGCCTCCACTTTGCTAAATTTAAAATAAAATCATTTTTCCTACCTTGTCTGGTGATTTCATGAGTCTCTGGTTGCACTTTCTTCTTCTGACTGTGCATCCAATCTTTCTTCCCTTCTATCAGCCTGTATGCTTTCTCTCCTCCACACCTCATTCCCTCCCCCAACTTTTTCTTCTTCTCTCCCTGACCTTTCTTTCTTTTTTCTGTTTCTCTTCTTTCCTTCTGTTTCCCTGCCTGCCCCCTTTCTTTCTTTCTCCCTGCCGTTCCCCAAGCCACTGTCACTGCCGCTGCCATCGGGGAACAGGACCCACCAATGGATAACAGGCCCCAAAGCCGACGCCGACGCATGCTCTCCCTGCTTCGGGCCGATCAGTCTTCCTCTCCCCGACGTCAATTCTGCCGTCGGAGAGGAAGTTCTGCCCAGCCAGGCAGCGATTGGCTGGCCCGAACTTCCTCTCCGACTGCAAAATTGACGTCGGGGAGAGGAAGACTGATCAGCCCGATAGATTAGATCGCCAAGACAAAGTGAGTCCTGGGTGATCGACTCACTTTGCGTTGGCGAGCTACTGGCGCCCCTGCCTTAGAACACTGCCTAGGACCCTGGGGGAGCCCGGGCCCTCTGTCAGCTCCGGGCCCCTGAATGCAGGACTGGTAGTACTGCCCTGATGGCGGCCCTGGTGGACATGACAAGGATCTCTCAAGTCAACTCAGCTTTGTCAGGAAGCCCTTATTTGGAAAAATGACTCTTAGCAGTAGTTCCCTGATCTAGGTCTTTTTTGTATAGGAGTATGGCGGTACCTTGGGTGGGGGAGACACAGATACCCCTTATGCAGTCACTGCTGGCTTACAAACATCAAAGGGCCAATATTTAAAGAGATTTAACCAGTCAAAAATGGCTCCTGGCTGGTTAAACCACTTGCTCAGTTATGTGTATGCTTGGCATGTAAATGTTAGTGCCCTCTTTATGAAATTGCCTCCTTTGGGGCATTTTTATAGGTGAGCACTATCATTTAGACAGCACATTTCTGTGGGCGGTATACCTGAGAACCCATATGTGCTTTTATAGAAGGCTAGTGTAAGTGAACAGAGGTGCTCCTGCATGGAGACATGAATGTATATGCAAGGTCTGTGCCCCGACCCAGGCCAAGCAGTGATTTCCCCCATGTCTGTTTCAATAGCAGAGTATGGACTTTGCCTCCAGGAACTTGTCCAAAGCTTTCTTAAACCCAGCTACGCTAAGCACTATAAGCACATCCTCTGGCAATAAGTTTCATTCATTGAGTGAAAAAAATATTTCTTCCTGTTTGTTTTAAAAGTATTTCCATGTAATTTCATTGAGTTTCCCCTAGTTTTTGTACTTTTTGAAAGGGTGAAAAATCGATTCACTCTTACCTGATCAACACCACTCAGGATTTTATAGACCTCAATCATATGCCCCCTCAGCAGTGGCGTACCTAGGGTATGTGGCACCCGGGGCCCATCATTTTTTGACACCCCCCCCCCCCCCCTCATGTAAAATTTTTTTTTTTTTTTTTTTTTTTGCAATAACCATGAAATGGAATAAATGGTCAGAATAGAAACAGGCAGTGAAAATTTTCTTTTTTTTTTTTTTTTTTTTTTCCAAAGTATTTTTATTGAGAATGGCAAAAGGTCCAGACAAGCAACCATGGTCTGTACAGAAACTTATACATTATCAAAAAGAACACAGAATGAGAGTAACAGCAACAACAAGCATGAACAAGCCTCTCCCAAGAGAAAATTGCCAATGAGAGGCATAGCAATACACAACAAAAGGCCAAAACTTGGGGCAAGCAAACAAATCCCACCCCAGAACCCACAAGAATAATAAGCCGGACTAGACCCTCAGCCATATTTTATAATGAAAAAAAACCCCACAAGCAACAACACCCAGACCGCTCACCAGACACACCAATCCGCACAACAAGCACCCAAGAAACACCCAGCCACCACCCAGACAAAACTACCAGACACACCTACCCCACCAAGCCCAGACCCAACCCCCCCTCCCCAGAGAGTGCAAGCGCAAAGTGGATCGTGAAAAGGGCAGCTGCAGAAGTGGAAAGCCCCAGATAAGTAGGTTAGCTAAAGAAAGCCCACAGATAGAAGAAATCAGGATAACAGAAGTTCCAACAAATGCTCCCACAGAAAATTTTCTTTTATTGAACCTCATTTATGTAACCATTATTCCAAACATAACATAACATAAATTATGTCTGAATTGTCATGACATCAGAAGTACATATGGAGTAGTTGCAGGTGATGCTTGGGACAGTTCTGATTATGTTAGTTTGGTTTTATGTGTTTTTTTAATAGAAGGGTTTTTATTTCTTTTTTTAAGGTTTTGTAGTTTGTGGTCGAGGTCAATAGGTTGTAGAGTTGGGGGTCAAGTGTTGCAGCTCGAATGGCTAGGAGGTTGTCGAACAGTTTTTTTCTTTTGACGTTTTTGGTTGGAGGGTGTGTGAATGGTGCGTGAGTTCTCCTATGTCTGTTTGAAGTGGATTGAATTATTTAGCTGAAGAAATTAGTTACCCCCCCCCATTCCACACACATTAATTCTCTTCCATTTTTGTTCCCATTATAAAAAAACACTGATAAGTTCCCAGGAAAAAAATACATTAAAATAAGAAGTGAAAACAAAGGCCCCTACAGATGAGAACATAACATAAGAATAGCCTAACTGGGTCACACCAATGGTCCATCATGCCCAGTAGCCCATTCTCATGGTAGCCAATAGTGCTGCCCGATTCAGAGAAAAATATTTCATTCGATCCGATTCACCCTGTTGAATCGATTTTTCGATTAGATTCACTGTTAATGACACCGCTTTTTAAGTTTAAACAAAGTATAACAATAAATTTCACAACAACAATAAATTTCACAAAGTACTTAAAAAAAAAAAAAAATCACATTTTTCCATTAAAGCAGTTCTGGAGACATTTGCTTGAACAGTCTTTTTTCCCAGTCCATAAGCAAGCAATATGAAAAAGATTTCCTTAATTATCTACTCAAACATTTTTGCTATTTACTTTCATTGTACCTATACTATTATTCAGTAGAAAAAATGGACTTAACTGTGCAGGAAATGAATCTCCTCATACACCCACCATATAGTGCAAAAATGTGCAAAGGTCTGTTTTTTTCTTTCGATCACTACATAGCCTAATGCCACACAAGCAGCGCTGTTACAAACATATTCTGAAGGTCAATGCTAAGGTTGACAAAGTTTCCTTCCTTGGACCAGAAGGAGATACTGACAAACCACTGGAAGAGATTCTAAAACAACTACCCAGAAATAACACCCAAAGACCCACTCAGTGTGTGAACCAGTTGAGTGGAGTGGACTAACTGGGGGTGGAAATGGGCCCAGAGTTTGCCTAGCAGAATTTCCCAGACTACCTCTTCCTCTCAACACACTGACATGCTACCACCACCACCAACACTACGAACACCTCACCGAGTATGCCAGCAATGCTTATAAACTTTATAAAACACATTATTATATTTTCTTATAAAGCATATATTTTAACTGAACTCAGCCTTGCCATTCACAAAAATAGAAAAGTTCCCATTTCAAGCTGTCTCATGTACACTTTTCAAATCTAACATATTGTAATCACAAAACAGAAAATAAAATTATTTTTTCTACCTTTTGTTCTCTGATCAATATTCAAATCTTGTTGGTCCCAGGCTCTTGTTGTCTTGCTTGCCAGGGTCTCCTTTCTCCGTGCTAACCATCCGTCTGCCATCTCTGTTCTCCCCTTCCGTTTCCCTTCCCTCTCCCGGAGATCTGGCATCTTTCCTTTTTTTTGTCTCCATCCACAGATTCACCTTTTCTCAACTCCCCACCACCCCAGGATCCACCATCTCTCCCTTTCTGTTCCCAACTATCCTCCTATCCAGTATCTCTATCCCCCCTCCACACCATCCCCTGTTTCCAAGTTCTCTCCCTTTCTGTTCCTTCCCTCCCTAAATCCCATTATGCACCATCTCTCTCCCACTCCTCTGTTTTTAGACCCATTATTTCTAACCCCCAAAGTCTGGCATATGCATGTATCTTTGAACCCCCCTTCCCTCTCTCCCTCTGTGTACTTTTACACCAGGACCCCCCTCCCCCGAAGGTCTGTCCCCCCTCCGAAGGGCTACACCCCACCCCTGAAGACCTGCACCCCCCGAAGGACTTTACCTCCCACCCGAAGGTCTGTCCCCCTCTGAAGGCCTAAACCCCACCCCTGAAGGACTGCACCCCCCCCCCGAAGGCCTGCACTCCCTTGAAGGTCTGCACCCCCCCGAAGGCCTGTCCCCCCCTTGAAGGCCTGTCCCACCCCCTTGTAGGCCTGTCCCCCCTTTAAGGCCTGCCTGCCTTTCCCCCCCTTGAAGGCCTGTCTCCCCCTTGAAGGCCTGCACCCCCCTTGAAGGCCTGCACCCCCCCTTGAAGGCCTGCACCCCCCCTTGAAGGCCTGCACCCCCCTTGAAGGCCTGTCCCCCCCTTGTAGGCCTGTCCCCCCCCTTGTAGGCCTGTCCCCCCCTTGAAGGCCTGCCTGCCTGCACCCCCCTTGAAGGCCTGCACCCCCCCTTGAAGGCCTGCACCCCCCCGAAGGTCTGCACCCCCCCGAAGGTCTGCACCCCCCCAAAGGCCTACACCCCCCCCCGAAGGTCTGCACCCCCCTGAAGGCCTGCCTGCCCCCCTTGAAGGCCTGCACCCCTTGAATGTCTGCACCCCCCCCCCCGAAGGCCTGTCCCCCCTTGAAGGCCTGCCTGCCTGCCTGTCACCCCCTCCCCCTTGAAAGCCTGCTTGCCTGCCCGCCCGCCCCACCCTGAAGGCCTGATGCCCCGACCCACCCCGAAGGACCGCTCGCCCCCCTGGCCTCCCCGCACCACCTATGAACAGCCGCAGCAGGATCGCGAAGTCAGCGTCGGGTACCAGCCCTAAGGGGGTGTTCCCGGCCTTGCCGTTCAGTCCCCCGCCACCCCCGAAGGACCGCTCGCCCCCCTGGCCTCCCCGCACCACCTATGAACAGCCGCAGCAGGATTGCGAAGTCAGCGTCAGCGATCCCTGCTGCTTCCTGCGCCACGGTCCCGCCCCTCCTCTGACGTCAGAGGAGGGGCGGGATCGCGTCGTAGGAAGCAGCGCAGGGATGCTGACGCTGACTTCGCGATCCTGCTGCGGCTGTTCATAGGTGGTGCGGGGAGGCCAGGGGGGCGAGCGGTCCTTCGGGGGTGGCGGGGGACTGAACGGCAAGGCCGGGAACACCCCCTTAGGGCTGGTACCCGGGGCGGCCCGCCCCCCCCGCCCCCCCCCTAGGTACGCCACTGCCCCTCAGCCATCTCTTTTCCAAGCTGAGCAGCCCCAACTTATTTAGTGCTTCCTTATACGAAAAGTATTCCGATCCCTTTATCATTTTGGTTGCTCTTCTTTGAACCTTTTCTAATTCCACTATGGGCTCCTTTTTTCAAGGTGCGGTAGGGGTTTAGCGCGATGAATACCGTGTGTTAGACCGCCTGCCGCGCTAGTCGCTAACGCCTCCATTGACGAGGCATTAGTTTTTTGGCTTGTGTGTGATGAAATGTCCGACACGCTAACCCCCGCAGCGCACCTTGATTAAAGGAGCCCTATATCTTTTTTTGAGATACGGTGACCAGAATTGAACACAATACTGAAGGTAAGGTTATATTATAATATTCTTGGTCTTATTTACCATCCCTTTCCTAATATTTCCTAGCATCCTGTTTGCTTTTTTGGCACCTATTTTATTGAATTGTCCCCTATCCGTATAGTGTCACTACAAAATTCACAGATAGGACCTGAATAGCGACTGCTATTGTCTGGATAAGTAACATTCGATATCAGGTTAAGTGATTTTAGGCTATAGACAATGTCTATTTTTCTTTCACAAAAGTTAGGAAACATGCTTTTAAACAATTGCTAGAGATGGTTAAGGAAAACATTCCTTACTCTCAGATAGGGAAAGTCTGGTTTTTGTTCCTTTAGGCATTAATTTGATTGTTTAAGGAAAATTTAAATTCAGAAAGACATCAAAATTCATTAATGCTTGCTTTGCGAGATGGGAACACATTTTTGTGGCGTCCTATAGGTAAGAAACAGGGTCAACACAAATGTGGCAAAAAAATGAGAGCTGAAGACACAACATACGAGCCGTGCTAGCAGCTGCCAAGCGGCAAAGGCCCCGAAACCCTTTAAATCTCTATGGGCTTCGGGACCATTACCGTAGCGGCCCGCACTAAACGGCTTCGTAAAAGAGACCCTATGGTTTATTTTTTTCAGCATTTTTCATAGGAACATGTTACTCCTTTGTATTATTTCTCACACACTTAAGCCTCTTGTTTACAGGTCAGTACACTCGATGGGAATGCCATGCAGGCCTGTCATGCATTCCCCAAACCTCTGTAATTTGTTAGGGGACTTGAAAATGTTCCAGTAGATTTTCTCTTTCTGGGAATCTTGCTCCTGGCTCATTCAGTCTTGTATTTCTTTCATAAGAAGAATGGTATTTTGGATGTTAAATCACTGATTTATTCATGCAAACTTAAGGAAAACATGCTAGTTTCCAACAAGTGGTCATTCTTAGAATCGTGTGTGGGAGGAAACAGAAAAATTCTGTCCAAGAACATATTGAACATTTCCCTGCCATTACATATTTTCGGTAGATGTCTTCCCCATGTTATTGTAGGGACATTGAATCTTTAATAAAGATGATTATTACTAAAAGAGTGTTTTCACTGTGCTCCTGTTTCTTCAGATTATGTACTGTAGGCAGCTGTAGACAGAACTCGCATAAGAACATAAGAATAGCCATGCTGAGTCAGACAAATGGTCCATGTAGCTCTGTATTCTGTATCCGTACTGCCTGGGAAGTAATTAACTGATCCTAAATAAGGCCCCAATGTAAAAGAATCCGCCATGCACATAAGACTGATTGCAGCCTGTCTTATATGTATGACAGCTCAGCCTCCAATGCTCAAAAGGGTTTTTGGGGACATTTACTGATTGCCATAGCAGTCACCGAGAACCCTATGCAAATGCATTACAAATAGCTCATTACTATTTAAATGATCTCTCCTTGTGATGCACAAAAGGGAATGCCCACCTTTCACCAGGTAAAAGTTTACGGGAGGTCTGGAGCTGCTGGTAGCTGTGTGTCTGTTATGTGATTGTATGTCCTGTGCCTATGGGCATATGCATGGACATGGGCAGATGAATGCAGCTGTTAGGCACGGGACACACATTAACATAACAGACACACAACTGCCTTCAAATCAGTCTAAAACTTGCTCAGGATCAAACCCATGACCTTAGGCTGCTGAGGTAGGAGCTCTAACTACTAAGCCACTCCTGTGCTTGAGTATGGAAACAGCAGCAAACAAGCAAAATATTTCCAGCCTCTGATGTTCTCAAGCACAACCCTACACAGTATAGAGAAGTGGTTTAGTGGATTGAGCTTCTGTCTCAGAAGCCAGAAGTTGTGGGTTTGATCATGAGCAAATCACAAATTAAAAAAAAAAAACCCTGATTGCAGCTTTGGCAGATCAGAAGCTGTACTGAGTCTGTGCAGAACAGCAAGTTTCTCTTCTGCACAGATGCAAGGCACAGCTCCTCCCCCTTTTACCAGGCTACTCAGCACAAATAGTGTGCATATATTTTGCATGCTATTTGTGCTGTGCCTAGCCTGGAAAAACAAAATCGCTCCCAGCCCATTATTTTTTACTGAGTTGTCAGAGCTTTTTGCATCTGATCCTAAAAGACCAGCATTCCTTCTGTGAGTTCCTCTACTAACTCAGGAGTCAAGATGGTTAAAACTTAGGGCTCCTTTAACTAAGGTATGCTAGCGGTTTCAGCACACGCTACAATGCCGAGCGTGCTAAACGCTAATGCTTCCATAGAGCTTGCGTTAGTATTTTTCGTTTAGCGTGTGGTTTGCACGCGCTAATCTTAAGCGCGCACTAAAAACACTAGCGTACCGTAGTAAAAGGAGCCCTTAGTGCTCACATTTAGATTTACTGGGGCCTATATTATTTTTTTAGACGGGATGATAATGCCAGATCAATGAGCGCTTTGATTAGTGTTATGTCCATTGTCTGTAGATCTCCAAAGCTTTAATGTTTCTGTTTCTTGACTCACACCCATTCTCTTGGTACTGTTACACAATATTACTTGATATTTTTTTCTCATTTTGTTTATCTATGATATTATTATATAGAACCCTGCAATAAATTAGAAAATGATTCACCACCATCTGACACTGAATGCCTCTTATAAAATTGCCCTTTGCATGAAAGCATGTATGGTCAAACTGTCCACTGTAACTTCCTGGATAACTGACCCAACCTCTTCTAATGTAATCCATCCTTGAACTGAATAGGTAAAAGCAGAATAGAAAACGTGATTAATATAACATAACATATTCTATCAGAATTATTTTCCGTTTTGAACTTAGTAAACTGATATACATGTCATGGCGCAGAAAAGATTAATATTTTCAAGAAAACATTCCATACAAAAATTTCCTACCTTCTAGTAGGAAACCTTCTAGTAGGTTTTGCTCTATTCTTACCCACTTATAGAGGTGATAATGCATGCCTTAGGCCAGGGGTGGGCAAACTTTTTGACTTGTGGGCCACATTGGGTTCTTAAATTTGACAGAGGGGCTGGACCAAGAACATCTTTCTATCCCTCCATCTCTCCCATCCCTCTGTGCAGCAGAACCCTTGCCCAGCTTCTGTCCTTCCCTCCATCCCTCCCCCTTGTGCAGCAGAACTCTTGAGCACCCATCCCCGCTGCGCAGCCAATCCCCCGCTGACCCTCCATCCTTTCCTCCCATCCAAACCCCACCGACCTCAAGCCCTATATAGCTCCCTCCAGAGCAGTGTCGGGCCAGCAGCACTGTAAACAGGCTGCTTCGCGGCCTTCTCTCCTCAGGGCCTTTCATGCGCCACGTTACTGATGTCATCAACAGTGATGCAGCAGAGGGAATTCCCCGACGAGAGAAGGCCACGAAGCTGCCTGTTTAGAGTGCTGCCAGCCCGACGCTGCTCTGGAGGGGGAGGGCTCACAGTCGGCGGGGTTCAGATGGCTGGTGGTCCGGATTAAAAAACTAAACAGGCTTGATATGGCCCACGGGCCGTAGTTTGCCCATGTCAGCCTTAGGCTCTTCTTTGCTACTTTGGTACAAATTTAAATGACTGCTCTTATAATGTACAGTACTTTAATTAGGCTCTAAGTAATGTCTCTCTATTGACAAGAGACAGGCAGTATTTTGAGGATTAGAAAATGAAAGGTGTTCTTTTTAGGGCTGTGCTCTCCATGCTAATGTTTCTGTTGTGATTAATATTGATTGGTCTGTTTTTTTCACTGGGAAGTAGTAAAACTGCATTCTAGGACTGACTTGAATAAAACTCTAGCAGAAGTGACCTGCTAAATTTCTAGACCTCCCTTGGTCATGTGGCTACCGTACAACAACATGTAAGTGACTTGCTCAGATTCAAGGTTCTTTAAAGTGCTACAGAAAATTTTAGAAACAATATAAAAAAGATGGATGAATGGTGGCGGATGAAAATCCGTAGATCTTGTAGAACGTATGTGACTTTGTTTGCTGTCATTTGCATTCATTTGAGATATTTCACTCTCCAGGGGACATTTCTAAGAATCTAAGCCTTCTAAGAGCAGTAGCAAGGATCCTTGGAGAACTAGAGGCCAGTTTATGCTCCCTATTTGAGGGGGGGGGAGGGGCGGTTGAATGTTTTTACCCTCACAGCAAGTTGGTGCATTGCCATCCTCCTTAGTTTTAAACTTCGTACAAAATGGAATAACATAATAAAATGTCAACACATTTAGCAAAAATGGCTTAAAAGTTAAAACCACACTCTGAACAGGGTGAAGTTATTAATGTGGGCTATTGTTAAGTGGGGCTATTTTAACACAGGGTTCCATTTTATGCATTATGGCCCTGTATTAAAATAGCACTACTTATTTAATTTAATTTAATTCTTATATACCGCTAATAACCGTGAGGTTTCTAAGCGGTTTACAAAAATGATGCATTAAAAGATACAATAAATAAAAATAAATAAGATAGGTACTTGGAAATTCCCTAACTGTCCCAAAGGCTCACAATCTAACTAAAGTACCTGAAGAAACAATTTATGAAAAGTAAAGATAAAAATATAAGGACAGAGGTAGAGATAGAGATAGAAATGAATATGCTAATATAACTCATCATAACGGTAGCCCATGTTGATAACTTCCCCATTAAGGAAATTTTATTTCATTAAAAAAATTTTTTTTTTTAGTTCAAATTTTTTATTGGAAATTTGGGGATGATAACAAAGGACAAGAATTAAAAAACAGTGAATGTGCAGTCAACATGAACCCCCCCCCCCCCCAGAAAACAGTTAATACATTTCACTGCATAAATAGCTCCAAATAGCTAAACAGTCGTCAAACTAAGAGGTCCTTTTATCAAGCCGCGCTAGTGGGGTTAGCGCATCGGACATTTCATCACGCGCTAACCCCCGTGGCCGGCTAAAAAACTAACGCCTGCTCAATGCAGGCATTAGCGGCTGGCGCGGCAGGCAGTTTAACGCGCGGTATTACGCACTTTAAACCCCTACTGCAACTTGATAAAAGGACCCCTAAGTCATAAAAAAGAAGGCTAAGTGAAAAACAGAAATATAAAAGGATATTGTACAACAAATATGATACTGTACATACAGCAGTATGAATGCAACGGAGGAATAATAAGCATCCATATAATATTGAATATATATATGAAGCCATATAAGTATAGAGAGACGAAAAGCACCTATGGAGACATAAGGGCTATAAAACAAATAAAATATGGTCTCCGATTAGGAATATATCCTCTCGATCCTAAATTTTGGGAACATTTCAGTAGGTATGAATGTTATGTATATGATTCCAACCTAATTTTTTCCAATCGCTAGCCTAGTTGAGTTTGCTACACTATACCCACTAAGGAAATTTTAGACAAAGAATGGGAAAAAGTCTAATACAAGAATTTTTTTTTTTTTAAAGTACTGATAATATACTTTTTTTTTTTACAGACACACCATCTACTGTTGACATACACCCCCTAATTCTGTAGACTTGTGTACACACTTTTATGCTTAGTGCACAAAGGCCCCCTTTTATCAAGCCACGTTAGGGTTTTTTTTATAGCCAGCGCTACGGCAAAAGCTTCAATGCTCTTAGGAATTCTATGAGTGTCTGAGCTTTTACCGCAGCGGCCAGCAATAAAAAAAAAAACCCTAACACAGCTTGATAAAAAGGGGCCCAAGTTATGCATGCATAACTTACCCTCCCCCCTTTTACTAAGCCACGGTAGGGGTTTCTACTGCAGCCAAGAGCACTAAATACTCTGATGCTGCTTCAACACATATAAATTCTATGAGCTTTGGAGCATTTACTGTGCCGACTCATGCTAAAAACCTCTAGTGCAATTTGATAAATTAATTACTAATTGTCATTACTGACCATTTATTGGCTATAATTGGTCTTAGCTGGCAGTGATTAGTAACTGCACATTTCACTGCCATTAATTGGTATTCCTTTCTTTTTCTTCAAATTATATCATTTATATCCAAGTACAAACTTATACTGAATGTATATACAATGTATAAAATATTACAATAGAAAAGTCATACCAGAGATACTAACTCGGCATCTTGTACAAGGAAGTCAACTATAATGGAGAGAATCCAATCAGATTATTTGCAAGAAATACAAGAAGAAAAAAGAAAAATAAGATAAAAGGTTGAGCACTCTAACCTTGGGATATCTATTGTAAGCAGTGTAATACTATCCTAAGTTGGAGCTGACGTACAAAGATTCTTCGATTTTTGACAGCCAAAAATGATGATACTTGAGGATGCATTTTCAAGCAAATTTTTTTTTAAACCCCAGAGATCCCAATTGCATAACTCTTGGATGCAGTACCCAAAAATTTGTTATGGCTTTTCTGAGTCTCTTTGGTCACATCTGGAAACACTGTAGCCTTATAATTCAAATAAAAATGATCTTGATGTCCAAATAATAATTTCAATGTCCAATGCTTGTCAGATTTTAAGACAAAAGTAATCACCAAAGTTATTCATCTGGTTCTTAGGAAATCCTATTAAGTTCTTTTGTGATGGTAAATAAAATATTTTAGAAACAGAAGGCAACTTTTTCTCTTCTATCTTCAATATTTCCATCAAATATGTCCTAAAAAGTTCCAGAGACGATTTCATAGGCAAGCGAGGAAAATTAGTTAATCTTACTTCATTATCCAGTATTTCAACTTTCAAACATAGAGTAGAATAATCTTTAACCAAATTAGATTTTACATTTTGCATTGACAAGATTTTTTGGTCATGGTTATTTTTAAAGTTGCAACTTTTTTTTTTCCCAAAGTTGTCACTTTAACTGAAGCAGGATCATCTTGAATGTTAATGAACTCGCATGACTTCTCGCCAAATAGACTCTAATGTTATCTGTTTGGGATGCCAAAGGGAAAATAAAGGTAGCTGACCTGGAGTCTCCAGTAGTTGCTTAGACTGGTATGGACTAATTAATAATATCTTCTCAGCCAGAACTGCTGTAGAAGCTTGCTCCAAAACTCCATTTGAACTCCTCAACTCCAATACCTGAATACCTGGCTTCCTGCTGCCAGCTGCAACCCACAGGAACTTTCTGAACTGCTCTAATGACTCCCCCTCATGCTGTAGCCACCCCAACACCGGGAGCTCCACCTGATGATGTGGCTCACAGTTCTGGGGAGAGTGCTGCTCTGGGCTTAATGTGATGTCTAGGCCAGGAGATTCACATTGTCTTCCTGTCTCCAGCTGATTCTCCAATGGTGCCTCTAGCCAAGCTCCCTAGAAGGGCTGCCTGCATTCCACAAAGTGATCCATTGGACTGTTTGAGGTAGTTGATGAGGTCTCAAGGGAAAAGTTCTCATTCTCCCCTTGTTTCCCCATAAAGGATAAAATTTGAAGGTAATCCTAAAAACACAGATAGCCATGGGATTCACACTGCAACCATCTTGAAATCTCCATTACTTAATATTCTGTGAATTTCACATGCAAAATCCAAAGTGTACAAATGCAAGGGGGGGGGGCATGGACCTAGGAGGAACATGAGGAGCTTACGGGTGTGCCTGGTACTTATGCACACAGGTTATAGAATAAAGATGCATACATTTAGATGTGAGTATTTAGGTGACAAGTCAAATGCACGCAAGACCTAGAATGTAGGTGCTAGCAGCTATATTTAGGTGTGTAAGTGCAGATTTATGCTGCATTTAATGTGCAATTGCCTTTATAGAATTTGCACTTAGTGGGCAGCATCCCAGCACCTAACTTTGAGTGATCTACACAGAATTGTCCCCATAATGTGTAACTGGACTTATTAACCAAGATTCTCCCTTGTATGCATTAAGACATAAGCCCCTTGAAGAACCTGAGCCCATGGTACAGACCCCATCACTTGTGACTTGAACTTATGTATTTTTACAGATAAGACATTTTAGTTTACTGATCAATAAAATTACTGACAACTGGCCAATCCTTATCCATCCCAAATACCACTATATTATGGATAAAGCAAAATGGCAGCCTTGATGGAAAGGGGATGGAACTCCTCTCGTATGAGGAAAGAGTAAAAAGGTTAGGGCTCTTCAGCTTGGAAAAGAGACAGCTGAGAGGATATATGATTGAAGTCTACAAAATCCTGAGTGGAGTAGAACGGGTACAAGTGGATCAATTTTTCACTCCGTGAAAAATTACAAAGACTAGGGGACACTTGATGAAGTTACTTTGAAAACCAATAGGAGGAATTTTTTTTTCACTCAGAGAATAGTTAAGCTCTAGAACACATTGTCTGAGGATGTGGTAAGAGCGGATAGTGTAGCTGGTTTTAAGAAAGGTTTGGACAAGTTCCTGGAGGAAAAGTCTATAGTCTGTTATTGAGAAAGACATGGGGGAAGCCAATGTTTATCCTGGATCGGTGGCATGGAATGTTGCTGCTTTTTGGGTTTTTGCCAGGTACTAGTAAACCTAGACTGGCCACAGTGAGAACGGGCTACTGGAATTGATGGACCATTGGTCTGACCAGTAAGGCTATTCTTATGTTCTTATTAGTTTATTAGGTTGACTTCTAGTAGTTAAGAAATATTTTCTTTATAGAGAACATACATACAGTTGTTTTGCCCATTCCATTTGTTAATTTGATATTTTGTTTCCTACATAGTAATTAATAAGCATACAAGCATAACGCATTATACGGTACATGATCAACACAGTAATAAAAGTTTCAAGCATAATAGATCAAGCAATACTTGCTTGATACAGTTAACAATCAAATTACAAAACACCAAATTAAATCAATAGAAAAAACAATAGCATAAAATGTAAATCAATAATACAACAATAAATTAATAGTAGGGCTAGACAAAATAATTTGATTTCAGATCTATGTATTGCATTGAGACTTCAGTATTTCTGATTTTGTAGCCAAAACTCTTATCCATGCCCTCATCACCTTGCACTTAGACTACTGAAACTCGCTATTCTCAGGCCTTCCACTCAGCCATTTCACTCCCCTCCAATCCATCCAGAATTCAGCTGCACGACTCATATTCCGGGAGAGCCTCTGTACTCACGTTGCCCCTCTCCTAAAGTCACTTCATTGGTTTCCGAATACAATTCAAACTCCTCTTACTTACCTACAAATGCACTCATGCAGCTGCCCCTCACTATCTCTCTTCACTTATCTCCCCCTATGACCCCCTTCTCCCCCCAGTGAGCTCCACTCAGCTGGTAAGTCCCTCCTTTCTGTGACTTTCTCTTCAGCTGCCAACTCCAGACTCTGTCCCTTATGCCTTGCTGTGCCGTATGCTTGGAACAGGTTGTCTGAATTCCTACAGTGGGCTCCGTCTCTGGCAGTGTTCAAGGCCCAGTTAAAAGCTCACCTCTTCAATAGTGTTTTCGACTCCTAACTCCTCTCACCTTGGGTTATGCATCCCCAAACATATATATCATGTCTGTCTGTCCAAGTTAGATTGTAAGCTCTTCCGAGCAGGGACCGTCTATAAATGTCAAAATGTACAGCGCTGCGTACGCCTTTCAGTGCTTAGGGAGTAGTAGTAGTAGTAGTAGAACATAGGGGCAAGTCTATAACTGGGCACCTCCATTTAGGTGCCCTGATGTGGTATGGTGTGTCTATTCTACAATGGAATCTGGGCACCCGGATTCTGTTATAGGATTCTAGCATAACCCTTACATTTATGCGTCCTCAGTTATACCAACCATAGACAAAGCAAAACATAACATAAATCTTTATTTTTATACTGCACAAGCCTTACGGTTCTAAGCGGTTTACAGAGTAAACAAAGAGCATAAGAATATAAGAATTGCCGCTGCTGGGTCAGACCGGTGGTCATTCATGCCCAGCAGTCCGCTCACGTGGTGGCCCTTAGGTCAAAGACCAGTGCCCTAACTGAGTCTAGCCTTACCTGCATATGTTCTGGTTCAGCAGGAACTTGTCTAACTTTATTTTGAATCCCTGGAGGGTGTTTTCCCCTATAACAGCCTCCGGAAGACCGTTCCGGTTTTCTACTACTCTCTGGGTAATAAGGATTTAAAGAAGAATGACAGAAGAAGAATGAGAGTGAAATAGTGAAAAGGGGATTTCTCGGGATGAGAATATGAGTTATTTGAACCAAAGTCATCATATTTGATAAGAGGAATGTTTTTAAGAGCTTTCTAAAGTGCACATAAGAAGATGAAGTTCGGATTAGAAGACTCTACTCTGGATCCTTAAAAGCTGCCTGGTAGACCAAGAGCCTGGAGATGAATCTTCCCCCCTTAACTGAGGGGAATGTGAAAAAAGACTGAGGTCTAGTGGTACGTCCGGATCTAGAGAAAGAGAAATGATTGGTAAGGTAGGAGTCCATTTAGTGCTTTAAAGAAAAGACAACCTAGTTTGAATAGTGATCCATTCTCCATTTTCAGCCAGTGAAGCATGTGATAATAAGGTGTTATATGTTCATATTTCTTCAAGTTAAATATTAGCTGGACAGCAGTGTTTTGGATAATTCTCAGTTTCTAGAGGTGTTTATATAGACCTAGGGTAACTGTGAGCATCTAAATGCAACAATGGCATGTGTAACTTACAGCGTTCTGTAAGTTGTGCATGTAAGTGGCAGCACTGCCCATGTCCCTCCCATGATCTCCCCATGTTCTGCCCCTCACATTTGCATAAACCCTTCCATGCAGCCGCTTTGCTGCCACTTATGTGTGTAAGTGTATACTTACCCATGAAAGTGTTGGTACATTATAAATTTACACACGCAATGGACACATTAATATGGATGCTGAGTAATAGGATATTTGGGGACACTTTATGAGCAATTCTATTTCAATGTAAGCTGCATTTTGTGTGACACAACTTTGAATGCATCTTTTTGTTTTCTGGAGAGAACTGATTTTTTAAATGAGTGGCATGAAATGAGATGGTATTTTCGTCTTGGATTCATGTGCAGCTCAGTAGAGAAGACCGTGTATGCTTTCCTATAAAATATTGATCAGTTGTCCTGATATATAAAATGTGTTCTTATAAATTGCATTTGGTCTTTTTCTATTTCTTTTCCAATATACAGTACTATACTTGAATTCCATAATAAGGTCAAATGAAAGAAAAAGTTGGAATGCCTCCCATGTTTATACTGTATGTCTAGTTTATTTCTTCTTGTTTTATTGTTTGAAGAGGTTTTCTTTATACTCATCTCAGTATGGAACCAGTCTATTGCTAAACTTTTAGATTCTTTAGCACCGGCTATCACTCTCACGATTTCTCCTCGTAAACAAAAAAATCCATGGTACTCAGCAAACCTGATTCTATTAAAAAAACAACTACGCTCCCTTGAATGAAAATGGAGGCACAATAAAACATTAATCAATCTTAATAAATTCAAGGAACATGCTGCATATTATAGATCCGAAATTAACAAAACCAAAAAAGAATATTATACCAAACAAATTAAGAAGGCTAAAAATTATTCTACTTTATATGCAATAGTTAAATCTCTAACAACAAAGAAAAAAGAAATGAGCAAATCCAATCTCTCACCATCAGCACAAGCCCTTACCACTTACTTCATTGACAAAGTACAGAAAATTAGAGACACTTTTTCGCTTACCTCTATCTCTAGCTAATCTGAAGATCACGCAGATTCAAATACCCCTATTAATCTGTCCTTTTCAAAATGTTCCCGTTTCACTCTTCCTACTTTGTAGGAAATTCAAAGATGCATTAACTTGCTTAACATAAAAGGGACCAGCGCAGAAGTCATTCCCCCTTTCCTTTTTAAATTGTTAATTCCAGTTTATCATCAGGATCTTTGCCAAGATCTGGAAACAATCGATTATTTATCCAATCATTAAGGATCAAAAAAATTAGCACTCAGGGCATGTCAAATTATTGACCTATAGCAAACATACCATTTATGGCAAAACTTACCGAAAAAATAGTTTTTCATCAAATCTCTGAATTTATTGAGAAAACAAAGATTCTTCATCCTAACTAAACCGGTTTTCGTCATTACCACTCTACAGAACTTTCCCTGTTAGGACTTACTACAAAAATACTCTACCATCTTGATCATCACCAGTCAGTACTGCTTATTTCCTTAGATCTCTCCTCTGCTTTCGATACCATTGACCACAACCTGTTACTAACGCAACTTCATGAAATCGGTTTATGTGACCAAGTTATAGACTGGTTCGTTTCTTATTTTTCAGACAGATCATCCAAGGTCATTTTCAAAGGCGCATCGTCTGAACCTTTTACCACCAAAAATGGAATTCCGCAAGGTTCCACCTTGTCACTGTTGCTTTTTAACATCTTTATGTCGCCCCTTCTGACGGTGGGCCAATCTATTGGCTTTACCACATTTGCGTATGCTGACGATGTGCAATTAATCCATCCCATTGATCTTAACATAAACCATAAATTGGAAAAAATTAAAACATGGTTAGACTCAAACAAACTGTCTCTTAACATCAATAAATCGAAACTTATGATTTTTCCTTTCAAAGAAGGAATAACTCTTCAGGCTCCCCTGAAGTTTGAATCGCTCCCTATCAAAGTTGTCCCTACTCTAAAACTGTTAGGAGTCACTTTCGATAGTAAATTCTCTTATCACAATCACATTAGTACGGTTGTCCAGAAATGTTTCTATTGTCTTAGAATGATATGTTCTCTTGCAAAGTTACTAGAACCAGCTTCCTTGAATACATTGATCCACTCTCTAGTAATTTCTTGCATAGACTACTGCAATGCCCTTTATAAAGGCATTACAAAAAAGGAAATTAGACAGCTTCAGATTGTGCAGAACACAGCTATTAAGATCATTTGTGGCACTAAGAAATACAATCATGTCTCACCTCTCCTGTTCAGCGCACATTGGTTACCCGTTGAATATAGAATTAGTTATAAAATCTTACTTTTAACCTTTACAACACATTTAAATAATCAACTGGAGTTCATTAACAGACTTTTAATTCCTTATAATTCTTCAAAATCGCTTCATTCAATGTCACAAAATCTCCTCGTCATACCTTCATTAAAATTAAGCAACACATTGTGTTCCAATAATTTTTCAGTCACTGCCCCTACTCTCTGGAATTCACTGCCCAATCATTTGCACAGTGAATCTGAAATAAAACAATTCAAATCAAAATTAAAAACATTTTTGTTCCAGGATGCCTTTGGACAATAAACTGTCCTCTTAAGGACAAAAACAAACAAATTGTATCACTTTTTACCCTAATCTATTATTCTTTCCTTTTTTGTTATGCTTTTTCTTTCATGATTGTAGTTCTTCCCTTTCTTTCCTATTGTTTGAAGTAAGTCCATATGTCTTATGTGTTTTACTAAGCCACTTTGGTTTTGTTTAGTATCCCTGACTTTTAATCTGTTTTTATGTAAATTTTATATTATACACCGCTTAGAAACCTGATTAAGCGATGTAAAATTTTTTTAATAAACTTGAAACTTGAGGGCAACATAAGAACATACCATTAGGGAGTGCTAGAAGGCACCAAAGTTTGAATTTGAGGCAGCTCCATTGCCACCAGGCGCTGCCCATCCAAAATCAACAACATCAGAGGAGCAGAACAAATCAGACCGATGTGGGAAAGTCACTCCACCACCACCCCCACCACCACCCCCGATGCTCTGGGAATGTGACACCATTAGGGAGTACAAGAAGGTGTCAAAAGTTTGAATTTGAGGCAGCTCCATTTCCACAAAGAGCTCCCCATCCAAAATCGACAACGTCAGAGGAGCGAAGCAAGTTAGATCGGCATGAGAGAGTCTCTTCATCCCCAGACACTTTGGGAAAGCAATCCATGTATGGCAATGTGCCTAGCAGTGAATCACTAAGGTGCAAGCCAAAGGTGCGCTTCTTTGCACACTTCTTTGAGCAGTTCATAAAGAGCAACAGAAACCCATTTTAAATTATATAAGAACAAGCACAGACTGTGCATATCTTGCTCATCCAAAGTCAGACCTATGCCATCTCTATCAGCAGCCATTTCAAGCCAGAGAACACTCCTCACAACAACTTGTGAAGACTACCATACCACACCAAGGTAACCTCCTATCTCCTCATCTAAACTCTCTCCTGATCCTCTTTCTTCATCTAGACAGCATAGCATAAACCTCAGCCACAACCATGAAGTGGTACTACACATTAATTCTGGCCCATCTAGGTCTCCTAAGCCTAAGTGATGATTACCAAACCAAAGGGAAACCCAACATGGCAACCAACATATTGAAATCCAAAACCATGCAAGCTCATGGTCGGTAACAAAAATTTTATACACGAATACAGGATGTCCGGTACGGTACTTGGAGAGACCCCCCAGGAAAGAGACTTGGGAGTACTGGTCAACAAGTCGATGAAGCCATCCGTGCAATGTGCGACGGCAGCAAAAAGGGCAAACAGAATGCTGGGAATGATTAAGAAGGGAACAGATTGGAGAGGGTTATCATGCCACTGTACCGGGCCCTGGTACGCCCTCACCTGGAGTACTGCATTCAGTACTGGTCGCCGTACATGAAGTGCACACACACAGTGCTACTCGAAAGGGTCCAGAGAAGAGCGACCAAAATGGTTAAGGGGTTGGAGATGTTGGAGAGGTTAGAGAAACTGGGCCTCTTCTCCCTTGAAAAGAGAAGACTGAGAGGGGACATGATCGAAACGTTCAAGATAATGAAGGGAATAGACTTAATAGATAAAGACAGATTGTTCACCCTCTCCAAGGTGGAGAGAATGAGAGGGCACTCTCTAAAGTTAAAAGGGAATAGATTCCGTACAAACATAAGGAAGTTCTTCTTCACCCAGAGAGTGGTGGAAAACTGGAACGCTCTTCTGGAGGCTGTTATAGGGGGAAACACCCTCCAGGGATTCAAGACAAAGTTAGATAAGTTCCTGCTGAACCAGAAAGTGATATTGCTGAAGGGTTGTCAGATAAGATTTGCCTCTTTGCGGATGATACAATATCTGCAATAAAGTAGATACACTGAATGGTGTGAATAACATGAAGAAAGATCTGGTGAAGCTTGAAGAATGATCTGAAATTTGGCAGCAAAAATTTAATGCTAAGAAATGCAAGGTCATGCATTTGAGTTGCAAAAACCAGAGGGAACAGTACAGTTTAGGGGTGAACTTATGAGCATGACGGAAGAGCGGGACTTGGGTGTGATTGTATATGATGATCTTAAGGTGGCCAAACAGGTTGAAAAGGTGACAGCGAAAGCTAGAAAGATGCTAGGTTACATAGGGAGAGGTATGACCAGTAGGAAAAAGGAGGTATTGAAGCTTCTGTATAAGACTCTGGTGACACCTCATTTAGAATATTGTGTACAATTCTGGAGGCCACACCTTCAAAAAGATATAAATAGGATGGAGTCAGTCCAGAGGAAGGCTACTAAAATGGTGTGTGGTCTTCGTGATAAGGTATATGGGGAAAGACTTAAAGATCTCAATCTGTATACTTTGGAGGAAAGGCAGGAGAGGGGAAATATGATAGAGACATTTACATACCTACGTAATATAAATTTGCATGAGTCGAGTCTCTTTCATTTGAAAGGAAACTGCAATGAAAGGGCATAGGATGAAGTTAAGAGGTGATAGGCTCCAGAGTAATCTGAGGAAATACTTTTTTATGGAAAGGGTGGTAGATGCGTGGAACAGTCTCCTTCCTGGAAGAGGTGGTAGAAATAGAGACTGTATCTGAATTCAAGAGGGCCTGGGATAGGCACGTGGGATCTCTCAGAGAGAGAAAGCGGTAATGGTTACTGTGGATGGGCAGACTAGATGGGCCATTTGACCTTTATCTGCCGTCATGTTTCTATGTTTCTAATTTTAATATATGTTGAGATGATTATGTATGTGCTATATTCTGCCTTGGTCCAGAAGGATTATTAATCAATAAACCATAAGCGATATTCAATTTTCATTGGTTAACAAAAATAATAGCAATCATTATGGCCATGAACAATGTCAAATTTTAAAAATAGATTTAGGCCAAATATTTGGATTCTATTGTACTTTAAACGTTGCCCTATAAACTTGATCTGCATTTAAAAACCTGCACCAAAGCAACTGTTCATTATTGTTAATTACCTTAATGTTAGAAATCATAAAAACTGCCCGGCAAATCCATGTGAACTCTAAAACCAGAAAAATAAGTGACACATGCATTTGATGGCACACATCCAGGGTACACCACAAGCTTAAGGGGCTTTGCATCACAGTTGCTCGTAATTTCATCCTACTAGAAGAACACTTCTGTATTTCCAAAATTAACTTAATGATTTCATTCTGGATCTTCTACCCAGATATACAATGAAAATCCCTCTGGCCGTAATGCAGCACAAATACTTTGGCCCTTGAAAATTCCTGTTATAGGCTTTCTAGTTTTTCCTTGGATCAATAGAAGGTTTTGTGTTCTGTAGCTGGAAACTAAATGACTAGAGATGCTTGTTCAGCCAGCCACATGGTGACGTGGCCTTTTCACATTTAGCACTCATCCAGTGCTGAGGTAATGAGTCATCCATACTGCTTCCCCATCTTTCTAACATACTCTAGACTCATGACATCCTTGCTGAAATTTCATTAGCTGCATTTTCTTCATCACAGCATTTGAAAGAAATGTTTCTCTATCTTTGTATCCCCTCTGCCCCAACCTTCCTACTATAATCAATGCAGTGTTGGTACTGAGTATAAGGTTCCGTCCAGAACCTTCCATCATGAGACTTGAATTTGGACACCATGGAGGTAATTCTATAAGCTGCTGCCTAGATTTAGGTGACAAGTACACAGATGAATGCTGATGTATTAGTCATTAATACATAATACATATGCGCACAAATAACAATAGTCCAGCTGCACAATATTCTTTAAGAACGTATATACAATTTCTTCTATTGCATTTACTTTTCAGGTGCCATTCGCATGGGTGGTGTCTGAGCAGAGCATGGGTGGGGTCTGCATTTATATTCATAATCTCCTTTATAATCATACTAGTCCTTAAGCCTGTTACATTAACGGGTGCTAGAATAGATTTGTGTGTCTGTCTTTCTTTCTGTCTCTCTCTTTCCTCGGCTGTCCACCACCCGTTGCCTTTTTCCCCTGTCCAGCAGTAGCCCTTCTCCCTTTCTTTTACCTCCCCCATGTCCAGCAGCACCCCTTCCCTGCTCTCCCTGTCCAGCAGCAGCTGTTCTCCCTTCCTTTTACCTCCCCAGCACCCCTTCCCTATTCCCCCTGTCCAGCAGCAGCCCTTCTCCCTTCATTTTACCTCCCCCCTATCCAGCAGCACCCCTTCCCTGCTCCCCCTGTCCAGCAGCAGCCCTTCTCCCTTCGTTTTACGTCTCCCCTGTCCAACAACACCCCTTCCCTGCTCCCCCTGTCCAGCAGCAGCCCTTCTCCCTTCCTTTTACCCCACCTAATCCAGCAGCACCACTTCCCTGCTCCCCCTGTCCAGCAGTAGGCCTTCTCCCTTCCTTTTACCTTTCCCAGTGTCTAGCAGCACCTCTTTCCTGCTCCCCCTGTCCAGCAGCACCCCTTCTGGCCCACCAGCATGAACTTCATGTCCATATCTCTCCCTCCCCCTTCTGTCCCCTCCCTAAATCTCTCTGCCTCTCTCCATTTCTCCCTTCCCCCCGCTTCCCTCACTCTGTAATGCACTCCTGATGGCATCTACTCCTCTCTCTCCTCCCTCCCACCTGCTCATCCGCCCGCCGTGTTTAAATTCAAAGAAAAGCGGTGTGCTGCACTGTTGCTGCATGGGGGGGGGGGGAGAGAGAGGGACAGGCAAGTTTTAGTAGAGAGAAATGGATTCACCCTCCCCTGAGTTGCAACTGCTACCTGGGCTCCCAGCACACTGTCTGCCTGCAGTTCGCGCCCAGCCCCACTGGCTCGTAGCTACCAGCCAGAATCTGGCACACCTCGCTGGCACCCACTCTCAGGCAGCCCTGGTAATACTCGCCCTTCTGGCTGCAACGGATGAGCTGGGGCTGGGTTGGCCGCCTGAACCGGCATGCTGGCAAAAGCCCGTTAAGGCCCATTTCCCATCTTCCAGCCCCCGAGCACCAATTTGGCGCACGTGACTGCTGTCAGCACTTGTCCGCTTCCCAACAACCACCTCGCGGGCTCCTTCTTTTTGGCAGACAGAGAGAGGGCGGGAGGGGGGAATTATAGCTATGGTGATCGGCAGTGGCTCCGGTTGAGGCTCGGGAAGGCAATGGCAGGACTCCGCGTTTGCTTCCTCCGCCGCCTGTGATGACGTAGTAAGCGCGCATGCGCACTCTTGCCGGCACAGTGCGACAGATCAGGGATCAGGGAAGAGACATGCATTTTCTTTTGATAGACCTCTAGCTATGTATTCCTATAAAGGAAAGCAACACCTACTTTCCTTTATAGAATAAGTGCCCTTTATTTATTTTTTTATTTTATTTAGCCATTTATATACTGACTATCTGGTTATTTAAGTGGTTTACAATCAGGTACTCAAGCATTTTCCTTATCTGTCCCTGTGGGCTCACAATTTATACATGTAACTGGGGCAATGGAGGATTGAGTGACTTGCCAAGGGTCACAAGGAACAGCATGGGATTCGAGCCCACAACCTCAGGGTGCTGAGGATGTAGCTCTAACCACTAGGCCACTCCTTCCTCTATGTCCTCTAGTTGTCACCATTAAGCAATGATCATGGCTCCCTCCCCTGGGAAATATACAGCCTTTTCGGAGGAATAGAAAGTTTGAGTTAAGGATCAAACCAGAGATCTTCCACATGACGCTCACCACCTGAGACACCAGATGTAATCACCACTCCAATCTATTTTTATTATTATTTTTGACCCCTTCCCCCCTTTTTATCTTATTCTTGGCACAACAATCTTCTTCCTACATGTTTGGAATTTCAGCTCGTTCCGGTTCTTCTTTTACGACTACCCAAATTGATTTCTATATGTTCTCTATTTTCCTATATCCCATTCAGTGAAATGAGGACATTTGACTAAGAAAAGTTCTTCAGGTCCTTCAGATTGGATTTTTTTTAATTACTTGTTTTTCCAAAACTTTGTCCAAGGCAAGTTACAATTTGATTACAGTAGATAGGCCCCTGGTCAAGGGAGCTAACAGTCTAAGTAGTCTAGTCTAAGTAGAGTATATTCCTGACCACAGCAACAAACAATGGTAACCACCATTTCAAGGTCATCATCTTTTAAAGAGACTTCAGTCCTTGTAAATGCCTCTTATCCCTTTTAAAGCTTCCCAGTAGTCTGTGGGCAACTTAGCATTCTTGGATTCCCCCTATTCTCCTATCTGAACATAAATGTTTGAAGCTTAATCTCTCATCCTCTTTGCAAAAGTATCCACACTTTCAGAAATTCTCACCACCCTGGGACTGTTGAAAGGCTTACTTGATAATCCTGGACTGGAAGCAACCCCCACTGTCTCCTGCCCTATGAGTACTGTTTTACTGTATTTTTCTTTTTCTTCTCCTCCCTCTTTTTCCCTCATTCCCTTTTCTCTTCACTTCCCCGTTTTACACCACAAGTATAATTTCCTTTTGAAAGGCGTTGGGCTCCTTTTACTAAGCTGCGCTAGCGGTTTTAATGTGTGCTTAGCACATGCTAAATTGCCGCACACACTAAATGCTAACGCCACCATTGAGCTGGCGTTAGTTCATGGCGCTTAGCGCGGGGGCAGCGCGTGCTAAAAACGCTACCGCAGCTTAGTAAAAGAGGGGGTTTGTTTCTGCTGCTGCTCACAATACCCCTTAAAATAACCCCTAATCTACTCTAATAATGCAACAATGCACTTTTTTTTAATGCAAGGGTTTCAATATACAGTAAGTATATATTCATAGTACACAGTCACTATGAAGCTGCACTCTGTTTTCAGTACAAAGAAAAATAAAGAGCTCTCCAAACTGACCAGAGACTTCTGCAAGTAGTCACATATTGCAAATAGCTTCCTAATGGCCTGATGTGGGTCTGTTTTTAATTCAATATAAAATGTAAACACATGAAGGGGCATAATCAAAACATACTTCTAAGTCTGATTTGGGTGTATAGCGCTAGACACCAAAAGTCGGCAGTGGGAAAAATGCCCATTTTTGAAAAATATGTCTAGAATTTTTTTTTTTTTTTTATCGTCTATCTGAGCGTCCAGGCTATTATTTGTCCAGACCCAGGACATCTATCTTTATACCACATTCTTGACCAAAATTTCATCCAAGTCCCAAATGCCCAGAACAAGACCATTTAGATGTGGGAGGGAACAATCTTGTAATGGACTGGCCACCCAGACATGGCAATAGAGCAGTGGGGCTCCTTACAGGGCACTACTGTGTACTTCACAAAAAGGGTGCCAGATAAACATCTCACCAGAACTCTCTATCAGGTTATGGTGAGCCCCCCAAAACCCAATATACCCCCCTGTCTACAACCCCAATAGCCCTTATGGCTGCAGGTGGCAGTAGAGGGGGATTTAGTGGGTGCACATGTTCCACCATAAATGTAGTGGTTAGAGTGGCTTATGGGTTTGGGTCCTTCTTCCTCTCTATGGTTCACTAGCCCCCCTCACCTCCCCCCTGGCTATTTAAGACACCTGTGTGCTGCTCTGTTAAGCTTTCCTATACTAGGTTCTGATGTTCTGGAGATAGGTATGTACTTTTTATTCTGATCTTTGGAGGGGGGAGGGGGAGTCAGTGAACACTGGGGGGAGTATGTGGGGATCATTATTTTGTCTCTGCAGTGGTTATCTGGTCACTTTGGATACCTTTTTGACACTTATACTTGTTTTTACATCATCTAACTCACAATGTTTAAGTTTCATCCAGAATTATCCCTGCAGGACAACTAAGTCTGGGTCGGCCCCCATCCCGCCCACATACTACCCTAACCACTCCTCCAGGTATGCCCCTTTCAGCTCTAGGCACACAGAGGCATTCAGAGGCATAAAAAGTTCCACGGTATGTCCAGAAATTTGGTTTGATTATTGGCACTTGGATGACCTGTCTTTTAGGTCGTCCAACTTGGGCGGGTTTTTAGATGAGTTTAAGGGCTCCTTTTACTAAGGTGCGCTAGCGTTTTTAGTGTGCGCTAACCACGCGCTAAATGAAAAATACTAATACAAGCTCTATGGAGGCATTAGTATTTAGCGTGCGTGCGGCATTGTAGCGCACCCTAAAACCGCTAGCGCACCTTAGTAAAATGAGCCCTAAGTTTTGATCATGTGCCCCATATTGTCTTATTAAACTGATTTTAAATGAGGGTCAAATCATTTGGGGTCAAAATGTCCTGCTTCTCTGAAGAGTAACCTGATAGGCTTACAGGAGACAGAAGAATTTTCTTCTCAGTGTTTGTGAACTATGATTTCTATGACTGATTTTTTGGAAATATTTTTTAATTGTATGGAATTGCTTTTACGAGCTTATACTCATGTCAGAGTACATTGGTGAAGTTTTGTTTTTAGTGTTTGAAACAACTCCTATTTTAGGTAGATTTGTGGTTTCTTGTCGTCTTCCTCACCTTCCCCACATTGGATCAACTTGGGAGTCCCCAATGGGTACAATATGGCTGTGCAGATTCCAGCTGTGTCTTTGATACCAACTATTTTATTGTAGGTTTGTGTGGTACTTATGTTCTCTGTGAATTTTGTGCTTGCAAGATAGGACAACAAGAAGCTGTGTGGGAAACTAAGATACATGTTAAGTTCAGAATGACAGGTCCGGTTTGCTGTCTATGCGCAATGAATATTCAATTAGGTAATTCTGGATGCTGTGGAATTGATCTGTGGTTTTTGCAATAATGTCAGTTTGGCATTTATTGATCATGAAATCTAAGCTTGGTTGTTCTCCTCAAGTTCTCGCATACTGCCCTGTTAAAGTTTTTAGACACTACAGAGTTTAATCATTGTATTAGGCATCAATTTGTTTTTCCAGCTGGATACGTCAAACTTATGTCTATGCCATGTTTGGAAAGTTTTCTAAGGAAAAAGTATAGAAACATAGAAAATGACGGCAGAAAAGGACCACGGCCCATCTAGTCTGCCCACACTAATGGCTCACCCCCTAACTACCTCCATGAAGAGATCCCACATGCCAATCCCATGTTTTCTTAAAATCTGGTACACTGCTGGCCTCAATTACCTGCTGTGGAAGATTATTCCAGCGGTCAACCACCCTTTTGGTGAAGAAATATTTTCTGGTGTCGCCATGAAATTTCTCACCCCTGATTTTCAACGGATGCCCTCTTGTTGCCGTGGGTTCTTTAAGGAAAAAGAGATCCTCTTCCACCTCGATACGGCCCGTGACATATTTGAACGTCTCGATCATGTCTCCCCTCTCTCTGCGTTCCTCGAGTGAGTACAGCTGCAACTTACCCAGTCGTTCCTCATACGGGAGATCCTTGAGTCCTGAGACTATAGCTTTGTTAAGTTTTGTCATATCTACTTTGGAACAAAAAAATTACAGTTTCCACAATTGTTTACCTACCTCTGTAGTTCTCAAATCTATTAGGATGTTTCACTGGGTCTCTCAAGATTTGCAAGAAGATTGAGGCATGTATATTGACGTCAGGGAACTAATGCCTGCTAAGCTCAAAACTCTGGCTGCAAAACATAATAGCAAGGAGGCAGACCGCTTACCTTTAAATAGCTAAGACACCTTTTAAAAATTATAAAGATTTTCACTGGTGATAAATGTAGGAATGCTGCTACTGAAACTCCACATATAACTTTACCCTTTTAAAGTTATAGCTGCTGTTTGTGCATTTCTGCCTAAAAGTGTAAGTTATCTTTGCAGCAACTGGATTGAATGAATAACTTTTGAACAGTGTGTTAAGTCTCTGTTGTGATTCCAGCAACCAAAGTTATTCATTCACTTGCCAAGAGGATAGTGTGGTGTAATGGTTAGAGCTAGGGTTGCCCCCTAGATCCGCCCCCAAGCCCGCATCCCCGCCCAGTTATGCCCCAGTCCTGCCCCTAATCCTGCCATAGCCCCGCCCCCTGCTGCGTGATCTGGTCAGGCAGGAGGGCATCCGTGCATTTGAGGATGCAACGCGATGATGTCACATGCACTTGCACGTGCGAGCGACTTCATCGCGTGGCATTCGTGCATGCACGGATGCCCTCTTACCCGACACAATTTGGGGGGAAGCATTTCAAAACCCGGACAAAGTGCCGGGTTTTGAAAAGCCGGCCAGACCCCCAGACATGACCTCAAAAGGAGGACATATCCAAGGAAATCCAGATGGCTGGTAACTCTAGTTAGAGCTATAGCCTCAGTGCCATGAGTTTGTGGGTTCAAACCATGAGCTGCTCCTTGTGACCCTGGGCAAGTTTCTTCATCCTCCACTGCCCCAGGTACATTAGATAGATTGTGAGCCTGCCAGGACAGATAGGGAAAATGTTTGAGTACCTGATTTGTTACCTGTTCTGAGCTCCTTTGGGAGGACAGGCTAAAAATAATCAAATACATCTGCCACAGATTTCAACAAAAAACTAGCAGTTATGTATTTGACATTTCCACCAACTGCTTACTTACTTTTAGATATCGACCTGTTAGTGCAGGGGTAGGGAACTCCGGTCCTTGAGAGCCATATTCCAGTCGGGTTTTCAGGATTTCCCCGATGAATATGCATGAGATCTATTTGCATGCACTGCTTTCAATGCATATTCATTGGGGAAATCCTGAAAACCGCAACTGGAATACGGCTCTCGAGGACCGGAGTGCCCTACCACTGTGTTAGTGTTTCATGACATATCAAGGATAGGAAAAGTAGAAAGAGTCAAAATTCTATATGTTGGATGCACATGATAACCCTGATTTGTCAGTCTATAAGAGGTCTGGTAAGCCATATCATGTTTAGCTGCCATGAACAATCCTGTAATCTCCCTTTTGTCTCGTCGACACATTGGCAGCCTCTGAGAAGGCACGTCAGCTGAAGCGTGGAATCTAGCTGATCTTGGTCGGAATGTCAAGTGGGAAGTAAGGCAGCATTTCATTCCTATCTGGCAAGGGGTTTTGCTGAGCTTTTCCCATGGCCTTGAGAATTTGTAGCAATGAGGAAGAGGTGATTTTAGAAGGTTAGGCATCCTGTACACTTGTAAAAAGCTGATTTACATGTAACTTGGCATGTAGGTCTAAGAAGTGATTTTACAAAATTTTACTTGGAGTGGAAGTGCCATCATGCACGTATGTTAGGGGGGGGAGGAAATGGTGAGCAGACCACAAAAAGACCGCAGAAGTCCAAAACAATGCAAAAATATGTTTATCGTACATCAAAAGTGAAGGGTTTTTAATACAGAGCCCGAAGCTTCCAGTAAAGATAAAGATCTGTCTCAATTGGCCAAGCTTCACCAAATGGATGCTTCAGGAGCTAAAATAACCAGATCAGTCTGAAAACAGGCAAGCACCAGATCTAAATTAAAATAAATTAGGATGAGTGTAATTAGAATTATCTAGGATGAGAGTAAATAGGACAAATATAGTACACATTGCTAGAGCTATTTAGGATGTATGTAAATGTAGATTACTTAGTTGTAACGGTTAACCTATTTAGGAGGGTATAAATACGAGGTATAATTTAGAATGGTTAATCTTGTGTAAACATAGCATACATACCGTATATACTCAAATATAAACCAATCTGAATATAAACTCTGGTAACCTTTTTCCCCCAAAAAAGAAGGAAAAAAGGTTGAAGTTTTTTTTCAAGTTTTTTTTATTTTTGATTAATCGCTTAATTAAAAATTTTTCTAAGCGAATTACAATAAATAAAATAACATGTAATTTTAACAAAGTATTAAAAACATGTAATATAACAAAGTATTAAAAATATAAAACAAAACAGGCAAACAAACAAAAACTAAATAAAACAAAGCATAAAAGAACATTAAATAACATCAGAAAGTTAAAGAAAGGAAAAAAGGTCTAATAATGCAATTTACAGGTTAAAAGCATCTGTGAATAAAAAGGTATTTAAGTTCTTTTTAAAATTGTCTAGATTATTTTCATCTCTCAGTTGTAAAGGTAAGGAATTCCAAAGTTGTGGAGCTGTTACTGAAAATATTTCTTGGCGACGGGTTCCAATAATTTTTAGAGATGGAATTACTAATAGTTTTTGATTTGAATATAAACAGGTACAAGGCAGAAGCGACCCCTCCTCCCTTCCCTGGTGTCCTGTCTGCCAGCTCTGCAGCCAAACAGCCAGTCAATCCACCCCCCTTCCCAGAACGGCCCACCTTCCCAGACCCACTGAGGACCTGCAGTACTGCCCTGGTGGTCCAGTGGTGCAGATAGACAGGTAGTCTGCCTCCCTTTTCAGACCTAGCACAGGCTTCCAGTACTGCCCTGGTGGTCCAGTGGCGTGGGGAACCTGAGCTGCCTTCAATTCCCCCTTTGATCAAGCCACATTAGGGATTTTTATTGCCAGCCGTGGCAGTAAAAGCTCTGACACTCATAGGAATTCTTTTACTGTCACGGCCGGCAATGAAAAAACCCTAACGCGGCTTGATAAAAGGGGGCCTAACTTTGGGCTTCTTTTACAAAGCTACACTAGCGGGTGAAGAAGGTGGAAAAAGCTTGGCAACACTTCCTCTGATTTGTGACTTGCAACTTGAACCCTTTCATATAACAAGTTCCACTGCTTGAGCTTAGACATCAAAAGCTCAGCAATGGACTTGGTGAGACCTAAGGCTTTTGAGGACATGTCCGGGGGTCTGGACGGCTTTTCAAAACCCGGTACTTTGTCCAGGTTTTGAAAAGCTTCTATCAAATCACAGTCGGGCAGGAGGGCATTCGCACATGCGTGGATGGCAAGCGATGATGTCACATGCACGTGACATCATTGCATCGCATCTGCACATGCATATGGTACAGCATGCTATGAGAGCAGGCAGCGGGGGGGAGGGGGCATGTTTGGGGCAAGATTGGGAGCGGGACTAGGGCATGACGGGATGGGAATGGATGGAACTGGGCAGGCCTGGGGGCGGATCTAGGGGTCCAGATTTTCCATTTGGAAAATCTGGTAACCCTAGTGAGACCAAGATCTCTGATCGAGGTGTTGAGGTCTTTTAGGTTTGGATAGTATGGGGCTCATAATCGAAAGAGAAAAACGTCCAAAAACCGCCTAAGTCGGCAGTTGGACGATCATAAACGAAAGACGTCCAAGTGCCGATAATCAAACCGGGTTTTGGACGTATTTCTAAACGACCTAGGCCTTCATAGTGCTGCTGAACGACCATAGCTAAACGGGGTGTTTCAGGAGGAGTGTCGAGGGTGGGATTTGGGCGGTACGTGGGCAGGCTTAGACTTAGTCGTACAGCATGTTTAACTGAAAATTTTACAACAGAGCCTAGACGGAACTTGAACGTTGTGACTTAGACCATTTAAAACATGGTCTAAGTCACAAAAACCCACCTAAAGTCACCAGATAAGCACTGCAAACACATAATACACTAACCATAATACATAACACACTAACCAAGTGATCACCAATCCCCCCAACCCCATAAAAATTGTAATCACACCTGTAAAATTCAGCCTCCAGAATATCATCACCTGGCAACCTGGCATAGGAAAGCCTAGTCGTCCAGCACAGAGGCAGCTTAAGTCGTCTTGGGGGTGGGTTAGGGACCGATAGAGAGGAGGCCCCATGCCCATAAGCCCCTGTAATCACTGCATTGATACTGAATCATGTGCACTCCCCTATATACCCCCAAAACTCTTTTGTACTAGCATATAAGTGGCTCCTGCAGCCATAAGGGCTATTAGGGTGGTAGGGGATTCTGGAGGTGGTTTGGGGGGCTCACCATGACCTATAAGGGAGCTGTAGTGAGATGATGACATGGCACCCTTTTTGTGAAGTTCACAGCAGTGCCCTGTAAGGTACCCCACTATTTAGGTGCCATGTCTGGGTGTGCAGTCCATCACTTTGCAGACCCCTTCCATGTCCAACAGAGCTTGTTCTAGGCGTTGTGGACCTGGACGAAAAGTTGGACGAAAATGTGATATAAAGATGGACAATTTAGCGACTTAGATGATCAGATCGGCAGGACGTATAGTTAGACAATTTTCAAAACGAAAAAAAATTTGGCGTATTTTTCAAAAATGTGTCCTAAGCTATTTTTTACTTTGGACGACTTGCGACTTGGACGAAAACGGACTTAGACATTCCTTTCAATTATGCCCCTCCACGGGTTTCTGTCATAAGCTGCACCACTGATCTACAACATTTCCCTCACTCTCTAACGGATTGCTTTCTTCTGAAGACAGCTGCTCTCTCTCTGGGGGACTGGGTATGGGGAGCTCGAGGCATGTCTGAATATGTAATTGCAGATGTATGCTTGTCAGTTCGATGTTTGGAAAGGTCCACCATGCAGAAGTAGCAGTTGCTTGAGTGATCAGTGGGTTCGCACCAAATTCTTGGGATAGCAAACTTCATGGATCTTTTTCCTCTCTGTGCCATCCTGTAGAAGAACAAAATGAAAAAAGCAAAACACGTATGAGATTCTCGCAACATATTTCATATATGACATATTTTCAAACAGCATTGAAAATGTTAAACTTAAAATATTCTTAAAAATTAAACATTTTAAGAAATTTTATAGTAACCTGTGAAATTGCATGCCATATTTCCTTGTGCATCAGATGCATGCTGGAGATGTGGAACTCAGGTGGGAACATTTTTGCATGTGTGGTACTCTCCAGGGCTTTTGGAAAAATGTGACATCTTGCCTGAGCCACTGGATTGCTGATCATGTGACATCGGACCCGCAGGACTGAGCCAATATGTTGAGAGGCTGTATAAGTGACAGAGTCGGTTGCTTCAACTGGGCCTAGCTGCAGCTAGATGTCTTATTGTTTCACATTGGAAAGATCCAAACTCACAAATTGATTTAGAGAGAAAAGATCATTTGCAGTATAGGAAAGAACATTATGGACAGACATCATCACTATGAATGGATTCTGATTAAGCCCAAACTCAGCCGGTGATTTGCTTGGGCTGGGGGAGGAAATGTAATAGGAGTAGAACCCATTATAGCCACTGTATTTGCTCTGTGCATGGTGATGGGAAGGGAGTAGGGAGAGGGGATGGAACAAGTGAGGGGAATATGGGAGAAAGTTGTTATTAGGATGGTGCCAATATGATTGTTTACCAAGAGGTTTCTCAGATGTGTATATTGACTGTTAATGTTTATTAGACATTTAAGGGCATTTGTTGTAAACTTTAATAAGAAAAAAAGAAATGTTATAGCAGGAATTTCCACCATCCTAGTGAGAAACAAAATGATCTTACCTTCCAGAGTTTTTTTTGGCAGTGTTTGCATGTGAAGTGAGGTGCTCAAGGTTTGTCTTGATCCCCCAACAGGCATGCAGAAATATGCCTTGTAGTCATCACACATCTTAACAGATGCTTCTATGGAGTACTTTTTCCCTCTTGTCTTGATAAATTGGCCACATACATAGTAAAATGCATCTGCCAGATGTTTGCAGCCTCTGGATGCCATCTAAAACAATGCAGGCACTTAGGCAATTGGAACTGAACTCAGCTGGTGGGCTTAAGATCTCGATAGTTATACTGTACTACTATTTATATTGATGTAAAGTTCTAGAAAGTTCTTGAAGTTACTCTAAGGGGCCCTTTTACTAAGGACTATGGCCAAAATTAGTGCATCAGGCACCTACTGCCGATTTTGGCCTGTGGCAATTCAGAAATTACCATGGGTCAAAATAATCGCAGCTTGTAGGCGTATCTGCCGAGAGGCAGGTTTCTGCTCACTTGTGCTGCAGTAATAGTGCATTTGAAAAGCCCTTATCCTCTTTCTTTTTGCTGGCAGTAAAAGCTCCTACGCTAACCAGCAGTATGAAGTGATACGCACCTTTACTGCAGTGCGCCAGTGCATTGTGGGTATGCGTACCCACAACAAGTTTCAAGGAGGTTATTCAGATGTGTATATTGACTGTTAATGTTCATTAGATTAAGGATGATTAGATCCCTGGGCGAAGATTCTGGACCCTCGATCTCTCAACATTTTAATTCATTCTCTTATTATATCTAAACTCGACTATTGTAATGCACTCTATAAGGGTATTTATCAAAAAGATATCCGTCGGTTACAAATGTTACAAAACACTGCAATAAAAATGATCACAAATAAGAACATTTGATCATATCACTCCTCTGCTAAAATCCATTCTCTTTATTATGACAGGGGTTGCCATACAGCTTATTTTAAGGAGTTGGAAAAACTGGGATCGATTGAACTATACCTTTTGGTGGGAGTCTCTGTGTCACGTCTTTAAAATGGAACATATTATGGCTATACAACAAGGACATTATAAAAAGTTTCTGAAGATTTGACAAAATTTTGCAAAGAGTGATTGTTGATTTTGCCCTTTGATCATGCACGTCCAGGATGGGTGAGTGGGAGGGAAGGTTGGAAAATATTTTTTTAATTTTTTAATTTGAGTGCAATTTTTGAATATGAGTATGGGGGGTGATATATCTATTTGTCATACATTCCAATTTTGATTGAATTTAAGTGCTTTTCTAGTGTAATATGATTGTTAGTCTAGTCTAGTCTTGTTAGTCTAGTTTTGTTAAGTGGATATTTGTCTATTATGTCTCCTTTTTTTAAAATATAATGTGTAAAACGCGTGGAGGGGCATAATCGAAAGGGACATCTAAGTCCGTTTACGTCCATCTCGCAAGTCGTCCAAAGTTAAAAAGAGCCTAAGACACATTTTCGAAAGATATGTCCAACTTTTTTTTACTTTCGAAAATCGTCTAATTATACGTCCTGCCGATCTGATCGTCCAAGACACTAAATCGGCTATCTTTATACCACATTTCTGTCGAACCTTCCGTCCAAGTCCAAAACGCCTAGAACAAGCCCTGTTGGACGTGGGAGAGGTCTGCAAAGTGATGGACTGCACACCCAGACATGCCACCTAAATAGTGGGGTACCTTACAGGGCACTGCTGTGAACTTCACAAAAAGGGTGCCATGTCATCATCTCACTACAGCTCCCCTATTGGTCATGGTGAGCCCCCCAAACCACCTCCAGAATCCCCTATACCCACTTATCTACCACCCTAATAGCCCTTATGGCTGCAGGAGCCACTTATATGCCAGTAAAAAAGGGTTTTGGGATTGTATAGGGGAGTGCACAAGTTTAAGTATCAATACAATGATTACAGGGGCTTATGGGCATGGGTCCTCCTCTCCATGAGTCCCTAACCCACCCCCAAGACGGCTTAAGCCGCCTCTGTGCTAGACGACTAGGCTTTCCTATGCCAGGCTGCCAGGTGATGATGGTCTGGAGGCTGAATTTTAAAGGTGTGATTATGATTTTTATGGGGTTAGTTGGGGGTCGGAGATCACTGGGGTAGTGTGTGGGGGTCTGTATTATGTGTTTGCAGTGCTTATCTGGTGACTTTAGGTGGGTTTTTGTGACCTAGACCATATTTTAAATGGTCTAAGTCACAACATCCAAGTTCCATCGATCATGGGCTGTATAACTTTCAGTTATACATGCTGTACAACTAAGTCTAAGCTGGCCCACGTCCTGCCCAACTCCCACCCTTGACACAAATCCTGAAATGCTCCGTTTAGCTTTGGTTGTTCAGCGTCACTATGAAGGCTTAGGTCGTTTAGAAATACATCCAAAACCTGTTTTTATTATCAGCACTTGGACGTATTTTGATAATGTTCGTTCAAGAGCCGACTTAGGCTGATATTTGGACGTTTTTCTCTTTAGATTATGAGCTCCTTAGAAACTATGATTTGCGTTTAATCAAATATTTTAATAAACTTGAAACATTCTCCTTCTTCTGCCCATCTCTGCCCATAGCCGCAGTAAGCCATACCACTTGAATTGCTGCATGGTAAATCTTTTTTTTTACCTCAGCAGCAAGTGTGGCATGCCTACAGTATTGTTTGCCTCATGGCAATACCCTATCACGCCTTAGTAAAAGGGCCTTTAAGTTTACTCAGCTATGAATCAATCTGGAATGTTGTGCAAAAAAAAAATATCAAAATATCAATGTCCTGGTCACAAAGGCAAACTCTAAAGAGAATGATAGCCATACTTTAGTGGCATAGGAAAAAAAAAAATTTTGTTACATAGGGCTCCTTTTACTAAGGTGCGCTAGCGTTTTCAGCGCAAGCACAAGATTAGCGCACGCTAGCTGCAAAATTACCGCCTGCTTAAAAGGAGGTGGTAGCGGCTAGCACGCGTGGTATTTTAACATGCGCTAAGCGTGCGCTAAAACCGCTAGCGTGCCTTTGTAAAAGAAGCCACTAGTGTAATATTAATCCAAGTGTAATAATATATCAAACCTTGTGATGTCATTGTCTATACGTTTCAAAAGAAGGGGAGTTTACAATTGAACTGTACGGTGCCACTATCTCATGACAACAGATGCTAGCACTACTGACTGTGAATACACATAGGCCACTAATTCTATACAGTGTATACTGTGTATACGGTAAGTTAAGTGCCATTTTACATGTATCCTCCACAGTACAGCAGCATTTACACACCATAATGGAGGCATAATGGAAGGTACATTTGTAAGTGCACTTAGGTGCTATTCTGAAACTTGGCATCTAAGTGCCAGAGGTGTAGCAAGGGAAAGAGGCATCCGTGTGCCCCTATACTCTTTACATTACATTACTAGTCCACAAATTCTGTGGCTATTTGAATTCTTTGCTACTTTTGATAGGGAACTGGGGATGAGTTAGTAACTGTTTCTCAGCAGCATTGTAAATGTTTGGCAAAGCCCTGAATTATTCCCTTCATTCAGGATCCTTGGCAGTGGACCCTGGAAGAAATTAAGAAATACTGTAGAGAAATGTCCTTTCTGAGCACGCTGCCAAAACCCTCATCCTCGTTCTCATCACTTCCTGCTTCTCATAGGTCTTCCACCAAACCATCTCTCTCACCCTTCAATCTGTTCAGAACTCTGCTGCACGCCTCCTATTCCGCCAATGTTGCTATACCCACATTACCCCTCTCCTCAAGTCACTTCACCGGCTCCCTCTCCGTTTCTGTATATAGTTCAAACTCCTCTTATTGACCTATAAGTGTATTCACTGTGCAGCTCCTCAGTATCTCTCCTCTCTTATCTCTCCCTATGTTCCGTTCAGTGGGTAAGTCTCTCATGTCAGTACCTTTCTCCTCTGCTGTCAACTCTTGACTCTGTCCCTTCTACCTTGCTGCACCATAAGCCTAGAACAACCTGCCTGACTCGATACGTCAAGCTCCATCTGTGATGGTATTCAAATCCAGGCAGAAAAACCTACTTTTTTGAAGCCACGTTTAAATCCTAACCCGACCAACTTGTAAAGCCCCCATATCTGGCTGTCATTCCTTCCATAGTACTCTACCCTATCTGCCTCATCGTTCCCCTTGTAATTCCCTTCCTGAGCAGCATATATAGATTCACCCTTTTTGTCCTGTGTGTCTGTCATAATTAGATTCTAAACTCTTTCAGGCAGGGACTTTCTCTTGCGTGTGTAATGTATCTGGTAGCACTATAGAAATAACAAATAGTAGAAACATAGAAAGATGACGGCAGAAAAGGGCCACAGCCCATCAAGTCTGCCCATTCTATTGACCCACCCCATTGAGTCTGAGTGCTAGTGACCTAGTTCCTTAACTCGACCCTCGTAGGGATCCCACGTGGATGTCCCATTTATTCTTAAAATCGAGCACGCTGGTGGCCTTGATCACCTGCACCGGAAGTTTGTTCCAGTGATCTACCACCCTTTCTGTGAAGAAATACTTCCTGGTGTCACCACTAAATTTCCCTCCTCTGAGTTTGAGCGGGTGCCCCCTTGTGACCGAGGGTCCCTTGGGAAAGAATATATCGTTTTCCACCTCGACACGACCTGTGACGTACTTAAATGTGGTATATACATATTGCAGTCTTTGCTTCAGTATTTCAAATTTCACCAGTAGAGCGTTTGAATTTTATGCTACCAAAAGAACTTTGTAAGTAATATACAAGCAATTACTTAAATGATAGCCCCCCAAGGTAGGAAATGATACCACTGGGTTATCACACATAATGATAAGTATATGTCATAATCTAAAAGAACTTAATGGAGGAGGTAGGGGGGCAATTACCATGACAGAGCCTGCTCTTTGATCATTTTCTTCCCGTCTTTCATTTCCAATTGTGATTCAGTCTTCCCTTCCCTATGTTTTTTTTGGATTACCCTCTTCCAAACGTGACTCTTGTTCTCACATCTATGTTCTTCTCCTGTGCATTGTTCCCCACCCTGTGTTTTACTTGTCTTGTGAATCTTACTTTGTTATTATTATCATCGGTATAGTGATATCAGACATGCATAGTGCTTTGCAGAATCGCATTATAGACAGCCCCTGCTTCCTGGAGCTCAGATTAGTCAGGATGCACAGACAAGACACAGACAAAAATAAGTAAGAGGCACTGAGTTAACAGGGAGCTGTGATGGGAAAGTGTGTGCTAATGCTGTTAAAATGTATGATTAATAACTAGGTTCTTTTGCATAAAATGGGACCTGCAGGCAAATAACATGTGTTAAATGCGTTAAATTAAGAGGAGGCCTAAATCTACCAGACTTTAAGAGATACTATTTATCTTTCAGATTGGTCCAGGGTTTAATGTGGTTCCAGGACTTTGATAACTGGAACACTCCTAGATGGCTATCTTTTGAAAAAATCTTAATATCTCCAACCCCTATATGTTTGCTACCATTTATGGACAAATATCCTTTTAAGGCCACTTTAAGATTACATAAAGCCACTGCCATTAGCATTTCTACATTCCATAGAGCTATTAATGAAGAACTATTTGAGAGGAGACACGTTCCTCTATGGTTCAACAGTTTTACTGATATCCAAATTCCGGCCAAATTACGAAAAATATGTCAATGAAAAGATATTTGGACTCTCTCACATCTTACCAGCAATGGGGGACTAATTTCTATAGGTGAACTTGAACATATTCTAGATTATCACAGTATAGATACAAATTTATGGCAGAGGATCTTGGTTCTACTTAAGTCTTTATTATCTAAGTATAAGAACTCTGGTCTAACTAATTTCTCAAAGACTATAGGCCCTTTATTATCAGGAAACAAAAGAGCATCAAAACTATATAAAATCTTAAGAGAGTGTGAGGGAGAAAAATATATTTCCTTCAATAACATGCGGGCAACGGATCTAAATGAAAATCCAAGAATAATAGATTGGAAATCCTTCTGGGCATTCTCAGCTAGACCTACTATGGCCTAGATTCACTAAACCTCCAAACCGTGTGTGATCTGTTTCCGTTTGCATGCTGGCCGACGAATTCACTAAAGGCCTGCATGCAAATGGGGATGATCGTTAACACACCTCCTACCCACGGCCAGGATTACTAGAGAGCGAATCCCGCTCATGCGCACACCCTGACAGTAGTGACAGGAGAAGCAGCCTCCTGTCACAGCTGACAGGGCTCAGCCCCGATCTCTCCTGCCTGCCCTACTCTGCCCAGATCTCTCTTGCCTACTCCCGGACTCTCCTGCTCTCTGCCGCTGTTCCCTGCAGTGCATGTCCTTGGTTTTAAAGCGGGCCTGCACTGTGGGGAATGGTGACAGAGAGCAGGAGAATCCAGCAAGCAGGCAAGAGAGATCGGGGCAAAGCAGGACAGGCAGGAGAGCCTACACTAGCCCCACCTACCGGCCCGACACACCAGCTCTACCCAACACCCACCCAGGCCCCGATCTCTCCTGCCTGCCCTTCTCTGCCCCGATCTATCCCTCGGCTCGGCACGGCATAGCCCTCGCCTCCCTCCCGGCAAAGCCCTCCTGGCACGGCCCTCGCCCCCCCTACCGGCACGATCCACCCACCCCCGGCACCAAAAAGTTGGGAGCAGGAGGGGTGCTCAGTCCCTCCTGCTCTTAGGCCTCCCACCCCTGGTCGGCCCAGGCTGTTGGGTCCGGCCCACCCATCTCGGTACCTTTATAGTTGGGAGCAGGAGGGGTGCCTGCTCCTTGCGACAAGGCTCCTGAAGGTTCCCTCTATCTTTGGGAGCAGGAGGGGTGCCGGGACCCTCCTGCTCCTACACCAATCTTCGGGAGCAGGGGGAAAGTGCTCCTACTCCTGTTCCTTCGTCCGTCCGCCGCCCAATAGCGGCCTTAGGCCCCACCCCGGCGCATCATCTGATGCATGGGGAGGGGCCTAAGGCACTGATTGATTGAGGCACCTCAGGCTCCTCCCTGAGTTAATTCCTTCAAGGACATTCATAGAATTGCACCCCAATGTATACATAAATTAATACATATTCCTTCTGTTCTTAATAGATGCACCTCACATAATAAATCAAATGTTATACTGTATTTTCCAAACCTTAGCAGTATTAAATCGAAAAAATCTTTTAACTTTTCTTTTGCCTTCCAGGCTACAAAAGCATGGAATGTATCGTCTGCTAAACTGTAATCTTTGACTATCTATGGGATTTAAAAAAATTCTATAAACACTTTTTTATTCTGCAAATATGTACTATGCATATAATAAGACTTATTAATTGTAATTTTCTAGGTAATGATTACGATAATGCTATGTTGACCGTAACTTCCTAGGTAATTGTGTAGTTTTCTCAATTGTTAACCACTTGGAATTATATAGACCCCCATTTTATCAAACTGCGTTCAGGTTTTTTGTATTGCCAGCTGCTGCAGTAAAAGCTCTGATGCTCATAGGAATTCTATGAGCATCGGAACTTTTACTGCAGTAGCCAGCAATAAAAAAAAAAAAATAAACCCTAATGCAGCTTCATAAAAGGGGGCCTTAGACAATAAATGGTATGGCCTATAAATTAGAATCTTGTCTGAAAATATTGAAGATAACACTTGATCATAATTTAACAATGGAGCCTCAGATGAATTTGTTGGTAAAAAAAAACCAAACACCCCCAAAAATACACCATTTCTGGTTTTTCTGTAAATTGAGCAGGATACGGAAGTATATTCAGCAAGAAAAGTTTAGATTAGTGGCGTACGCATTGATGTTGTCCAAATTGGATTATTGTAACATTGCCTTCTTAGGTTGACCAAAATATCTGTGGAAAAGATTACAAACAGTGTAAAATATCTATGTTCATTTAATTTATTATGTCAGGGCCTCTTTTACAAAGCTGTATGAGTGTGTGCCGAGCAGCAAATACTCAGAAACCTATTAATTCCCTATGGGCTTTGGCACATTTACCACATAAGCCCTCAGTAATCGGCTTTGTAAAAAAGGCCCTTAATATACATGTAAGGGTGACCCCCGTTATACATCTAATTGCATTGCCTACTTACAGAAGCCAGTAGCCATTATTGCTCGATATTTACAATTGTTCAGGGAATAGCATCATATTACTTGCATAGATCAATCTGTATTCCATGTTTTTAAAAAATATATATATATATATCTGACATGCAGTTTTATGAGATTGGCCTTTCTGGACCCTAGAGATGTAAAGTCTGTTAAAATTTTCTCTTCATTGTTTCTTTGTCAAGCAGCAAAAGCTTGGAAATTATTGCCAATGAAGATAAGCTCCCTGATCAATTATGATGTTTTCAGAAGATCTATAAAAACTATTTTCTTTTTTTAATATATCGTATCTAAAAAAAACTATAGGACCCCTTTTACAAAGCTGCGGTAGCGATTTTCTCATGGCAAATGCACCAAAGCCCACAGGAACTGAATGGGATTTAGTGCCTTTGCCAGGGGAGAATCGCTACTGCAGCTTTGTAAAAAGAGTCTGTAGTTTATTTTCTATTATTTCTTAGGTTTTTAGGTTTTATTAAATATCTGAATTCATTTTATTCCCCACTATTCATGAAAGAGCTGTAAATTCCTACACATATGTTCTAATTCTCTGTTCGTAATCCACCTTGAACTTTATAGTATAAGTTGAATATAAGATATATTGCTCAATATTGCTTAGCTGACTATCTGGGAAAATCCGGACTTATGGCCACTCCCCCAGGACCGCCCAGTTTCACCACCCCTCCCAGCTCCACCCCAGATGGCACCTACGCATGCACAGACACGACGCAATGACATGCGCAGATGCCCCTTCCCGACGTAATTACAGCGGGAAGCTTTTCAAAACCTGGACAAAGTGCCGGGTTTTGAAACGCCCTCAGGAGACATATCCGGGGAAATCCAGACATCTGGTAATCCTACTCTAGCTGATTAGTGCATCCATGCCCATTCTCCACCCTTGAAACACTCTTTCCCAGTTACGGGACTAAATTGCGCGAGACAACGGAATACTGAAGTCACAAGGAAAAAGAAACTTTGCCCCAACTGGTGAAAAAGAAACACGCTCAAAGCTACTAGCATACATTCTGCTGTGCAATTCAAAAAAAATGGAACTTGAAGGTTCCTTTGGGCTCTTTCAGTAAAGCATTCTGTATTAGTTTTGCCCTCTGCATGTGCAGAGCACACTATTTTTTAACATTTTTTTTTGGGGGGGGCAAGAGGGTTCATAGACAAAATCGCGTGAGACAACGGCGCGCAAGGTTGACGGCGCGCCGAGAAAAGCACTATTCTGAAGGGTTCCGACAGGGGGTGTTGGTGGGGACCCCCTATTTTACTTAACAGACATCGCGCTGCCGTTGTGGGGGGTTTGGGGGGTTGTAACCCCCCACATTATACTTAAAACTGAACTTTTTCCCTAAAAAACAGGCAAGAAGTTTGGTTTCACCGAATCACAAGACTTTCTGAATCTAACGCAGGCGGAGATGCCAAAACACAGCCCTTGTTGGGTCCATCATTCAAGTAGAATCACCCAGAACTTGAAGGCCCTTTGGGCCAAATTCTGCAAACGGTGCTGAAAGGCGCTGGTAGGTGCCTATATCGTGCCTACTGATGCCAAGCTTAATTGCATTAATCAGCTGTAATTGGGACAGTAATTGAATGCACCATTTAAAACCAATTTAAAATCCGGACCCATGGCCACTCCCCCAGGACCGCCCAGTTTCACCACCCTTCCCAGCTCCACTCCAGATGGCACCTACGCATGCACAGACACAACGCAATGACATGCGCAGATGCCCCGTCCCGACGTAATTACAGCGGGAAGCTTTTCAAAACCTTTGAAAAAGTATTTGCTGCTAAGAACCTACCGGGATAGGCAGCAGAATCATGCCTACAGCATGGCACCTAACAGCGCCTAAGGTCAAAGTTGGCTTGTTTCGGAGCGGAGCTGATCTGAGGTAGGGTTTCCAATTGGAAAATCCGAATCCCCTATCCCCGCCCCCAGTTCCGCCCATCACTGCCCGAATCCCGCCCCCCACTGACTGCTCTTGTCGGGCAGGGAGGAAGTCCGCGCATGCGCAGATTTCCTCCCTGCTCGACGCGATTTGAGGAGGCTTTTCAAAACCCGGACAAAGTGCCAGGTTTTGAAAAGCCGTCCGCGGACATGTCCTTAACCCTAATCTTAGGCATCACGAGGTGGCGCTAGCTGCAATTCTCAAAACAACTTAGGCGCCGGACATATAGGCCTTTAAAACCTTGGCCTACATAACCGACGCCTACGTTTCTCTTAGACACCAGTAGCTGCAATTCTGTTAATGGAGTAAACCCCCCCCCCCTCCTACAAAGCCGCACGGTAACGGCCCTGAAGCCCATAGAGATTTAAAGGGCTTCGGGGGCTGTTGCCGCAAGGCAGAAGAGAGGGTAAGTGTGATTGATATGTGGCAAGCATCCTTTAGGTGCTGGCCGATTTAGGCACAATTTACAGAATCCGTAGCTTCATGCTTTTTTGTGTTCCTTTGTGGTTTGTACTCTGAATCCTTTTTCTACGTATTTTTGTGGGGGGTTTTAACTGAAAGAACCCCACAATCGAGCCGTAATGTACTAAAACAGATTTCTTTCTCTCTCTCGTCCTTTATCTTGCTCTCTCTTTCTCTTATCCCTCCTGTTTCTCTGTCTTTTTCTGTTCCTTTTCTAAGCAGTTCCAGATACTCTGGATCCTTTTCATTAATCTAGTTCTATTCAAACGATTGTAGATACGAATATTTGATACATGATTTTTATTATGATTCTATGTGTTTGAGCTGCTTTCTGTTTATAATTCTTATAATATTCAATAAAATTATTGAACTAAAAAAAAAAAACAAAAAAAAACCTCAGAACCAAATTTGAGCTTTCTGAAGATAAGAAAAGGGACCTGAAGCATTTATTGAGGTGAAAAGTGTCTGCATCTGAAATATTATTTAATGTGACAAGCACAGAGGTTGTTAGTGGTGTAGTTAAAGCTTTACAATACAGAGAGGAGCTAGGCAGATATTTGGTCCTTACATGATAGGCTATGATTTCATTTGACTGTAGCCTAATTTTCCAGACCAAGAATGCTTCTGTCTTTCACCTTTCCTGAAAATTTCAAGAGCGATGATTCATTTTAGTAAAATAGGAAGTGCGTTGTAGAGGACCAGAGGTTCAAAGCATATCACAGAACAGAATATAATTCAGTGTGCATGCCTCAGTGTGTGGGATATCAAATGTCAGTAAGCTGCAGGCAGAGTGAGTAGCATCTGCCAAAGGCCAGGGACATGATCAATGCAATGTAATTAGGTTTTATGCGGCTAAAAATAAAAGTCCCATTAAAACTGATGGTGAACATTTTAATTCAAATTCATTTTCTTTTCTTTTTTGCTCCCAAGAAGGACTTATAGTGTGAAAATTAACATTTTTATATCCTTGCTTCCATACCCTTGGCTGTTTAAGTTGTAGCTTAAAAACAAACCAACTAGCTTTTAAGATAGTAAAGCATGATTTTTGCCCCTTCATGCACATTAAGGGGTCCTTGTACTAATCTATTTAGCACCCACTAAATGCGAAGGCGCCCAAAGAATATAATGGGCACCTTAGCATTTAGCGCACGCTAAATCGGTTAGCGGGCCTCAGTAAAAGGATCCCTAAATGGGCAAAATGTAGATTATTTTATGGTAATGTGCATTAAGAGCCCCTTTTGCAAAGCCGAAGTAGTGAGTTCCAGTGTGGCAAATGTGATGCAGCACATAGGAACTCAATGGGCTGCGTCGCATTTGCCGCATGGGAATCACTGCCAGGGCTTTGTAAAAGGGGCCCAAAGTTACCTCAATGTAACAGGTTTTATGGTAAATATACCACACCTTAGTTGTATCCTCATATACAAATGTTGTCTTCTCGATAAAAGTTTCTATTTGTAATGTAGTGTATCCTTTCAACCCATCATCCAATGGAGTTTGGCATCATAAATAGTTTTTAATATAGTCAAAAGTTATCAGTCAGTGGTGTATGGTTCTATAGTTGCAATCAAGGCGGTTTACATATTATAGATAGGTATTTATTTATTTATAGGCAATGCAGGGTTAAGTGACTTGCTCAAAGTAACAAGGAGCTATAGTGGGAACTGAACTGGGAGGAGTTGTCAGGGGGTTGTCAGGGGTTGAGCGATGTTGGGAGACAATGGGCAGCTCTCCCGCTACGGGGTGTATGTGTTTGTGTGGAGTCGGGGGCATGGGGGGAGTTGTCGGAGGGGGTGTGTGTAGTCAAGAGCATGGGGGGAGTTGGGGGTGGTGTTGGGTGACAGCGGGAAAGAGTGGGCATCTCTCCCGCTGCCAGGGGGTTTCGGGAGGTTGTGTGATGCGGCAGGAGAGTGGGCTGATCCTTAATTTGGTTTTTTTTTGTTTTGTTTTTAATGCGGGTGTATTCTGCACTTGTGCTGATCGCTACCACCAGCGACTCATCTCAAGTAAATTTAGTGAGCCTACGCTCCGCACCGTGAACCTCATTTGCATGCGCCTGTCGTTTTTTTACCACAAACGTTTGAGAATCTTCCCCTCAGTTTCCCTGATTTGCAGACCACTGCAATAACCATTAGGTTACTTCTCCACATCCTGTAGCTCCAGGGTACTAGCCATAGGGGGACACTGGAGAAGGAGCTGAAAAGTTAAATGAATCTGCAGGGCCTTTGTAGTTTGGTGAGTATGTGTGTGGAGGGGGGGGGGCAACGAAGACCTATTGCACATAACTGGTATTAGTGGGTTAAATATATAATCAAGATAGGAATATGCTTAGATGGGGGAAGGCTGGGCAGGGAACTGCCCTTGGGGATTGGTGTATGTCTGGTTTTCCTAGGTGCCTGGTACCCTTGGGCTGTTTCTGAAAGCAGCGCACTTACAAACAACAAAACAATATAGTTTAGATTAAATCAGTGTTTTAGTTTGACCTATAATCTAGAAAAGTCAAGGTTTCTATCTTCTGCTTGCGTGCTAAATAAATCAGCATCCACAGACTGTTTTTCCTTCAGAATTTTCTTTTGAGCCGGGTCTTCCAAAATATCTTTGGCAGATGAATGTTAGCCTGGTTGGCAACTGATTACGGATCATCTCTGTATCAGAAACAGAAGGTGCCCTATTCTGCCGTTTAAATCACCATCTGCAGACGTCCCACAAAGGCTGGGGAGGAAGGTGATGCATTAGCTCTGACATTTAAAGGCAAGGAGCTGCAGCCAAAGAGCGCAGAGGTACTTCAAAGTGCGTCTTTCAAAGATGGTGTGATCTCTTCATCGTTCAGCCTCTTTGTTTTTGTTAGAGGCTGATGGGTGTAACTTTATCCTGCAATCAATGTCTGTCAGGCTCAGTCATGTAAACATTTGTTAAGGGGGTTTCAGGACCTATTGTGTGCAGTCACTGCACTCGACCTGCACAGCCAAAAGCCAGACAGCAGGCATGAAGGGAACAAATTAATGGACTTGGGGCATATTTTCACCCTCCAGAAAAACATGAGTTAGGGGACCAGCTCGGGGCAAGACTTGCTGTGGAGTGATTCGTTTTCCAGGGAAGAATATGCCAGGTAAAATTGCCTTTGATTTGTGTTCTCTGTTCTGGCATGCCTGGGGGTTTGTCTCTGCCCTTTGGGTATGGATCCTGACAGTCATCTGAAAATTGAATTTACTGTAGCGGAAACAACAAAGAAAGTGCTTGAAAGTGAATTTTCTTCAAGAGCATCGTTATTGCATTGCTACTCTGATTTTTTTTTTTTTTTTAAGTTCTCATTTCCATGGTTTACTTTTATTTAAAAGTGCTTCATGTAATGATGTACCAAGAGATGGTTGGATAATCATTAAAAAAAAAAAATTTAAAGTCTGGTTGACTTTAATGGTGGTGTCAAAAATCAAGCATTTTTTTTTTTCTTTTTAAATTAACCTTAACTATCTCTCCGCTTGCATTTGTCTTGTGACGTTGAAGTATGTGATTAAATTCTGCATTTGAGCTGATAACTATTTCAGCAGAGAACATCCTGAATCACTGTTACCAATCCTTACAGAAACTTCTTTTACTTATAGAATATGTTTAGATGTGTTCATTTGTCATAAAATCACTTGCAGCCTCAACATAGACTGCATCTAATTAAATTTTAATTGATGGCTTTTGATCTGTATTATTGTCAAATAAAAACACTGCAATAATGACACTTTGAGCAGCATTTTAGAAGGGACATACTTGAGTGAAATGGTATAATGGCCGTGTTAGTCCACTTTCCAAGGTAATATAAAGAAACTAGTATTTTAGCCCGTTACATTAATGGGTGCTAGAATATATATCTGTCTGTCTTTCCTTATTTCTGTCTCTCTCTCCCTCCCGCTGTCTTTCTTTCTGTCTGTCTTTCTCCCTGGCCCCCTTTGTCTATCTGTCTTTCTGTGTCTCTCCCTGCCCCTGTGTCTTTCTTCTTTTCTTTCTGTCTCCCTTCCTCCCACTGTCTGTCTTTCTTTCTATCTGTCTGTCTCTCTCCCTGCCTCCTATGCAGCAGCATTTCTCACCCCCCACTTCCCTGTGCAGCAGCCACAGCAGCATTCCCTCCCCCTCCATTTCCTTCCCCCCACACTACTTCCCTGTGCAGCAGCAGCGTTTCCCCTACCCCCCTTTTCCCTTCCCGCGGTCTGGCCGGCTCCCTTAGTCCCTTTACGCCCCCCCCCCCTTCCCTTCCCGCAGTCCCGACAAACCTGCGACTCCAGCAGCGTCTGCAGCACTCTACACACGCTGCTTTGGGGCCTTCTACTGCCCTGATTTGGTCTGCCATATCTCTGATGATGTCATCAGGGACGTTACCTTTGTGGCATGTAGATGCTTTTAAAACAGCTTTACTTACGAATGTCTAAATTCAGTCCAGGACTTTTTTTGGGAAAGGTTCGATTATCGCTACAAGATGTCCAAATTAAGCATGTCCAAAGCCCATCCATAACACATCTCCCAACACACTCCTTAGAACTCTGGATGCACAGTGGATGAAACTTCTTGCTAGACGTCCAGGAAAATGGTTTTGATTATTGGCACACACCTTGCGATATACTGCTCTAGACTGACTCCATCCTGATCATAGCATTTTGCAGGTTCATTCTCCAGAATTAAACACAGTACTCTAAATGGGTCTCACCAGCAACATAAAGAGGCACTATCACCTCCTTTTTCTTGCTGGCCATTCCTCTCCCTATGCATCTGAGCATCTTTTTTGGCTCTTGCTGTTGCCTTTTCTTCCTATGTGGTCACTTGAAGATCATCAGATATGGTATAATCATCCTGAGTCTCAGGGTTTTTTTGATTGCTTTGAAAATCTACATAGACAAACGTCCTAAGTGCCCCCCCCCCGCCCTTTCTTTCACAGAATTATTTTATCCCCTATATCAGTGTATCGCAAACTGTGTGCCGCGGCACAGTAGTGTGCCACCCGAGATTCCAGGTGTGCCACGAGATGCCGGGGAGGAGGAGAGGCACCAGCTGATTACCTACGGTGGCGAGAGACACATCCTGTAGGCAATCAGCCAGCGCCTCTCCTTCTCTCTGTGCCTCTTCCCTTCCAACACCCCCACACACACACACACACTGGCAGCTCAGGGCCCCATCTGGATGGCCTTCAAGCTTGCGTGGACATTGACATGATGTCATGCGCACACGTAAAGTCATCGTGTCAATGTCTATGCACTTCCAGATGCCCTCGAACCACGGCCACCATGTATAGTGTGCCCCAGCTTTGCAAAGTTTGTGAGACACTGCCCTATATTATACTACTCCTTTGTGTTTTTGTGATCCGCTTTGGATAAAGGCAGATTAGAAATAAACTAAACTAAACCTTTTAGTTGGTATAAATGGCTGTACTTAAAGTTACTATAGCAAAAACCCCGAGACAAAATATCCTTAAAAGACACCAAAATATAAGTTGGGCGTGCCCTAGGACATTGCAGGAAAGTTAACTCCCTAGACTCCACCAAAAATATATAAATCTCAAATCTAAATTTGTAAGATAAGGAGCACCCTCAGCGTGAGTTTGAAGCTTTAAAGAGTGACTCAAAGAGCAGCTCTAGAATAGCAAAGCCAGCAAACACTGAGCAGAGATTACCACTCACTGCCAGCCGCACACCATCATCTGGGTGTTCCTGTGTGCTTTAAAGTGCAAGTCAAGTGAAAACAATGTGCAATAAATAAATATATATAAAAGTGGAAAACAAAAAGTTCACTGTCCTGCAATGCCCCAAATGCCAAACCCACTGACCTGAACAGAGAATGAAAAAATTAGTCACTTGTCCCTCCAGTTACTTAGCTGAATAAAGGTGCTGTAGTCAAATAGTAGCAAGGAGAGTCCAGCTTTTTTTGGATCAAAGACCAAAGGTAAGGTGTAGTCCTCTTTCAACACGGCTCGACCCAGCAGGGTTTCAGGGCAATAGCCACTTCCTCAGGAACCGAACAGGCCAACAGGTAATCTAACCGGGCGTACACGTTGTGTGGGTGAGAGTAAAACATGTAGGTACGTTCCGAGGGGTGCAAGATCCTCCACAGGTCCAATAGATGCAATTGACTAAGCAAAAAATTTACCCCCTTGGCTCCATGGTCCCTCGCCCCTGCTTTCGCTGGACTGCAGTCTAGGGCAGGATCCGCAGTGATGTTAAAGTCCCCACCTACCAGCGGTTGGTAATCTGGATACATGGCTATCTTGGCAAGCAAAGCTGAAAAGAATTTATGATTATACACTTTAGGAGCATACAGATTGCATAACAACCATTTGTGTCCTCACAATTCCCCCAGGATTATGACATAGCGTCCCTCTTGATATTGGATGACCTTATGAATGTGGAAAGGCAGTTGTTTATGAATTAGTATAGCAACTCCCTGTTTCCTAGTACCAAAAGAAGAAAACCAGATCTCTCCCACCCAGCCTCCCCGTAGCTTGAGATGCTCAACAGCAGAGAGATGGGTTTCTTGCACAAAAGCAATATCAGTCCCCTTCTTCCTAAACCAGGTCAGAATCTTCTTCCTCTTGACAGGGGAATGGATCCCATCCACATTCAAGGTAGCTAGAGTCAACTTAGGAGGATAAAGAGGTAGCTGAGAGGTTGAACACGTTCTTCTTGTCGGTTTTCATGAGAGAAGACACATCTAATATACCGGACTCAGAGGAGCTCATGAGTGGGGAACAGGCCGAAAAATTGGAGCACATAGAGGTAAGTAAGGCGGATGTCCTCAAACAGATAGGTTAAAATGCGGCAAATCACCGGGCCCGGACGGGATCCACCCAAGGGTTCTGAAGGAACTAAGACAAGAAATAGCGGGCACAATCCAGCATGTTTGCAACCTATCCCTGAAAACTGGAGAAGTACCAGAGGACTGGAAATTGGCGAATGTCACACCTATCTTCAAGAAGGGATCGAGGGGTGACCCCGGGAACTACAGGCCGGTGAGCCTGACTTCAATTATAGGGAAGATGGTGGAAGCTATGATCAAGGACGGCATTTGTGAGCACATCGAGAGAAATGGCCTACTGAAAACAAGCCAGCACGGATTCTGTAAGGGAAGGTCGTGCTTAACGAACCTTCTGTACTTCTTTGAGGCTGCTTTGACTGCTTATGTCGGGTGGACAATGGGGAACCCATAGACATCATTTACCTCGATTTTCAAAAGGCTTTCGACAAGGTGCCACATGAAAGGCTGCTTAGGAAGCTGTGGAACCACGGGGTGGGAGGGGATGTGCACAGATGGATCAAGCACTGGTTGTCGGGTAGACTGCAGAGGGTCGGAGTAAAGGGCCAATATTCTGACTGGCGGGGAGTCACGAGCGGTGTGCCACAGGGATCGGTGCTGGGGCCGTTACTCTTCAACATATTTATAAATGACCTGGAAAAGGAGGCAAAGTGCGAAGTTATAAAATTTTCAGACGATACCAAACTGTGCGGCAGAGTTAGGTCCAGGGAGGAGTGTGAGGACCTGCAAAGGGACCTGGAGAAGCTGGAAGACTGGGCAAACAAATGGAAAATGCGCTTTAACGTGGAAAAATGCAAGGTCATGCATATAGGGAAAAAGAACCCGTTGTTCAACTACAAATTGGGGGGGGGGGCATTGTTGGGAGACAGCAGACTTGAGAGAGACTTGGGTGTGCTGGTGGATGCATCACTGAAGCCATCTGCACAGTGCGCAGCAGCCTCGAAAAAATCCAACAGGATACTGGGCATCATAAAGAGGGGCATAACAACCAGGATGCGGGAAGTCATCATGCCATTGTATCGAGCGATGTTGCGTCCACATCTGGAATACTGCGTTCAGTATTGGTCGCCGTACCTCAAGAAGGACATGCGGTACTTGAGAGAGTCCAAAGGAGAGCAACGAAACTGGTAAGAGGGCTGGAACACTGCCCATACGCCAAGAGGTTGGATAGGCTGGGGCTCTTCTCTCTGGAAAAAAGGAGGCTCAGGGGAGATATGAAAGAGACCTTCAAGATCATGAGGGGCATAGAGAGGGTGGATAGGGACAGATTCTTCAGACTGAAGGGGACAACAGGTACGAGGGGGCATTCGGAGAAACTGAAGGGAGATAGGTTCAAAACAAATGCAAGGAAGTTTTTTTTTCACCCAAAGGGTCGTGGACACTTGGAATGCGTTACCGGAGGAAGTGATCAGGCAGAGTATGGTACAGGGATTCAAACAGGGATTGGACGGATTCCTGAGGGATAAAGGGATCGTGGGATATTGAGAGAGGTATCCAGGTAATAAGTATAGAAACCCAACCAGGTCGTGCATGTGCAAGACCGGAGGGTTAGGACTTCGATGGGAAGATAGGACTTAAATGGGAAACCAAGGTGGCAAGGGGGCCCCTTCTGGTGATTCAGACAGGTCGTGACCTGTTTGGGCCGCCGCGGGAGCGGATTGCTGGGCAGGATGGACCTATGGTCTGACCCGGCGGAGGCACTGCTTATGTTCTTATGTTCTTATAAAAATACTCTCAGCTGCAAAAAAACAAGAAGCACAACAGTATAGTGCATAGACGGCCCCCCCCCTAGCTAGGCCCCCCATCCAAGATAACAGGAGCTGAGTTATCTTAAAGAACCCCAGGTGATTTAGGAGCTTGTCAAACCTCCCCCAGGTATGCATATATGCAACACAGGCAACCCCCTTCCCATCCACACTCTAAACCACCAAGCAGACCAACACTCAATTGCATCATTCACACACCCCCTGCCATTACCCTCCTTCCCTCCCCCCACCAACCCCTCCCTCTCCCCCAGAGAAAATTATCCCCAGAGGCCCTCCCAAAATCCCAGCCCCATACAAAAAAGAAGAAACTAAGAACAACAAACTGTGCTCCTAAGGAGTGGAGCAACCTAAGGCACAGGGCTGAGCTCATGTAGACCCACAGTGTCACAAAGAAACATTGGCTGCCAGATCAGTACTGAAATCCCTCCATCTCCAGGTGGCCGTAGCGGCCCATCAGCTGCTCAGTCCGAAGAGTCACCAGCGCTATTAAGGCAAAGGAGAGGAGGGGCTAAAAGCTCTATAGTCAGTGCCAAACAGGTCATCCCCGGGGTCGAAATGGAACAAAAAGGTCACAAGGCTGGACCCCGATCTCCGAACTCTCTGGACTCTTCAACAACAAAGTTCAAGGAGATCTGCCCTCAGCAGCACAAGGCCAAAGTCCCAAGATATCAAATAGCGATCCATACAAGTAAAGGCCACCTAGGGAGATGGTGGAGAGTATGCCGCAGCATCAAACGGCCGGATCAGCCGCCGGCTCCACCGTCAGCTATCGCTGACAGTGAATCTAGAAAATGCTGCGCTGCTGCCCAGTCAGTGAAGGTTTGTGGCTTCCCCTCTCGCCAAATGCGCAAAGATGCCAGGTAGGGGTGTAGGGGGGTGTGGTGGGAGTTCTATTTGGTGTGATTGTGGGGGTCTTCTTCTCTGGGGTAATAGAAGGAGTACGTGGACAGACTTTGTTGCTTTTCCTAGGCTCTTCCCTATGGCTGTTATGCGGGTCTTGGGTCTTGTTGGGTAGTGTCTGGTTTCTTGTTTGGGGGGGGGGTTTGTTGTTGCTCATTATGATTGGCTGGTATTTTCTTTTTGTTCTTGTCTCCTCTGCCCTTTTGAGCCTTTCTGAGTTGTACCATGTACCGTATTTGCTTTGTTTATAGTCACTGTTTAGTTGTATTGGCATTGTCTGTCTGTTTGCTTCTTAATAAAAACACTTTTCAAACCAAAAAAAAGATGCCAGGTAGACCAGCGCAAAGTGCAATCCTCGTCTGTGAAGCGCAGTGCAGAGGAGTGCCATCTCCTTACGAAGGGAAGCCACATGGAGGGAATAGTCATTGAACAACAACAGCTTCTTCCCTTCGTATTCCAGCTGACCCATTTTCCGGAAGGCCTGCAAAATGAGCTCCTTTTCTTTCCAGTTGAAGTAGCGAGCAATCGCTGCTTTGGAGCGGTTGTTATCCCCTAAGCGCTAGCCAATGCGATGTGCTTGCTCACAGATAAAGCCAGCTTCCGGCGTCTCCAGACCCAGCCGATGCAGGAGCCAAATTTGAAAAAAGTGATAAAGGTTTTGGTCTGCCCGGAGCTCCAGGAGACCCACCACTCATAAGTTATTTTGGCGTTGGTGATTTTCCTGTTCGTCTAGCCAACCAGTCAGCACGGCCACTTGGGCCTGCAGCACAGCCACACTGTTTCGATCCTGCAGCGCCGCTTCCTCCCCATCCAAGACTCGCTGCTCCACCGCCGCAAGCGGCTAGCCTGGGAGTCAAAGCGCTCATTACTATAATTTATGCAGGCGATCCTCCAGGGCCACGGTAACCATGCAAGAAATCTCCTGAGCCCATTCTCTCCACTGTGCCGGAGCAGAAACTGTAGTCGGCGCCGCCACCATTTTAAGCACAGGTAAGGTAGGCTTGTGCTTCAGCGTTTTCTCCGATCTTACAGGCATTCCGTGTGTGAACCACCTTCAAGTAGAACACACTCCCGCCCATCGCTTTTAGCAGAGCTCCGGTGGCAGCAAGCACTGGCTAGCAGCAATTTGCAGGACGTTAAGCAGGTTTTTGGAGACCATGGGTCGGAGAGCTCAAGAGCACACGTCCGCTCAGGTCAGATGCATCACGTCTGCATGTCGCAAACACTTAACTTTTAATGGTCTCTGGCTAGGGATACTTGCACCAACATATTTCATGAAAATGCTTTATCAAGGCTTGACCCACTACCACATCCACACTAGTTTCAATGATTATGTGGTCATGTAATTGCCTGACATGCCCTGACCCACTCATGCCTCTCCCAGTTCCACAGCTCCCTGGAATTCGAGCACACAACTTTATAGAATAGCGACTAAGAGCAGTTAAGCATTCAACTAACTTTATTCTATGACTTGTGTGTACAAATTTGCACTCTAGCTGGAAATTTGAGTTCACAAGTTTATTGAATTAAGGGTCCCTGCCAAACAAATCAGATGGTCTGTTATATGAGAATTGCCCTCTATAAATCCATAGCATGGGGGATGTCTCTGTGCTATATCCAGTTGATCTATCAGGCTATTTACTTTTATTTAATGGGCATGAAATAAACCATTGGACTCTCTTATTGCCTGGTAATAAGAATTTCATGAAGCATTTGAGTATAAGTTTTCAGCAAATCGGAAACCTGATACTATGTCAAATAAAAATGTAATTACAGTTCTAAAAATAATTCTATTGATTCCTGTGTGAAATACTGCAGAGTGAAGGAGTCAATATGAGCTTTGATTAGAGCTCTGCAGAACCATCTGTGGAAGTGGAATGTGCCTGGGTGTGTTGTTAAAAGATGTTTGCTTATGGTGCATTCTGCCTACACTCATCACAGAAGAATTTGGATGATTTGATTTTGCATGACACATTTTTTTCAAGTGCGTAAATGAGTCTCATCTCTGAGTATCAGTGTCCTGTCACTTTCCACCTGGATTTGTCTATTCACAGCAAGCAAGACTATTGGATTTCCCTCTTTAATGCTAAATAGCTGTGGGAAAGCAAGCCAGGGCAGTTTTGGTCATCATGTATGTAGAAGGCCATATGACATATGAACAAATGAAACCAAGGAATGGAACAGAGTTGAGAAAGCTTAACTAATTGCCTATTGCCAGACAGGAAAAGGGTTGCTGGTAGGTGCCAAGCACTCCTAATATTGAGCAAGCTGCTTTATCGTGTCCAGGGAGAAATAATTTTTATTATTTGGCATCCCCAATCATTTCTGAAATGTTGGAATGTGGCTAGATCTACAATTTTTAAAAAAAACCTACAGTTCTCCCTCCGGATTCGCTGTTTTCCCTATTCGCGAATTTAATTATTTGCAATTTTTTTCTTCTTTTTGCAGGCTGCCCGAACCTCTAGCGGCGACACAGGGCAGGATCGATTGTCCTACACTCCTGCCCTGTGCAAAACCGTCATCAAAATGGCTGCCATGAGTTCCTGTTGTAGTCTCGAGACTACAACGGGAACTCACGGCAGCCATTTTGATGATGGCTTTGCACGGGGCAGGAGGGTAGGAAGATTGCTCCTGCCCCACTTCACCGCTAGACCACCAGGTAAGGTCCGGGGATGCAGGAGGGAGGCGGGAGTGGGTCAGATCCAGCCCAAAAATTTATTTGTGATTTTTCCCTATTTGCAAGCCGGCTCTGCACCTAACCCCTGCGAATATGGAGGGAGAGCTGTATAAACAATTGTCATATGGTATATTAACTGCATTGTAACATTGTATCCTGCATTTGGAGTCATCGAAAGGGATATAAGCATGGTTTAACTGCAGTGTTCAGTAAAGTAACCTAATGCCACATTCACTCTGGGCCAGATTTAGTAAATGATGCTCAAGTTTTAAGAAAGGTTTGGACAATTTCTTGGAGGAAATGTCCACAGTCTGTTATTTAGACAGACATGGGGGAAGCCCTGGATTGGTAGCATGGAATTTTGCTACTACGTGGGTTTTTGCCAGGTACTAGTGACCTGGATTAGCCACCGTGAAGATGGGCTACTGAGTTAGATGGACCATTGGTCTGACCTAGTAAGGCTATTCTTATGTTAAGTTTAAGCACCTGGAAAAATCCATATTAAACTTTATTCCTATAAAGGGAACTTATAGAACAGTGCTTAGCATGGATTCCTGCACCCAACATTGGGCACGAGGACTTAGGCCTGCTGAAGCCTTGGCCAGTCTTTGCTTCCATAGTTGTCTGATATGGCTGCAGCCAAGCTAAATTGCAAGATGCTTCATTTACTGGAGACCTGCTATTCGGAGAGAAAGTGAAAGAGACTGTTGATCTCTGATAGATTCACTTCTTTCAATCTGCATTAATATGGCTCTTATTACTACAAAATATTTTCTTACCAAAATCTCAACAGGCTCAATCAATGTTCTGATATCTCTAAGGGAAAAGACTCACACAGATCTCAAGTTTCAAGTTTATTTAAAATTTCTTATATCGCCCAATCAGCCTTCTAGGCGGTATACAAATTTGTAAAAACAGAGGACAAACTTTAACTAAAATACAAGTTTGAGGTGACAATAGGTCACCAAACTATAACTATAAAAACTTTTAAAAACTATTAAAAACAAAGACAAACAAGAACAAAAGGTAAAAAGACAAGAACTACATTAGTCAAAGTAAAAGAGAACAATTAAGAAAAAAACAATCTGATCAATCTAAGCATTAGCCTTCTTTCTGCCTATACTACAGACCTCCTGTATGCAAAACATTTATCCCGGTCTGCCTATTGGGAGGCAGGCAGAGGTCAGGGTTTCTTTTCCTACTTCCATTTCAGTCAATTAGGAGAAATACATGGGTCCTTTCTATAATACAGGAAATATATAAACTCAGATTCATTGGTCATTTCCAGGATCATCCTCTACCATGGACCAAACTTCATATCAACAATCTCAGTTTTCTTTAAGAGGAAATCTATCTTCTTCTCAAAGCCAACGCTAAAGAACCTGTCCTATGACTGAAGAAGAATCTAGGTTTCTATACAAAATATCATTTCAGAAACGACCGGAGGCTTATGCCCTTTTCTAGATCTTGGAGACCACAACCATTTTCTTCTCAAGGAGAAATTCAGAATGACTACCATCTCCTCCATACTTCCTCTGCTCAACAAAGGAGACTGAATGTGTATCGTGGATCCCAAAGATACATATGCTTATATCCCAATTCACCCTTTATATGAGAAACATAGAAACATGATGGCAGATAAAGGCCAAATGGCCCATCTAATCTGCCCATCCACAGTAACCATTATCTCTGTCTCACTCCGAGAGGTCCCATGTGCCTATCCTAGGCCCTTTTGAATTCAGACACAATCTCTGTCTCCACCACCTCTTCTGGGAGACTGTTCCATTGCATTTACCACCCTTTCTGTAAAAAAGTATTTCCTTAGATTACTCCAGAGCCTATCACCTCTTAACTTCATCCTATGCCTTTCATTGCAGAGTTTCCTTTCAAATTAAAGAGACATGACTCATGCGCATTTACATTACGTAGGTATTTAAACGTCTTTATCATATCTCCCCTCTTCCGCCTTTCCTCCAAAGTATACAGTACCTCAGTTTTACCGTTCAATCCAACCATTTCCAGTACAAAGTCCTTCCTTTTGGCTTTTCATCAGCCCCAGGTTGTTATCCGTGGTATAGCTGCATACCTTCTCAAGCAAGGCCATGTGAGTGTTTTTGAACCTGGATGACAGGCTTCTAGTGACTCGGTTAGACTTATAGGCCTTAATTCTGGTGAAAGCAAGGACCATTGTCCTTTCAAAACTACATTATTGCAATTTCTTATATCTTAGCCTTCCTGCATTAAAGAATAAAATTGCTTCAAGTTGTTCAGAATGTGGAGGCCCGTTTACTCACAAGATCTCCTCATTTCTAACATGTCATACAATTATAAGTGAAACTGTCTTGCTTTTGATGCATAAGGCGCTCAGCCCAAATGCACCACATTATTTGTCAGCCATCTTGAAAATTTATAAACCAGTCAGGCCTTTAAGATCTGAAGGTGCAATGTATTTAATTGTTTCATCCATAAGAAAATTGTCCACATGTCCAAATGGTCACACATAACTGGAAGAGCCACGACAGAATAAATTACACATTTTGGTGGGCAAATGTGTGCACCACATATAAATATGAGAGAATGAATGCGGAATGTATGGGGTTTAGTAGTTCATTTAATAAAGTGTGGAGCCCATTGAATACATTTGTTACCTCGCAATAAAGGTCATGTATCTTTCCTTTACTTAGATTTCCTTACACATCCAGGGTGGGTAGGTGGGGGGAGAGAAATGTATTTTGAGGATTTAAATTACTTGATTATAATATTGTAATACATCATATGTCTTATTGTATTAATAATTGGGAGGAGGATGGGAGAAAATGATTGTTTTATGTATTACTTGTGTAGTTAGTGCGTTTTATGCAGTATTTTATGTTCAATTAATTGTATTGCACTGTCAAAGTTTGAAAATCAATAAAGATTTAAAAAAAAAAAATTGTCTACATTACCATTTACCATGCAGTAAAATTTATGATAACTGCTTAGTAAAAGACTGAGCAGCCCTAAGTTGGGAATCACCCACTTGTATGCCTGACTCAATCCTATTTGTCTGTGGGAAAAGCAATGTTGTTCGCCTGTAGCAGATGTTTTCTGTAGACAGAAGAGTTGTTAAGGCACACAATCCTTCTCATCTCCCCAAGAGTTGCTTGAATCTTTTGAACTTTGGAACTAACCAGGAAGCTGAGGAAAACGCTGCATATGGGACGGGCCACATATGCTCAGAACTTTACACTTAAACTCTAAACTTAATTCCATTGAGACTTTTCAGAAAAAAAAGATGTGCTTTTAGGAAGTGAGAAAGTGCCATGGATTTTCTTTTGGTATAAAATTCTAGTAGTGGGTTACCCAATTTTAAGAGTTGCAAATGACCTGGGAGAAGCTATTGACCAAGACTGTGTATACTGCCTCCTGGCTAAATGGTAAACCGTCAAAAGCGCTCCAGACATTGGCGCACCAACAATCACGCCCCGACATTTGCGTTCAGGACAAATATGCGCCACCGCTGTGACCGTTATCAAGCCTTCCTGTTTGCGCTCTGAGGGTGTGGGGGGGGGAACCCCCTCCCCCCCATTTCACTTACAACTCCCATGCTCCCGTTGAAGGGGGTCTGGGGGGAACCCAGTACACTTAAAACTTGTGCTCTCCTCCTGGGGGGGGTCTTAGGGAGGATAGTGCAAGTTTTAAGTGTGCTGGGGGTTCCCCCCAGACCCCCCTCAATGGGAGTGCAAGGAGTTGTAAGTGAAGTGGGGAAGTTCCCACACACACCCTCAGAGTGCAAACGGGAAAGACTGATAGGTGCACGCATTTGTCCACGCAAATGTCGGGGTGTGATTGCCGGTGCGCCAATGGCCAGTGCGCTTTTGACAGGTCACCGGCTAAACTACTGGCACGGATAGTTATTTTTTTATTTTCAAGAGCACATTAAAAATTTATATTTTGAGTTTATTAAATGCTTCATAAGTATTATGTCTCCCTTTTAATATGTATTATATCTCTCTTGTTTGAATTTCAGCACTGTTAATAAGTATATTTTTGAAAATGTTTAATGGTAGTCCGATTCTTAAGTTTAAATTTGTTGATTTTGAGTTTACCTCATTCATTGTATTTATGTTTTTATTTGGTCTTTTACCACTGTTATGCTGTTGACAAAATTATAAGTTTTATGTTGAATTATACCTGCTGTACACTGCATTGAGTGAATCTCTTCATAAAAGTGGTTAATAAATCCAAATAAATTAAAAAAAAAAATTTCCTTGGTCAAGTTGTCAGTTTGTCTTAAATGTATTGAGGAAAGAGCACACTTCACTTTTTTTTGGTCCTGTGCCATTATGAAGATATTATTTCTTATATTTTGCAGAATACGAGTATTACAGTTGTAAGTGCCACTTTCTTGTTGAATTTATTTGCTGATTTTTCAGTGCTGGGTCGCATCACTATGAATGAACATGAACTTTCATATTTTGTATTCTTATTAGCACATAAGCGCAGTTGGCGTCAGCCAGACTCAGGGCCGGATTAATGAATAGGCCTAGTAGGCACAGGCCTAGGGCCCGAAATAGTCAGGGAGGCCCACTGAAGGACGACTTACCATGCTATTTTTTTTTTCAGACGGCAATGGACCCCCCCTCTTCCCTCCCTCCATGGCAACAGGCCCCCACCCAACAACGACAACAACGCTGCCCCCCCTCCCAGCTTCGACAGACGGCAACGCAGCCAACCACTAGAATCAATGGCAACGCAACCAACGCAGCTCCAAGAAGGTCCTGCGATGAATGCGTCTGCCGATCCATCCCCCTCCAACGTTACTTCTTCCAGCAGACACAGTCATCGTGGGATCTTCACAAAGCTAAGCCAGCCGCATTAACGCTGATGCCGGGGGAGGCTGCGTCGCTGTCCATAGATGCCGGGGGTTGGGGGCTGGTGTTGTTGTCATTGTCGATGCTGGGTGGGGGCATGTTGCCATAGAGGGGGCCCATTGCCATTACTGGGGGGAGGGGGTGTTTCCATTGCTGTGTGGAAAGGGTGGTGGAGGGAGACAAAGGGGGCAGATGCTGATGGAATTGGTGTGCAGGGAAAGGGGGACAACAAGGGGGAAGGATACTGGATGGATTTAGGTCGGAGGTAAAGAAAGGGGGCTAATGATGGAATTGGTGTGCAAGGAAAGTGGGAAGGATACTGGATGGATTTAGGTCGGAGGTTAAAAAAGGGGGCTAATGATGGAATAGGTGTGCAAGGAAAGGGGGAAGGATACTGGATGGATTTAGGTTGGAGGGAAAGAAAGGGGGGCTAATGTTGATGGAATTGGTATGCAGGGAAAGGGTGGAGACATAAGGGGGAAGGATACTGGATGGAATTGGGTTGGAGGGAAAGAAAGGGGGCAGATTCTGATGGAAGTGGGGGGAAAAGAGAGGAGACAGTGAAATGCCAGACCATAGGGGTGGGAGAGGGAAGGGAAGAAGAGGAGAGGAGAGAGATTCCAGATCATTGGAGGAGGGAATGGAAGAAGATGGATAAAGGGAAAGATGGAAGGTTGAGGCATACAGTTTCTGGAAGTGGCATAGAAGGACAGAAGATGAAAGGAAGAGAGTGACAAGACGATGAGGAGCGCAGAAACCAGAGAAGACAAAGGTAGAAAAAATAATTTATATTTATTTATTTTTTTGCTTTAGGGGACATGCATCGCTGTTTCTGTGATGTTGCATTGTATGCAGAGTCCAGCCTCTTGGTGGTTCAATTTAACCTTTGTCTATGTATTTCTATTTTATCCCCCCTTTTACAAAAGTGTAGAGCATATTTTTAGCGCCGGCCATGGTGGTAACAGCTCTGATGCTCAGAATTCTATGAGCATCTGAGCTGTTACCACCATGGCTAAAAACCATACTACAGTTTTGTAAAAGGGGGAGAGGCTAGTTTGTGATTACATATTCCATACTAGGCGAAGGTGTTTTCTGTGTTCTGTTTGTATGAAAGACATGTTTTTTTGTTAGCGTTGACTAGCCTTGTTTGGCGAAATGCATCAGGCTTGGTTCTTGGGAGCACCTTGAATTAACCTGATTTGAATCTCCTTATTTTCTGCCAATCTTCTTTTGTTTCATGTTGGATTCTTTGGTGGACTGCTTGCCTTGTTGTTTCGTTGCAAGTTAACATACATGGAGTGGAATGTACTAGAGGAGTTACAGATTTGGTTGTTTATACATACATATGGGTTACAGTTGGTTGATGTAGAGTGAGGCAGTTAGGCGTTGTAAACTCGGTTATTAATATAGACATATTTCAGATAGTATTACGGCTTTACAATATATTTGAACACTTTTATATACGTATTGAAAGGGTTCAGAGTTAATGTCCTGGGTAAGTAGGTGGGAAGGGAAGGAAAGGGGATTTGTTTGTGGGTTGCATGGAAGAAAAACTGTGCACTGGTATGCTAATCTTTCTTTGTTTTGAATTAAAAAAAAAAAAAGAAATATAAATGGAAATAAAGAAGTAAATAAGAAAACAGATAAATTGGGGTGAGGGCGGGGCGTGGGTGGGGCAGGCCCAGGGGGGCCCAGTGTACTTGTGTGCCTAGGGGCCCTCGAATAATTAATCCTGCCCCGGCCATACTCCCCTGCACATATGCATTGACATAATCTGCTTTATGAAACACTTCTCCCTCCAAATCTGTGGTTTCAGTATCCGCGGATTCGGTTATTCGCAATTTTTTGTAAATCAATTTTATTTTTTGGGGCTATTATTAAGCCCTCTGAGGCTCCCTGGAACCTTACCTGGTGGTCTAGTGGGCTTTCAGGGCAGGAGCAATCTTCCTACACTCCTGCCCCATGCAGATCACTTATAAGAACATAAGAATTGCCGCTGCTGGGTCAGACTACGACGGGAGCTCACAGCAGCCATTTCCTATGAGTGATCTGCACAGGCAGGAGTGTAGGAAGATCGCTCCTGCCCCGAAAGCCCGCTAGACCACCAGGTAAGTTTATGGAGAGTCTCAGAGGGCTTAAGGTGAGGTCCGAGATTCCGGGGGAAGGTGGGGGTGGGTCAGAACTGGCCCGAATATTATTCGAAGTTTTTAAATATTCGTGGGCCAGCTCTGGCCCTAACCCCCGCGAATATTGAGAGAGAAGTGTTGTTTTAGAGAAGCACAGAATCAGCAGATATCTGTCTTGTTGGCGGCGCAACAGGAAGGTATAGGAATCAGTGTGGTCTGCAATGCCACATAGAACCAGAAATTGGATTTTGAATTGTTGATGTGCTTTGAGAGCCTCTAATTTTGGACAGGTGAGACCGGGAAATTATGGATGTTTGGACAGCTGTTAATCTTATATTGTTGCTTGGCTAGGTTTATGACTGGCTGGATGGGATAGGGGTTGGAGTATATTCTCACAGGTATATTTGAAGCTAAATAAGTTATTTTGTTATCTTTTTTTCATATTAAATATATAATAAAACTTTTTTTTTATTCTGAACAATGTTGCTTTGTTGTCATTGTATAGCCCTCCCTTCCTGGCCAATTTGCACCCATATAGTGAATCTAATCACGGACATCCACAGCAAACATTTTCAGAGTGAATCTCAACAACTGTCCTTGGACTATCCCTAGATTCGTTGACACATCTCTGCTCTGAAGTTTCAGCCTCTGAGAACCATCCATCAATTCTCCCTTCCCACCCACCCCTGGACAGGTATCAGGGCTCTTGAACGAATGCAGCAGCAGTGGAAAGCCATGCTTTTCAATTCAAGTTTATTCACAGCAGGAAAAGGGAAGTGATAAAAAAAAAAAAAGGCCGTATTGATTAGAAACTGTGTTGGATCTAATCAGCTAATACAGTAAAACCTTGGTATGTGAGCATAATTCGTTCCGAAAATATGCTAGTAATCCAAAACTCTAGTATATCAAAGCGAATTTCCTCATAAGAAATAATGGAAACTTCACAACCAAAAAACTTTAATACAAAATACTGTATGTACTCGTATTGTAAGACCTTGCTTGTTTAGAACAGTCACTACACTCCTGCAGTGTCAGAGAGAGAACCATCGGCTCAGTTGTGATGATGTGATGTGTGTATTCTGTACACTTCCCCCTCCATATTTGCGAATTCCATATTTACAGATTCGCGGTTTTAAATCAAAAAATACATTTTCATTTTTCAGGCTATTTTAAGCCCTGTAAGCCCCCCCCCCCCCTCCCTTAAGCCTTACCTGGTGGTCTAGCGGGTTTTTGGGGCAGGAGCGATCTTACCACGCTCCTGCCCCGTGCAGATCGCTCACAGGAAATGGCTCGAGAGACTACGGGAGCTAAAGGCAGCCATTTCCTGTGAGCGATCTGCACATGGCAAGAGCGTGGGAAGATCGCTCCTGCCCCGAAAACCCGCAAGACCACCAGGTAAGGCTTAACGGGGGGGCTTTCAGGGCTTAAAATAGCCAGGGGAAGAGGGGGTTAGGGGCAGAACCGGCCCAAATATTATTCGTGGCTTTATAATATTCACGGGCCGGCTCTGCCCCTAACCCCCCACGAATACGGAGGGGGAAGTGTATGTACTTGTATAGCAGACCTTGCTCGTATATCAAGTTAAAATTTAATAAAATGTTTTGCTTGTCTTGCAAAACATTTGCATGCCAAGTTACTTGCAATCCAAGGTTTTACTGTACTGCATTTGGGGTGTCACACTGCTGATTGAACAAAGCAGAGTCAGAAACCCAGACAGAAAGTTACTCTCGGACATGATATAGCTTACACTTTTTTTTTTTTTTTTTTTTTTTCAAAAAGAAAAGAAAAATCAACTCTAGAGATAGAATTGAATTGGACAGAAATGTTGAACTATTTTATAGTGATTAATTTTTGCACTTTTTGTCCTGGTTGTGCTACCAAGATCCTAGAACTTTAAATCTATTGAACTCTTTGAAGCACCAATATGCTACTTAACGAATGGTATGTGCACTGATTACATTTAGTTTTCTCTGATCTCCCTTCCTTTCATCTGTGCTCTGCTCTCTGTTTTATACTTTGCTCCAGACTTGCAGTGCCAGACCTCCATTACAGCTAAAACATGAACATGTAGCCACAATCACAGGAGCACATTCCTCCAGGGTAATCTGGAAAAGATTCGCCTTTGGTGTCAGATACTCAATACAGGATTCAAAAGGCTGCATACAGACTGATATAGCTGAGAGCAAAGGATGCAGCCTAGGGCTATGGAATGATTGCTGTTTACCAGCTAGGCTTTGGTTTGCATTGCATGGCTCCCAGTATATACTGTATTTTAATTCCCATGCGGTTAATGGACGTGTTAATTATCCGGCAGGGGCTTTGAGTACTGTTTTTGCCTGTCCCTGAGCAGTTCTTGAGATTGGAGTACTTTGGATATGTTTACCAGCTGAACACATGTCATTTAGGAAATCCCATTTAATGAAGGGTAATACATCTAATGTATTCAACCGCATAACCCTAAGTGCCCTAGTCAGGAGCAACACCTTGTCCTTTTTGTTCCTAATACAAAAAAAAAAGTATATTTCTTGTTGTTAGTCTTTGCTCCTGTTGATAAAGTTACTGCTTGGAAAAACCTCATTATCGAGCACCAATTGTTCTTTGTGTGGGTGACTGCTTGCACAGGCCAACGGCAGGAGTGTGATCAGAGCAGCTGCCACACTGTTGAATCAACAGTTTTGACCTTCCTACTGCTACAGACTCCCGAGCAACAGAATTAATGGAGTTTAGAGCCTGGCTCTGCACAGAAAGCACAGCTGAAAGATGTAGGTGCTTCACTGCCAAGTGGCAAAGATCCGTTTTACAGGCATTGACGGCTACATCCCCAAAACTGTTTTACAGGCATTGACAGCTACAACCATAGGAGCCAACTTTTGAAAGTGAACTCGTAACTCACAACAAATTTTCTCTCACCCAGCAAAGAAAAGAGGGAAAACAAAATACATCTCATAGAGAATGATCAAGCTGTATCTTAAACTAAACTAAACTAAACCTTAGGTTTGTATACCGCGCCATCTCCACAAGCTAATATTAAGAGCAGAGCAGATAATGTAGACAAACCAAAAGCTAGGGTCCTGCCACTCTCTCGTCTCCCTCGCAGCATGTCAGCATCATACGCGTTCTCTCTATCCATTTATAGCATGCTTCTCCAACCAGTCCCTCTCTTCCCTCAGCCCATCCACACTACACTCTATTCCTCTAATTTTTTTCATTTACTTATAATTTATTCTCCCCTCTCACTCCTCCTTGTTCTCTTAATCCAGTGTGTCACAAACTTTTTAAGCTATGGCACACTAATCTCAGGGCTGGAGGGCACTCGGAAATGCACGGACATCAATGCGATGATGTCACACATGTGTGATATCATCACATCAATGTCCACACATGTGCGGATGACCTCCAACCGTGACCCTGAGTCTCCTATTACCACTAATTGGGGGGGAGGGGTGCTGCAGAAGGAAAGGTGAGGAGAAGGAGGAGAGGTGTAGGCGTCAGCTGATTGACTACAGGACATGCCTCTCACCGCGAGAGGCACATCCTGTAAGCAGTCAGTCAGCGCCTCTCCTCGCCGGTATCTGATGGCACACCTGGAATCTGCCGGGGCAAACACTTTACAGTACTCCCCCGAAATTCGTAGGGCTTATGTTCGTGGAGTGACCGCAAATGTTGAAAACCCGCAAATATCGGAAGAGTACTGTAATCGACACTCCTCCTCCTCTCTTGCTTCGTCCCCAATTTAAAAAAACAAAAAAAGTTGCCTTCTACCTCCAGTTTCATGCGCCTCAATAGGCCACAGAAGACACCGCAGTTTGGTCTTGAGCATGGTGTTGAGTGCTGACCCTCGAGGTTTCCCCGCAACCAGCCCCAGCAAAGGTGCCCTGGTTGCCTTAGTCGGCAGTGTCTTCCGGAGATTGGTGGTAGTGATTTTTCTGCTCTACATTTTGTGGGAGGGGCCAAGGAAGACCACGGGTTGGGGAAGGGAAGGCTGGCTGAGTGTAGAGCGCTTTTCCATTGGTCAGTCATTCGCAGTATTTTCTGACCAGAAGAGGCGGTCAGAAAATACCGCGAATGAATGGGTCCGTAAATCACGAACCACAAATTCACGAGGGTATACTGTACACTGTCTTACTCCCTCCCTACTCCCTGTGCACTTTAAATTTTCTCCTGCATAGGCATAATTTTGAGATTTTATATTTGGGGGCAAGGAATTTAATAGCTCTTTACCTGCTCCACTCCCTAAATCTTTTAGATGGATTGTGAGCCCACCAGGACAGAAAGTGAAAATGCCTGAAGTACCTATATGTAAACTGCTTTGAGTGTGGTGTTTGTAAAACTACAAAAAAAAGGCAGTATACAAGTCCCAGTCCCTTTCCCTTTTTAGCCTGTTCTAATTCTCATTTTCCCTTGATCCAGCCTTCTGCTTCCCTCTGCTCCCCAGCAAGCTCCAGTGTACTTTTCCCTAGCTAGACCCAACTATTTGAAAAATGTGTATCCTAATTGGTTTTCTCATTTAATAATTTTATGCTTCCGTTATGTAATGCATTACCTTTTAAATTGCATTTTTACTGTATGTTCGGTTCTTATTTGTTGTAAACTGCTCAGAACCATTCTTTTAAATTGTACTTTTTTTAAAAAAAAAAATCATATTCTTCACTGTAGGACTAATTCTTATTTATTGTACATTGTTTAGAATTGTACTTTCCTTTTAAATTGTACTCCTCACTGCATGATTAGTGTTTATTTGTTGTAAACCGCCTGGAACCATTTTTGGTTAGGCGCAGTGGTTAAACCTGAGGTTGTGGGTTCAAACCCCGCTGCTCCTTGTGACCCTGGGCAAGTCACTTAATCCCCCCATTGCCCCAGGTACCTTAGATAGATTGTGAGCCCACCGGGACAGACAGGGAAAATGTTTAAGTACCTGAATAAATTTATGTAAACCGTTCTGAGCTCCCTTGGGAGAACGGTATAGAAAATTGAATAAATAAATAACAATTAAAATAAATTATTCTATGCAGGTTTGGCTCACCCATCCCTTTATTGATTTCCACTTCTCATTCTCCTCCACAGATGAGACTTCCTTTTGTCTGTAGATTTAACTCACCTTCAATTTGTGACTTCCCATTGATCATAGGCTTGGATCATTTCCCTGCTCTGCTCTCCCCATCCCCTTTTGCACTGCAGCACTTCCCCTGACCTTCACAGATTCCAGGCCAATGGCCATGCTCTGCCTACAGAGTTCACATCAGATTCTGTGCCACATGCTCACCCTAAGCTCTGGAAGCCCAGCAAGCATCTCAATTTGAGGCCTCAAAGATTACATGTTGAGTGGGAGAACATGCTGTAGCAGCCAGGACATAGGAGTATGCAGTCATACTAAAGCCACTGTGTTCTGGGCTGCCTTCGGGAACAAGGAACAAGCATCCACTCAAGAAGCCAAGTTGGGGAGAGGGAGGGAGGGGTTACAGAGTTTTACCAAGAGCAAAGAGGGGCGCAAGGATTTAGCAATTAAACAAGAAAAAAAGTCAGGGAACCAAACCAGGAAACACACAGATGAGACAGCATGTCCCTTCTTCTCCTGCAACCTCTTCCTGCCGCTGCTGTGCATTTCTGTCTCCTGTGGGATGTAATGGGGAATAATATTTTTAATTTTTGTAAGGAATGGGAACACTGCTGCTCTCCATTCTCCCTCAGTTCAATCTCTGACCATAGCCCCTCTCAATAACAGGGAGATTTTTAGTCATGGTACTCCATGCTTCTATAATCTCCTCCCCTTTACCCATCCTTCTAACAAAATATCTTACTTACCTCAGTGACTGCAAGGTTCACAGATAGCAGCAGCTACCCAAAACTTATCCAGCCCAATTTGTAATAATATATCTCCCACCCAGTGATTCTTGGGCTCACTCAGTTGTGGGGAGTGGCTGATAGATTCAAAACATGAACACAAAAATATAAAAATTATCTTTTCGTTGCATGTTCTTAATTTTTTTTTCTTACCTCTCTTGCCATTTCCACCCCTTTCTTCATGACATAGAGCTTCTTCCCTCCAAACTGATCCTCTCTGTTCTCTGAACCCTTTTCGTAGCCCTTTGTCGGGGTTTTGGAAAGCTGTTGAGATTGGGGCTGAATCTGGAGTGCATCTGCACATGCGTGGATGCGATGAGGTGATGTCACACGCATGCTCACATGCATTCAATGTCATCAAATCGTATCTGCGCATGAGTAGATACACTCCAGACTCGGCCTGAAGAGACGAGGTTTGGAAGGGGCTGGGGTTGGGCGCAGAATGGGTCAGAGCCACGTGTCCTCTTTTTCCAGATGCAAAATCTGGTAATCCTAATTTAACAGCAATTAACTAATTATGTTATGCTCACAATTAACCCTGTTGTACCACCTTGGCCTCCAATTTCGATTTTGCAGAGGCAGTCTTTCCATCGATGGCACATCCGCAAATAGGATTCAAGAAGTACGGTCGATGTGCTTGGCCTATCTCTGTGACTGACCCGTATTGCTGGTGTCTCCAGTGTCTAAGGCCCGAGCACCGTCTAGAATCCTGTGCTCATTGTTCATCACTTCAAAAAAGAACTTTGAAAAACCACATTCTTCAACAACATATACTTTTGAAAGGATGCAAGTTGTTTGACAAAATATTTCAGGTAAAACGAAAAATGGAAATTATAATTACCAGCTCTGATGGCCAGCATTGCATTCTGGTAAAGATGCTTACCAAATTTGTCCATTGCTCTACCTTCTCTGCCAGGAGGTACAATTTCTTTAGAGTGGATTCAACCATTAAAGATTCATGAAGGAGCTGTGGTTTAGCAAAATCTGGAATAGGAACCACCCTATACAAAGAGTCCAGTTTTTTAGGAGCCACCAGAATGGAGTGAGGAGTCTTGAGGTTCTTATAGAAAGTCTCTCGTAGAATATCATGGAGTCGGAGCTTCAGCAGGTTTTTAGGAGGTTATCTGCTATGCTCAGACTGGATTGCACCTGGAAAGTCATGTCACAACTCACAAAGTCCGAGCTATGGCAGTTTCTGTAGCTTTCCTTAGATCTACTCCTATTGAGGAAATCTGTAAAGCTGCCACTTGGTCCTCAGTTCATACATTCATCTCGCATTATTGTCTGGAGTCTTTCTCCAGATGGTATGGGCACTTCGGCCAGTCAGTATTACAAAATTTATTTTCTTAAGACCAACTCTCCCACCATTCCATTCTAGTTAGCTTGGAGGCCACCCATATGTGACAATATGCTGCCTGCTTGTCCTGGGATAAAGCACAGTTACTTACTGTAACAAGTATTATCCAGGGACAGCAGGCAGATATTTTCACAACCCACCCACCTCACTTGGTTGGCTTCATAGCCGGCTTATCATAACTGAGGGACCATGCGCCTGCGTTGCATTCTGGTAAAGACGTTTACCAAACTTTATCCATTGCTCTACCTTCTCTGCCAGGAGATACAGATCCATAGACACTAGCACCCAACGATTTCTTTAGAGTGAATTCAGCCACTAAATATTCATGAAGGAGCTGTGGTTTAGCGAAACCTGGAATAGAAACCACCCTATACAAAGAGTCCAGTTTTTTAGGAGCCACCGAAATAGAGAGGAGTCTCGAAGTTCTTATAGAAAGTCTCTCGCTCCTCACTCTAATATAATATAATTAGAGTGAGGAGCACACACATCATTTGGGATTGTATACCACACTATTTTATAGATAAAAAAGACCCCTGAGGCAGGCAAGAGCCAAAACACTGTCAGTGTTGGGTCATACATCTATTTCATGAAATAAAGTACATTTTCTATTCCAGTTCTGGAGGCAGTTTTACCTTTTGTGGGTGTCGTCGTTTTCTGGTAGGTATTCCCCTGGCACTGATCTAGGCGCCTAAGTTCAGGAGCCGTTTATAGAAATCCAGGACACAGTGTACAAGCAGATATTTCCACTTTCTTTGAAGCAGGTATAAAATTTTTGTGCTTCTGAAGGTTGTGGTATAAGCCTATTTTATAAAGACCCTCCAATCTGTCAAATACTGTAGCTGATTTGAATGAGAATTTATAGATTATGGTACTATGCCTACAGTTTCACTTTTGAGTTCTTTTATAACTCTGGGTGTATGCCTTTTGGTCAGTGATTTGCTATCTAGTTATCACTTTGTTCTATTACATCCTAGTCTGTGGATAATCTTATTTCAAGTCACCTGCAGTGAGAGGACAATAAAATGCCTATTTGGAAGCCAATTTTACAAAGAAACATAGGTGCCTCTGTATTTTTATAAAATTCTAGCACAAATCCTACACAAATCATTGGTACCTGTGCCCATGTCCATGTAAAGTAGTTTGAGAATAGGTGTAAATGTGCACACAGAATATGCAAAATCGTGCATATTTTATAAAATACACATTTAAATCACAACTCCAGTCACGCTTCAGCCAAGTCACTTTCAAAGTATATGTTACATTGAACATGCATACAAGTACATGCAATCTCACCATCATGTGGAAAAACAAGAGACAATATGCACATGTATATTAGCATGTATGAAGAAAAATGACTTTATACAATGAATCATCAATCACATACAATATTTCCAGAGGGGCAATTTCTTCTTCTTCTTTTTTTTTTTTAATAAATCTTTATTAAGTTTCAGACAATCATAGTGCATAACAGTTATTTACACAAATAATGTTAGAGTAAAAGCACTTTTAACTAATATATATACACCTAACAATAGCAGACACAATTTCTCTGCTTTTCTGCGTGGTAGAGACCAAAGCAAAATGAAATTGTTTAGTTTTTCAGCTATGGCCTTGTCTTTCCTGAGTGCCCATTTTATTTTTGGAAATCTAGTAATGTAACAAGTTCTTCGTATTTCAAATATACTTCAAAAAGTGTTTATTTTGAATTTTGCCTATGTGGCAAGTTATTTATTTTTTTTCTTTTATAAATTCTCTTTTGATATGACAAATAACTTCCTAGTACTTTTTTTGTACTTTTTTAAAATTTAGATTTGGCAAATATTTTGATTACTTAACTGTGTTTATACCGTGTATACTTGTATTTTAATTTTTGTTAACCACACAGAACCGCAAGGAAGCTGCGGTATATAAGAAATTTTGTGCTCCTTTTACGAAGGTGCGCTAGCGTTTTTAGTGCACACACTGGATTAGCGTACGCTAGCCAAAAAACTACCGCCTGCTCAAGAGGAAGTGGTAGTGGCTAGCATGTGCGGCATTTTAGCCCACGCTATTCCGTGCGTTAAGGCCCTAACGTGCCTTCGTAAAAGGAGCCCTTTGTTATGTTATGTTATGTTATGTTTTCATTTTATTAAAGACTTCCTCTATTGTAGCAGCCTCTTTCATTTCTCCATGCAACCACACTGGCACTCTTGATTTTTGTTCTACCTTTTCTAATGCATGTGCTTCTAAGGTGGGGATTTTAAACTGCATCCATGCCCCCTCCCCCCATGCAAATTTTTAACCTTTGCAACTACTCCTTTTTTATTTTCCCTACTCTGTTTATCAAAATCTCCCCTTTTAAAGATAAACGCTACTGCCGTGGTTCTTCTTGTTCATTCCTCAGTGATTATGTTTAACGTGATTATGTTATGATCACTTCTGCCAAATGGTCCTACCACAGATGCCTCTCATACCGGATCCTGCAGAGAGGATTAGAACTAGAGTAATCCTCCCCCCCCCCCCTCTTGTCCATTCCAGGACCAGCTGCTCTGTGAAACAGTCATTTATGGCATCAGCAAACTATACCTCCCAGGAATGTCTGATGAGACATTGGCCCAATCCTTACCAGAATAATTGATAGCTCCCATATCTCCCAATTGGGTTCCCATATTTATTTCTAATTTCTGCCAACAGTTCTTTCTTTATTGCTTCATCCTAGCCAAATGTACTGTATGGTAGTATATCTCCATCATTATACTTTTCCCAGTGACACTTTTATTCATTAAGATTATAGTATATTTTGTTTCCTGGAAGACTTTGTCCTGCTTGACTCTGTACTGTCTCTAACATTTAGGGCTCCTTTTATCAAGCCGCGCTAGCGGGGTTAATGCGTGTGACTTTTCATCACGCGCTAACCCCGGTGCTGGCCAAAAGCTACCGCCTGCTCAAGAGGAGGCGGCAGCGGCTAGCGCAGCCGGCGGTTTAACGCACGCTATTTCGCGTGTTAAACCGCTAGAGCGGCTTGATAAAAGGAGCCCTTAATGCTGCCTCCCCACCAATTTCTTGCATCTGGTTATCCTTATTTCCACCGGATTTCAGAGGCATCAATTATAATGGTCTTTTATCTTCATTTAGAGCCCTTTTCACAGAGTCGTGGTAGCGATGCTGCTGATGGAAATGCACCAAAGTCCATTCAATTCTTACGCGCTTCGTTGCATTTACCATGGCAGCAGCGCTGCTGCGGCTTTGTAAAATGGGCCCTTAATGCCACGTATGGTAACTTTCTAATCTTATTTTATAGACTTCTGGTATTTGCATACTGTTAATTTAAAATATGTTTTTTTTAATTGCATTCATAAGCTGTCTAGCAACTGATAAGGATTATTTCAAACCACCAGTTTCACTCTGCTCCTTACATAGATACACTTTAACTACTTCTTCCGTTATCACATTCACTCAGAGCAGTCTAAGTTTCCTAGTTTGCTAGTTTCCCTGTGAAGATACTTGAAACCAAAACATGTGCTCCCAAGTGATTGTATGATTTCCACCTCCAGCTCTATCTCCTTTTAAAACCTAGGACCAGCAGCCAGACACACTTTAATTCAGGTGGTACCTATCCTTTATAGATAGGTTTCCCCTTCTGCAAACTGTTGCCTAGCAACTAACAGATCTAAAGCATCTTCCCTTCCCCATGCTCATTCATGCATTGAGGTTCTGACTCTCAGCTTTTTTTTCTGGGTTCCTATATTTGGAAAGGGAAGGTTTTCTGAGAATGGAGGTTCTGGGTCTGAACATACTACACTGAGCAGAGATTTATAACTTTATCTAAAATCTTAAATGTTTCTTCCAGAACTTAGGGCTAGATTCACTAAGCCCACCGATCATGTCCCGACCACTTTGCGACCCCGACCCGAATCACTAACCTTCCTCCCGAGCATATCCGCACCCGATCCGATCTGTGCATGCAAATGAGGGGAAACGGCATGCAAAGTAGTTTCAAACAATCATAGTGCATAACAGTTATTTACACAAATAATGTTACAGTAAAAGCACTTTTAACTAATATATATACCTAACAGTAGCAGAGGCCTTGAGCTACCTCGCTTCCAATGGTCCCATCAGTTTCCAGCTCTGTAGTAATGTCTGCCTTCGCCTGCCTGGATTACTTTGCCACCCCTCTCCCTTTGTTTTGACCTCGCTTGTGCATGAGAGCAGGTGCATGCGTGGATCGCATGTACAGCCAACAATGATGTCGCGATCGGAATGAAGAGAGCTGGGCAGCTAGTAACTGTTTGGGTATTTGGCAGTGTAACTTGGCTGTGTAGCATGAAAGTAGAAGACCTTACATGTCACCTAGGTGGGATCATTTTAAATAGTGTTTGTAGGTTCCTTTACGTACCAATGACATAGGAAGGTGTGGGGATTAAGGCCTAGATCAGGGCTGCCCAAGTTCAGTCCTCGAGATCTATTGGTAGGCCAGGTTTTCAGGATATCCACAATGAACATGCATGAGAAAGATTTGCATACCAAGAATCTATCTCATGCATATTCATTGTGGATATCCTGAAAACCTGGCCTGCCAGTAGATCTCGAGGACCGGACTTGGGCAGCCCTGGCCTAGATTCACTAAACTCACCTCGCTGATCCAGTTCTGATCCATGGCTAAGTCTTGCCAGGCGACTGATCCACTAAAGGCTCCCCATGCAAATTACCTAATCAGATACATGCCTATAAGCGATCCCACGTATTGAGTTTTTCCCACATCATAGGCTTGCAATTTCACTCAAGCATACAAGTGTGTCAGCAACTACTATGGCATACCAATAAATAGGCAATAAAAATAACCTTGGCAGAAAAGATAATAGTAAAATGTAGTAACATAATTAGGAAATGATGAGTTTGGGGTATTTTTAAGCTTGATTTTAATATGACTTACTTAACTGTAAGTTTATATAATTTAATTTTTTATTAATGGCTATGTTTGACAACCAGCTATGACTTAACAACCGGCTCGTGTGAACGGGTGCGAGCCAGCCTCAGCGTACCAAGAGGATGAATTATATTTTCTTTAAATCATCCATGTTTGTGGCTATTAAAATTACTGCGTCAGGGTAAGTATTGGATCCTTCCTGAAGTCTTGGAGCAACTTCTGGACTAGCCTTACTTAAATGGCAACTTATGTCCCCATTACGGTTATGTCATATATTGAGTATTAAGTTACCCAGAATTTATAAGGACAATAGCATTCTTTTTGCCACCTGGAAAACCTTAAAATTTATTGATAATTTAGCATCTATATCAGTACAACAATCCACATGTCAATCCTTATGGTTGAACTCCAAGATTCAAATTGGCGAGTCTAAGATCTTCTGGAAGCATTGGCTGCAGGCAGGTATACGTACTTTAGATGATGTGTTATCAAATGGAAAAATGCTTGACTTTTCCCAACTGCAACAATCATTCGGTATCACAAAGTCTCAAGCATATAAATGGTTGCAGTTGAAGCAGGCCATTCTGAAGGGGTTCCCTGATTGGTGCAACTTAAAAAATCAGTACAGCTTGCCGGGCCTATGCTTCCAGACAGATTTGCTAGGACATCAGGCAGCCAAGTAGTATAAATTAATATCTGAATATCTGAATAAAAAACCTAAAACTAGTCTAAGAGACATTTGGAGCATTGATATAAAGCAACAAATTTCTGCTTCTCAATGGCCATGGATTTGGACTTGGAGGATGAGATGTATTGTGTCAGCGTCTATGAGACAACTTGTTTTTTTCTGTTACATAGTTTTTTGGACCCCAGTTTGTTTGCAAAAGTTAGATAGTTCTAAAACTAATAGATACTGGCACTGTCATTTTGAAATAGGGACACTGGATCATATGTTGTTCTATTGTCCTTTGATACTCAACTTTTGGAAATTAATATGGGGACATATTAATTTGATTCTGGAGACTGCTGTTCCGCTGTCGTATGAAGCGGTAATCTGTGGGGCATTGTTATCTTCTACACCTCCAATAGATAGATTAAAAAACAGATTATTTGTTATAATAACTGAGGTAGCAATACAAATGGTCACTAAAAATTGGAAGAATTTTGACAGATTAAATTTCACTTTTTGGTGGAATTCATTATGCTTGTGTTATAAATACAAGAAAATGAATTCTGAATAAATGGGTAATAATAAGTTGTTTAAACTGACCTGGGGTCCATTGATCAATTTTATTGATTTTACTTAAATGGTTTATTCCCCTATTATCGGTTTGATTTGCACATCCAGGGAAGGGGGAGGGAGAGGGATATTACATTAGGATTTGTTTATTAATTACATGTATGTATTGTTGTATGGTTTTATTGAATACATTGGAATTAGGGTGGGGGAGAAGGGGGAGAAAATGGTTTCTCATCTATTTATTGATGGATGTTTGTATGTATTCCTTTATGCACTGTGTTTAGACTGAAAAATTAGTAAAGATAGATAATCTTGAATGTTTCAATAAAAAAACAACAACATTACTGCAGATCAGGCAGCGATCAATGAGGGAATTTGAAAAGGCAGTAGTTCAGATGATATAGCTTTCAATCCTTAACCCTACTCCTCTGCCCTCCAACCCAGCCAGCTGATTAACCGTTCCCCTTAACTGTATCCATGACATCCTGTTTGTCTGTCTTGCCTGTTTAGATTGTAAGCTCTTTCGAGCAGGGACTGTTTTCTTACTCTTTGTGACTCTGTGCAGCGCTGCGTGCGTCTGGTAGCGCTATAGAAATAATTAATAGTAGTAGTAGTAATAGTAGTAGTGGTGGTAGTAGGTTGTGATCATTTCCTTAGTTTGTATCATGGTTTCCTTTCGTTCTGATGAATAGCAAGGGATGTCTGTTACATTGTTCCTTTTTTGGGGGGTTATCCTGATTTAAAATATTTATTTGGAATATTCCTTTATTCTTTAACAAGTGTATTACTTGTATACTGTATATTGTGAATTGATAAATACCGTATTTGCCGGCGTATAAGACGACTGGGCGTATAAGACGACCCCCCAACTTTTACAGTTAAAATATAGAGTTTGTTATATACTCGCCGTATAAGACTACCCCTTCTTCCGCACACCTTCTGCACAACAAATAAAACTTAAAAGAACATCAGAATTTATTTCAACAATTTTAATTAATTCACTAAAGCAATAGAATTCTTTTCCTACCTTTGTTGCCTAGTTTCTGCTTTCCTCATGTTCTCATTCAATTCCTTCCATCCACTATCTCTCTTCCTTCTGCATCTTCCATTTGCTCTGTTACTGTGCCTCTCCCTTTCTTCCCCCTTCCAAATTGGTCTGGCACCCATCTTCTTCTCTCTGCTCCCCCCATAGTCTGGCATCTGTCTTCTTCCCTGCCAGCGTCTTCTCCCTACTCTCTCTTCCTCATTTCCTTTGTGTCCTTCTCCCCCCCACCCTTCCCATGGCCTTTCAGCGTCCTTCTCCACCCCTTTGTATTCCCCCATGTGCTTTCAGCCTCCTTCTCCCTCCTCTGTCTTCAAGTGCTTTCAGAGTCCTTCCCCCCCCTCCTGTCTTCACCATGGCCTTTCAGCGTCCTTCTCCCCCCCTCCTTCTCTACCGCCCCGGGTGCAGCACAGCCGGCCAGGTTCCCTTACTTTTGTGGCACTTCCCCGACCGACCGACAACAGCCCCGGTCCGACAAACCTCCCTGCCCTTAACCGCGAATCTAAATTACCTTCTTACAGCTGCTGTAAGAAGGTAATTTAGATTCGCGGCTACAGGGCAGGGAGGATTGTCGGACCCGGGCTGTTATCGGTTGGTCGGGGAAGTGCCACAAAAGTAAGGGAACCTGGCCGGCTGTGCTGCAACCGGGGAGGGGCGGGCCACCCCTCTCCCTTGGTAGCCACTCGAACCGCGAGGCTACTCTCCTTCTCCTTATCTGCCCTGCCTGCAGCACAGAGCCGAACGGAAGTCTTCCTGACGTCAGCGCTGACGTCGGAGGGAGGAAGGGCTTTGTTTAAGCTTTGTTTAAGCCCTCCCTCCCCTCCGATGTCAGCGCTGACGTCGGGAAGACTTCCGTTCGGCTCTGTGCTGCAAGCAGAGAAGGTAGGGAGAAGAAGAGCCGCGTACATCCAGAAGACTGAGCATCCAGCCCCGCAGGAGCCCCGCGACCCTCGGAGGCGTCCCCACGGGATCCCCGTGACCCTAGGGGCGTCCCCGTGCAGCTCTCTAAACAGTACCCGGCGTATAAGACGACCCCCGACTTTGGGGAGGATTTTAAGGTACTGAAAAGTCGTCTTATACGCCGGCAAATACGGTATTTTATTTTATTTATTTATTTATTTCATTTTAATAATTTCTATTCTGTTTAAAACGGTTTACATAATTTACATACATAATTTTAAAACAAAAACATGGTCAATCGGGCCTGAGATTCAGTCTATGGTTTTAAGTGGCTGGGAAGCTGCTAACAGCTGTGGGCTGTAGTGCTGCCCGATTCAGAGGAAAATATTTCGATTCGATTCACCCTGTTGAATCGATTTTTCGATTCGATTCACTGTTAATAACACAGCTTTTTAAGTTTAAACATTTTATTTAACCAAGGCACTATCATGTCAAAAATAGGAACATCCAAACTATAACATAGCTTTTAAATTAGTTAGAGACGTGGATTAAATAAATTACATTTGCCAGTTCTTATTTAGAAAAATCAGTTTGTCAGCTTTGGCTGGCTTCAGACAACTTCGCTGAGCAGCAATTATTTGACCTACTGCTTCCATCCCCAGCCCCCAAGACTCACCAACCCCCCTGCCGATTCTCAGCTTCCATCCCCAGCCCCCAAGACTCACCAGCCCCCCTGCCGATTCATTTACTTACAGGACTGGATGTGGAATCATGGGTAAGAAAGGAGAAATGTGGGGAGAGAGCCAGCCAAAATTACCCTTTGCTGCTGCATGAGGTCTGCTCGCTCGCCGCTTGACACTCCCACATCCTTTCATTTCTTCTGATGTAACTTCTGGTTTCGCAAAACCAGAAGTTACGCTAGATGGGAACGAGTCCAGCGGCCGGCGGTGAGAAAAAGCCTGAACTTATCTCGGGGCTGAATTGGTGAGTCCAGTTTTTCACAAAAATGAACTGATTCGAAACAATTCACCTGATTCGAATCGGTGAACCAATTCGAATCGTGAATCGGGCAGCACTAGTGGGCTGACTTAACCCTGGATCAATGCCTGGTCATGCACCGCTCCCAAGTATGTCAGCTGACCTAGAGGTTAACCAGACACTAGCTGATATTCTGGTATAATGAAATTTCTTCTCAATTGGCTAGGAAACAGTTGGTGTCTCATAAAGCTATATATTAATTCAAATAAGGCGGAAAGATTACTGGCTAATTATTTAAAAGCAAAAAAGAAGAAAATAAATATTACAGCAATTATAGATGAAAGAAAGGAAATTCAATATCAAACTAATAATATACTAAAACAGTTTTTGAAATTTTATGCAAGCTTGTATTCTTCTGAGCATTATTTAACTAAAGAGGAAGATGGGTTAGAATTCTTAAAGTTGATTAAGGGGCCTAAAATTTCTGAGCATGAAAAAAAGAAATTAGAAGGACCCATTTCACAAAAAGAAATACAATCTGCATTGAAGTCCCTTAGAGTTGGTTCCACTCCAGGTGGTAATGGATATACAGTAGAATTTTATACATCATTTCAAAACATATTGCTACCTCATCTGATAAATTTATATCAAGATCAACTGAAAAATGGTTGTATAACAGGTACTCTGCAAATCCTTTGCTACCAAACTGATTTAGTAGAACATCAGACTGCCCAGTGATACAAATTGATTTCTGGATTTTTGAATAAAAAGCCTAAAAATAGTCTTAGAGACATCTGGAGCATCGAGATAAAACAGTATATTTCTGTGTCTCGTTGACCACAAATTTGGACTTGGAGATTGAAGTGCACAGCGTCAGCATCTATGAGACAAACATGGTTATTTTTGTTACATAGAATTTTATGGACCCCAGTTCGATTAAATAAAATAGATAGTTCTAAGTCTAATAGATGCTGGCATTGTCATATTGATATAGGGACTTTGGATTAGAGAATGACACAGTGGCGGTTTACCCGCGGCTACCGCATTTAGCCGCGGGTAACCCGCCAGAATGGGGAAAGAAAAATAGCAGTCGCTGCGGGGACGGGGACAAGGCCATTCACCGCCCCATGGAGCGGTGAATGGTCTTGTCTCCGCAGTGAGGTATCAAGGATCGCGCGGTCCCCGCAGCCACCGCCCGCCCGCCTGCCCGTAGCGTTTTGCCAGCTCCCTCCCTCCACCTCACCTTATATTTCGAGTTTGCCGGCTTCCTTTTTCCCAAGCCGCACGCATTCGCACAGCCGTGCACGCGCGGCTGTGCGAGTCAATCAATTTTCTCCTCTGACGCAACCGGAAACAGGAAGTTGCAGGAGAGGAGAAGTTTGATTGACTCGCACAGCCTCGCGTGCTTGGCTTTTTGAACACGTGCGGCTTGGGAAAAAGGAAGCCGGCAAACTCAGAATATAAGGTAAGGTGGAGGGAGGGTGGGGGCTGCTGGACCTTTATTTAAGTATATAAATACTTAAATAAATATTGAGGCCTCTGCCTTGTGGCAGAATGATTTGTTTGTAATGTCTGCCGGTGCAAAGTCCAAGCGCTGGAGTGCATTCCAGGCGATCTAGGAGCCCTATTGGAATACGCTCACTGATCAACAACATAGTCTTATATTGAATAAATAATTGGTTTCTGTGGGTGGAAGTTGGGTGAGGGGAGTTGTATTGATTATGGGATGGTGGTAGTTTTTTTTTGTGGGGGGAGGGATGTTATAATATATGGGAAAAAAAAACTCTCTTGCAGATCTATTTTTCTCTTTCTGCTTTCTCTTAAACATTGGCCTCTACTATTCACTTCTTTGATATTGTATCATATTTTTATCTTACTTTTGTTTATTATTGTAAAATTCTTCTGTAATCGGTAACTTGGACTGGATGTATTCCTATTTGGCCTTTGTTTGTTTGTTATGTGGTTTGCTCGCAATAAAGATGATTATATATTTTTTTAAAAGATTCACCATGGTGGCTCCACATTTTGATTCAATTGCATTACAAGCAGCATTTCCCACAGCCTTTCTCTCATGTTTTCCACTCCCTCCTCGGTATCATCAGCCTGAGTGAGAGTGGTTCTTTAACTTGCAAACATTTGTACACAGCCTGTGCTCTTTCATAAGACAGGGACGACGAGGGCAACCTATTAATATAATGGTGGCGCTGCTGATTTGCTTACACATCTCTAGTTCAGCAGCAGGAACTTTGATTTATAAGAACGGAATAAGCTAAATATTAGAGTACTAAGGCTTATATGGATGCTGCGGGGACGGTGACGGGGCGGTGAATGGGATGGCAGTGGCGGTGACGGGGCGGTGAAAGGGATGGCGGTGACGAGGTGGTGAAGGGAACGGCGGTGACGGGGCGGTGCAGAGGATGGTGTGCCGGGGACGGGGCGGTGACGGGAACAGATTTTTTCTCCATGTCATTCTCTACTTTGGATCATCTGCTATATTTTTGTCCGTTTATAAATATATTTTGGAAATCAATTTGGGGACAAATAAATCAAGTCTTGGATTCAAATGTTACACTATCATACGAAGCTATAATTTGTGGAACGATTTTACATGTGAAGCCCACTCTGGATAAATATAAGAGTCGTCTATTTATGATCCTAACAGGAATAGCCATTCAATTGATTACCAGTAATTGGAAAACCCATTATAGAATAAATTATACTTTTTGGTGGGTGAATGTGTGCACAACATACAGATATGAACGAATTAACGCAGAAAGTAAGGGTTATAGTGAAGTTTTTAATAAAGTTTGGAGTCCATTGAATAAATTTGTAAAAATATAAAAATATATTAATGTATATTTATCATATCTTTCCTTAAGTGCATTTATTTTTACACATCCAAGGGGGGTGGGGGGTTGGAAGGTGGGGAATAAATATTGATAGCAACAGTTAGGTAACTTTGTTCTTCATTTATATCAAATATTAAGATATATTTTGATATTGTTATATATAAGAAATTGAAATTATTGAATGATATGTATGTTACCTATAAGGATATTGGTGTAATGTATGTAATACCTTCCATTCTTTCATTTGTATGACACTGTTTTTGATTAAAAATCAATAAAGAATTAAAAACAAATTCTTTATTTATTTTAAACATTCTTTTAAACATTTATTTTAAACATTCTTTATTTTAAACATGGGGACAAACTTTATCAGACAAATAAAGAAAAATTAGAATGCAAACAGAAATATCCTAGAAGCATTAAACTTCTTGTCCAAATTAAACAAAGAAATAAATATTCACAAAGTATAGTTAGTCTCAATACATGGAGAAGGATCTGCAATAAGACTGAAATAATTAACAGGTAATCCTTTAACAAAGAAAATGAGATGGAGCTAGACGGCGCCAGAACATATCCTCACTGAGATTATACTTAGATGCAACAGGTTCACGTAAAAGTTACAGACTGCCCTTTGGCAGAAATAAATCTAGATAGCGGTTGTGGCTCATAAAAAAACAAAGCGACATTCTTTATAAACCATAACACATTTACAGGGGTATCTCAGGACGAATGTTGCACCTAACTGCAATACCTGGGGACTCAAAATAAGAAATTGTTTCCTTCTCTTCTGTGTAGAACGAGATACATCAGGATACATTCTTACAACAGGGAACATCTTTATATTTGAAAAAAAAGTTTTAGCATCCAATCCCTGCCTGAATCTATAGCAAACTGTAGCTGTAACTGAAACCTCAGTATCTGGCCTCTCTAGGTAATTAGCTAAATCTAAACTATCAGCAGACAAATTCTGCTGATTAGGATTTTGAGATTTAATTCTCCTAGGTAGGTAATAAATTTTTGAAAGAGGTGGGTATGAAGTTCCTGGAATCTTCAAAACTTCAACTAAATACCTCTTAAACATATCATGTGGTGATACAGGAAACACTTTGGGGAAATTTATAATCTGAAGATTACATTTCTTAGTGGCATTTTCCAGCATTTCTAGCTTGAAATTAAGATTCCCTCTGTCCGTAACCCAAGTTAAGGCATGTGATTCAGCTACTTTTAATCTGGTCTTATGTTCATTCACCTTGCTTTCTAAACATGATACTTTGTTCTTTACAGTGTATATCAAAATTTTCTGAAAGAACTGTCATATAGCTTGAGGAAAGTTGCTGGATTTGAGTTCCCAGAGAGACATGCAAATTTGATATTGCCTCCCATAGAGTTTCTATATTGAATACTTTAGGCCTTTGCACAGGTGCAGCCTCTTTTCCAGAGCCCGCTGTAAAAGGCACAGTACCTGTAGGCACAGCAGAAATCACTTTAATGGCAGAGGAAACTCCGGTTGCCCGTTGCATTCTACTCTCCAACTGCAATGGTGGTAACAAAGATGCCTCCACTATCCCCCGTCCAGAGCTATTTCCCGCACTCTGCTGGGTCAGACAGGGAGTGTCGTGGGCCAGTTCTGCCTCCATCCTCCCTTCCGTTGCCTCTAGGCTAATCGGAGGACTGCGCTCCTCTGGAGACAAGATGGCGCCCTTGAAGGAGAAATCACACGCCTCAGCCTGCGTGTCTCTCCCTGACGAGGATACCTCCGGTTCCTGCATTCAGGTGCCTCACTCAACGAAAGCATCCATGGGTCCGGTTGCCGAAACAGATTCCTCCAGATAAACCCGGATTTTTTATTTTCTTTTGACCATTAAGGCACAATCGAGAGAATTTCAACAGAAACTCCAACGGCATCTCCGTGTCAATATTCAAGCAGCCATCTTTGGTAAGCTCCACACTAGCTGATATTCTAACTGGTGCCCAGTTAACTTAGCACATAAAGGTAGGACAGCTATTTTTCTGTTCCAATTAGAGCATGACACGGGGACAAATTATTCCCTGTTCCTGCGGGAACTCATTTTCCCATCCTGTCCCAGCAAATTCTTTTCCTGTCCCTGTCACATTCCTGCAAGCTCCGTCCTAACCTGCACAAGCCTCAAACACTTTAAAATCATAAGTATCCGTTAAGTTCAGTTAAGGCAGAGCTTATGGGAATGGGGTAGGGACACGGCCAGTGACAAAACTTGTGGGGATGCGACGGGGAAATTGAGTTACTTAGCTAATGCTCTACAAGGTTATAATTTCATCATGCATTTACAGTGAGGATTATAGCAAGGTAACTCATTTGTTTACATATTTCATGTGCTTCTCAAAGCTACTATCTCACGTGACATAAGAATACATCAAAACAGTTACAATAAAGTGATTTCCTTTGTGTACACTTCTGATATGTCTAAAATCTTACTATGCAAAAAATCTAAAACCCTCCCTCACCCCAAGAAGGCAAAATGATTAAGGGAAAGAGATGAAGTCTACAAGTTACTAAAACTGTGTTTTAATTTATAATATATTTAACGGGAGAACCCTCAGTCACACAGCAACCCCTGGAACGTCCAGGAACAAGCTGCCGCGGGTTTACACTCAAAAAAGTGTTAACTGCGAAACATCCCTGGGCTCTCTCCGTGTGAATAACTAATGTGCACAACAAAAAGTGCTATGTGTGAAAAACAATAATTGAAAAAACACACATCAAATATAAATAAAGATAGAGTTCATCTCTTTCCCCTAATCTGGGGGCCAAAAGGAAAATTAGTGTCCAAATCTAACCGAGCAAAAAAACACAACTGGAAGGACTTAGCTTCTCCGTGTGTGTGCAGTCAACAGGCAGTGTCTTCGTCCAATGGGACTCCGTTTCGGGGGTGTACACCCCCTTCCTCAGGAACTGGACTGCGCTGGAAATATCAAATTTGTTGGTAAAGCTGGTAAAGCAAGGAGGAAATGGCACTAAACCGGAGAGGACGCCTCCGATTTAAACTGCAGACTCAAATATGATAGGTGGAAAAAGTCAGCTGACGGGTCAGCTGATCAAAGATCATCAGAAAAAACAATCCTGAACGTCGTAGTGTAAATATAAACTGCGCTTGCTTCCAAAGTCAATAAGTATGTTGCCATTCAATATAATCGTTCAGACCTTTTGGAGGCAAAGTTTGGAGTTCAAAAATCCAAAATTGTTCCCTACGCTGGAGCCAGATTAATTTATCCCCCTGAAAATCATCAAAGATGTGGCATCGATTCATCGACGACGTCTTTTGTATATGGACTGGTCCTGCAGATTTATTACCACACTTCCTTGACTGGCTCAATTTGCTGGATCCCAATTTGAGATTTACTATGGAATCCAGTGTCAACCAAATATCGTTTTTGGATGTGAGTGTCATTAAATCAGGACACGCCTTAGTTACCACTATATATAGAAAGCCAGTTGAGGTTAATAATTACCTGGACTACACCAGTTGTCATCCGACCAAACTGAAACAGTCACTTCCCACGAGTCAGTTTTTAAGGGTCAGGAGGATATGTACTGACATAAACGAATTTCGCAAACAGGCACGGAAGTTATTCTCCAGATTCCAAGAGAGGGGATATCCCTATCGGGTCCTACAAAAGGCTTACCATCGGGCCCTATATGCTAACAGGGACTTGTTACTTTCCACCAATACCCCCACTCAAGGTGACTCTGGGATTACTTGCGTTCTGGGATTTTCTGAACATGCTAAGAGGGTTGCCTGGAGCATTCGTAGACATTGGCACATTCTCCAGTTACACCCCGTTTTTTATGACTTTCCCCGGATTGCATTTTCCCGAGCCAGAAATTTAGCAGACCATTTGGTCCACTCAAATTATTCCAGCAGTGTAGTGACATCTAGTTATACAGGCAAGCACACCAAGTGCGATGAAGCATGTGACATTTGTGAACTTACCATCGAGGGACGGAGCTGGCAACATCCCAGCACTAACAAATGTTATAAACTTAAATCAGTCACTACCTGTAGGTCCAAGTGGGTTGTGTATGTTATAATATGTCCCTGCGACTTGATGTATGTTGGACGAACACAGAGAGCAGTTAGGACCCGTTTAATAGAACATCGATCACGCATTCATACTCAATCTACGAATGCTCCTACAGTGCCTCATTGCATATCGGTCAATCACTCCTTTCAAGACCTACGCTGGTTCATTATGGAGCAGGTGTTTGATGATTTTCAGGGGGATAAATTAATCTGGCTCCAGCGTAGGGAACAATTTTGGATTTTTGAACTCCAAACTTTGTCTCCAAAAGGTCTGAACGATTATATTGAATGGCAACATACTTATTGACTTTGGAAGCAAGCGCAGTTTATATTTACACTACGACGTTCAGGATTGTTTTTTCTGATGATCTTTGATCAGCTGACCCGTCAGCTGACTTTTTCCACCTATCATATTTGAGTCTGCAGTTTAAATCGGAGGCGTCCTCTCCGGTTTAGTGCCATTTCCTCCTTGCTTTACCAGCTTTACCAACAAATTTGATATTTCCAGCGCAGTCCAGTTCCTGAGGAAGGGGGTGTACACCCCCGAAACGGAGTCCCGTTGGACGAAGACACTGCCTGTTGACTGCACACACACGGAGAAGCTAAGTCCTTCCAGTTGTGTTTTTTTGCTCGGTTAGATTTGGACACTAATTTTCCTTTTGGCCCCCAGATTAGGGGAAAGAGATGAACTCTATCTTTATTTATATTTGATGTGTGTTTTTTCAATTATTGTTTTTCACACATAGCACTTTTTGTTGTGCACATTAGTTATTCACACGGAGAGAGCCCAGGGATGTTTCGCAGTTAACACTTTTTTGAGTGTAAACCCGCGGCAGCTTGTCCCTGGACGTTCCAGGGGTTGCTGTGTGACTGAGGGTTCTCCCGTTAAATATATTATAAATTAAAACACAGTTTTAGTAACTTGTAGACTTCATCTCTTTCCCTTAATCATTTTGCCTTCTTGGGGTGAGGGAGGGTTTTAGATTTTTTGCATATTTACACCTCCACTCTTTAAAGGGTTCTACTTTTTGTTCTAAAATCTTACTATAGCATGTGACAGTCCAAAGGTTATAATGCATGCTCCTTACGCCTCTCGGGATTAGCCTTAAACTCAGGGCCCGCTTTTGCACGTAGGCAGGGTCTGATTTTAAACAAGATAAGAAATAAGATAAAGGTAGACTTGGGTCAGGTTAATATGTGACAAAAAGGGAGGGGGGAATGCCTCCGCATTGTCAAAAGGTGCAAGCATTTTTCTTGCTTTTAGAATGTCGACGTGGCAAGAGAGGAGAGGGAATGAGAAAGGATTCATACTTCCACAGAGCATCAGATCCTCACATAAGGCCTAAGATCCTCACATCAGTGTGCTGACCTGGCCTGTGTTCGGACCTTGCCCTGGATCAGAACTTATCAGACCTCCATCCCTACATTTGACAAATTTCTTGAATAGTATAGTTTTCAGTTCTTTCCTGAATGTTTTGTAGTTGTGTATCGTGGTCAGCAGATTTGAGAGGTGGTGGTTTATTTTTGCTGCTCTGGTGGCTAGTGGACCGTCATATATTTTTTTGCTTTGCATGCCTTTGATTGGGGGGGTAGGTAAAGTGTGCTTGAGTTTTCCTTGGTCTGGATGTGTTTTTCCAGATTAGGTGGTTGTTCAGATAGCTTGGTCCATTTCCATTTAGGGCTTTGAATAGGGTGCAGTAGAATTTGTGTTGTATGCGTACTTGTACTGGGAGCCAGTGTGAATCTTGGAAAGCTGAGGTAATGTGGTCGTATTTTTTCAGCGAGAATTTTAGTCTTAGGGCTGTATTTTGGACTGTTTGTAATTGTTTTAGCATGTTGGTGGGGCATGACAGGTAAAGTATGTTACATTAGTCCAGGAGTCCTAGGATTAGCACTTGTACTATGAGTTTGAATTGTTCATTGCTGAAGTATTTACGGACTTGTCTTAAATTGTGCATGGTTGCGAATGCCTTCTGAACTTTTTTGTTGATTTGAAGTTGCATGGTGTATGTAGCCTTTGTCTATCATTATTCCCAGCAGCTGTAGGTTGGGTTGTAAGGGATATGTGATGGAGTTTATTTCTAGGTTTTTTATGGTTTTTGTTTCTTTCTAGAAGTAAGAATTTGGTTTTATCTTGGTTCAGTTTTAATTTGTTGTCTCTCATCCATTTTGACACTGTTTCTAGTGCAATGTGTAGTTTGTTCGTTGTGTTGGGGGGTGGTTTGGTCGAAAGGCAGGAGGATGGTGATATCGTCTGCAGAGCTGTATGACGTTATACCTTGTTTGTCTAAGCATGTGGCAAGTGTGGCTATGTAAAGGTTGAAGAGTGTTAGTGATAGTGGGGAGCCTTGGGGGACTCTGCAAGGGTTTGTTCCAGGATTCTGATTGTTCATTGTTTGCTTATACTCTGTATCTTCAAACCAACTGTAGACTTTGCCTGTGAGTCCTATTGCCTCCAGTGTTTGTAATAGGATGTTGTGATCTACTAGGTCGAATGCTGCTGTGAGATCGAGTTGTATGAGTAGCATTTTTTTGCCTTTGCTTAGGTGTTTGGCTGGGTCTAGGAGAGAGACTAGTAGTGTTTCTGTACTGTAGTTGCCTCTGAAGCCTGATTGTGAGGGGTGAAGAATGTTGTGGGTTTCTAAGTATTCGGTGAGAAGTTTTGCTATGAGACCTTCCATTAGTTTGACGTATAGCGGTATTGAGGCTATAGGTCTGTAATAGGATGGCTGACCTGTTGCTCCCTTTGGGTCTTTCAGAATAGGGTTTATGATGATTTTGGCGACTCCTTGTGGAAATTGACCCTCTGTGAGCATGTAACTAATCCACCGCATGAGGTGGGTGCGGAGTCTAGTGCTGGCAGTTTTTAATAGGTATGGGGGACAGTGGTTGAGGTCACAGGCTACATGACTGTATTTTTTGAAGAGTTTGTAGAGCTCCTGGATGGTTAAATAGTGTTTGGCTGGCTAACCATTAATATTTAACAGGAGATAGTGAAGATAACCAGCTGAATATTAGCGGTTAACAGCTTCCTGCTAGCTGGCTATGTCACACGATTTAGCTGGCTGGCCATGAACATTGAAGCACTGGCTGGCTAAGTTGGCAGGTAAATCGTACCACATAAATAGCAACCATAACTTTGTCCACTGTTAACAAAACTGGCCAGTGCTGGATATTTGCATGGAGGGGCATTTTCGGTAGGACATCTAAGTCTGACTTTGGACATTTCTGTAAGGAAGTTCAAAAGTCGAATTGGGAAAATGACCATTTTCAAAACCTCAAGTAGTTTTTTTTTTTCGAAAATGGCTCATCTAGACGTTCTGGCCTTTAGGAGGTCCAAACTATCCCTTCAGTTTCGCCATATAAAATCAAGTTTTCAATAAGTAGTATTAGAAGGTAAATCACTCTGAGGATTCTCAGAACGCCACCCTGACTAACATAATCAGTGTGGCAGCACTCGTCACTGATTTACCCAGTCTTGTGACTTACTACTTGTGGAGCTCGCTTTTTATATTTCATATTTTATTTTTTTAATTTTTACTCAATTCATATTAAATTCATCTTCACATATATCTTCACTTATTATTTCGAATCACTAACACCGCAAGAATCATCTCAATCCCTTGTAGCAATCCGCTCCACCCTGTAATACCTCTGGAAATGTCTAGATAACTTCTTGTGTAATCCGCCTTGAACCTCAAGGTAATGGCGGAATAGAAATCACTAATGTAATGTAACTTTTGTTTTGATTTATCATTTTCTATATCCCCAAGTACTTATACTTAAGAACTTAAGGCTCCTTTTACGAAGGTGCGCTAAGATTTTTAGCGCACACACAAAATTACCACGCGCTATAGCACGCAGTAGCCAAAAATCTACCGCTTCCTAAAAAGGCGGTAGTGGCTAACATGCTCAGGAATTTAACGTGCACTATTGCGCGTGTTAAGGCCCTAGCACACCTTTGTAAAAGGAGCCATTAACTTAACATGTTGCACTGCTCTCCACCAACACATTTCGATTCTTCATCAAGAAGGGGCTAGTGCTGCAACAACAACATGAGCTCTACAGCTTAGGGGGGGGGGTCGGGGTCAATGACCACTGAAAGAGTGTGGGAGGTCAGGCATTCTTTAGGAGGTCCAACATTTTTGGCCATTTTTGAAAAAATATCCAAATGCAAAACATCCAAAACAAGCCCATTTGGACATGGGAGGGGCCAGCATTTTAATGGACTGGCCACATAGACATGTCAACAGAGCAGTAGGGCACCTTAGGGGGCATTGCTGTAAACTTTGCATAAAGGATGCCATATACACATTTCATCATAGCCCTCTTATAATTTATGATAAGCCCTCCAAAACTCCCCCAAAACCTACCATACCCATATGTCTACCACCCCAATAGACCTTATGGCTGCAGATGCTACCTATGTGGTAGTACAATAGGTTTTGGGTGAGTTTTGGTGGCCTCACATTTTCCACCATAAATATAGTGGGTAGGGTGGGATTTGGGTCTGGACTCCCCTCTCTATGGTTCACTACATTGCTCAACAGGCTATTCCAGATACCTTCTTGCTGCTTTACTAGGATTTCCCATAATATCTGCAGCTGTCATAGAAGCTGGTATGTACTGTTTCTTTCACGTCTTTGGGACGTAGTGTGGGACATAGTGTGGGAGGTCATGCCTTCATGCATCCAGTGGTCATCTGGTCAGTTTGGGTACTATTTTGGCTCTTATGCATTTTTAAATCAGGTCTAACTCCAAACATCTACCGTATTTTTCGCTCCATAAGATGCACCTGACCATAAGAGGTACCCTAGATTTAGAGCAGGAAAACAAGAAAAAAAACATTCTGAACCAAATTCTCCCTGCCAGGCTTTGCACCCAACCCTACACTCCTTGCCAGGTTCTGCACCCTGTCCCCCCTCTCTGCCAGGCTCTATACCCTGTCCCCCTTCTGGTGGTCTAGTGGTAGGCTGGTACAGGGTACAGGGCAGGCAGGGACAGGGCACAGGGCAGGTAGGCCTAATGGCAGGCAGGTCCCGTACCCCATGTAGCTTCCCAGTACCTTAAATCATCCCCCATACCCCCATACCCTTTTAAACACCCCATACCTTTTAAATCATACCCCCTTGTACCTTTTTTTTTTAAACTTGTACTGCGCTTGCATATTATATAGTTCACATTGGCTTTTACTGAGCACTATTATTTATATTTATGATATAGATTTTTTGATAATATTCTAGATTAGTAAATTCTCTTTTTTGTAGAAGCAACAACATAAGACATAACATATATCCCACATTATAGTTCAATTCAATATAAAAATTACACAGAAAGTTATTCTTCTGTATTTTACATGCTTTTAACAAACTTTCACCGGCTTTTTTCAAGCAGTAGTAGAGAGTTACACTGCAAGCCCGCAAAGCAAATGCTCCAACATTCATTCAATTCCAATGAGTGTCGGAGCATTTACCCCGCCAACTCACTGCAATACTCTGTCCTGAGATCTGTTGATCCAATAGTATTACACTATTCAAATCTCTCCCTCCCTCGCTAGACAGCTCTCGAACTCAGGTCAGGAGCAAGCGTTACGCGCTCCTGCTTAGGCCCGCCTATGCATTCTCATTGGCTAGCATCAGTTGTCGTGAGTCCAGTGAGAACTGATGCCACCATTCAGAAAGCTTCAACGTGACTGGCTATTCAATGATACGAATCCAATTCAACAACTTCTATAATCATAAACTTCCAGCTTTGTTTATAACAAAAATATTTTTTACCAAACCTTAAATTGATTAGGGATGGTAAAGATCCTCAGAGGGTTACACTACCCCTGTGGTTCACGTGAAACAAATCACTGAACCCAATTTTCATTGGATCAAATCTTGATTAATTATTTCATTAGTATAAATATAGTTTTTTATTTTGTACCATATCTTTTTCTTAAAGTACTTAGCTTAAATGGCTTTAAGGGAGCACCTCCACCAACATGCCCAAGTTTCAGATTACTTTTGTCAGGGTTGAGGTTCCCGATTTAAATCTAAAAAAGCACACAAATAAATAGTATTAACCTATGAGAATTTCTTAATTGTACTTACTATCATTCTAACCTGCTAATCCGGATATCTAACATATTGTATAAATTATATTATCCTAACATTAAAAAGCTATAAACTTTAGACTTACTATCAAGCATTCGAGAAACCGCTCCTCTCCATAGATAGTCATGCTTTAAAAGTGTCTGTCATCAGTTCCGGTTATAAGCCTCACTCATAAACCGAAACTAAAAGACTGATTGGAGCGGGTTCCCGCTGAATAGACAGGGGGAACCGTTAGCAGCAGCGGGCCCAAGCAGGAGCGTGTAACACTTGCTCCTGACCATCTAGCGAGAGAGGGACACCACTGGACCACCAGGCTGTTTAAAAAAGGTCCCACGACGGCAGCGGTGCTGAAAGGCTGGGGAGTTGTTTTGAAAAGGTGCAGTGGCAGCGAGAGGGTATTTTAAAATGCTATGGGGTTGGGTACAAATTTTGTATCTTCGCTACATAAGAAGCACCAAGATTTCCACCCACTTTTGGGTGGAAAAAATGTGCATCTTATGGAGTGAAAATGACCTGCAAGATGTTTAAAATATCTGTTTTGAAAATTGGCACTTGGACGTTTTGGTGATTAAAACATCCAAGTGCCACTTTATGCTGTTTTTGGATATCTTTCTGTTTTAAAAATGAGCCCCTTAGCTGGTTAAGTTAGAGCTGGCCAAAGAAAATCCTGGATAATCAATGCCACTTGCATTGAATATGTGGGTTGAGCGCCGACTTTGAGTGGACATAATGCTGCCTGCCTGAATATCAAGCCCTGGGAGTAAAAAAGGCATGATAAGTGTGTCTTGACAGGCTGACATGGGCTCTATGAGAAGTTTGTTTGCATGTCTTTTTGTGTGTGCATATGTGTCTTTGTGTCTTTATGTGTCATTGTGTGTGTGTGTGTGTGTGTGTGCATTTGTGTATTTATTTCTGTTTGTGTCTTTATGGACTAGATTTAGTAAATGGCACCCAAATTTAGTTGTGCCCCCCCCCCCCCACACACACACACACAAAAAAAAAAAAACCCAAGTCCAGAGTGCTATTTTATACACAGAGTTCCAGGTTGCACGCAGTTTATAGAACAACACATAGCACCGAGATCGGCATCCAAAGTGTAAATCCTGGCACATATTCTATAATACTGCATGCATCTTAAATGAATACCCCTGACCCGCCTATGCCTCTCCCAAAGACATATCCCCTTCTCAGTTGTACACTAAGGGGCAGATTCTATTAATGGGTGTCCCAACTATATGCAGCAGCTAAGATCCTTTTTGGACCTCCAGGGGTTTATCATAGATGGAGTGTCTGGTTCAAATAATTAGTAACTGGGGGGTTTGACGCATTAAGCCTTTTCTTAAATAGTTTCCTGTAACTTATCTCTCGGTAATTTTGATTCTTCCTTTCCTTCTGTTTGTGGTCTAAGAAAGAGTTATTTTCATAAGATTGTTATTACAGTACTCCCCCAAAATTCGCAGGGGTTCCGTTCCAGGAACCCCCGCGAATTTTGAAAAAACGCAAATACGGTTTTTCATTTGTCAAAAAGCAGGAGAGGCAGGAGAGGGCAGCTGGGGGCGCCGGCAGGTGCAGAAAATCCCTCATGGTATACTCCGACCGCCTCTTCCTGTTGCTAAAGTCAGGCTACACCAATCAGGAGCTGCTTTGACACACCAGATAGCGTGTCAAAGCAGCTCCTGACTGGTGTAACCATGATTTTAGTTTAAGGACGTGGCAGTCGGAAAATACCACAAATTACTGAGTCCGCAATTCGTGAACTGCAAATTTGCGGGGGTTTACTTTACTCTTTAGACTGTACTTAGATATATTTTCCTGTTGTATTATGGCTCTGTATTTCCTTAAACCAGTTGTTATACTTGTGAAAAAGTTATAATTAATTAAAATAAAATGTGAAAGCAACTTGGACACACAATTTTTGGCCCACATTTAGAATCTGGGGCTATGTGTCTTTGTGTGCATATTTGTGTGTATGTGTGTGTCTGTGTCTATGCATGTACATCTATCAAAAGGATGGGCGTAAGCAACAATGCTAAATATTCCATCACAAAAGCAAAGCCACTTATGCAGAGTATTAGAAGCATATGCTCCCCATTCTTTCACAAAGGTGTTTAATTGGGAAGGGTCCACAAAAAAGGAAACGTACCCCCAAATATCTGATTGAATTTTTGGGGGGGAAATTCTTTAAAACAAATTCAACTCCTAAAACAATGACCTTCTACAGCAATCACAGGAAAGCCTCACTTCCTCTCAGTTGCTCTGCATAGAATTGGAAAAATGCAAACTTTTTAACCATATATGAAACTGTTCCAATAATGAAAAAAAGTTTTTGCAACCCAGTCCCTGTCAGGCTCTGGGATGAAAGTCATCACAAGTGAAGCCGTCACCACTTCCTCCTATTGAAAACTATCAAGTAGTTCAATACTACTCAGGGTCAGAGGAAATCTCTTGTATACTTCACCCTTCTTGACCCCTTGACCTGGTGGGGAAGGGGGGGGGGGCAGAATAATATACTGGAGAAGTGGGAGATGTAGCCATTACAGGAAAGTTTAGCACATCCTCCAAAACATGTCTTTTTTTAAACCTGTCTACTGGGAAGAGAATTGCAGATTTAGGAAAATTAACAAGTAGCATGTCAAGCTTCTTCAACCTAGATGACAGCAAACGAGTGTTTTTAAAAAGGGTCCAATCAGCTGCCTAGAAATGGACTCTGGGCATGAGCTTCAAGTCTTCTTGGTCTTGCCTTCTTTAGGTGCAAATCTGCAATCCTTAGGTGCAAATCTGCAATCCCAACCGCCACACAATCTTTGTCCTTGCCACGGTTTCACAGGAAACTAGTAGCCCATCCACTCACCTTGCGCTGTCTTCTCTTTCCACCCATCCTCTGTCTCCACAGACCTGCCTGTTATTGCAGCATGTTTCAATGTGGATGTGTTTACTGTCTGTGAGCTTTGCGGAGGTGATTTTAGCACCCGGTTCACCTGGTAAACTGCAAGAACAATGATTTGCAATCAGCACCATATAGCTGCTGTACAGACATCACAGGGAGAGAGGAAGAGGGCAGACAATTGGAAAGAGGTGACCAGGGGACAAAGGGCACATCTTGGGAGGGAGAGACACAGGTGGAAGACTGCGAGAAAAAAATATAACAGAAAGAGGGAGGACCGAGAAGAAGAAGAGAATCCTAAAACAGAATCAGATGTGCACAACAAAAGGAAGCATCTTTGACTAGATTAATTTTTTTTATTAAAAAGAAAATAATTGGCCATTTTTCTCAACGGAGGAGGGTAAATAGTGGTGTGCCACAGTGATCTGTACTGGGACCGCTACTATTTAACTTATTTATAAATGATCTGGCAAATGGAACTACGAGTGAGATGATTAAATTTGTAGATGACCTTAAACTGTTCAGAGTTGTTAAAATGTATGTGGACTGTGAAAAACTGTAGGAACACTTTAGGAAATTGGAAGACTGGGAGTCCAAATGGCAGATGAAATTTAATATGGACAAATACAAAGTGAAGCACATCGGGAAGAATAATCCAAATCATAGTTACCAGATGCTAGGGTCTGCCTTGAGAGTAAGCACTCAAGAAAATGATCTGGGTGTCATTGTGGCCAATACGCTGACAACTTCCGCCCAATGTGTGGTGGCGGCCAAGAAAGCAAACAAGATGCTAGGACCTATTAGAAAAGGGATGATAAACAAGACTAGAAATGTTATAACACCTATTTATCGCTCAATGGTTTGACCTCACCTTGAGTATTGCATTCAGTTCTGGTCTCCTTATCTCAGAAAAGATATAGCGGCACTAGAAAAGGTTCAAAGAAGAGCGACCAAGGTGATGAAGGGGATGGAACTTCTCTCGTATGAGGAAAGACTAAAGAGGTTAGGGCTCTTCAGTTTGGAAAAGAGATGGCTGAGGGGAGATATGATCAAAGTCTACAAAATCCACAGTAGAACAGGTACAACTGGATCGTTTTTTAACTGCATCAAGATTTACAAAGACTAGGGGACACTCGATGAAATTACATAAGAACATAAGAAATGGCTTCGCCGGATGAGACCCTAGGTCCATCCAGTCCGGCGACCCGCACCCATGGAGGCCAAGCCAGGTGTTCCCTGTTTACTCGTATCCCCCAATGTGATTTGCAAGAAGGTGTCCATCCAACTTGCCCTTGAATCCCAGAATGTTGGTCTCCATCACGACCTCCTCAGGGAGAGCGTTCCACTCGTTGTGCGAAACAGAATTTCCTAATATTTGTCCTGGGCCTGGTGCCCCTCAGTTTCAGTCCATGACCTCTTGCCCGAGTCACATTTGACAATGTGAATAACGATGTTTCTTGTTCTATTTTGTCAAATCCTTTTAGTATTTTAAAAGTCTCTATCGTGTTTCCTCGCAGTCTTCTCTTCTCGAGGGTGAACAATCCCAGTTTTCCGAGGCATTCTTTGTAGCTCAAATTCTCCATACCTTTAACTAGCTTCGTGGCTCTCCTTTGCACCCTCTCCAGTAGGGTTATAACCTTTTTTAGGTAGGGAGACCAGTGTTGGACACAGTACTCCAAGTGTGGTCTGACCATTGCTCTGTAAAGCGGCATTATGATGTCCGCCGATCTATTCGTGATTCCCTTCTTTATCATGCCCAACATCCTGTTTGCTTTCTTTGCTGCCGCTGCGCATTGAGCCAACGGCTTCAGGGTCCTGTCTATCAGTACCCCCAGGTCCCTTTCTTGTTCGGTCTTGCCCAATGTCACAACTAACATTTTATATTCATATTCCTTGGTTTTGTTACCCAGGTGCATCACTTTGCATTTTTCTATGTTAAACTTCATTTGCCACTTTTCAGCCCATTTCTCTAGCTGGTTCAAATCTCTCTGAAGTTCTTCTCTGTTCTTTTGTGATCTAACTACCTGACATAGTTTTGTGTCGTCTGCAAACTTGATTAAATTACTTGTTGTTTCATCTTCTAGGTCGTTTATGAAGATATTGAACAAGATGGGCCCAAGAACCGATCCCTGGGGTACACCGCTCGTCACCTTTTCCCAGTCCGAGAACTTCCCATTTATGCCCACCCTCTGCAATCTGTTTTCCAACCATTTGCCTATCCATCTTAGTATATCTCCTTCTATTCCATGGCTTTGTAGTTTCTTCAGAAGCCTTGCATGGGGAACCTTGTCGAATGCTTTCTGGAACTCCAAGTATATTATATCCACCGGTTCACCACTATCAATTTGTTTGTTCACCTCCTCAAAAAATTGAAGTAAATTAGTCAAACATGACTTCCCTTTCCTAAAGCCGTGTTGGCTAGCTCTCATCAGGTCGTGATTTTCCAGGTGTTGCTCTATGCTATCCTTTATTAGTGCTTCAACCATCTTCCCAGGAACCGACGTAAGACTCACAGGTCTATAGTTGCCCGGTTCTCCTCTCGATCCTTTTTTGAAGATTGAGATGACATTCGCTATCCTCCAGTCATCTGGTATTTGCCCGGTTTTAATTGACAAGTTAGCTAGGGATTGTAATAGTTCTTCGATTTCTATCTTAAGCTCCTTTAGCACTCTCAGGTGAATTCCATCTGGTCCAAGGGATTTATCACTTCTCAGTTTGTCAATCTGATAATATATCATGTTCAAATCCACATTTACTGTGGTGAGGCTATCCTCAATTTCTCCCTTGAATGCTCTCCCTGTTTCTGGCATTGATACAAAGAATAAGTTTAGCCTATCCGCAATTACAGAGTAATACTTTTAAAACCAATAAGAGGAAATTTTTTTTCACTCAGTGAATAGTTAAGCTTTGAAATGTGTTGCCAGAGGATGTGGTAAGTGCGCTTAATGTAGCTAGTTTTAAAAAAGATTTGGACAAGTTCCTGGAGGAAAAGTCCATAAACTGCTGTTGAGACAGAAATGGGAGAAGCCACTGCTTGCCCTGGATCAGTGGCATGGAATGCTGCTACTATTTGGGGTTTTGCCAGGTACTTGTGACTTGGATTGGCCTCCATGAAGGCGGGACCATTGGACCATTGATCTGATCCAGTAAGGTTATACTTATATTTTTAATTATTAAGTAATATAAAAATTATATGTGACCCACTGAGTGAAATAATATCAAAAGCGGGGTTACATATAGCAGAGATAAAGGCTAGAAAAATTTGGAGGGCAGTTCTCATTTTTGAAACTATGCAATTTTTTTCACAATTTCAATGTTTTTCATCTTCTATCCCTTAAAAACTGCAGTTACCTAAAGCGAGGTATGTGATTTATAGGGTCAATTCCTTTTTTTATTGATAAATATTTCTCATTTTTAAGACGTAATTAGACCATGCCTGAAACTGAAATTTGGCAGTATTATGCAACTGATATTCCTCTATCTTTCGGTATAAATAAGTTACATATGCAAATTCATGCAGTTCTAACCAAATACGTATAATAAATAGTTACATGAGAATTTAATAGTGATTGCAATCAAAATAATTTTATTTAATTAGGAAAGACTCCTCCAAATTGGATTATAACATATGGTAGAAAATGATCTTTTTATATAATAAACTATCTGATCACCCGGCGTTGCCCAGATATTTATGTATCCCAATCTTCTGGTATCGGATCGATTTTTACATATCATCTCCTTCCCACCCCCACAGTATTTTGCCCCAGATAGTAAGTCATATGTGTGCCAAGTTTGGTTGAAATCTCTGCATGTGTTTCAGAGTTATGCAGAGTATTCATCTCAGCGAGCCCAAAAACCATATTAACCTAGGCACTGTGTTATTAAATTACCTCCATATTACATACAGATATCTAACAGAGAGTCCCTATGAAGCGCACAATGAAGTCAGAACTTAACATCAAACTGATCAAAAAATTGCAGTTATTCCAAAATACTGCGGTTAGATTAATTTTTGGTCTAAAAAGATATGAAAGTGTTGCATTAATGTGTACGAATCTTCATTGGTTATCGGTTGAGAGGCGACTTAAATTTAAATCAGGTTGCCTAATTCATCGCACATTGCAGACTGACTCTTCAGAAAATCTGATTTTGCTTTTTCCTCATTTGCATTATTCTTCCACCAGATTATGGGCTCCTTTTACTAAGGTGCTCTAGTGTTTTTAGCGCGCGCTAACCTCGCGCTACATGGAAAATGCTAACGCAAGCTCTATGGAGGCGTTAGCATGTAGCGCGCGCCATGCGCAAGCTAAAACCGCTAGCGCACCTTAGTAAAAGGAGTCCTATGTGGTACTTTATTACTACATTTTCCACAGATTAGAGGAGTACGGTATAAATGACAGCTCAGCTCCTCTTGTGCTTAGGCTGCCATTACAATTTGGAATAATCTACCTGTTCACATTAGGACTGATATTAGTTACTTAAGATTTTGTAAAAATTTGAAAACTTTTTTATATGACTTGTTGTAATATTCATAGTATGATATGTTAATTGTTGATTGCTTTTGCATTCTCCCATAGATTGTACAGCTTCTTTGAATGTAAATCGCTTTGAACCTTTCTGGTGTAGTGCGATTAATAAATTGTGTATTAGATTAGATTAGTCTAGAACAGAGCCCTATCCTTAACGCCCTTATTGCCATGTATTAGTTAATATGCACTAGCCCTACCAGAGGCACTTAAATGAGGGGGCCCCTCCACCCCACTATCATTTCAGAGGGAAGTGAACCCTTCTCTTTTCCATGACCCTGTGACATTTTTGTTGGTGTCCTAGACTTACACCACCATATATCAGCTGTGTTTGATGGTCCTAGATTTGTTGATTGGGCTGCTCTTCTAATTGTGGACTTTCCGCTGGGTGGCTTTGGGAAGGGGCTGTCCTATTTTATTATTGTTTTGCCTTTCCTAATTATTCTTTGATTTTTTTAACATTGTAAATTACTTATATTCCTTTTTAAGTGAGAAAGCACTAAAGAAAGTCAATAAACCTCTAACTTGTAACGTAGGAAGCAGCCAGAAAACATATTTCTAGTTTTTCTTCTTATTTTCTGGTTCCTTTTTGTGTACTTAGGGTTACCCGATTTTCTGTGGTAGAAACCCGGACACATGGCTCCGCCCTGTTCTGCCCCAGCCCTGCCTTATCCCACCTCCAGCCCCGCCCCGTTATGCTCATGGTCCCACCCCCACGAAGACTCTTTCTTCTCCCACTGCTTCTGGAGGGCGTGTGATGTCATCTGCACATGCTCCAGAGGCCCTCCACATGTGGTCGGAGGTCGGGGCTTTCCAAACCGGTTTTGGAGAGTCCATCCGGGAACCCAGACAGTCCTCTAAAATGAGGACATGTCCAGGTTTCTCAGACTAGGGTTACCAGATTTTATATCTGGAAAAAGAGGATGTGTGGCCCCGGCCTGTTCCGCCCCTGGACCTACTCCGTTCCGACCCCAACCCTAGCCCCATGCAAACCTCGCCTCATCTGCGCTCATGTGTGTGCGCACATGCACTCCAGACTCGGCCCTGATCTCAACAGCTTATCAAAACCTGGGCAAAGTGCTGGGTTTTGAAAAGCTGCCCGGATGTCCGGACAGTCCTCTAAAAAGAGAACGTGTCCAGGTAAATCCGGATGTCTTCAATCTCTTCTTTTTTTTTTTCAAGTTGTCTTTTAAATGTGATTGTAAGTCTGACAAATGGTGTGATTTCTGATGGAATGGTGTGGACATGGTGGTCTGCTGTGTTGATGTTTGCGGCTTGCCACTATCTGGCTGACTAGCATCCTGATTGATCACACTACATCAGAAAATATTGGTGTTCTTTTCTAAATACCTCTGCAGAAAAAAAAAAAAAAAAAAATCTAACTTACTGTAGCATCATTGCCCATAACTTCTCTGATCTCATGAAATTCTCCTGCCTGGCAAATGGAATTTCTTGAGTTACATGCATCTATTTCCAAAATTGCAAACACTACAGATTCACAGTGAAGCCTGCTGGGTGTTTCTGGGAGTGCAACTCCTGCCTTAGTTGATTTTTTTGCTTCTAAGCTAGAAAACAAGTCACAGATATTTCAGGTGAGACTATTAAAAATAATTGTGGCCTGCAGCTTGTTTCTTGACCTCTATGCTCTGTTAAAAAAAAAAAAATTATTTAGGGTAACCCATTCTGAGCTCAGGGAGAATGGAATAGAAAATGAATTAAATAAATAAATACTCTCAGCCCCTCCGTCAGCTTACTTCCTCCCCTCACCTTACCATTAAGTCTCTAGAAAGAAAACTAGTCTAGGGCACGAACTAGCATATAGTCCACAGAGCTGCCAGAAATAGAATGATAAGCAAAGAAATGTAGACGAGAAAGGAAAATGTGAACTCGTGCACCCCTGCTTTCCCAGGGCTCCTGCTATCTGCCAAACATCTAGTGTAAAGCCTCTCTCCAGGAAGGCATGTCTTGATGTGCTCAGTCCTACATAAATCAAATCTGACTGTGATACTGTTTATGTATAACTTAGAGGCTGATTCACTAAGCTGAAGTAAGATCTTAGGGGACTTCTTACTAAGCTGTGGTAAAAGTAGGCCTTAGAATGCCCTTTATACAGGTATTTCCTGCACCCTAAGGCCATTTTTACCATGACCATACAAAAGGTCTTTTTTTTTTCTATTTTTTACATTAATGTAGGGTTACCAGATTTTGCTGCTGGTAAAGGAGGACACTTAGCCCTGTCCCGTTCTGCCCCCAGGCCCGCCCTGTTCTGTCCCGGGTCCACCCATTCCACCCCTGGCCCTGCCCTGTTCGCAGATGCGATGTAATAATGTCACACACATGCGTGCAACGTCACCACGTCACATGCGCAGATGCACACTCAGACACAGCCCCCGATCTTACCAGCTTTTCAAAAACCCAGACATAGTGCCGGGTTTCGAAAAGCCGTCCCGACACCCGGACAGTCCCATGAAAAGAGTACATGTCCAGGTAAATCCGGCCATCTGGTAACCCTACATGAATGGTCATGCACTAACGTTGCCATTAGCGTGCGGCTATTTTAAAAAACTTAGGCCCGGATTCTGCAACCGGCGCCATTGTTGGCGGCTGCCTTAAAAGCAACCACCGATCGTGTGTCAATCACACGATGGTGCCGGGTACAGAATCGCACCTCTAGCAAAGGTAGTCGTCGGAAATGTAGGCCAGAGTTTTCCAGGCCTACATTTCTGGCACCTACCTTTGATGTCAATCGCACCTCCATAGGCACTTTAGGTCACCTAAAGCCACATTTGGCATTTTGACACGCCTACAGTAACTTTAGGCTGCCTAAAGCTTCTACAGAGACACGATTCCAGCGCTAATCTGTTAGGTTTAAGCAGCGTTTGTTTTTTTTACTGAGCTCGAGTGGCTACCGGCACCTAAAAATCTGGGCCTTACTGCCACTCATTTTGTAGGCAGTAAGGACTCCTGTGTTATCTGCATGTTCCCAGTTAACATTTTAATGTAGGTGAACTAACTAGCGGACGCGGGAATCTTCATTCCATGTCCGTGACACACACATTTGAAAAATATTTTAATGTGCAGATTTCCAAGTTACTGCAGGACACCTGAGCGCATCCCAGAGCACTCCTTTTTTTGCTGCATTAGATGCTCAGTAGTGTCAAACGCAGCTTAGCAAAAGGGCTCCTTAATGTAAAAAGGGCACCTTTTTAGTGAATAGCTGCACAAAAGAAAACTCAATGTGCAGTACATAACACTTTTTGTCTGTGTTAAAATAAGCTTACTACTATTTAACATTTCTACAGCCATAGAACAAGGTATTTAAGAGATGGTCCCTGCTCAGTAGAGCTTACAGTCTAAATTAACAGACAACAGGACAAGTAGGGAAGGGAATAGGGACTTGTATACTGCCTTTTTTGTTGCTTTGGCATGTCAAAACTGACATGCCAAAGCACTGAGGGATTAAGTGACTTGCCCAAGGTCACAAGGAGCAGCACCGAGATCTGATCCTCACAACCTCTGTGTGCAGAGGCAGCAGCTCAACCAGTGAGCCACAGCCGATCCTAGGGGCTTAGGGAGTTTCTCAGGGTGAGAGGGGTTATGAGCAGAATGCATTCTTGAAGAGGTGGGCTTTACCACAGCTTAGATAAACAGGCTGTAAGTTACACAGTGTGGAGGGACACAAAAGATAGGTCAGTTGTGTTTTTCTCATCGTCCCCCTTAGAACTAAGCACGGAATAGGACTTTTCTCGCTAAGGGGGCAGTCTGTGCTCAATCATCTGATTCCTCATGTGATTTGCTAGGGTTTGGCTAATAAGTTTTGAACAGTACAGTAGTTAAACATTACTTTCTTCTACCCAAGGGCTTGATGACCTTGGGGGGAGGGGAAACTATGATAAGGTAATGTATAATAGCTACAATATTCATTAATTCTTATATTTAGCTCCTAACCATGACCTTTAATTTTATTTCACTCTGTTGATATATAATTGTTTTCCAAGCATGTCTGTATATAGGGTTAGATGCACTAAAGTCAACGATCATCGCTAAACCTGTTTTCACAGCTTTAGCGATGATCGCTTTTACAGACCTGATGCACAAAATAGCCCACCATATGTTTTTTCCCTTAATTGCCCATTTTCTGATCCGGCCATGCAAATTAGCTAAAACCCCTTGCAAAGTAGCCAAGCTATTGATGCACTGACATCACTTGGCTATTCCCCCACCCCCACCCCACCCGTCCAAAAAAAGGGGTTTTAGCAATTGGAAAAACCTTTGGTAACTGTGTTTTTTCAATAGCACAGATATTTTTTCAATAGCACAGATGTTTTGCATGTGTTACATACACAAAATATGTACCATTAAAAAATGATAAAAAGTCCCCCAGACCTCCCTGATGACTCCCGACAAATGCAGCATGACTTAAAATTGGCAAGAGGGTGCCCACTTCCTCCTGCCACCGGATGCCCCTGCACCCAACCCCCGAACCTCCCCATACCTTTAAAAAAAGTTGGAAGCAGGAAGCCTGATCTGATGCTCCTGCTTTGAGCCGCCAATCCTAAATGACCGGCATTCTCTCCGGTGCATCATGTGATGCATGGGGAGGGACCAAAGGCCTGATTGGTTCAGTCGCCTAAGGCCCATCCCAAGGGGAGAAGCCTCAGGTGTCTGAGTCATTCAGGCCTTAGACACCTCTCTCTGTATCCAGGATACTGAGGGAGAAGCCTAAGGCCCTGATTGACTTGACCAATCAATGCTTTAGGCTTTTTCTTCAATATCCTTGATACAGAGGGAGGTGCCTAAGGCCTGGTTGGCTCAGATGCCTAAGGCCCTACCCCTTGGGAGGGGTCTTAGTCATCTGAAAGAATCAGGGCCTTTGGCCCCCTCCCCATGCATCACATGATGCGCTTGGGAGGGGAAGGCCCATCATTTCGGGCTGGTGGCCTGAAGCAGGAGCCTCACAGTAGGCTTCCAGCTTCCAACTTTTTAAAAAGATGCCGTGAGATATAGGGGGATGTTTGGGGAAGGGAGGGCGTCAGGTTGCAGGAGGGAGTGGACATCCCTCCTGCCTATTTTTGGGGAAGGGGAGGGAATTAATTCAGGGGTGAACATGGGGGACACATCTGGGGGGCACACATCAGTGCCATAAAAAAAAGAAGCCCTAATAGCAGTGGCAGGAGGCTGCTTCCCATGTCACTGCTGTAAGGGCTCTGCGCATGTGTCAGTCGCAACTTTATGGAACGCTATGCCACCTCAACTCCGTCTCAAAAATTTCCTCGACAAATTTAAAACTAAACTAAAAACATTCTTATTTCAAGATGCATATCACAGCCCTTAAATACTTCCTCTCCAACAGCTAGTAAAATTTATCATCAACCGCTTTCAAGAAGCGACCCCCCCCCCCACTCCTGATGTTATATCCCTCCCCCTCTTCCCTGTTCTTTTACTTTGTTTTTAATGATGTATTTATTGACTCCCCCTTCCCCTCTTTACCCTCAAGTCTAAGTTTGTATCTGTAAATTGTCCTTAATGTTCACTCTTCCCCCCTCTTATAATTATTACTAGTCTTTAAGCCCGTTACATTAACGGGCGCTAGAATATATGTCTGTCTGTCTTTCTTTCTATCTCTCTCCCTACCCCTGTCTTTTTATTTCTGTCTCTCTACCTCCCGCTATCTTTCTTTCTGTCTGTCTCTCTCTCTCTGGCCCCCTTTGTCTGTCTGTCTTTCTGTCTCTCTCCCTGCCCCTGTGTCTTTCTTCCTTTCTTTCTGCCTCCCTCCCCATTTCCCTGTGCAGCAGCCGCAGCATTCCCTTTCCCTCCATTTCCCTGTGCAGCAGCATTTTTTCCCTCCTCCCACTTCCCTGTGCAGAAGCCGAAGCAGCATTCTGTCCCCCTCCATTTCCGTGTGCAGCAGCATTTTTTCCCTCCCCCCACTGCCCTGTGCAGAAGCTAAAGCAGCATTCCCTTCCCCTACATTTCCCTGTGCAGCAGCATTTTTTCTCTTCCCCCCCCCCACTTCCCTGTGCAGCAACTGCAGCATTCCCTCCCCCTCCATTTCCCTGTGCAGCAGCAGGATTTCTCCATCCCCCTTCTCTTCCCGCGGTTTGGCCGGCTCCCTTGCTGGTGTTATTTTTAAGTTTAAAGGTACCGCGTCGGCTCCTCTAACGATCCCCGCCTGCATCGGAAGTCTTCTCTGACACAGGTGCGGCTCGTGAGAGGAGCCACTGCGGCACCTATAAACTGAAAAATAACTCCGGCAAGGGAGCCGGCCAACTGGCAGTTCAATGAGAGCCACAGCTTCAAAACGGAGCCCTCTGTTGGGCAGTGGATTTGCTCAACTTTGTAAAGCCTTGGGATTTTTGAAGGTTCGGTCTGGCCTGCTCCCTGCATGCCAGACGGACTTCCGACGCAGATGGGGATCGTGAGAGGAGCCGCCGCTTCGTCTTTCAACTTAAAAAATACACTACGGCAAGGCGAGCAGGGAGCAGGCCAGACTGAACAACAGCACGGAAAACAGAACCCTAAGCGCGCATGCGCACTCCTACCTGCCGGAGACCTACTGATCACAGAAAACGGAACACGCAAGTAGGAGTGCACATGCTCGCTTAGGATTTTATTATAGTAGATATATATAGATTTTTTTTAACCTTTAAATTTTTTAGCATTGTAAACCGGCTAGATGCACGTCGATGATCGGTATATTAAAATTAATAAAACTTGAAACTCGATTCAGTTTTCCAGTGGAACTGGGAATCCGAACCACCACTGTGGTATTCACAGCCACCCTCTCTCATTGCAAGCACCTCACAGATCCATTCCATACATAATCAGGAACTTTAGTCGGGTACAGGCTTTTTGTGTTCTTTAAGGGTCCTTAGGAAACACCTCAGAGATTCCTCCTGAGTCTCTCTTTAGAGCATCCATGCATTGCATTGTATTGTACCCCTGTATGACTGCTTTTGAAATGGAGTGCTTAGGATCTAGCATATGCCTGCTTTTCCAGTGTCCCAGTCAGTGGCGTACCTAGGGTATGTGGCACCCGAGGCCCATCATTTTTTGACACACACCCCCCATGTAAAAAAATATTTTTTGTAATAACCATAAAAAATAAATGGTCATAATAGAAACAGGCACTAAAAATGTTCTTTTATTGAACCTCATATATGTAACCATTAATCCAAACATAACATAAATTATGTCTGAATTGTCATGACATCAGAAGTACATATGGAGTAGTTGCAGGTGATGCTTGGGACAGTTCTGATTGTGTTAGTTCGGTTTTATGTGTTTTTTGAATAGAAGGGTTTTTATTTCTTTTTTGAAGGTTTTGTAGTTTGTGGTCGAGGTCAATAGGTTGTAGAGTTGGGGGTCGAGTGTTAGGAGGTTGTCGAACAGTTTTTTTTCTTTTGACAATTTTGGTTGGAGGGTGTGTGAATGGTGCGTGAGTTCTCCTATGTCTGGTTGAAGTGGATTTAATTATTTAGCTGAAGAAATTAGTAACCCCCCCCCATTCCACACATTAATTCTCTTCCATTTTTGTTCCCATTCTAAAAAACACTGATAAGTTCCCAGAAAATAAATACATTAAAATAAGAAGTGAAAACAAAGGCCCCTACAGATGAGAACATAACATAAGAATAGCCTAACTGGGTCAGACCAATGGTCCATCATGCCCAGTAGCCCATTCTCATGGTAACCAATCCAGGTCACTAGTACCTGGTCAAAACCCAAAGAGTAGCAACATTCCATGCCACCGATCCAGGGCAAGCAGACACTTCCCCCATGTCTTAATAACAGACTATGGACTTTTCCTCCAGGAATTTGTCCAAACCTTTCTTAAAATCAGCAATGCTATCTGCTTTTACCATAATTTCTGGCCACTTCATTTTTAAGCTTAGATCTTTCCTTCCAAACAGAGACCTTTTTAGATGTCAAATACAGAAAGAACAAGGTAACTTCACAAGGACTTAGCTGTGCAGGAAATGTGAATCTCCTCAGACACCCACCATATAGTGCAAAAATGTGCAAAGGTCTGGTTTTTTCTTTCGATCACTACATAGCCTAATGCCACACAAGCAGCGCTGTTACAAACATATTCTGAAGGTCAATGCTAAGGTTAACAAAGTTTCCTTCCTTGGACCACAAGGAGATACTGACAAACCACTGGAAGAGATCCCAAAACTACCCAGGCACAACACCCAAAGACCCACTCAGTGTGTGAACCAGTTGAGTGGAGTGGACTAACTGGGGGGTGGAAATGGGCCCGGAGTTTGCTCAGCAGAATTTCCCAGACCACCTCTTCCTCTAAACACATTGACACGCTGCTGCCACCACCACCACCATTAGGAACACCTCACCGGGTAGGCCAGCAATGCTTTTAAACTGAAACCTCACTATGTAACTTGAAACCAACTGCCTTCCAATGTAATGTAATTTCATGGAAATGTCCAACTTTCTTCCAATGTATCTTCCTGGAAATGTCCAGCTATCTTCCAATGTAATGTAACTTCCTGGAAATGCCCAGTTATCTTCCAATGTAATCCGCTTAGAACCGCAAGGTACAAGCGGAATAGAAATCCGTAATGTAATGTAATGTAATAAAAAGTGTAGTTACTTACCTGTAACGTAGGTTCTCCGTGGACAGCAGGATAGTCAGCCACATATGGGTGTTGTCCCAACAGCTCCCAATTTGCGGATAAGCTCTCCAATAGCTCAGAGGGATTTTTTTTTTTCTCTCTGAGCATGTGCAGTGCCCGGGCCCCACTGGGCATGCCCGAGCCCTACCCATTTCCCCCTGCTTCCCCTTAATCCCCAGGATGTTCCTAGCTGTGGCCGGGTCGGACGTATGGGGAGGCGGGTGGGTTGTGTGGCTGACTATCCTGCTGTCCACGGAGAACCTACGTTACAGGTAAGTAACTACACTTTCTCCTAGGACAAGCAGGATGAGTCAGCCACATATGGGTGACTCCCTAGCCGAGGGATGTACCGACTGGACCTGCGCCTTAGCGCTCTGTGCATCCCTCGCCTGGCTGTGGAGGCCGAGCCGGGCAGGGTAATCAGGCGAAGCAGGTGAAGTTGTGGAAACAAGGTTTTAGATAAAGTGCTGTGTTAACTGAGCAATAGTACTCTTAGAACAGTGAACTGGTCAATGACAACCAATAAACAGTGAGAAACCAACTGGTCAACAGTGACAATTCGTACTTGCATGTGAGAATTCATACTTGCCTATTCCACATTCAGTCTAGACAGGAGTGCTGGAAGACCTACTTAACTCACAGAACAGTGAAACTGGTCAATGACAATCAATGAACAGTGAGAAACCAACTGGTCAACAGTGACAATTCGTACTTGCATGTGAGAATTCATACTTGCCTATTCCGCATTCAAACTAGATAGGAGTGCTGGAAGACCTACTTAACTCACAGAACAGTGAAACTGGTCAATGACAATCAATGAACAGTGAGAAACCAACTGGTCAACAGTGACAATTCATACTTGCATGTGAGAATTCATACTTGCCTATTCCACATTCAGTCTAGACAGGAGTGCTGAAAGACCTACTTAACTCACAGAACAGTGAAACTGGTCAATGACAACCAATGAGCAGTGAGAAACCAACAGGTCAACAGTGACAATTCGTACTTGCATGTGAGAATTCATACTTGCCTATTCCACATTCAGTCTAGGCAGGAGTGCTGGAAGACCTACTTAATCAATATCTATAACACCCTACTTGATCAGTGTTTGTCGATATTTATAACACCCTACTTGATCAGTGTTTGTCAAGGCTGTGCTAGTGGTTGCTGTCCCTCCCGGGAGGGAAGAGCTACTTCCAAGACTGCTCAGCCGAATGCATTTGGAGCGTGGAATGCTATGTCGAGGCAGTAGTGCTTGGTGAAGGTGTGCATGGAGGACCAAGTGGCTGCATTGCAGATGTCCCCTATTGGTGTGTGGTGCAGATGAGCCGTTGTGGTGGCTATGGCTCTGCGCTGGTGGGCGTGGGCTCCCACCTGCGGTTGACGCTGCGCTTTTCTATAGGTGAAGGGGAAGCACTTTTATATCCAGCGCGAGCGCCTGCGTTTGGTGGCCCGAAGTCCTGGTCTGTTTTGGTCGTAGGAGACGAACAATTGAGGCTTGTCTAATCTGCTGCATAGTCAGGGCCCGCACACAGTCCAGGAGGTGTTGCTGAACCACCCTGTTCTCATGGAGGAGTGTGTCGGCTGACACGATGGTCAGGGTTTTCCCGGCCAGGAATACGGGATCTGCCTCCCCCAAAGGTTTGAAGGGGTCGAGGTGAGCTGATGCAGCACCAAGTTGAGGTCCCATCCAGGCGGTGGTGGTCTGACCGGTGGGTGCAGATTGGACAGTCCCTTCATGAAATTTTGTGATTACTAGATACCTCGACACTGGTTTGTTGTCTAGGCCAGTGTGGTATGCCGCAATTGCACTTAAGTGGACCTTGATGGAAGTGGGTTTTAGGTCCCACTGAGATAAGCTCAGTATGTACTGCAGGATGTTCGGTATGAGGCAGTTGTAGGGGTCTCGCTGTGTGTCTATGCACCGGTAGCGGAACCTTCTCCCTTCCAACCCATAGCTTTTTCTGGTTGAAGGTCTTCTGGCTGCCATAAGATTGTGCTCCACGTCTTGTGGTAGGTTCATCCTCTCATCATCCATGCGGTCAGGGCTAAGAAACGCAGGTCGTGGTGGAGGGTTAGGTTCCCACGTTGTAATGGAGAGCTGTAGAAAATCCGACCGATGGGAACGGGCGGAAACTAAAGACTGGGGATTAGGGGGAAGCAGGGGGAAATGGATAGGGCTCGGGCATGCCCAGTGGGGCCCGGGCACTGCACGTGCTCAGAGAGAGAAAAAAAAAAAATCTCTCTGAACTATTGGAGAGCTTATCCGCAAATTGGGAGCTGTTGGGACAACACCCATATGTGGCTGGCTCATCCTGCTTGTCCTAGGAGAACACATTATTATATTTTCTTATAAAGCACATATTTTAACTGAACTCTCTGACATCCTCAGCCTTGCCATTCACAAAAATAGAAGGAAGAAAAGTTCCCGTTTCCTGCTGTCTCATGTCCCCGGCCTATACAATATTTTTCTTCTGCAGACCCTTCAAAAGTCTGACCAAATCCTCGTTTCACTTGCATTATAAAGTACTGAGGATGCCATCTCTCTCCAATCCCAGGTCCTAAAGTAGCGCAAACTAGTGCTGCCCGATTCAAGAAAAAAAAAAAAAAATTTGATTCGATTCAGCCTATTGAATTGGTTTTTCGATTCAACTTTCCTGCCCAATTGAGTGTTTGTTTTTTCAAACATCCTGGTGGTTTTATTTTATAGCTTTTTCATCCCCCTTTTGGCTTCTCCTAACCAAACCGGCGCTGTGGTGTAAATAAAATAAAGAAACAAAAAGGACTTTTCCTCTCTGTTAAATCCTAGCTCACGTTTGCGGTCTAACTCTGGCAGGATACACATTTCAAATCTGACATATTGTAATCACAAAACAGAAAATAAAATTAGTTTTTCTACCTTTTGTTGTCTGGTTATTTTTCAAATCTTGTTGGTCCAAGGCTCTGGTTGTCTTCTGATAACTTGCTTGTCAGGGTCTCCTTCTTCCTTCTTTCTGCATGCTAACCATCCATCTGCCATCTCTGTCCTCCCCGTTTCCCTTCCCTCCCCAGGAGGTCTGGCATCTATCCTTTTTTGTCTCCCTCCACAGATCCATCTTTTCTTAACTACCCTTTCATCCAGCATCTCTCCCTCCTTCCCCACCACCCCAGGGTTCACCATCTCTTCCTTTCTTTTCCCAACTACCTTCCTAGCCAGTATCTCTATCCCCCCCTCCACTCCATCCCTTGTGTCCAACTTCTCTCCCTTTCTGTTCCTTCCCTCTCTAAAAACCATGATCCATCATCTCTCTCCCTCTTCTCTATTTTCAGACCCATTATTTCTTCCCACCCAAAGTCCAGCATATGTGCGTCTCTTTGAACCCCCCCCATTCCCTCCATGTATTTCTACACCAGGGACCCCTCCCTGAAGGCCTGTCCCCCCCTTAAAGGTCTGCATCCCACCCGTGAAGGCCTGCACTCTCCCCCCCGAAGGCCTGCAACCCGCCCGAAGGCCTGCACCCCCCGAAGGCCTGTCCCGCCCTTGAAAGCCTGCCTGCATGTCCCCCCCCATTGAAGGCCTGTCCCTCCCTTGAAAGCCTGTCTGTCCCCCCCTGAAGGCCTGCCTGCCTGTCACCCCCCTTTCCCCTTGAAGGCCTGCCTTCCTGCCTGCCTGCCCGCCCCACCCCGAAGGACCGCTCGCCCCCCTGGCTTCCCTGCACCACCTATGAAGCAGCCCGCAGCGAGATTGCGATGTCAGCGATCCCTGCGCTGCTTCAGAGCTGCTTCCTGCACCGCGGTCCCGCCCCTCCTCTGACGTCAGAGGAGGGGCAGGACCACGGCGCAGGAAGCAGCGCCGAAGCAGCTCAGGAATTGCTGACATCACGATCCCACTGAGGGCTGCTTCATAGGTGGTGCAGGGAGGCCAGGGGGGCGAGCGGTCCTTCGGGGGTGGGGGGGACTGAACGGCAAGGCCGGGAGCACCCCCTCAGGGCTTGCACCCGGGGCGGACCGTCCCCCCCCCCTTGGTACGCTACTGGTCCCAGTTGATTCTCTTTAGTTTACAATCCAGACCTTGCTCCATGTGCACTGAAAAAGAAGCCAGCATAATACTTTGGGGGGACATTCTCCTCTGCATCTCCTTCCAGCAGGATATCCGTCAGGTTAGGCTGCTCTGATTCCCTGCATACTGCTGATCTCAGCACTAAGTTCAGCTATCTCTACTTCACAGCACTGTGGGACTGAAGCAGGGAAAACATAGACTGGGTGGTTGCTCACCAGGGCTTCTTTTCCCCACTGTTCCTTGATAATCTGTTCCACCATTCCTCTCCTGTGGACACCTTTAGCAGGGACAGTGCTAGAAATATCTTACAGGGGAAAGTAAGATCCTATTTCCATCAAAAGCATTTTGCCGTTCTCGTCCAATCCATCATCCTCTCCAGACTGGATTATTGCAATTCTATCTTCATAAGCCTAACGAAGAAAAACCTTCACAGACTCCAACGGATTCAGAATGTGATAAATAGTAGTAGTAGTAGTATATTGAGGGCTTTTGAGAACTTTCTCTTTTGCTCCCCAGTTAACAGTGTGTGGCACAGCGGTTAAAGCTATAGCCTCAGCTACCCTGAGGATGTGGGTTCAAACTCACACTGCTCCTTGTGACCCTAGGCAAGTCTCATAGGGCTTCTTTTACAAAGGTACGCTATGCGTTGTAGCGCACGCTAACCATGCGCTAAATGCTAACGCGTGCATATTAGTCTATGGATGCGTTAGCGGTTAGCGTGCATGTATATTTAGCATGCACTAAAATGCATAGCGCACCTTAGTAAAACAGGGGGGGAGGGGGTAAATCCTCCCATTGCCCCAGGTACATTAGACAGATTGTGAGTCTGCCACTGCCAGGACAGATAGGAAAACATGCTTGAGAACCTGAATAAATTCATGTAAACTGTTCAGTATAGAAAATTAAATAAATCTGTTGTAGACAGGCTGCTATGCTGGAGAAGAGAAATTATATTTAAAATAGAAAAAAAAAAAGGTTCCAAAGAACATACAAGCATTTCACATAAGCTATCCATATTGGGGTCACTTTGGCCCTAACCAGTCATTTTCAGCAAAGATAACTGGTGTACTACTAAAGTAAAACTTTATATTGATTGTGTTGGAAGAAGCGTGAAAATCTCTGGACAATGCAATACTCCCCTGAAGTAGCCTTTTAGGAGAAACAGAAAGACTTTTCTGTTGGGACATGAACTGAGGAAATTTTAGAACCATCTTGTTTTTTCAGATGAGTGAACGTTTTTTTCTCTTATTGTTGATACTATTTTCATGCCTTTACAACTATCTACACCTGTGAAGTTGAGCTGTTGCCCTCGTTAAATTTTTGGTTAGCTTGGTTCCGGTTCACACCGAAAAATAGATTGTTAATACTGTTGACTTTGCTCACACAGAAAAAGTTTGAAAAAGAAAAATAGTTTTTGAAAAAACGTATGAAAAAACGTATGAATGAGAATTATTTAAATGTACACGGAGTTTTTTCATGAACCCGTGATGATGTGAGTTGGTTCAGGCACTTGTGTAGTCCTGACCTCCCACAATTGAGGTTCATTTTTCTCCGTTGTCCTATATATATATTATTTTTCATATGTTGTCTTATTGATGGTGTGTAGTCACAAGGTCTTTGTTAATGTGGTGTGAATGATGTCCAGCTACTAAAATCTGATTTCAATACATCCGTGTATACATTTTGATTTATTTGATTGAATCCCCTGTTATATCTAGTACTACTAAAGTAACCAGACAGCCCCCAGTAAGCAGCTGTTGCTAGCCAGCTAACTTGCTTTGAATATTGGCCAGGTTGTGTTTTGTTCAGTTAGCTACTGTAGTTTTTGACACACAGTTGTTATCTTAAGATTTTGGAGAAGCGCCTTGTGCAAAGAATTAACTCTGGACTTCGTGCTCAGCGACCAAACAGAAAGGTTGTAATTAGGGTACCAGTTCGGCATTCCATTGTTTCCCTGTAAATTAAGGGCTCCTTTTACAAAGGTGCGCTAGCGTTTTTAACACACGCACTGGATTAGCGCCTGCTACCCGAAAAACTACCGCCTGCTCAAGAGGAGGCGGTAGCGGCTAGCGCTCGGGGCATTTTAGCGCGTGCTATTCTGCGCGTTAAAGCCCTAACGCACCTTCGTAAAAGAAGCCCTAAAATCTTGCTGGGGTGGGGAGTCTCATCTGATTTCTCTGAAATACGTATGCCTCTGGAAAACAGCCCAATATCTCATGCCACTTTTGCTTATTAAATTCTGTTGTGGGGTTTTTGGTTGGGTTGGGGTTGGTTTTTTTTTTAAGCAATCTTTGGTAGCTCATCAATTTTCTAACAAAATTAGCATTAAGAACATAAGAACATAATAAGTTGCCTCCGCTGAGTCAGACCAGAGGTCCATCTCGCCCAGCGGTCCGCTCACGCGGCGGCCCATCAGGCCTATTGCCTGAGCAGTGGTCCCTGACTATTTCTTTAACCTACCTCTACTCCTATCCCTATAACCTACCTCTACTTCTATCTGTACCCCTCAATCCCGTTGTCCTCTAGGAACCTGTCCAAACCTTCTTTGAAACTCTGTAACGTGCTCCTGGCCAATTTAGAAAACACATGCAAGCCATGGTAAAAATCAGTGAGACACCCTTCACGTCAGAGCTCCCCTTTGGGATCTGCCTCTTTCTAAGAATTTAATCCATGCCCCCACCCTCCCCCCCAGGGATTTGCTCACTGAGAGCAGGCAGAATGACAACACTGGTGGAAACCTTCAGGCAAGTTCCAAATTCCTGTAGCTATACAATTCCTCCTCCCACTCAGAGGTTATGTGGCGGCACTGGGTAAACAAATCAGGAACCATTAATCTCTCTTTATTCGCGTTCAATGAAGTTGCTGAGATCAGCTGGATTGAGTGAGCACATTTTTTTTTCCTCTATAGTAGCCAGACAACCTTCAAGTGATTTTCTCTGTTCACGTGCCGCCCGTCCCGGCTGACAGCAAGTTTTCAAGTTTCAAGTTTTTATTTTAGTTTGATGAATCGCTTATTTAATTTACTAAGCGAATTACAAATTTTTAAAAGTATAAGCATATACTAATTAATTATTAAATATAATAGGTTAAACTGACAGACTTACAGACTAATAGATACATAAGGAAAGAAGGGTAAAACTACAATTCAGTTTTTTAGAATATAGAAGAGAACATAAATGGAAAAAACATTAGGGAAGGGAAAGTGAAAAGTGAGAAAAAGCTAAAATAAAACTTTGAGCATTTTTAAAGATTAAAGGCATCTTTACAAAGAAAACTCTATAAGTTACTTTTAAAGTGACTCAGATCATTTTCTTCTCTTATATATTGAGGTAAGGTATTCCATAGTTGCGGAGCCATTACTGAGTACATATCCTGTCGTCGTGTTCCTATAACTTTCAATGAGAGAATTGCTAAAAGTTTTTGATTTGAGGACCTAACAGTGGTAGGGAACTCCGGTCCTCGAGAGCCGTATTCCAGTCGGGTTTTCAGGATTTCCCCAATGAATATGCATGCACTGCTTTCAATGCATATTCATTGGGGAAATCCTGAAAACCCGACTGGAATACAGCTCTCGAGGACCGGAGTTCCCTACCCCTTACCTAAGGAAACGTGACTTATTATGAGGAATAAGTAATTTATTAATAAATTGAGGTTCGTTAGTAGACAGAGTTTTAAATACTAAAAGTAAGATTTTAAAAGTAATGCGGTGATTAACTGGTAGCCAATGGGATTTGATCATGGTCATATTTTTTGCCGTTATGAATCAATTTAACAGTACCTTCACTCAGAAGTTGCCATAGTTAAGGATGCCAGATGCCTCTGTACTCACTGCACAGGTTAACGTCAGTGTGTTAGTGAAGGGATATTAATGATAGAAATCGCGAAAGACCACCCCCCCCCTTTTACTAAGCAGTGTTAGCGAGGGTCGTGTGGCAATCACACCGAAGCCCATAGGGATTTAAAGGTGCAGTTACCACGCAGGCCGCGCTAACGCCTTAGTAAAAGGGGGCAAAAATTAAGGGATGTGGCTTCATTTCAACAGAGGTGTTGTCATTCTGGTGGCAGGATCTGTGCTGTGCATTTCTCTCTAATTTATTCTTCTTTAACCATTAATCGAGAAAAGTTGGCAGTGGTAATTTTCTCAAGAACAAGGTACCGAGATAGGGTCACAATATCCTAAATATAGGGCTCAAAGATTGTTAACATTCAGGCGAGACATAGCCACGAAATTTGTCAATTGTGATGGTTCAAAAAACACATATTTAAGAGTACGGTGATATACAATACATTTACACGGATGTCTCAAATAAAAGGTTGCCCCCAAAGATAAAACCCCAGGTTTCAAAAGAAGAAATTCACGGCGGCGCCTTTGCGTCTCCCGTGCCAAATCTGGGAACATTTGTATTTTATAACCAAGAAAGCTTTTTTGTCTATTTTTAAAGAAAAGTTTTAACAACCATGTTTTATCAATTGGCAAAGCTAAAGTAATAATCATGGTGGCTGGTGATGCTAAATCCTTCTCAGATGTTTCTAAGATCTGTGATATATTTAGAAGTTCTTGATCTGAAGGTTTTTCTTTTTGTTGTTGATTTTGTTCTTTATCAGGCAAATAATAAACCCGTGAAAATGGTGGTAATGAATCTTCGGGTATCTCTAAGTTCTCTACTAGATATCTCTTAAGCATATCTCTAGGTGTTACTAACTCAAGTCTTGGAAAGTTAATTAACCTTAAATTATTACTGCGTGAATTATTCTCAAGCATTTCAGTCTTCTTCCTTAGGCTAATATTGTCTTTAACTAAGGCCTCTTGAATTTGTTTCAATGATACAATTTATTTTTCTATTTTTTGAACAGATGAGTTAGAAGTATTCGTTTCTTCTCTTAAATCCTTCAATTCCTTATCATGTTCCTTAATTTTCCCTTCAATTTGTTGAAGTGTAGGAGTAATATTTTTAACAAAACCAGCCATTAAGTCCCAGATAGAGTCTAAAGTCACTTCTGCAGGTTTAATCAATTCAGTTGAAATTTGTGTAAATGTAGAGTTCTCACCGTTCTGAAGTCCTTCAGGGGATGTCTTCAGCCCTTCCCCCTCATGTTGAGATGATATTCCCCCAGATATCTCCATGGGGGCCCTAGAAAAGTGGGCCCCAGCCTCCAAGCTCTCCAGTGGATCCTTACTTGCCTCTGGAGAGGAGAAAACCAATGAATCCGGGGTTTCCCCGCCCCTGGGAGAGCTGGTCGTCTGGGGTTGCGGGGGCGGTGCCCTAACGTCGGGGCTCAGTGTGGTGTCGGGCCCAGGAGCATCCACGTTGGTTTCGCCTCCCTGTGTTGTCAGCGGGCCTCCATCCGACATCGCTGCGACCTCCTGCATGCGCCGCAGTAAATCTTGAATATTCCCGAGACCCGGGGCTCCAGGACGCCGCGAGGCAGAAGCGGCACTCCGGCCCCGTCTCTTCGGCATCGCGGTAAGTAATTACCATTAAGAAAATTGAAAAGGCACAATCCTGGGACACGCAGCTCAGCGCGTCCTGTCTCAGATTGCCATCTTGGATCCCTATCTCAGTGCTATAGTTCTCAGTTTCTTTTATAATTTTCTTTTTAGATAATTTCGCCAATTTTCTATAATTCTTGGATCCTAATTGTGGACTTAAGCATAAATAGTATATTTGTTTAATTTAAGATTTATATTGCTTTGTATTTGATATCTATCCTATTCTTGCTTTCTGTACAAGTGTAATACTTGAAATTTAAGTTGAAAATAATAAAAAAAAAAATAAAAAAAAAAAGAACAAGGTACCATGTCAGGGCAAATGAGACATTTTGCCTTCCACTTCAGCTGCAAGATGGAAGAGCAGTGGTATAGGGGTGGTGGTGCCCCTCTCTCCGTCCCCCTGCCATACACATGCCCCTTCCCTTTTTATCTTCAGTGCGAGCAGCCACGAACCTGCTGCTTGTGTTGACTCTGGCGCTCCATCTGATGTCACTTCCTAGGAGCGGGTCCCGGGAGTGATGTAGGAGAGAGTACCAAAGCCAACGCGAGTAGCAAGTTCGTGGCTATTCGTGCCAAAGTTAAAAAGGTGCGTGGCGGGGGAGGAGTGGGAAAGGGGGGTGGAGAGCAGGAGGGGTGCCACCGCCCCGAAGAAGACCATGCTAGGGTGGACAACACCCCCCACAACCCTCTTACTATGCCACTGGGGAAGAGGAAGTTGAAGGACTTGGATCAGGGTTTGGGATGCAACAGAATTTCAATGCTCACCTATAATCTTTCCATTTTTCTTCTACTATTAAGAAATACAGTCAAACCTCAGTTTGCGAGTAACGTGGTTTGCGAGTGTTTTGCAAGACGAGCAAAACACTCCAGCAAACTGACTCGCAAAATGAGCGTTGTCTCGGTAAACGAGTCCTCCAAATCACAGAGAAGAGTTAAAAGACACATGCGCCGAATTTCACAACATGGTCAACTAAAGAAAAGTCGCACGCGCGCTTTCACGTCACCTTCCCTTTGAAGCCCGCCTTCAAATTCTTACGCCGTTCTTTTCGGCGGCCTCCGATTGGTGGAGAGTGTCCGTCTCCGGATGTTGGCTCTGCAGGTGCATGCGCAGTTGAGGCGAACCAGATAGCAATACCAGTTGAAAGTGGCACTCAAATCAGCTCAGGGATCTGGGGAGGGGGTGCCGGACTGACCTACGTTTGAGCCGGGAAGAAGACCAACTGGGGCTGGCTTGTCGTTCCCCAGCCGCTGGCGGCGGCCGGATCCTATGCTGAAAGAGAGGGAACACAGGCCTGAGACAGCACGCGAGACAATGGCTAATAAAGACAGTAAGTGCACGAGGCGATCTGCGCCGCTTCCAAGGGCTGGGGGGTGAGTTGGGCATTGTGAGTAGAGGCAGAGAACGGGCATGCAGAATGTGTGTTTCATTCCGGAGGAAATCATATAGGTTTTGGATGAAGGTGATGGTATTTCTGTGTATCAGAGCGCGATGAAGTGGGACTGGGGGTTGGGGGCAAGCTAGGAAATATTGTGCAAGGATTACAGAGGAAATGATGACTTGAGACAGAGTGGTAGGAGCAATTAGCCTTACATTGATTGGGTTGTGGAACGAATCATTTTAGTTTCCACTATCTTCTATGGGGAAAGTTGCTTTGATATACGAGCACTTTGGATTACGAGCATGCTTCTGGAACGAATTATGCTTGTAAACCAAGATACCACCATATTATAATTTTCTGTAGATGAATATAATGTAAACCGCTTAGCCAGTCAGGTTTTCAGGATACCCACAATGAATATGCATGAAATAAAATTTGAAACAAGGTCAGAAAAGTTCCAGGTTAATGACCTGGCATGACTTGACAGAAATTCCCCCTTGAAGTTCCTAAATGGATCGCAAAATTATACAGTAGTGTAGGAAAGTATCGCAGTTCAGCAGCGTTGTCTTTCCCTTATTAATGATTTGAATAACGTGTATTTTTGGTATTTCTGTGGGATAGCTGTACGTCTAATTGGATGCAGTAGGGTTAAGTGTCTCGAGTGAGAGCAGAAAATCAAATTAGAGCATGTGGAGAGAGAGAAATCAGATCAAGAGGCTGCTTTTTCTCTTCACTTTCTTCTCCAGCTGGAAGTGCCTTTATTGGTCTGCTTTCACAGTGTGCGCCAATATTGTTCTTGGCGGAGCACATTAGAGTGGTGGAGCAGTGTGTTGCTGCACAGTTTTTGGAACACTGTTCAACTAAAGCCAATAATTGAAGCTACAATGCCTAAGAATAGCATGTGAAATTCCAGTGATTTTCACATTACTATTGTACAGTATTTGTTGCTTGGACAATGGAAAGTTGAGTCTTTCTGGTTCCTTTTGTCACTTTATTGATGGCGGATTCCTTACTAGGAGGCCCTCTTACTAAAGCTTAGCCCATACTAGTGGACATAAGCGCGCACTAGATCCTGCATGCTCTGTTTGATACCTATGAGCCACATGGCACTTAGTTTTTGCAAAGCTTAATAAAAAGTCCCCTAAGCATCGGCACTTCCTCTGATGTCACTTCCTGGACCCGCATCTAGGAAGTGACATCAGAGGAAGAGCTAATGCTGGCATGACAGCAGTTTGGGGGTTGCTGCTCACCCCAGGAACATTACAGAGGTATGGGGGATGGGAAGCAGTGCGCATGTGACAGGAGGGGGCGGGGAGGAACACCACTGCCCTGGGCGCCTCTCACCCTCGCTATGCTTCTGCTTGGTGGACACAGTCCAAACTATCATATATATACTCGAATATAAACCCATCTGTGTATAAAGTGAGATATCATTTGTGCAGAATTATGCAAGTTGTGAAATCCACAAACTCAAAGTCGTGAAACTAGGAGTAGAAATGCCCTAAAAAATGGTGGACTCAATTTATTTCTAAAATGTCTTTTTATTAATCCAAAAACTGAACGGCTCAAAAGCTCAATGATTCAATATGTACATGTTTTGGCCAAACTGGCCTGCCGCAGGAGTCTTATGAGTCTTCAACAGAATGTATCCACTAATATGCTAGATACCAGGTCGCTGATATACAACTGTAAGTGATCAAATAAAATGGCGAAAGTCACAGGAGCCGAAATAGTCCTAAACCCACAGGAGGGGCCTAAGGCAACTGGGCCAATCATGCCCTAGGCCTGCCATTCCGAGGATGGTGGGCCTGCCGGCCAGATGTGGGACCCAGCCGGCCAGCCAACGTTCAGGTAAGTTAGGGGGGGTGTCTGGGGTTTGGGGGATCAGGGGAACGTTCGGGGGTTCAGGATTGGGGGGTGCCGTGGGCAGGAGGGTCTGGAATCCCTCCTGCCTGTGTTTGAGGGGGAGTGGGGGTGTTGGGGGTGCGCCGTGGGCAGGAGGGCATGGGATCCCTCCTGCCTGTATTTGAGGAGGGGTGGGGGTACGCCATGGGCAGGAGGGCATGGGATCCTTCCTGCACGTATTCGAGGGGGGTGGGGTGTTGGGGGGTGCACTGTGGGCAAGAGGGCCTGGGATCCCTCTTCCTGTATTCACGGGAGGAGAGGGGCGGTTTAGGGGTGCCATCTTTGGCAAGAGGGCTTGGGATCCCTCCTGCCGGTTAGGGGTTATGTTGGGGGTGATCGCGACTGTTGTGGTGGGGGTGGGCCAGTTACAGGATTCTGTAACTGGCATTGGTTTTTGATAGACGCCGGTTATAGAATCCTGCTTTTAGGCGAAGGACTGGCCCCTCCTTCACCTAAAAGGTCTGAATTCTGGCATTTGGGACTTGGGCGATTTTTTGGTCAAGAATGTGGTGTAGGGATAGACGTAGTGGCAGTCTGGCCCTGTAGATTGCTGAACGTGTAGGTAGGCCATTCTCAAGAAAACTCTCAATTGGGACTTTTTTTTTTTTTTTTTTTGAGAATGGACATTTCCCTGCTACCAACTTCAGCATCTACTGACTTAGGCCAAAAGGGGACTTAGACATTTTTTTTTATTATGCCCCTCCATGTGTATAAATTTATGCACTTCTATAGGGTTCAGTGGTCACTTCCTCTTCCTCATCACGCACATTTTATTGCTGATCCTTCCAACCTTAATGTCCACAGTTCACAATTACTGCCATTTGAAAATTGCAGATGTATGAAAAATGTTCTGTCATTTGCTGCTGCCCAGTATTTTATAGAAATAATGTCTGGGCTATTGTGCTTTTATTTTTTTTCCTATTTAGCAAATGAGCTCTCTAAAAACATAAGATGTGCCAAACTGGATCAAACTATTAGTTTTGTGAACCCAGCAGTCTGTCTGTGACAATGGCCAGGCTAGATCATTTGTAACCACCCAGCAGAACCGAATGATCCTTTTTTACCTAGATATAAAATGCCTAATAATTAAAGGACCTATCCTCCTGAAACTTATCCACATCTTTTTTAAAATTCATCTTCCAAGAAACAAATAGTCTGATCTGATGACTCAAGTAAAGTTTACTGTTCAGGTCTTATAGACCAGCAACTTTCTTGTGGGTTATAAAAACTGGGCATGTGATAAATGCTTGTACCATGTTTTATAAAGCACAAATTAATAAGATAAATGACACCTTAGAGAATATAATTTACTATTCAGTGAAATTTCTTTTCATTCAATCTTTCGTTAGCTGTTGTGAAAAATTGATCCTGGAATCATCTGTGAAGTGTTTCCATCTGACTTGTTGTTAGGATATGCCAAATGGAACTCTTTGCTCATGCCTTTCCTTGGCTTGTGTCCTTCTGGGAGCATAATGGCATTTTGTTATCAGAATGTGAATCCGCTTACCCGCTCCCCAATTCTGGCTGATAGAGCGAGATTGCAGAGTTAGTCAGATACTATCAGCATGCTTCAGGTCCATTGTGGAGCTGTCACTTCCATGGTTAATAAGCACCAGCCTAGAAACATTTGATCACCTCTTACCACTGGAAGGGCACAGGGGAGGGTCAGCATGCAGAAGCTGTACAGTATTCCCATTTCTATTATCTTTTTCACAGGAGGAGATCGGGAGCGAATGACAGCTAATCATGAGACGTATCTTCTTATGGCCAGTACGCAGAATGATATGGAAGACTGGGTGAAATCAATTCGCAGGGTGATATGGGCACCCTTTGGAGGAGGTGAGTTCAGTTTTGTAAAAAGTGTGCATTTGTTGAAAAAGATGCTTTGTCATCCTCCTCACTTTGGTCACATCTATGGCTCCAGGGTTGGCTAAAGAGATTTCATTATGCCAATCACATTATTTATTTATTTTTAATCCTAGTGCATTCTGATCTCCCTTGTAATTGCATTTGACTTATTTAATTGGCAAATGACAACTTGAATTACCATGCTAAAATAACGTTTTTACCTCTGGGACCCAAAGATAATATCTGAGAGGATGTTAGTTTGATCACATTTTCAGAGACTGTAGAAATAAAGGTCAACAAAGAAGCCATGGTTGTTGGTCTGTGCTCCTTGACATCGATGCAAATAAACTCCAGGGCTTATACTGAATCCTGTCCAAAAATTAGCCTGGAAGAATCCCATCTGTTACAGCATATTTTTCTCGTTGACCACAATATCAGACTCTTTCAATACAGAATACAGTCATGGTGTTGTTACTTCTTCCACTTAAGGCTCAATGCAAGAACGAACCTAACCACATGAATGCAGTCCATCACTGTGGCATGCAAACAGAATGGATGCAAGTGAGACCCTGGAGCAGAATCAAAGCAGGAACTGAATGGGCCACTAAAGATGAATCAATTAATTTTATATTAGTTGTAACACTCCCCCACTATCACTACCTTTAAATACTAGTCTACAGGTCACCGTCCCCCAGTCACTGGATGAGAATGCTAAAAAAAAAAAACCAACAAAGGAGTCACAGCTCATTAAGTAGAATGTTTACAGACCATAATTCCTGGACCATAAATTTCAGTTTGCATTTCTTAAATAGCTAAAATACCTCTCAGGATCAGTGTGAATTTTGAGCTTTCATCTCTTATCTACTATTAAATCTATGGCCGTATTAAACACAGTGTTAAAAAAAAAAGATCTTGGATTGCTCTTGTAAAGCTTATTTATAATCCAAGGTCATATCAGCCCTGGTATTGGTGAGCTGTAAGAAAAAAAATGCTGACCCATCCAGCCAGTGCTTCCACTGATCACAGTAGATGGAAAGAGGAAACAATTCTTTTTGCTTTTCACTGGACTGCAGAATTGACTAAAGTTGGCACCATGTGGGAGAGAGGAGAGTCTGTTTTTTCTCTTAAGATAGCTGCTAAGTAACAGGACAGTTGGGCTTGATGAATCAGTGAGGTCCGTTCAGCTTAGTTATGGAAGAAAAATAACGTGGACTCGAGTACAAGACTCAGAAATGATGCCAAAATGGAGTACTTTTTCAAAGACTTAATGCACGCCTTGCATGTAAATAAAATAAAGGTTAATCCATCTAAATTAACTCTGTCCAGTCTAGTGAACTTTTAGCAAGCTAAACGTTTGCAGGGACTCACCCATACTTTAGTTGCCTAGGCCAGTGATTCCCAACCCTGTCCTGGAGGAACACCAGGCCAATCGGGTTTTCAGGCTAGCCCTAATGAATATGCATGAGAGAGATTTGCATATGATGGAAGTGATAGGCATGCAAATTTGCTTCATGCATATTCATTAAGGCTAGCCCTGAAAACCCAATTGGCCTGGTGTTCCTCCAGGACAGGGTTGGGAACCACTGGCCTAGGCAATATGCATTTTGCCGGTCTTCATAGGTACTGTGTGCTGGAAAAAAATCAGATATAAAATATACACAAGTACCTTGCTCGCATGCTTTATGTCATCCGTATGGTTGATGGTTTATTATTTTCTTAAAGTTATTTATATCACCTATCAATGGAGGTTGTCTAAGCCAGACATGGGTAACTCCGGTCCTCGAGGGCCAGAATCCAAATGGGTTTTCAGGATTTCCTCCATGAATATGCATGAGATCTATATGCATGCACTGCTTTCATGCATATTCATGGAGGAAATCCTGAAAACCCGATTGGATTTCGGCCCTCAAGGTCCGGAGTTGCCCATGTCTGGTCTAAGCAGTTTACATACAGGTACTCAAGCATTTTCCCTATCTGTCCTGGTGGACTCAAAATCTATCTAATGTATGTGGAGCAGTGGAGGATTAGGGGACTTGCCCAGGATGAGCATGGGGCTTGAACCCACAACCTCAGGATCCTTCCTCCTTAAAATTTGTTGTACTGCCTTTACCTGTAAAAATAGCAAGGCAGTTTACATAGTGAAATCAGAAAGAAAGAAATGCCAGTGTTATCTCGAGGACCATAACTTACTCCATCCCACGCAATCTGGCTTCAGAACTAACTTCAGCACAGAGACACTACTAAGCTCCCTTATCGACACAGCAAGACAACACCTCAGCATTGGAAAAAAAAATGCTGCTCATACAGTTGGACCTGACGGCAGCATTTGACCTGGTAGACCATAACATCCTACTGCAAATCTTGGACTCAATAGGCATCTCAGATAAAGTATACTCATGGTTTGAAGGTTTCTTAAAATCCAGAACATACAAAGTAAAATCAGACAAAGAAAAATCCAAACCTTGGTCTAACCCCTGCGGCGTTCCACAAGGGTCCCTACTGTCCCCTACTCTCTTCAACCTATATACAGCCTCTCTCGGCGTTTACCTGAACAAACAAGGCCTAACCTCTTATAGCTATGCTGATGATATCACCATCCTCATTCCTTTCGACCAACCAATGCTCTTAATGTCAGACACACTACACAGAACTTTAGCTACAGTTACGACTTGGATGGAAGACCACAAACTGAAACTCAACCCAGACGAAACTAAATTCATCCTCCTAGAAAATAACAAAATCCCAATCATAACCAACTTAGAAATCAACTCTATCAATTACCCTTTGCAAACCACCCTAAAACTTCTAGGTATGACTATTGACAGAGGCTGCACCATGCAACCACAAATTAACAAAACAATACAGAAATCTTTCGCAGTTATGAGAAACCTTAGACAAGTCCGAAAATTCTTCGAAAAAACACAATTTCAGCTCCTAGTACAATCTCTAATCCTAAGTATCCTAGACTATTGCAACATCCTCTACCTCCCCTGCAATAATGATTAAACAACTACAGACAATTCAGAATACAGCTCTGAGACTCGTCTATTCATTGAAAAAACATGATCACGTTACTGAGGCATTCATCAATTCTCATTGGCTTCCAATCCAGGAAAGAATACAATTTAAATTCTACTGTATACTATTTAAAACTATAAATGGAGACAGCCCAATCTACCTAAACGACCGCCTCATCCAAACCACCTCTACCAGGCATAGAAAAACACACACCCCATTCACTTACCCACTAATCAAAGAAGTAAAACGGAAAAAACTATACAACGGACTACTGGCCACTCAGGCAGCGAAGATAGACAACTAAGTCTCCAACCTATTGACAACAACCCCAGACTACAAGATGTTCAGAAAGGAAATAAAAAACTATACTCTTCAAGAAATCCCTTAATAAAGCTTAATACCATGATAAAGCTTAACCCCTCTTACCATCCCCTCTCTAACCCCAGATCCTACTTTTCCCTCTCTTGGAAACTTTCTCTGATCTAACGTTGTAACCCTCATCCATAACTCTTTTTGTAATACGCTTTGAACCGAAAGGTAATGGCGGAATAGAAATCTGTAACGTAATGTTATAAGAAAACATAGAAGATAAAACATAGAAGATAAAAACTTGTACTTTAACTATGGCAAATTGTAACCTGTTAACTACCGTATTTGCCGGCGTATAGGACGACTGGGCGTATAAGACGACCCCCCAACTTTCAGTTAAAAAATAGAGTTTTGTGTTATACTCGCCGTATAAGATGACCCCTTCTTCCGCACACCTTCTCTACCGCCCCGGGTGCAGCACAGCCGGCCAGGTTCCCTTACTTTTGTGGCACTTCCCCGACCGACCGACAACAGCCCCGGTCCGACAAACCTCCCTGCCCTTAACCGCGAATCTAAATTACCTTCTTACAGCTGCTGTAAGAAGGTATTTAGATTCGCGGCTACAGGGCAGGGAGGATTGTCGGACCCGGGCTGTTATCAGTCGGTCGGGGAAGTGCCACAAAAGTAAGGGAACCTGGCCGGCTGTGCTGCAACCGGGGCGGGGCGGCCGCCCCTCGAACCGCGAGGCTACTCTCCTTCTCCTTACCTGCCATGCCTGCAGCACAGAGCCGAACGGAAGTCTTCCCGACGTCAGCGCTGACGTCGGAGGGAGGGAGGGCTTTGTTTAAGCTTTGTTTAAGCCCTCCCTCCCCTCCGACGTCAGCGCTGACGTCGGGAAGACTTCCGTTCGGCTCTGTGCTGCAAGCAGAGAAGGTAGGGAGAAGAAGAGCCGCGCGACTGAGTACATCCAGCCCCGCAAGTAAGGGCATGTAAACTGTACCCGGCGTATAAGACGACCCCCGACTTTGGGGATGATTTTAAGGTACTAAAAAGTCGTCTTATACGCCGGCAAATACGGTATATATTATGTACGTTAGCCTGTAACCATTTCTAAGCTCTTTGGGGAGGTAGGGATAGAAAAAAAAAATAAGAAGAAGAAATGTGATGCATAAAAGTAAGTAGAATACTTGACAATATCAGAGAGGATTGAAAGGATGCAGGTGTCAGGTGCTAAAACCGAGGTGGTAGTGCTTTTGGAAGGTGTAAGCATATGCACACATTTTTATTAGATAACAAACTGGCATACCGTATTTTTCGCTCCATAAGAAGCACTTTTTCCACCCCCAAAAAGGGGGTGGGAAAGTGGGTGCATCTTATGGAGCGAATACACCTTACCACCACCCCTTTTTTTTAACACGGTGGTCCAGCACGGTCTCCAGAACTTTAAGATCAACCTCACAGCATTCCCTTAACTCTGAGATAATTGGTCCCATCTCTAAAATAATTGGTACTCGTCGTACTCTCATTTTTTCAGTCACTGCCCCTTTAATTTGGAACTCTCTCCCTCTATAACTTAGAGCTGAACAAAACTTGCAGAAATTCAAAAGCAGCCTAAAATGCTTGCTTTTTAAAGATGCTTATAACTGATTTTTACACACGTATTTACTTCCACAGTTTTTAACTTTTTCCCCTCTCCTATTGTATTTTCCTTGTTATGTATTCTTTCTAAGAAATTGTAGTTCTTCCCTTTTTTTCCCAATGTTTTCAGGTCATAAGCAAGTTTGTTTAGTTGGTGTATGTCTAATAATTTAAAAATGTTTGTCTCCCAGCTATATTAAATTACTATGTACAGCACTTTGTACCTTTGGATAAGCGTTTAATCAAAATTTAAATAAACTATGAAACTATGATGGCTGCCTTTCAGTTGCAGAGCGGTGAACAACGCAGGAGTGCAACCTTTGTGCTTCCTGCCTGGTCACGCGACGTTCTATGACTGGCTGCAGTCAGTTCTCGCTGGGCACTGTTACATGAGTAACTTACAGAATATGCATGTATCACCAGACGTTAAGCACATACACTTACACCAGCTCATGCCTAAGCCAGTATCTACCCTGTTACAGTAGTATTCAAGAAAGGGAAGTAGGTGACCTCAGAGTGCCTAATTCTTGGTGCCTTGTTATACAATTACCCACTCAGTGGCAGCACATTTTCAAGGTGGCTGAGCCAGTGACATTGGAAATTCACTGGGCCAAGTTACACCTGAACAAGACAAGTCACTTCTGCTACACTGGCTAATTCTAAATACAACATTGCACACTTTTACCGGAGGCAAGATGGCTGATCATGAGAATATCTGCTAAGACATCTCTGTGTTCAAAATTTTTTTAAAAAAAGTTCTACCTTCAGTGTTCAAATTACACAGCTTGGAGATAATTGTAGAACAGGGTGCCCTCTCATCTTAAAGGAAATGAAGGCTTAGGTAGCACAAAAAAACAACAACTCTAAAGCACTCCAGTCATATAGTATTTCCCCAAAATCTGTGCTTGGATGGCTTCATTGACTTATCGACCAGTAATCCCAAGTCTCTTTCCTGGGGGGTCTTTCCGAGTACTGCACCAAACAACGTGTATTCGTGTATAAGATTTTTGTTACTGACATGCATCACTTTGCACTTAACCACGTTGAACCTCAATTGCCATGTCAAGAAAGATAGACACACTAAGGGCATTTTCGGGAAAAAAAAATAAAAAAAAAATATATATATATATATACACATTTTGCTGTTTCAAAAATGGCCATTTTCACTACCTGATTTTTGGATGCATTTCCGAAAATGTCTAAATTTGGATTTAGATCGCAGATGTCATATCAAAAATGCCTCTCTATATGTACAAAACACAGATACAACACCCACAGTACACTTTCCTAACAGAATAAAACATTACTCCAATGGTCCTCAATAATAACTTCAAAGAATGCAATAAATATTTTCAAAAATTAGTTGTGTTTCTGCATACATGTACCCTTGTACAGTTTTATGTCATTTTCTACCAGTAAAACGTGCTTTGCATACACACAAAAAATCATTCTAAAATCACCCTCTGATTGTAAAATTATCAGCTGTTTGACTGCAGTTCATGTAATGCAGAAAAAACAATCAATAACTTCTGCTGAGTCACAAATCTGAGTTTTCCTTTGAGATTATTATTAGCTGATGATAGTACTATAACTGAAATGGTCTCTGGCACCACTACCAGACTGGAAGTAACCAGTCCAGCCCAGTCTGATGCACTAGAGTGCAACACACACTTGAGTTCTGCATCAATGCCTCAGCTGACTAGTACAATGAACCGTGACAGATCGGCTTAGTACAGGGAGCCTGGCTCTGTGCCAGGTTTGCTGCTGCACTGCAGCGATGGAAAAAACTCTATCTGAGTGCATGATCCAAGATGCAGTGGGGTTTCTGTAATAAGATACAATATCCTATTCCTAGTTATGCCTTATGTTTGTGTTAAGTATTATTTCTTTTATGGTTTTATGTATATACATTTGTAATGACAGGTGAGACAGAAATGTTTTTCATTTTAATAATAATTTCTGTTTTCAATTTGTACTCCATTCTTCTCAGGTTGGGAAGTTATCATTCGGGGCTACCTTAAAATGTGTTTATTTATGTATTTTAAAAATTTATATACCGTTTAAACCTAAACAGGTTTACATATCATTACATACATAATTCAATAAGACAAATAAAATCAAACAAACATTAACATATAATCATCAGAAAATCATCTAAAGTGCTAACCCTGGTTATTAGTAATTAACCTCCCTGCCACACAGCAAAAACTCCAAAGCCCTTTAAATCCCTATGGGCTTTGGGGCAGTTACCACAGCAGCCCGCACTATTGAGTTTTGCATAAGAGGGGGTACCGTATAAACTTGAATATAAGCTGACCCAAATATAAACCGTGGTAACCTTTTCCCCCAAAAAAAGGAGGATAAAAGGTTGACTTGAATATAAACTGGTGGTGAATATTCAAGTGCTCTCCCCTGTCCTGCCAGGCTCTGCACCCAGACCCCTCCCTCCCTGCCCGGCCATGCTCTGCACTCTGTCCCCCTCCCTACCTGACATGTACCCTGTAACCTGTCCCCTTTCCCTCCCTCCCGTTGCCTTGCTGGCCTCCACCGAGCCTGCTGTAAGACCTAGTGGTCCAGTGGTGGGCTGGGACAGGAGGGATCCCTCCAACCTCCTGTTCCAGCTAACTTTTATCTCTCTCCTGCCTCCCCTGTGTACCTTTTAATTTCTTGGTGGTCCATCAGTCGGCCGGGACAAGAGCGATCTTCCTAAGTTCTCATGGAAACTTGTAAGGTTGCCATGAGAACTCAAGGCAGCCATTCAAAGAGCGGCTCTGCACAGGGCAGGAGCGCAGGAAGATCGCTCTTGCCCCCGTTCACGGCTGGACTATCAGGGATTTGAAAGGTACATGGGGGAGGCAGGAGGGAGATAAAAGTTGTCACAGTTGGCTGGGACAGAAGACGGGAAGAATCCCTCCTGTCCCGGTCCACTGCTGGACCACCAGGTCTTATGACAGGCCCAGCAGAGGCCTGCAACAGATCTGGGAAGGTGGGGGGGATGCTGACCCGAATATAAGTTGAGACCCCATTTTAAGGCCATTTTTTGGCCCAAAAATCTCAGGTTATATTTGAGTATATACAGTAAGTCTTATTGCATAATATGGGACCTATTCTAAAATAATATGAGTTAGGAGAAAAATTATAAATATGGGCTACCATTAAGATGGGTTATTTAACTACAAGTTGTGCAATTTGTCCAATGAGTCGCTGTGCTAAAATTGCTCCATTTGTAAAACAGCCCATCTTAGTAGTAGCTCACATTGATAACTACATCCTCAAGACATTATTTTACCATTCATATGCTATTTTTACACAGGTCCATTTTATGCAATGAGAGACCTAGTTAAGAAGAACTGGGGTTAATAGTAAAGCACATTCTAATGGTGACCGACATCGATAACTTTCCCCCTTAGTGGTAAAATAACCCAGCTTAATGGTAGCCCACGTTGAAAATTATGCCCCTAAGACATTATTTTACCACTAACTTATGCTGTTTTAACACAGATCCAATTTTATGTAATGAGACCTAATTACTACTATTTAGAGAATGACACGGAAACAAATTTTTTCTGTCCCCCGCAGGAACTCATTTTCCCATCCCGTCCCTGCGAGTCCTTTTCCTGTCCCTGCCCTATTCCTGCAAGCTCTGTCCTCATCTGCACAAGCCTCAAACACTTTAAAATCATAAGTATCAACATTCTAGAGCTCAGAGTGTGATGTCATAATGCCTTATTCCACCAATGCCTAAGCTCCGTCCTCATCTGCACAAGCCTCAAACACTTTAAAATCATAAGTAGTAACATTCTAGAGCTCAGATTGTGATGTCATAATGCCTCATTCCACCAATGCCTGAGCTCCGTCCTCATCTGCACAAGCCTCAAACACTTTAAAATCATAAGTAGTAACATTCTAGAGCTCAGATTGTGATGTCATAATGCCTCATTCCACCAATGCCTGAGCTCCGTCCTCATCTGCAGAAGCCTCAAACACTTTAAAATCATAAGTAGCAACATTCTAGAGCTCAGATTGTGATGTCATAATGCCTCATTCCACCAATGCCTGAGCTCCGTCCTCATCTGCACAAGCCTCAAACACTTTAAAATCATAAGTGTTCAAGACTTGTGCAGTTAATGCAGAGCTTACAGGAATGGAGCAAAAGGAACAGGGATAGTGATAAAACTTGCAGGGACGGGATGGGGAAATTGACTTCCTGCAGGGAAGAGGACAAATTTGTCCCTGTGTCATTCTCTACTACTATTAACTGGAGTTAACAGTAAAATAGCATGTCTCAACAGTAGCCCCCACAAAGACGTGGGGCATCTAACACTAGGGTTACCAGACGTCTGGATTTACGCAGCTATGTCTTCTTTTTAAAGGACTGTCTGGGCATCCGGATGACTTTTCCAAAACCCAGCACTTTGGGTTTTGGAAAAGCTGTTGAGATTGGTGCCGAGTCTGGAGTGCGCGAATGCAAAGTGGTAACGTCGCATGCATGTGCGCGTGCATAAATGCACTCCAGACTCGGCCTGAAGAGACGAAGTTTGTGCGGGGCTGGGTTTGGCAGGCAATACGCAGTCGGGTTGGGGGCAGAACGGGGCTGTGCTGGGGGGAGCGGAATGAGATGGGCCTGGGGGCAGGAACAGGGCAGGGCTATGCGTCTTCTTTTTCCAGAAGCAAAATCTGTTAACCCTGTGTTGTCCCTTCTTACCAGCTGTAGGGTAGAGTAATGATTCATGACTATTAAAACACCGGTACCTCAGTTAACCTGACGTTCCAGTTATTGTAGACTGCTATGGGAGGTGCTTAAACCAGGTTAGCTTACTTTTAACTACCTAACTTCCTCCTTCCTCAAAAGAGTTCAGTGCTAGCCAATAACCTGTTCAGGTTCCAGTCCAAATCAGTCCAGAACTGGTCCATCTAATCCAGGGGTCTCAAAGTCCCTCCTTGAGGGCCGCAATCCAGTCGGGTTTTCAGGATTTCCCCAATGAATATGCATGAGATCTATGTGCATGCATTGCTTTCAATGCATATTCATTGGGGAAATCCTGAAAACCCGACTGGATTGCGGCCCTCAAGGAGGGACTTTGAGATCCCTGAAATTCTAATCAGTGACTCAACCCATATTATGGTTTGATGAACCAATTTTGTTGAATGGGATGACCAGATTGTAATCTTTCAGCTCAATAAATGTTAGAAACCACTCGTACATTGGTGAACTCCATGAGTGAGCAGCTATCTAGCATGGTTAAAGTTCAGAAGACCCCGATGAATGGCCCAGGAGAAATGAATTGGGAATAGCCAGCTACCTCCATAAATTGTCCTATCATTTTATTTTAGAACATAAGAGTTGCCCTACTGAGTCAGACCAAGGGTCCATATAGCCCTCTATCCTGTTTGCAACCATGACCTGTCCAGTTTACAAATACCTGGCAGAGTCCCAAAACGTGACGAGATTCTACTTAATCCCAAGGTGTATAGATTTTTCTTCCAAGAATTTGTCCAAATCTTTTTTAAACCCTGCTACACTAACTGCTTTTACCACTTGCTTCGGCTAAGAGTTCCAGAGCTTAACCATGATTTATGTACTGTATATTTCAAAAGTATTCTATTATATGGTGCTTTAGCTACCATTTGGGTTTTTGCCAGGTACTTGTGACTTGGATTGGCCTCTGTAAAGATGGGATACTGGGCTAGATAGACCATTGTTCTGATCCAGTAAGGCTATTCTTATGGTCACAGGGGAAATGCCCTCACCAGCTTTTGGCCAATACCACATCAGCAACTTAGGGGTCTTGGGTGTGGGGGTCTACATTAGATTTATGTAGGCCCCTCCAATCAAAAAATTGTTCCTCTGCCCCTGGTATGGTGGTGCAGATGAACTAACTCTGCTCTGCTCAGCCCCTGATGCTTGAAGTGTGTCCAGCAGGAATGGCACGCCAGCTGTGGTCCAGTGCTAGCAGTTCTATGAATCATTAACTATTAGACGATTAATCTGATGTTTGTTCACTCATGCTGGGAGTAGGTTATGGTGCTCTGAACAAGATTGCTTTCTAGCTAAAGAATAAGAGAGCTACTGCGAATATTAGATCTTTGACTCGTTTGTGCATGAGGTGATAGGACAAAAAAAAAAGAAAGTTGTTGTTTATCCTTCTGTATTTTGAAAGAAAGGTTGAAACATGAAAACTTGAGGTTAGTCCAGTGAACAGAAAGTGGACAAAGAAAAAAAAAAAAAACACTATATAAACACAACATCAATGAAAAGCAAAGCAGGAGCATAATCGGGGGAGTGGAGCTGAACTGACGTCTCATGTAAGAGCCTCGGGTTTTAAGCTGTTGCACATGACGGCTTCTTGAAGTCACTCCAGACCTTTTTTTTTTTTTTAATATAAGTCCTAAGAGTGAACCGCTGCTAGTGTTTTCGTACATTTATCTCCTTCGCATTGTTCTGCTGTGTTCAGCAGTAAAGGGCTTCACCTGCAGCGAGGGAGGGAAGACACACTTGCAAACTTCCATTAGGAAAAGAGGGAGAGAAATTGCTTCTCAGAAGATGTGGTCGTCGGCGGAATCTGAGCATTTTCCTAGAAGTCTGTTGCTGCATGCCTCCCACAGGAGAAGAATGAAGAGACTATAAGAAGAGTAAAAAAAAAAAAATATATATATATATATATAAATAACCTCCACAGGGGGTATGACGCTAAAAATACAGCAAAATCAAGATATGTTAAGGCAAATTAGTTCCACAGGAAGGAGGGATGAACATTTTTGTTTCTTTTTAACTATGATCAAAGAAGACGGCACCAATTATTCTGGCGTACTCTGTGGAGACTTCCCTACCACTGCTTTCCTGTCGTGCTGATTTTTGGGGGAGGAATGTGGCTTCTCATTTCCAGCTGAGAGTGGACGATACGTGACCTTTCCTTGCAGTTCCCTTCTTGTGGCATTTGTCAGTAGCTGGTGCTCTCGTTCTTGCAAATCAGAAAGGAAAGAGGGGAATAATCGTATGCTGGGCACTGGGCAACAAGGATCAGCGGCAGCAGTCAGAAGAAGAGTGGCAAAGAAACAGACCAGATCATTCAAAATAAAACCCAAAAGAAGAATTTGTCTCTGAATGAGGGGCTTAAGAAGCAGCTGTGCTTTAATGTCGGGCTCCGGTTTGTATCATGCCTGAAGACAGACATGCTGTGGTTCGCAGCACAAGTGCGCTGGCACCTGCCCCCCTGACACCTAAAGTTGCCTACAGAAGAATTAAAAGATGTTTTAGTTTTCGCAGAGGTACGTACCATACTTTGTACTTTTTAAAGAATCCCTAAATGTGGGCGAGGCAATTCTCTAAAGCTTTTCACTCAGGTAAATAACAAAAGAACGGGAGTTTTGAAAATTGTTCCCCCACCCCCACCCCATTGCTTAAAGAAAGCGCACTTTCTTTTCACCTAGTGTTTGTATATATTGTGGGGAGGTATTGCTAGTGGTGGGGGTGGGTCAGGCAAAGCAATGGGATGCATAGTTTTACCATTTCATCCAACAATATTTAACAAAGAATATGTATCTACCCAAAATACAGGGGTAGGCCTGTGCGGGTGCTTTTCCCTAGCCAGTACTGAAAGGGAAGACATGGGTGTACCTTTCCTCTAAGAACTTATATGATGTTCTCGGGCAGAAACACTGCACATTCCAACTAAACAGCCATGTATGAAAACTGCCCATAACATTTTGTTTTCTACCTGGCTATTGATCTTTAGTTGCTGATAAGAACATAAGAATAGCCTTACTAGGTCAGACCAAGGTGGTCCATCAAGCCCATTTTTGTTTCTTTTTAACTATGATCAAAGAAGACGGCACCAATTATTCTGGTGGACAATCTAGGTCACTAGTATCTGGCAAAAACCCAAAGAGTAGCAATATTCCATGCTACCGATCCAGGGCAAGCAGTGGCTTCACCAATGTCTTAATAACTAGGGTTGCCAGATTTTCCAGTCGGAAAATCCGGACCCTTAGACCCACCTCCAGGCTTGCCCTAGCTCCGGCCTTCCCCCCCCCCCCCCCCCCCTGCCCGATGCGATTTGAGGAGGCTTTTCAAAACTCGGACAAAGTGCCTCAACCTTGCAGTTCTGGGCAAATTACAAAAGATCCTTTAAACTCTTGTGAATCATACTACACTCTTAAACACTTGGCTAAAGCACAAGTTAATATATCCAAATGGATGTAATGGAGAAATACGAAGGATCTCAAGCGCTCACAGCTATAAGCCTGATGTATATTTCAAGCTAATAACCACAGGGTGAGCTATCATTGGTCCTGTATATTCTCCTTTTTCTTCAATCTTTATCAAAACACTTTAACTTCTTTAATATTTTAAATACTTTGCAAGTCTTATTTTAAATTATGTACTGGTCTTCATTTATTAAATAGTACTCTCCCATTTAGGAATATAGTTATGAAGTACTTAGCTTCACAACGACGGAAGATCTCCGTTTTGCTCATACTATATTTAGAGGAGCTTCATCAGGAAAAGCACCAGCAATAGCACTACAAATAAAACAAGACAATACTTAAATTTAAATTATGATAAATACTTTTAGTACTTACTTGCACTAATAAACGCTCTATGGCGATGCCTTCGGTTACACTTTAAGACGTTTAAGACGGCGATGAATAAGACAGGCATATTGTATCCTAGTAATACGGAGCCTTTCACTAGTCTTTTGAATTTTGTCTTTATAATGCCGCCAGTACAAACAAGTACGTTATATAAGTGAGGTTCAAGCAGAGGGTTAGGTCACAATAAGCTTAGGAATTGGAAAGGTGAAATAATTGATTTTGTAGAGTAGTTATAACATTCAATATCCCGCTTTTTATTAGGTTTAGGAATAAATCCTGTTAATAAGTTTATATATATTTAAAAAAAGTCGGGTATTTTAAAGTGTAACCGAAGGCATCGCCATAGAGCATTTATTAGTGCAAGTAAGTACTAAAAGTATTTATCATAATTTAAATTTAAGTATTGTCTTGTTTTATTTGTAGTGCTATTGCTGGTGCTTTTCCTGATGAAGCTCCTCTAAATATAGTATGAGCAAAACGGAGATCTTCCGTCGTCGTGAAGCTAAGTACTTCATAACTATATTCCTAAATGGGAGAGTACTATTTAATAAATGAAGACCAGTACATAATTTAAAATAAGACTTGCAAAGTATTTAAAATATTAAAGAAGTTAAAGTGTTTTGATAAAGATTGAAGAAAAAGGAGAATATACAGGACCAATGATAGCTCACCCTGTGGTTATTAGCTTGAAATATACATCAGGCTTACAGCTGTGAGCGCTTGAGATCCTTCGTATTTCTCCATTACATCCATTTGGATATATTAACTTGTGCTTTAGCCAAGTGTTTAAGAGTGTAGCGGATTACAAAAGAGACAACTGGACATTTCCAGGATAATTACAGAGAGAATTCTGGTCATTTCCAGGAGAAGTTACAAGAATAATGGAGCTGTATATTTCAAGAGCTACAAGATGCTGTACAAATAGGAAATAGTGCAGATCCAGTATATATACCGTTAGGGAAGCAGTTGACATGCTTGAGGCTAAAGAGAAGGGAACTGGAGGAGGGGGGAGTTGCGTTGAGGGGGGTCTGTTTGGGGTTAAGCCATCTGTATAAATTTTTTGAATAGGTGGGTTTTGATTTTTGCGAAAATATTTGTAGTCGTTTGTTGTTATCAGCAGGTTGGAGATAGTGTGGTCCAGTTTCGCTGCATGCGTCGCCAGCAGACTGTCAAATATCTTCTTGCACTGGGTGCCTTTGAAATGGGGGGTAGGTAAAAGGGGTCTTAAATAGGGGAATTAAATAGTACATACCTGTTTATATGGTAGCAGCAGATGTTATGGCCAGTCCTACTAGAGCAGCGAGCCTATATCTGGTGTAGCCTGCTAGCTGGTGCAGCGGACTCCAGAGAAGGGGACTAGGCCCATATCCACTGTAACTAGTACACTTGGGGTGGATAGTGTGAGCCCTCCAAAACCTACTGTAACAACATATAGGTGACACCTGCAGGCATATGGGCTATTGGGGTGGTATACAGTTGGGGATGGTAAGTTTTACATGAGTTTTGAAGGGCACACCATACAAAGTAAGGGAATTATGATGAAATGTGTACCTGGGAACTTTTATGTGAAGTTCACTGCAGTGCCCCCTAGAGTACCCCACTACTCTGCTGGGATGTCTGTGTGGTCTATCTGCTAACAATTCTGGTCCCTCCTATGTCGAATTTATGGTATAAAGTGTGAACTCACCAAAACCCTACTGTACTGACATATAAGTACACCTGCAGGCATAAGGGATATTGGGGTGGAATACAGTTGGGTACAGTAGATTTTGGGTGAGTTTTAGAGGGCTCCCCATACACTATAAGGGAGTTTTGGTGAAATGTGTACCTTGGACCCTTTATGTGAAACTCATTGCAATGCCCCCTAGGGTGCTCCACTATTCTTGCTGGGATGTCTATGTGGCCAGTCTACTAAAAATGCTGATTCCTCCTATATCCCAATGGCTTATTTTGTACATTTTTCTTTTGGGCTTTTTTTTTTCAAAAATAGTCAAAAAAGATAGTTGCATTAAGGGTGAACACGTATAGAAAGGTCATTTTCAAAAAAAAAAAAAAAAGTAAGATGTTTTGCGGTTTCAAAAATGGTCATTTTTTTTCTACCCGATTTTTGGACACACCTCACAAAACGACCAAGCTTGGACTTTGACATCATATCGAAAACAGCCCTCTCTATATCCTGCCTTTAAAAAACACAGCGACAAAATGGTTCACATATCTAATATGCTTCAAGAAACAAAAAATAATTATACTCTGAGATAAACAACACTTCCAAGGTCACACAAGCAACAGTTGTGCCAGCTTAAAGGCTTACAGATCTGTATTGAGAAATTTCTCCCCAACAATACTCATTACCTACTGGCACAGCAATAAATCTATGAAGTAAAATTGTGAAAAAAAAAACTGTATGTGATAAAAGAAAACAAAGAACAGTTCTGGAATCAATATAAAAAAGGGTTCATAGACAATTGCGCACAAGACAATCGCGCGCGGACAAAGAGGCGCAAGACAAATGAGCGCAAGACAATTGAGCGCGAAGACAACCTAGCATAAGACATTTGAGCGCAAGACAATTACATGATATATTGAAAACGCAAAGAGTCAAGGGAACCATACTGAAAACGCGTTGACGTGATCACGTGTTAACGTGCTGGACATGCGCGTGTCCTTCGTTCACCAGGCGCCATCTAGGGGCGCGCTGAATTGTCATTGCGCTCAGTTATCTTTGCGCTTAATTGTCTCGCGCTCAGTTGTCGTTGCGCTCAATTGTCTTGCGTGGAGATATCCTTGCGCTCAATTGTCTTGCGTGCAATTGTGTTTGCGCGCTACTGTCTTTGCGCTGAGTTGGCCACGCGTTTTTGTCTGCGCGCGATTGTCTTGCGCGCAATTGACCTGTCACCTAAAAAAGTGAGGTAATATCACATATTAGTTATCAGTCATCTGAAATCATGCAGACTAGTGTAATTAAACACTGCCTCAAGAAGTTCAACACCATCTTAAACAAAAACCAAGACCCAAGACTTAAATCATATTTACCCCATGCGCAAATTATACTGGTAAGTTTTTTAAAAGATTTTAAACCACCATCCCTCAATTTTATTTTATTTTTTTCATAATTTTGTTTTCCACATTATTTTAAAACATATTGGAATAGAAATTCTATGAGTGTCGGAGCGTTTAGTGCTCCGGCCCACAGTAGAAATCTCTACTGTAGCTTAGTAAAAGGGAGGAGGCCTAACTTTAGGCACCTCTTATGGAATTTCCCCCTAAATGCTAAAACAAAACAAAAATGATTCTTTTGTATAGGACTAACTTAATCCATTTCTTGAGCAGTTTTCAAGATCTACATTCCTTCCGTCAAATCTCAAAAAAGACTAAGGGCTCCTTTTACTAAGGTGCGCTAGCGTTTTTAGCGCTCGCAGCAGATTAGCGCGCGCTAACCCCATGCTACGTGGCTAGAACTAACGCCAGCTCAATGCTGGCGTTAGCGTCTAGTGCCCGCGGCATTGTGGCGCGCATTAAAGCCCTTACGCAGCTTAGCGAAAGGAGCCCTAAGAAGAAGGTATCTCAGCCGATATTCATCTTTATTTAACTGACCAAAAACAGCACAGACCCATTAAATAGCACTTAGCAGGGAAAATGTGAATATTCGGCATGACATAACCAGTTATTTCTGCTGAATATTCGCAGTTAGTGGCTAAAAGTTAACTGGCTATTTCATGTGACAACCGGCAAGTTTCAGCATTGAGTGTCTAAGTGTGGTGGCCAAATCAAACCGTGTAAATAGCAGTTTTATCTCGTATAAACTTAATTGGTCAGCACTGAATATTGATTTAACCAGTTAACTTTTAGTGGCCCCCCCCCCCAAAAAAAGGATATTCAATGCCAGTCACTGGAAACATCTGGCATTGAATATCCGCAGTCAGCGCCGACTGTAGGAGTTATCCAGGCTGCCTCCCAGTGGCTGAATATTGTGTCTAAATCAGGGGTGTCCAACCTGTGGCCCGAGGGCCGCAGGTGGCCCCGTGAAGTATTTTGTGCGGCCCCAGTCGAGGGCGATGCAGTGTTTTCCTCTGCTGCCCCCAGGTGTTTACCATCTTGCTGGCTCCCTCCTCTGTCTTGCTGCAGCGTTTGCGCATTTGTGCGGCCCCAGAAACATTTTTTTCAGCCAATGCGGCCCAGGGAAGCCAAAAGGTTGGACACCCCTGGTCTAAATGTTAAAATTCCACACATAGCAGTCAGTATTCTTTAACCTGGGTACATCCCTGATCCTCCCAAGCCCTTCTTCCTACATCCACACTCCCCTTGCAATTATAAACTATAGACTTCAGGTATTAACATTATAGAAAAGCAATTAAGTGCATTTACATGTGTAACTGCAAATTAAGGTCAATAATCACCAATTATTGGTTGTTAATGTCAATTTGCACCTATTTAGGCAATCAAATTATGCACAGAACTGGCACCATTCTAAGAGCTGTGCATACAATATTCAAGCTAAGTGCAAAAATATGCATGATAGAAAGAAGGGACATGGGTTTGGTTGACTGGATGTCCAAACTGTTGTCTTTCAGATTCAGAACGCCAAACTAGTGCTTCTCCTTGCATTTTCTCATCTCGTCTCTCAGCTCCTTCTCTCCTCTTTCCCTTCCTCTTCTCATCCTCCCTTCCACTTGCTTTTCTTCTCCTTGTCTTCTGCTTCCTTGTTTTCGTTTTCTTTTTTTTTTCACAGTTTAATTTTTTTCTTTCCCTCTCTTTTTTTTTTGTTGGACGTGAAATTGATGTCCTTGAAATATATCCACGAGCTGACTGAACGAGTCTTAATTATAGCATTCATGAGCAGGTGGCACCAGAAGAAGCAGCTGTGGCTTATCAAAAGGTGACCATGAAGGACAAGCCAGGAGTGCAGAAAAACTGTTTCAGACTCTTAGAAAACCCATTCATTTGTGGCATTGGACAGTAAACTCCACATAGGCATCACTATTGATTTAATCTTGTACAGACTAGAAGGCTATGGATGTTAACATGAAAGGACGATACTTACACTACTATGCCTGAAAAGACAAAAATATGCACTGACACATTTATCAATTTGCCACTCGGATATCAGCACTCTGCTGCCAATTTAGGGGCACAGATATCAACATGGGGTACCATTAAGACGGGTTAATTTACCACTACCTCATGTTATTGTATTATCGGTTCTATCTCACGAAAAGAGACCTAGCTCCTAATAACTGGGGTTAACAGTAAAATTATATGTCATAACAGTAGCCCACGTTAATAACTTCCCCCTTACTCCAGTGCAGGTTATCCTTCAAGTAGAAATTGAGATTTGAGAAAAGACTTAGGGCTCCTTTTACAAAGGTGCGCTAGTGTTTTTAACGCACTCATCGGATTAGCGTACGCTAGCTGAAAATCTACCGCCTACTCAAAAGGTGGCACGTGCTATTCTGCGCGTTAAGGCCTTAGCGCGGCTTTGTAAAAGGAGCCCTTAGGGCTAGATTCACTAAGCCCACTGATCAAGTTCTGACCACTTAGCGACCCCTTTGCGACCTGATTTCCCTCCAACCCGATTCACTAACCTCTGTCCTGATCATCCTCCAATCTGCGCATGCAAATGAGGGGGAATGGCATTCAAATGTAGGCAAGAAGTGATTCTCTAAAAAAAAAAAAAACCAACACTGCCTGGGCTGGCCGATCAACAAAGAAGCGACTGCTAGGGACCAGTCGTTCATGTCATTTCCGACTGCTCTGCCCCAAATCTCCTGCTCTCTGCCCCGAAGCCCCGATTCTCCTGCCGCCCTGCTCTGCCCCGAATCTCCAGCCCGATTCTCCTGCCCCGATTTTCCCTGACTCTCCTGACCTTCCCCACTGTGCAAGCCCATGGTTTTAACCCATGGGTTTAAAGTGGGTTAAAACCACGGGCTCGCAAAAATGTATAAAACAGTAAAAAAAAAGTAAAATTTAGCTCTGCTTGGCACGTAGGGCCAGCGCATGCGCAGACCATCTATGGATGGTCTGTGCATGTGTTGGGATCACTAGAGAGCAATCCAGGCAGGCGGTTGGGGGCGTGATTCTGATCGCCCTCATTTGCATGAGGGTGATTTGTGAATCAGCCCTCCAGTCACGGATCCGATCCGTGCCCCTAGACAGCATTGGATGAAATAACTTTTTAAACACTGTGTTTCTTACTCCAAAGACAAATATGCTTTTCTATCCTGTTGGATACATTTAGCCTCTCATAGCATAATTTTGTGCATCCAATTTCATGCTTAGTGTCCAAAATTGCGCACACAAGTTATCCAAGTAAATTA